>NC_060126.1:92888297-93565502 GCF_021461395.2 Schistocerca americana | reverse complement strand
ATTGACCCGAAAGTCCATTGTCTGTAGCTAAAATACACTCGTGTGTGGCCAGTTAATTATAGATTTTGCATAGTATTTGATAAGAAGATAATCTTGTTTGCTTGATAACAGGTTTTGAAACTGCTGCCTGAATAGGCAGAAAACTTGAGTATTATATTTTATAAACCCCACTGTTGAATTTTACGGAGTCAGTCTTTATTGCGGTGGGATAATAGGTATCGTAACTCATTCACAGTAGAGAAAGAACTCGTTATTTTTTTAAAAATAGATCTGCAGTTATTAATTCCATTTGGCCCAGACGTATGATGCCTTATTTTGCATATGACCTCTTTTTCTGTTTTGGACCCATTCACCACGACGGTATTTTTTTTCATTGTGATATATTTGGTTGTAAGTCTATTTTTTCCAAAGTAAGTGAGTGTGCTATGTATAGTGTAGCCCTAAATGCTACTTGTTTTTTGGGCGGTGAGTTAGCATGTAGCGTTCTCTATCTTTTTGTGCTGTTGATTTTAACAGTAATGAAATTTCTGCTTTTCTCGTCCTCATGCTAAACTACAAATGTCATACCTGTGTGCAAAAGGTTTCATTATGTATGCGACTCTTCAGTATCCTCTCCTGTCCCACTATGTAGTAGCAAGACCGTCTTTCTTCCGGTAAACTTTGCCATTAAAAGTATGCTAATTATGCGACCACATTACTTGCATAATGTCGGTAACTTCGGATATTTCGGAGGCAGGACCCTTTTTATGTTCTACTAAGTTTTGAAGAAAATAGCGAAATTGCTGAGTATTTTCCGTTTTCACCACATACGTATCTCCAAATGTGCCTACTGTTATTGGAGTTAGTCTAGCATTTACATCTCCCGTAAAGAAAATCTGATTGTTATTCGTACTGTTCAATATCACCTGCGATAGTATGAAAAAGACCTTAGAGTAGTCACTATTCCCCTCATGTTGGACGTTAGCTGCTATTATTCTTTGGATTGCTCTTGTATCTTTAATTCGTAACAGAACACTGCGTCCTTTTCCACTTCATAGTCAAGTGTTTTACCTCATTTATTTGTAGGAATGTGGATGGTAACACCCTTACGTGTTCTTCTTTCTTAATTTACTGCGCTGTAGATCATAGTATAGCCATATACCGATCTAGTTCAAGATGTATTTTCTGTAATACTTGTAAAATCTATTTCCTTTCCTTTCAAGTGTTTTGCTAATTCGAATGCCTTAACATCAGTTATCTAACGTACAAGGAGAAAGCTTTCCAAGCTTCCTTAAACAACTGTCTCTTGCTCCTATTTCTCACCCATATCGTAGCACGCTAATCCGTCCTTTTCCCGAGGGTAGACGATGTAGTGCTAGTACGTTTATTTTGTCTCTGAATGGGTTACTAGCCCATCTCTATCACAGGAATTTTCCCATGTATGGTCCCAACACTCACTACACTGACACATATAAGCTGATTTATACCTAAAAATATTTTTTTTCTTTTTTCGTTGTGGATACCAAACAGTGACATACAAAGATTGTAGCGACCATTGTCTAAACACATAAAAGTTTGTCTGTTTCATAGTGAACCACTGATAACGAGTTGTCAAAAAAATTTATAAGTATGCAAAACTTATCAAACAAATTATCTATAAATGTGGGCACGATGTACAACTCAATTCCTGACGACATATTAACATACATTTTGCAGAAGTTCAGAATTACCGGAATTTAAGGATTTAAAGAGCAATTGATCACCTATGGTCAAGGGATGGAGCAGGAGAAATTACCATATCGAGATCAGTCGAGAAGTAGTAGGTGAGGCCAGAATATCATGTTTGGTCATTTAATGATACAAATTTAAGTAAATGTAATTGTGTTGCTGGATATTGGGAAGCTTCGATTATCCTGTAGCCATTTTATAATAATGAGTGAATTTACAGATTATTGTTCAAGAATTTCCACCAAGTTTTACTTGTCTTCTCAATACGTCACTGAGGTTGTTGTTTGTCATTGATTTCCGACGTGGTACAGGTTAGGCTGTGAAATTTTTTATTAATTATTAAGTTAGTTTCATGTGTGATGCTGGATATGTTTTTGAATGTAGGTTTCATTACGACGCTATTTAGATTGTTATTTTACTTATGTAAAGAGGTGCATGATAAAACTATATTGTGGTGCAGCAGACGACATTAACAGCAGCACTAGCAAAGCCAAAGGCATCTTACACCGCTCCGCTCCAACTGGAGAGTGGAGGAAGTAACATTGGGGAAAAAACTTCGGATATTTGAAAGTAATGCAAAAACTGAGCTTCTATATGGTTGTTAAACATGTAAAGTGAGAAAGCAGCCAGTCCATAACTGCTAGACATTCAACAACTGATATCTGAGGAACATCTTAGGGATATGGGGGCCAAGTGTCATCTTTAACGAAACACACTGAGAAAGAACCAGCTAGAAGCCAAATGAGCCGCAAATAAGAAACAGATAGTGGAGATTGTTAAAAAATTCACTTAGGAGACTCAATGAACATATTGCGAAGCAGTTCTTCATTGAGTGCTACATGGACGATGGAGACGAGGCAGGTCCAAAATGAGGTCCAGATGAAGCAGATGGTCAACAGAAAATACGTATATTTAAAATGATGGTGAATTACCGTAATTTAAATGGTGTAATATTCTCAACAAGTTGGTGAGTAAGATATGGTATGTTTTAAACAATTCCTTATATTGTTGCACGCTTAGGGAAATATAGACGCATTATATCCCAGCGAGGACATGACTCTGAGCCATACAGCAGTGTTTCACTTCTCACTGTTCCACGCTACATTACTTGCCCTTTTTTCCATTTAACTGTGTGACCTACCTTTTTCTGTTGCGTTTACACTCTGAGCTGTACTCCAATTACGTTGTTAGCGATTTACTATTATCTTACATTTGTCACAAAGCCTGAGCAGATTTTAGATTACATACTTAAATTGGACTGTGGCTTTTAAAACTGAACAGGCTTCTTTTTTCATCCATCTTGCTTGAGGCTCAATTAACATATAACTTGATTAATTTTAGTTCTATTTATTATTTCGATGATAGTAACACTGTTATTGACAAGATTGTTCCTGTGTTGAGTGACAAAACCTAATTAGAAACTTGTTGAACATAAAAAACCATAAATAATCATTTCTTATTAACTTTTATAATGTTCCACACTATTAGTCGTTATGTTGGAAATATGTATATGTATGGTATAATACTATAAGTAGCATCATCGCAGAACAATTCCAACTGGTCACTAGAAAAGGAAAAATCAATCTTAACATTGAATCAAACAAAAAAAGCCAAAATCTTGTCACAAATGAGTGATATATACATATTCTTGTGAGGCTCGAGAAATAATTCTGTTGAAAAGTCGCTGTTTATGATGTACAGGTAATTTTGTCTTCAATTAAGTAATTACCTAGAAATGGTGTACTAAGCTAATGATGAACATCATTGAGATGTTGCACTTAGCTGACAAGTGAAAGTGAGCTTATGAAGCAACGATTTTTGTGAGATGTTCGGATTAAAAATAAATGATTGGAAAATAAATGAATTTTCTTATGATCATGATGACGATAGCATTCTTTTCAACAAAGTTATGAACTTTTTAATGTTGGATAATTGTTTGAAATGCTATGATATTTATGACTGGATGGTCAACGAATAGTCATGTAACGTAGAATGATGTTTATTTTCATTCATGTGACGGACATATACTGGAAGTGCATACAATTTACTTTAGTAAATGAGGGGATGGTTATTGACAAGAAAGATATTAACATGGCAACTATGAATGCTTTTGTACAATGAAGAACGGTTGCCTTTTGTAGGTAGAGCAGTGAATTAGTGATAATTAACTAAGGATTATATTATGATAAAATTTTGTTGCTGTCTAAATCTTGTTACCATCTGCTGTAACAGACAAACAAGACGTGATACCTAATAAAATATGGAAACATTAACGATAATTTAGTGAGATTTAAGGGAGAACCTGCTTACCCTTCACTATGGACCTTGAGATCACAGGGTGCCTCATCAGTACAGATATCCATACTGTAGATACAACGACAGTGGACGGATCTCTGTTGAGATATCAGACAAACATATATCTCCTGAAGAGAAGGTCCAGCCTTTCCGGCAGTTGTAGGGCAACATTCTGTGTCATTGGCTGATCTGTACTTGTAACTACAACGAAATCTAACCTGCTGTCATGGTAGAGTGAAACAGCTCAAAGCAAGTGGAAACTACAGCTGTAATTTTTTCTGAGGGCATGCAAATTTAATGTATGGGTAAATGCTGTCGTTACCCATTCACACCTCTGGGTGGAGATATCATGAGAACGATAACTGTCGTTCTATAGATTGTAGAGTGTAATATTAGACTGCTAATCAGGTAGGTTAGAAAATTTTAGAAGATTGAAGTTAGATATAGTTGGAATTGGTGTAATTCAGAAGCGGGAGGAAGGAGCAGCTCTTCTGGTAAGATGATTTCAGGGATATAAATAAAAAATGAAATATGGTAATGGAAAAATAAGTTTAACAATGAATACCAAAGTAGGAAAGTCCTTTAGCTGGCCTGGACAGCACAGTGAAGAGACTGACACTAAAGCCGCATCTGCCATTGTAGCACCGGTTCATATGATAATTAGTTCTGCAGGTGATGAAGAGATTGTAGAAGTGTGCGATGACACGAAAGAAATTATTCAGATAGTTAAGGGAGACGATAATTTAACTTTAATGGCTGGCTGGAATCCGATAGTTGGAAACGTGGAGGAAGAAGCATTGCAGGTGAATGTGGACTGGGGGGAGGGGGCGGGGGAGGATTGAAAGAGGAATAGCTTAGTAGCATTCTGCACAGAGAATAGTTTAATCATCGCTGACACTTAGTTACAGACTCATGAAAAAAAGAATGTATGTTTGGAAGAGACTTGAAGACACCTTAAGCTGGCAGGGTAATAATAGAATGGTAAGACAGAGACATTGGAAACAGATTTTAAAACATAAGACAATACAAGGGCCAGATGCAGACTCTGGTCACAATTTAGTGCTTGTCAACTATAGACTGAAAGTGAAGAAACTGCCAAAATGTAGGACATTAAGGAGATAGGACCTGGATAAGGTGAAAGGACAGGAGGTTGCTGAGATATTCATAGGGTGCATTAGGCAACGATTAGCTGTAACAGGGAAGAGGAATACAGCAGAAGACGAATGAGTAGCTTTGAGAGATGAAATTGGAAGGAAGGCCAGAATTGGCCGGAATTTTGACGATTTAGTAACAGCAAAATTGATTTTCGATAACAATATGATCACCTTCAGCGTCTTAGCGTACAAATTAAAGCTCGTAAGCTCTGGTGTCTAGTTATTAGCAGTGATCGTTTCATAACTTCTGTTACTGCTAATAACTAGACACCAGTTACCTACGAGCTGTAATTTGTACGCAAAAGCAGTGTAGATGATCATTATGTGATCGAAAATATGTTTCACTGTTAATAAAGCATAACAATTACTGCTGACCTTCCTCCTAGTTTTATTTATCATATGGTAGTTGTGCACACAGCACTCCATGGAGTCGCCAATCAATTTGAGAGATGAAAGAAGGAAGGCAGCAGATCATCAGATAGGTAGGACAGTACTGAATTCAATTTAGTAAAGAAGAAAATATAGAAATGGAGCAAAAGAAGTAGGGGAAACGGAATACAAAAGTCTAAATAATCAGGATGACAGGAGGTGCAAAATGACTAAGCAGGAATGGCCAGAGGACATATGTAAGAAATTAGGCTCCTATACTGCTACGAGAAAGATAGATACCGTCTACAGGGTGCTTTGGAGAAAAGAGAAGTAGCTGTGTAAATATCGAGACTTGAGATGGAAAAACAACCCTAAGCAAACAATGCAAAAAGCTTGAAGATGAGAATAAATGGATGGTCTATATAAGGGATATTAACGTGAATATAATCTTATAGAAATGTATGAGGACGTAGGTGAACACGAGATGGAAGATTTGATACTGCGAGAGGAATTTCATAGAGCACTGAGAGATCTATGTCGAAACAAGGCCAGAGGAGTAGACGACATTCCGTCAGAACTGCTGTATAAATGGGAGAGCCAACAAACACAAAACTCTTCCATTTGGTGTGCAAGTCGTATGAGACATGCGAATTACCGTCAGACTTCATGGAAAATATAATAATTGCAATTTCAAAGAAATCATCTGCTGACAGGTGTGAATATTACAGTACTGTCAGTTTAATAAGTCATGGTTGCAAAATACTAACACGAGTTTCTTAGAGAAGAATGGAAAAACTCGTAGAAGCTGACTTTGGAGTAGATCAGTTTGGATTTATTTTGAAATGTATTACCACATGTGGCAATAGTGAGCGTGCAACTTTCCTTAGAAGATAGTTTAAGAAAAGGCACCCCTACTTTCACAGTATCTGTACACTTACAGAAATCTTTTGATATTTTTGGCTGGAATACGATCTTTTCGAAGGTAAAATACAGGGAGCGAAAGCCTATTTAGAACTATTACATTAACCAGACGGCAGATGCAAGTGTCGCAGGGTATGAAAGGGAATCTGTGGTTGATTAGGAACTGAGACAGGCCTGTAGCCTATCCTGGATCTTACTCAGTCCGTACACTGGGCAAGCAGTAATCAAAACCACGGAAAAGTTTTGAGTAGGACTTCAAAGTCATTGGAGTAGACAACTAGTTCGGTCAGAGACAATAAAGTCTTACAGGAGAAGCTGAGGGTTGTCTCCATTGATCCATCGTGGATGCGGGACAGCGGCTGGCCATTTATTTATGAAAAACTAATCACTAAACATCCATACGTTTTTAGAAATGGTTATTTTGATTCCGAGACCAGTTTCGGCAATCCATTAACTCCACCTCCAGGCGGCTGCGTGTTAAAAACAACTAGTATAAGTATAGTATACTGAAATTGATATTCTAGAAAGTGAAACGTAGTGAGATAAATTCTCAAAAACCTACAAAATGTATTGGGCGGTGTTAAGAAGTGTACCTGTGTACACAACGCACAACAAAGTAGAATAAGTACACGTGCTGGTTAGCAACGAAACTAACTACTTTGACATCACAGAGTTATAATAGAACATGTCAAACATTTCAAAAACATAAATTAGAAAGTGTACAAAATCTGAATCACAAAGGACTAATGGTTGTCTAGCTTTTTTAAAAATATATCCACAACCCTTACAGATGAGAATCACTCTGGTTCTTAGGAATCACTATCCGCACTCAAATTAAAAACTCGCGATACGACATATCAAGTACACAATATTGTGAATACCTATTGATTAAGTAACACTAGTGATATATGAGATGTATTTATGGCAGTATCAAAAATCTCTACCAGAAGCAAAAAACCGGCGGACAAATTACTATGTAAATGATGGTACGTGAAGAACCTGCACGGGATACTCATAAAATAGTCAGAGGGCATTATACTGTATCCCAAGTAAAAACTGAAACGATATGACTTACTGTGTCTTAAACATCAATTAATTGGCGGTGGGACAAACAAGGGACCCCAAACACCATACTATTATGTTGACGATATATTCTTTGTATAGGGGAAATAAGAACGAGGCACTCAGACTACAAGAAATTTATAACTCTTTATACCACAAGTTTCATTTCACTATGGACTTTCATGTAGAGGGCTCTCTCAACTTATTTTATGTACAGGTAAGTGAGAATGGCCAGTGTTCAGAATACGAAGTTTCTCGTAAGCCGACAGCAAAATTTTCGTTATTGCTGCGAATTCCGATCATCATCCATTACTGAAGAAAGCATTCTTCCTTTCAGTGTTTCACAGGTTAAAATTATTTGCACCTGACCAGGTGGCAACTGCATCGAGAAAGGCTCCATTGTAAAGATAGGCATTGTAAATGGATTTAGAGAAAGTGATAGAAAGGAAATGGGTAATAAAACTCGGTCAAAGATGCGCGAAGTGAAAACTTTATATGCAATTAACACACTGGGGAAGCTCCCACGACAAAATATAAGATTGTGACTAGTTTTACATCGCACAAACTTGAAAGCAGTTCAGAACACGACATAGGGAACCGGTTATCCTGGCTGTGATAGTAAACTATGAGATCATTTATGTCAGTTCATCAATCAGCTTCGTGACATCGGAAACAATTTACAGATTCTTCTTTATAAGAGTAGAGATGTTAATTTGGATACCTCAGAGGACCTAGAAATTTTCATACATACAAGGCGCTTCCATGACCGATTATTAAATGACAGGATCAGTGGAGCAGGAGATTGGTTTTTAATACTTTTGATAATGGCTTCAATTGCCGTTGGAAATACTACTTGTAAGCTCATTGCGGCCACCGTTTATAACACCAAATGTGCAGTGACGTTTGGCAATACTTTGAGTATATTTTTATATGCATTTATTTTCACATATGTATCATTTGCTGTCATGTCTTACACGTTTTTATGCCTTTTCACTTCACTTCTGTCATTGTGGCGTGCGCGGTTTGTGTTCATGCCTTTTATTGTTTGTCATCTTCTCTTACGGTACTGCCGCCTCGTTTTCTTATTCCATTTTCTGGCGTCACTAACTTCCTGCCTTATCTGCCGTGAGTGGAAGCAGCAGCGCTTGTCGATAAGCGCACTGCCGTACCATCTCTGTAGCGACCGATAGTATTTCCGGGTCGTCGTCTGTCTGGAGTTCAGTTGCCAGCTCAGTGGGGACGCAGCAGAAGCGAAGTCGGGCACAGCCTGGATTTGGCGACCGCTGGTCACACACATGAACTATCCGACGGAAGCACGTTTGAGCGGTGACGACAGTTGGTTGGTCGTTCTGTCGATCTTGTCATCGGCTGTCGTGTATTTGGTTTTCCGATCGCTTCTGGGGCCTTTCAATTGGTCATCTTGCAGGACGTGGGTCGGTTCCTTCCTTGTGCAGAGACGTCGGGTGGCCAATGGGCCGGTGTTCCCTCTGCATGGTTGGATCTGAGCCATCGTCTCCGGGTCGTCGTGCGTACGAATTGATTCCGAACGCAGCAGCAGCGAAGTCAGGGACGGACCAGCAGTGAGTCGGTGGATAGAGTCGGTGGAGTGTGCAGTGAGTCGACAGAGTCAGTCAGAAGGCAGACAGTCGCACGATAGTCAGTCGGCTCTGAGTTTCAGTCGCTTTTGGTTTGTGGACTGAGTCGGGTTCGTCGTTACTCGGCTGTCGGACGAGTTGGCAGTCAGTAGCAGGCAGGTCCGCACGGTGCAAGTACGCCCCAGGACCGTGGCTGACGCAGACGGAAGGCCATTGTCTGGTCGGTCGGCTTGTCGTCGGATGGCGACATGTGGTCTTCTGATCACTGACACCAGTATCAGTCGGGCAATAGTGGGCAGCCTGCAACAGTAGGGTCCGTATGGTGTTAGTATTCGCCGGGACCATTGTGGGCGAAAATGGGCTGCCGTTGACCAATTGCTCGGCCGGTAATCGCAGTAGACGACGCCTTGGACCCTCAGGACGAACACCATTTCCAGAGTTGGGATATGATTGGACCTTGTTGGTTCGTTAGGACTGAGCAGCGACATAGTCTCCACAGTGTGGAGCCACGCCGCGGAATTCGGCGGCGGGCA
Source organism: Schistocerca americana (assembly GCF_021461395.2). Classification (NCBI taxonomy): domain Eukaryota; kingdom Metazoa; phylum Arthropoda; class Insecta; order Orthoptera; family Acrididae; genus Schistocerca; species Schistocerca americana. Next base: position 93,555,866 of record NC_060126.1, on the reverse strand, counting down.
CGCGCTGTTGCAATTGGAAACAACGCTAGCTGCGTGAGTAGCTTTTCGCTTTCCTCCGAAGCGGGATCCTCAAATTGAGTAATTAGTTTCCTGTTCTTAAAACTGGGTTGTTACGATTTGTTCGTTATTTGTGGATTGTTGTTTCCCCAGCCGTTGACGCGTGTGATTACCAGTCATGTGTTTTGTTGCCTAGAATCTGCAGCCTCCCATAGTTACATGACAGATATGACTTGTGTTTTCGGTATTTTTTAAAACTTGTCTTGAGTGGTGTTTGATGCCTTGATCTTGGTGAGGCCGAGATAGAAGTTATTGGTATCTTGGTTTATACTTCATCGGCCGATATTTTCCATTAATTGTGCAGTTGTATCTGACCATTCCTCCCCCCATGAACCATGGACCTTGCCGTTGGTGGGGAGGCTTGTGTGCCTCAGCGATACAGATAGCCGTACCGTAGGTGCAACCACAACGGAGGGGTATCTGTTGAGAGGCCAGACAAACGTGTGGTTCCTGAAGAGGGGCAGCAGCCTTTTCAGTAGTTGCAAGGGCAACAGTCTGGATGATTGACTGATCTGGCCTTGTAACAATAACCAAAACGGCCTTGCTGTGCTGATACTGCGAACGGCTGAAAGCAAGGGAAAACTACAGCCGTAATTTTTCCCGAGGGCATGCAGCTTTACTGTATGATTACATGATGATGGCGTCCTCTTGGGTAAAATATTCCGGAGGTAAAATAGTCCCCCATTCGGATCTCCGGGCGGGGACTACTCAAGAGGATGTCGTTATCAGGAGAAAGAAAACTCGCGTTCTACGGATCGGAGCGTGGAATGTCAGATCCCTTAATCGGGCAGGTAGGTTAGAAAATTTAAAAAGGGAAATGGATAGGTTGAAGTTAGATATAGTGGGAATTAGTGAAGTTCGGTGGCAGGAGGAACAAGACTTCTGGTCAGGTGACTACAGGGTTATAAACACAAAATCAAATAGGGGTAATGCAGGAGTAGGTTTAATAATGAATAGGAAAATAGGAATGCGGGTAAGCTACTACAAACAGCACAGTGAACGCATTCTTGTGGCCAAGATAGACACGAAACCCACACCTACTACAGTAGTACAAGTTTATATGCCAAATAGCTCTGCAGATGACGAAGAAATTGAAGAAATGTATGATGAAATAAAAGAAATTATTCAGATTGTGAAGGGAGACGAAAATTTAATAGTCATGGGTGACTGGAGTTCGAGTGTAGGAAAAGGGAGAGAAGGAAACATAGTAGGTGAATATGGATTGGGGGACAGAAATGAAAGAGGAAGCCGCCTGGTAGAATTTTGCACAGAGCACAACATAATCATAACTAACACTTGGTTTAAGAATCATGAAAGAAGTTTGTATACATGGAAGAACCCTGGAGATACTAAAAGGTATCAGATAGAATATATAATGGTAAGACAGAGATTTAGGAACCAGGTTTTAAATTGTAAGACATTTCCAGGGGCAGATGTGGACTCTGGCCACAATCTATTGGTTATGACCTGTAGATTAAAACTGAAGAAACTGCAAAAAGGTGGGAATTTAAGGAGATGGGACCTGGATAAACTAAAAGAACCAGAGGTTGTACAGAGATTCAGGGAGAGCATAAGGGAGCAATTGACAGGAATGGGGGAAATAAATACAGTAGAAGAAGAATGGGTAGCTTTGAGGGATGAAGTAGTGAAGGCAGCAGAGGATCAAGTAGGTAAAAAGACGAGGGCTAGTAGAAATCCTTGGGTAACAGAAGAAATATTGAATTTAATTGATGAAAGGAGAAAATATAAAAATGCAGTAAGTGAAGCAGGCAAAAAGGAATACAAACGTCTCAAAAATGAGATCGACAGGATGTGCAAAATGGCTAAGCAGGGATGGCTAGAGGACAAATGTAAGGATGTAGAGGCCTATCTCACTAGGGGTAAGATAGATACCGCCTACAGGAAAATTAAAGAGACCTTTGGAGATAAGAGAACGACTTGTATGAATGGCAAGAGCTCAGATGGAAACCCAGTTCTAAGCAAAGAAGGGAAAGCAGAAAGGTGGAAGGAGTATATAGAGGGTCTATACAAGGGCGATGTACTTGAGGACAATATTATGGAAATGGAAGAGGATGTAGATGAAGATGAAATGGGAGATACGATACTGCGTGAAGAGTTTGACAGAGCACTGAAAGACCTGAGTCGAAACAAGGCCCCCGGAGTAGACAATATTCCATTGGAACTACTGACGGCCATGGGAGAGCCAGTCCTGACAAAACTCTACCATCTGGTGAGCAAGATGTATGAAACAGGCGAAATACCCTCAGACTTCAAGAAGAATATAATAATTCCAATCCCAAAGAAAGCAGGTGTTGACAGATGTGAAAATTACCGAACTATCAGCTTAATAAGTAACAGCTGCAAAATACTAACACGAATTCTTTACAGACGAATGGAAAAACTAGTAGAAGCCAACCTCAGGGAAGATCAGTTTGGATTCCGTAGAAACACTGGAACACGTGAGGCAATACTGACCTTACGACTTATCTTAGAAGAAAGATTAAGGACAGGCAAACCTACGTTTCTAGCATTTGTAGACTTAGAGAAAGCTTTTGACAATGTTCACTGGAATACTCTCTTTCAAATTCTAAAGGTGGCAGGGGTAAAATACAGGGAGCGAAAGGCTATTTACAATTTGTACATAAACCAGATGGCAGTTATAAGAGTCGAGGGACATGAAAGGGAAGCAGTGGTTGGGAAGGGAGTTAGACAGGGTTGTAGCCTCTCCCCGATGTTGTTCAATCTGTATATTGAGCAAGCAGTAAAGGAAACAAAAGAAAAATTCGGGGTAGGTATTAAATTTCATGGAGAAGAAATAAAAACTTTGAGGTTCGCCGATGACATTGTAATTCTGTCAGAGACAGCAAAGGACTTGGAAGAACAGTTGAATGGAATGGACAGTGTCTTGAAAGGAGGATATAAGACGAACATCAACAAAAGCAAAACAAGGATAATGGAATGCAGTCTAATTAAGTCGGGTGATGCTGAGGGAATTAGATTAGGAAATGAGGCACTTAAAGTAGTAAAGGAGTTTTGCTATTTGGGGAGCAAAATAACTGATGATGGTCGAAGTAGAGAGGATATAAAATGTAGGCTGGCAATGGCAAGGAAGGCGTTTCTGAAGAAGAGAAATTTGTTAACATCCAGTATTGATTTAAGTGTCAGGAAGTCATTTCTGAAAGTATTCGTATGGAGTGTAGCCATGTATTGAAGTGAAACATGGACGATAAATAGTTTGGACAAGAAGAGAATAGAAGCTTTCGAAATGTGGTGCTACAGAAGAATGCTGAAGATTAGATGGGTAGATCACATAACTAAAGAGGAAGTATTGAATAGGATTGGGGAGAGGAGAAGTTTGTGGTACAACTTGACCAGAAGAAGGGATCGGTTGGTAGGACATGTTCTGAGGCATCAAGGGATCACCAATTTAGTATTGGAGGGCAGCGTGGAGGGTAAAAATCGTAGAGGGAGACCAAGAGATGAATACACTAAGCAGATTCAGAAGGATGTAGGTTGCAGTAGGTACTGGGAGATGAAAAAGCTTGCACAGGATAGAGTAGCATGGAGAGCTGCATCAAACCAGTCTCAGGACTGAAGACCACAACAACAACAACATCTGACCATTAGAAATCGGTCAGATTGTAGGTCGGTCGTGAACCGTCCCTAGGTTGTGTTGCCTTCCGATTAAGAGGTTGTCTGTGTGGCTGCCTGTCTCACGTATACGTGCGGTAGTGTTACCTTCCCAGGCCGATCCTTGGAACCTTCTGAGCGTCGTTCCTTGTGTTTTACATAGTGATTTCCTTTTTAGTCTTAACTACGCTGTGTGGCCTTCAGCCAAGTTTTAGCCTATTAAAATTGCAAGGTGTTTCTTCTTAGATCTTAAGCCGTGAAAAAAAAAATTGTTTCTTGTTTGGTATGTGGCCTTCATCCGAGTTTCAGCCTTTCAAAATTAAAATTTAAAATTCTTTGTGTCTAGGCGCTAAGACATAAATTGGTTTCAGGTTGGTATGTGGCTTTCAGCCGCGTTTTCAGCCTTTTCAAATCAAAAGTTGAAAAGTTGTGTCCAGGCCTTAAGCCGTAAGAAATATTTTCTAGTTTTTATGTGGCCCTCAGCCGAGTTTTCTAGTTCAAATTAAAAACTGGAAATTGCTTTGTCTGGGCTTTAAGCCGTGTGTTTGTTTGGGTTTCGTATGTGGCCTTCAGCCGAGAGTTGTGTGAAGCATTTTAGGATAAAGCCTTTAGTCGACTTTAGACGAAATTTTAGAAGCTCTTCCCTTTAGGCCTTAAACCGTAAAATTGTTTTCTGCATGGTGTGTGGCCTTCGGCCGAGTTTTAATCTCTCTTAAATTAAAAATTCAAAATCCTTGTCTTGGCCTTCAGTCACAAGATTGTTATCCTTTAGTAAGAGGCCTTCTGCCCAGTTTACACGAAATATTTTAAAATAAGGCCTCCAGCCTTCTTCCTAGGCCTTAAGCCGTAAAATTCTTTTGCTGATATGCGGCCTTCGCCGAGTTTCAGCCTATTTAGATTAAACTTTGAACTTCTTTATCTCGGCCTCAAGCCGTAACGCTGTTCTGGATTAATGTGAGGCCTTCAGCCGAGTTCTATGGGAAAAATTTTAAGATAAGGCCTTCAGACTGTTTATATTGAAGGTAAAAAGAAAATTTCTAAAGAACTGAGACCTCCAGAGGAACTCCTAGACCTCAATTCCTCGCTTAGGTCTTGTGCCTTGGATTTTCGATGTGGCCTTCAGCCGATCTAAATTAAATCAAAGGAGGTCTTTCGTTACAATGTTGAGATGTTTGATTCTTGCTTGTGTGATTGTGGGTTTTAAGAAATAAAGTTCATATGTTGAGTGCAACTGACAGTAACTTATTTTGGCCCCTTACCACAAATATAACCTCATCCGTTCCGCCCTGCTATCACAGGGATTTCAGTCAGGAATGTGGATATACATCTCATATTAAATTTCCTTATGATACTGGCGGCTCCGCCACATTGTGTTGTATTAACCCAAGCTCAAAATGCAGTAGGGTTTTGGAATATATACTGTATTCGAACATTATGAAGTACCTCGACGAAAACGATTTATTGACACATAGTCAGCACGGTTTCAAAAAATATCGTTCTTCTGAACCACAACTAGCTATTTGTACCCAAGAAGTAATAAGATATGTGCCACAGGGCTTCCCAGAATTCATCGTAAATTCCGAAGCCGTCGCTAAAATACACTCATATGTGGTCAATTATTGGCAGATTTTCCGACGGTTTTCGGTAAGAAGGCAATCTTGTATGCTTCGACATAGGTTTTGAATCTCCTAAATAAGGGGCCATTAAACTGGAGCATGATAACTTATATACCACACTTTTGTTCAATTTTAGAGAATTTTATTTATTATGTGGACTAGAAGATATCCTAACTTATTCACGGTGGAGAAAGATATCGTTATTTTTTAAAAATAGCTGAGCAATTATTTGTGAAATTCGGCTATATAAGTGATGCTTCATTCATTTGTATTCGTGTGCGTAGAGTGCATTTTTTTCTGTGTAGCAATTGACCATGGCAATACCTTATCATTGTGCCAAATTCGGCGGTAATTCTATTTTCTTCCAATTTAAGTGAGTGTGCTTTGCGGAGTGCTGCGTAAATGCTCCATGTTTGTGTGGCGCGAATTGGTGTTATATGTCTTCAGTTTTTATAGGATGTTGTAGATTTTAATAGCAATGAAATTTATGCTATTGTCGTCCTCGTGCTACAGAATTAATTTCATACCATCGTGGAAATTATTGTGTTCTGTAAGCAGTGCTTGAGTCCCCTCCCAGGTGTAATCATGTACAAGCAATTCATCATCAAAATACCTCAACTAGTATACTGTTTCTTATGAAGCCTATTTACTACCTTGAAAACATTAATTTCCAAATGAATCAGAGATACATCTGTCAGGAAGCTTGATCCGGACCCTCTTTCTGCTGATAAACTTTCCCATTAAAAATAAGCTGATTATGAGACTGTATCATTTGCAAGTGCCAGTAACTTCTAATTTTTCTGAGACAGATACACTTTTATGTTTTACTACAATTTTAAATAGCGTAGGACCCTCTTACTGCTGATAAACTTTCCCATTAAAAGTAAGCTAACTGTGAGACTATATCATTTGCAAATGCAGGTAACTTCTCATTTTTCTGAGACAGATTCCCTTTCATGTCTTTTAAATTTTTAAATAGAATAGCAGAGTCGCTGAGTATTTTTACGTTTTTTATTACATACGTTTATCCATATTTGCCTGCTAGTATTGGGGTTGGTATATTTCCAATGCTAAAATTTAAATCTCCCATAAAGAACATGAGGTTTTTATTCAAGCTCTTAAACATTAGTTGTGAAAGTCAATATTTCCTTCTTGTGGAGCATTTGTTTCTATTGTTCTTTGGATTACACTTTTACCTGTAAGTACTATTAATACAATGCGTTCATTTTCGTTTCCTAGTCAGGTATTTTATTATATTATATTCTCGCCCTGGAGATGGCAACATTTTTACTTCCTTTTTATTAATTTTTCCCCTACTGTAGATCAAAGTATAGATTTTTATATATTCATTTCCAAATGTTTTCTTCTTTGTTTCTGTAACTGATGGAAAATATGTTTTGCATTCTGTGAATTGTTTCAACCATCCCTTCCTACACTGTACTGCTTACTATCTTGTCCGTGTAACATTCATAGATTAATTTTCACAAAGAAGGTCTTTAACTTGTAATTGTTCATTGGGTCATTCCCTCATAATACTCGAAACAACTAACTTCCTGTCACTGGAAAACCATGAGAGACCACTCGGAATTTCTTAATGTAACCACTCGCAAAAATCCACTCTTGGTGGGAACGCCTCATTTGCGAACTGCGCATAATACCTTGAAGGTCGCGTCCACACTAACATGTCTGTGAGCCCAGGGAGGTTTTCAGAATTGATTGGATATTCCGTGGCCCATAGCTAAAATAGACTCTTCTGTGGCCAGTTAATGGTAGATTCCCCATAGTTCTGGGTAAGAAGGCAATCTCGTGTGCTTGGAACCAGGCTTGGAAACTGCTGCCTGAGTGGGCGGTAAAGTGGAGCGTGATAGTTTATTAACCCCAATGTTGAATCTTACGGAACCAGTCTTTAGGCTCTAGACTCATCGATACCCTAACTCATTCGCAGTGGAGAAATAAATCGTTGTTTTTAAAAACTGTGGGCAATTACTAGTGATGTTTAGCCCAGATATCTGTTGCCTGATTTTGTATACGACATTTGTTCATTTTTAATTTCCTTGTATATAATATGAAACTATGTAAGCAACTCTTCATTCTCATCTCTCGCGCCAGTATGTAGTAGCAAGACCTTCTGTCTTCTGGTAAACTTTCCCATCGCAAGTAATCGAATTATGCAATTATATTCCCTGCATAACGTCAGTAATTTCCGACGCTTCGAAGGCAAACATCGTATATACTCTACTAGGATTCGAAAAAAAAAAAACAGCGAAATTGCTGGGTGTTTTCCGTTTTCATCATAATCGTTTCACCAAATGTGCCTACTGCTATTGAAATTCGTATGTTTTTACTTCTATCGTCTTGGTCTCCCGTGAAGAAAATCTTATTTCTACGGAAGGTGCTCAATATCATCTGTAATAGGTTGTAAAAGAGTTTCTAGTAGTCAATATTTCCTTCATCTGGAGCATTAGGTACTATTGTTCTTGGGATTGATCTTGTACCTTCAATCTCTATTAATACAGTGCGTCATTTTGCATTTCATAGTCAAGTGTTTTAGCTTACTGTTTTCTTACGATGTAGAGGCAACCCTTTACCTTCTCTTTCTAACTGCTTTACACCGCTGTAGACCGTAGTATATCCATCTACAGTTGACTTCCTGATGTTTTCTTACGTTTTTCTGTAATTTTTGAAAAGTTTGTTTCGTTTTGTTTCAAATATTTAGCTGATTCGAGCCCCCTAAGATCGATTCCCAAATGTACTAGAAGGAAGCTTTCCCAGGTTCACTAACCCAATGTCTCGTGCTCCTGTTTCTCACCCATGTCGTATCCTAATTATCCGTTCTGTTCCCGAGACTAGTCTGGGTACTCCAAGTACGCTTATTCCGTCTCTGAGTGGGGTACTGGCCCATCGCTGCTACAGGAATTTTCCTATGAGTGATCCTACCACGCACTACACTCTCATCTATCAGCTGATTTAGCAGCTATGAACTTATTTCTGTATTGTGGTTAGCAAACCAAGTCATTCTAATGTTGTAGTGATAATTGATTGAACACATAAAATTTTTGTGCTTCATGGTGGACCAGTGACGATGAGTTGTCAAACAAATTTGTGAACACATCAGAATTATCAAGCGAATTATCTAGAAATGTGGAACACTCAAGATCAGACCAAATATTTACGTCAAATTTCAGGAAGTTTATCATCATTAAAATATCATGATTTAAAGCGGAATTGATCATCAATGGACCAGAGGTGGAGCAGTAGAAATTTTCATATTGAAATCGGTAGAGAACAGTGTGGAGAGGCCAGAGTATCATGTTTGGTCGTTACATGATACTAATTTAAGTAATTGTACATGTGGATTATCTCTGTGTTACTGAACATTGTGACGCTTAGATTATTCTTGTGTTATTTGGTAAAAATTAGCTAATTAAGACACCTTTTACACTGTACGAAGTTTTGAAATCAGACAGCGAAATTGCTAAGTATTTTTCCGTTTTCATCATACTCGTTTCACCAGATGTACCTATCGTTATTGATATTCGTATGTTTGCATTTATAGAATTTTGGTCTCTTGTGAAGCAAATCCAATTTTTAATGAAGGTGCACAAGATCATCTGTAATAAAACTTCCTGGCAGGTTAAAACTGTGTGCCGGACCCAGACTCGAACTCAGGACCTTTGCCTTTCGCGGGCAAGTCCTCTACCAACTGAGGTACCCAAGCACGACTCACTCCCCCTCCTCACAGCTATACTTCTGCCAGCACCTCGTCTCCTACCTTCCAAACGTTACAGAGGCTCTCCTGCAAAACTTGCAGAATTAGCACTCCTGAAAGAAAGGATATTGCGGAGAGATGGCTTAGCCATAGCCTGGAGGATGTTTCCAGAATGAGATCTTCCCTCTGCAGTGGAGTGTGCGCTGATAAGAAACTTCCTGGCAGATTAAAACTGTGTGCCGGACCGACACACGAACTCGGGACCTTTGTCAGGAAGTTTCATATCAGCGCACACTCCGCTGCAGAGTGAAAATCTCATTCTGGAAACATCCCGTAGGCTGTGACTAAGCCATCTCTCCGCAATATCCTTTCTTTCAGGAGTGCTAGTTCTGCAAGGTTCGCAGGAGAGCTTCTGTAAAGTTTGGAAGGTAGGAGACGAGGGGCTGGCAGAAGTAAAGCTATGAAGAGTGGGCGTGAGTCGTGCTTGGGTACCTCTGTTGGTAGAGCACCTGCCCACGAAAAGCAAAGATCCCGAGTTCGAGTCTCGGTCCGGCACACAGTTTTAATCTGCCAGGAAGTTTCTTATCAGCGCACACTCCGCTGCAGATTGAAAATCTCATTCTGCAATAATATGTAATAGGTTGCAACAGGGTTTCCAGTAGTCAATATTTCTTTCATCTTGAGCATTAGCTGCAATTATTCTTGGTATTGATCTTGTACCTTCAGTCTCTAATAATACAATGCGTAATTTTGCATTTCATAGTCTAGGGTTTTAGCTTACAATTTTCTTGCGATGCAGAAGCAACACCTTTAGCTTCTTTATGTTCCTGCTTTACACAGCTGTAGAACATAGTACAGCCGTCTACAGATGTTTTCTTATTTGTTTCTGTAATTTCTGAAAATTGTATTTCCTTTTGTTTCAAATATTTAGCTGATTCGACTTCCTTAAAATCAATTCCCTAACGTCCTAGGTTGAAGCTTTCCCAGGTTCATAAAACCGTTGTCTCTTCCTCCTGTTTCTCACCCATGTCGTACCCCAGTTACACGATCTGTTCCCGAGACTAGTCTGGGTACACCAAGTACGTTTATTCCTTCTCTAAATGGGGTACTGGCTCATCGCTGCTATGGCAATTCTCCCATGAGTGATCCTACCACCCACCACACTGTCATCTATCAGCTGATTTAGCATCTATGAACTTTTTTTCCTTTGTGAATTGCGGGGGTCAAACCAAGTCGTTCTGAAGTTGTAGCGATCATTGTTTGAACTCAAAAAATTTTTTGTGCGTCACGGTGAAACGGTGACGACGAGTTGTCAAACAAATTTGGGAGCATATCAGATATATCAAACGAATTATCTGGAAATGTGGATAAGCTGTGGAACTCAATACCAGACCAAATATTTACGTGAAATTTTCAGAAGTTCATCATTATTGAAGTATCAGAATTTAAAGTGGAACTGAGCACAAAAGGTGCTGCAGGAGAAATTTTTATATCAATATCTTTGAGAAGAGTGTGGAGAGGCAAAAGTACCATGTTTGGTCATTTCATGATAATACTTTAAGTAATTGTACATATGGATTTTCTCTGTGTTACTGGATATTGTGAAGCTTAGATTATGCCTGTGTCATTTCCTAAAAGTTTGTGAATTGATAGACTGTTGTGGAAGAATTTTTTCCAGATGTTAATTGTCTTCTCAACATGTTAGAGGTTGATTTTTTCCATTGGTTTCCAGCAAGGTACACGGCTGGTTGTTAAATTTGTTATTATTTAGTTAGTTTCATGTGTGATACTGGATATGTTTGAGAATGTAGGTTTCATTATGACCCTACTTTGACTGATAATTTACTTATGTGCAGATGTGCATGATAAAACTATATTGTGGTGCAACTGAGGACAGTAACAGCCTCACCAACAAAGCCAAAGGCACCTTATACCTCTCCGCTCCATCTGTAGGACGAAGGAAATAACACTGACGACCAAAATGCGGATACTTGAAAGTAATGTAAAATCTGTTCTTCTGTATGAATGTGAAACATGGAAAGTAACAAAGCAGCTAATCCCTAAGCTGTAGACACCAAACAACAGATTTCTGTGGAACATCTTGGAGATAAGGTGACCAAATGTTACCTCTAACGAAACACTCTGGGAAAGAAGCAGCAAGAAGATAGCTGAGCTGCTGATAGGAAGCAGGAAGTTGACATGTTTAGGACCCACATTTAATAGACCAAATAAACACATTGTGTAGGAAGCACTTTATCGGATGCTGCATGGAAGATGAGGACGAGGCAGGCTCAAGATGGGGTGGAGATTATCAGGCGAAGCACAAGGTCAATACCAAGGAAGAGGATGGGAGAAACTGAAAAAAATATCAGAAGACAAGCAAGATTGCAATCCTTTATTGCAGGCCTATGCTGTATTATTATCTCATTTTTTTTCATTTACATATCTAGCTTATCCTTCTCTGCTGCTTCAACACTCTGAGAACTACTCCAATTACATTTTTATAATTTCAATATTATCTCACATTTACCAAAAACCTAAGTACATTTTAGATTACATACTTCAACAATTCTGTAGCTTTTAAAACTGAACAGGCTTCTTTCTTCATCCAACTTGCTTCAGTCTCAATTGACACATAACTCGATTAATTTTAATTCTGCAAATTATTTCGATGACATAAATGTTACGGTGTTATGGACAAAATTGTTGCTGTGTTGAACAATAAATCCTAACAAAAACATTTCGAATGTAAGAAGACGGTAATTATTTATCATTCACTTTTCTCAAGTGAGGTACTAGCATCATTATGTAAAAAAACAGGTATGTGTAAGGTACAATACCGGATATACATGGGTGGTCTATGTAAGGGAGATGAACTTGAAAACAATATGAACTGCTGTAGAAACGGGAGAGCCACAAAGACCAAACTCTTCCATTTGGTGTGCAAGATGTATGAGACTTGCGAAGTATCCTCAAACTTCAAGAAAAATATAATAACTGCAATTTCAAAGATAGAAGATGCTGACAGATGGGAATATTAACGCACTATGAGTTTAATAAGTCATGGATTCAAATAACAAACATGAATTCCTTACACAAGAATGAGAAAACTGGCAGAAAGAGACTTTGGAATAGATCAGTTTGGATCGAGAAGAAATGTATTAACACATGTGGCAATACTGAACCTTCGGCTTACCTTAGAAGATAGTTTATGGAAAGGCAACACTCTTTTTGTAGCGTCTGTAGACTTACAGAAATTTTTTGACATTGTTGACTGGAATACTCAAATCTACAATGTAACAGAGGTAAAACACAGTGAGTGAGATCCTATTTAGAACTTTTACATAAACCAGACGGCTGCTGAAACTGTCAAAGCGCGTGAAAGGGAATTAGTGATTGATAAGGAACTGAGACGGGGTTGTAGCATATCCTTGATCCTATTAAGTGTATACAAAGAACAAGCAGTAATCAAATCCACAGCAAAATTTTGTGTAGGACTTATAGTTTAGGGAGAAGAAATAAAATCTATAGGGTTTGCCGATGGCAATGTAGTTATGTCAGAAACAACAAAGGGCATAAAGAAGAAGTTGAAACGAACGGACTGCCTCTGTCGATTCATTGTGGATACGGGACAGCGGCTGGTCAGATATTTGTGGAAAACAAAATTCAAACAGCCGTACGTTTTATGAATTATTATTTTATTAACACGACCAGTTTCGGCATCCCAATAATGCCATCTCCAAGTGGCTGCATGTTAAAAACAAGTATACGTTTTGTAGGTGACAAGATATACAGCAGTTGGGTTGACGTAACAGAAAGTAAATTGCAGTGGTAAAAATCCTCAAAAGCTTACAAAATGCAGTGTGCAGCGGTAAGAAGAGTATCTGTGCACACAACTCATAACAAAGCATCGAAACTAACTACTTTCACATCACAGAGCTATAATCGAACGTGTCAAACATTTTAAAAACAAGTTTAGTAAATCAGCAGCACAAAGGAATAATGCTTGTCTGGCTTTATTATAAAAAATATCCACAACACTTACAGACGAGAATCACTCTAGTTCTTGGGAAAAATTATTCCCATTGAAGATAAAAACTCGCGATATGACATATGGAGTACAAAGTAGTGTGCTTACCTATAGCCTAAGTAACACTAGTAATATTGTATTCCAGACGTAGTTATCACAATATCAAAAAACGTTGCCAGAGGCAAAACATAGCGGCCTACAAATTATTAAGTGAACGTCAGTAAGCAAACAACTTGCAGGGGATACTCATAGCACATCTAGAAGGCATCATATTATATGCGGAGTGAAGAATGAAACGTCCTGACTTGGTGTCCCTTAAATGCCACTTAATTGGGGGGGAAATAGCACAGTAGAACAAACAAAGAACCCCAAACACCAAATTTTTATGTTGACGATGTATTAGTCGTTTTTAATAAGTGTATGGATGAGTCGATCAGGCCACAATAAAATTTCAACTCTTTACACTAAAATTTTAACTTCATTACGGAGTTTTAGTTGAGGGCTAGCTTAACATTTTTCGTTTACAGGTAATCAGGATGGCCAGTATTCAGAATACGAGATTTTTCGAAAGCAAACTGCGAATTTTAATCCTCCCCGATTACACAAGGACTGTTTCCTTTGTTCAGTGTCTCACAGGTTAAGACAATTTGCAATTCACCAAGTGGAAACCGACAGGCAGATAGCCACCACTGTACATATAGGGACTGCTAATGGATTTTGAGAAAATAATATTATGGAAATGGGTGAAAAAATTTTGTCAAAGACTCACAAAGAGACCAGTGTAAAGAAGCAAGATGTCAGATATGCTGCTAAGACACATGTTGGCCCAACCTCTCTGAAGACTAGTAATGAGTTTAAAAAGCATAATATGGTGGTAAGTTTCAATGCTATTAACAGACTGGGGAAGCTCCTTCGACATAGCATAGAGCAGCCTGTTACTACATTTTTCAATGGCCGGTCTACAAGTTTGAGCGTGGAGCTTGTGACAGATTTTACATCGGACAGACTGGGAGCGAGTTCAGGACGCAAAATAGGGAACACTGTTATCCTAGCTGTGGTAGTGTACTAGGACCTCATTTACGTCAGTGCACCCGTCAGCTTCGTGAACAGAAAACAAATTACAGTCTTCATTGTGAGAGTAAAGTTGTTTAACTGGATATCTTGGATGACCTAGAACTTTTCGTACATAGAGGACCCTTCCATGAAAGTTTGCTTAATGAGCACATCACTGGAAAAAGAGATTGTTTTTTCATACTTTTGATAATGTTTTCAGTAGTGATTGGAAGTAAAAATCGAACACCCTTTGCGGCCACTCTTTATAACAACAAATGTACAGTGGCGTTTGCTGCAATTTTGAGTATATTTGCATATGCTGTAATTTTCACATCCGTATTTTTGGTGTCATCTTACATGTTTTTATGCCTTTTCAATTTACTTTTGTCATTGTAAGTAATCTGGATATACAACTGTTTAAACATCCTTATGATACTGGCGGCGAAGCCACCTGGCGTTGTGTTAGCCCAGGTGTCCTCTATCGGCCGCAGCGCGCGTTAACTGCAACTCTGGCTCTGGCAAATTTGGTTTCTGTCTATGCGAGTGGGAAGCTATTGTACCTGAAATACGGTATGCATTTCTTTATGTACGGTATTTACAACTGCCTGTCGAGCTCGTAAAATTGCGTATGGTATGTACATTTTCGCCTACTGAGACCTTAGACTTTTTGTAAATTTTTGTACTTATGTTAGCCATGCAATTGTGTATACTTGCATTCGTATTATGGGAAGGGTTTGTAATCTCAAACTTTAATTGCTGACAGGTCACCAGTAAGAAATCCCCAAAACAGCTACACGATTTTTTCAGCAACCACCAAGCACTTTTAGAGTCAATTTTATTATATTTGTCATGATTACCTTCTGGTGCCAGATATTTCAGTGTTAGATAGAACAAACGATCCTCCTTTTTGCGCCAGTATGAACGTTACCTAGTATCCTTTTGCTTTGTAGTTCGGTTGGTTATCGTACACTCACTCTGCTTTTAACCTGACCCTTTCCCTCAGTACCTTCTGTGCTACAGCTTTGTATGTGTTAGCTACTATCTGGCTGGGTTTCATCATTCATTACACAGGTTGGTATCTTGTATTCACGAGTGAACAATAATGACATAGTCAAGTGAGACCCCTTATGGTTGACATGTTTGTAGCGGCTCTCTACTTGTTCCTACCTAATATTTTCCGGACAGTTAGGAACAACATATCACATTTTTTCATCTTCCTTTTGGTGTATAGTGTTACGCCCTCAAGGTTTTTTATGAGTATCGCCCGCATATTCTTTTGTTACCGTCATTTACTTAGAAATTTTGTCGCCCTTTGGGTTTTTCCTCTGTTAACGCTTTTTGGTATTGTGTTGACTACATCTGATATATCACTCCTTTTGATAATATTTAGACATTATGTATGCAGAATATAGTGTACTCCATATGACATATCGAGAGATTTTAACTTTAGTGAGAGTAGCTTCTCGTAAGAACTAGGGGGATTCTCATCTATAAGAATTATGGATATTTTTTATAAAAATGTAGACAAGATACATTCGATTGACCTTCTGATTTTGAAAATTTTCTATGTTTGGTTTGATCTATTGCAAGTCTATGATCTCAAAGGAACTAGTTTCGATGCTAACCAATGAGTGTCACGTACTGTGCTTTGTTGTGCTGTTTGTGCATGGGTAGCCTTCTTAAGGCTTCATACTGCAATATGTATGTTTTAAGCGCTTTTATTTCTACGCCTCATTTTCTCTAATGTCAACGGTTGTATATCTTGACATATCGTACACGTATACTCGTTGTTTTTAACATGCAGTGGCGTAGAATTGGCGTTAATGAGATTCCCAAAGTGGTTGTGTAAATACAATAAAAACTTCTGAAAATATACGGCTGTTTGGTGACTTTTATTTCCCAAAATGAATGGAAAGTACCTTGAAAGGAGGATGTGAGATGTACATCAACAAAAGCAAAACAAGGGGATTCGAGTGTAGTCGAAATAAGATCAGTACCATTAGAAGGCCGTAAAACTGACTGTCCTGATTTCTTCTGAACAGTGAGTTCTTACACTGGTTATGAAATGCTGTTAAATGGCGTGAGTTCGTATCAAGTGTGTAGGTTGCTGTTAACGTGGAGAGAAATAAAAGGTCGGATTTCTAATATTATTGAAATTACTGTAAAGAATGGTATTTTTGTGCTTTCTTATTAAGTACTGATGCATAATATAAGAAAAATTCGTTACGTCTCAACCATGCTTGCATGTTATAGATTAACATTTGTATTCGGTTACACATGTGATAGGAAGTCCACTCTCAAGACAAGTACCATATCTTACCTGTGATGGGAAGTCCACTTTGAACACAAATACAAGATTCTACCTGTTGTAAAAGTGAAGGTCAACTGAAGTAATAATTTTTTGTTAACTATCTCACTTCATCATATAGTTAATGTAGAAAACATGTAAATTAACATTCGTGCTGCTTAAGAGTGGCCTACATCCACACTATTCTCTCACTGGCAAGGCAGTACTCACAAATGCATATGCGACCTATTAATTTTAAAAGCTGTCTTAATCATATGCATGTATGGACGGAGTAGTTGCTGAGGTGGGGAGTGTGTGGAGGGGAACTGGTATGCCAGATACTTATGAAGTGTCAGGTACGAATTTATTCGAATACAGTGTACAAGAGATCTTCATGTGCTATGTAAACACTCCTTCTTCTAACTTTTTGAGTGATGGAAGCAAATAGGACCGTAACAAAGAAGAATAATACCGGAGTACTAACAAACTTTATTCCGATTCGAGATATGAATCTGTGAAATACCATTTATCGTATTATACGAGGGAAGTCAAAAAGTAATAAACTCTTCTTTTTTTAAGATGTTAAGAATGCAACTACTTGGGTTGAAAACACAACATTGGCGATTAATTTAAGTATTTTCAATATAACTGCAGTCTATTCTCACTGTCTGGACCGTCTTTTAACAACGGCATTTATTTCAATACAGATAAAAGCTAGGTCCTGCTTCCGACGCATTTGATGCAAGAACGTTTCACAGTGTCCTCATCTTCAAGGTGAATCCCACGATGAGCCCCTTTTAGGGCCGAAACAATTGGAAGTTTGATCGTCATGTAAAAGTAGAACATCCACCATAACTCTCGTTGGGCAAATTCTCTGAAGATGTGCTTTAAAGTGCTAGGAGGTAGCGAAGTTTCGGTCTGTATTGATTGACGATCCCTGCTCCAAAAATCGACCATAATCACACACTTTGAATTCCACAATACGGTAATATGTTTTGAACTTTTCCTCCTCCAATGAGTTTTGGTTAAAAGTTTCTTCTTTGTGTAGTTTCTTTCAAGAAACTCCTCTCTGTCCAAACGGAAGCGCTGCATGAGTTGAGAGGCCATTCTTATTCTGGCCTCTTTATCGTGATCGGTTAACGTTCTTGGTACTCAAGTTGCACAAACAGTCGAGTATCCTAGTTGTTAAATAATCGTAATCACCCTGAATTTACTGAGGGAGGTAATGCGAAACAAATCATATGCAGTCAGCCGGTGACCACCACTGACGATGTCGACTCGCTGAATGTTATGTGGAAGCCTTAAAAGCACCAGTCTGCCGCTCAGCTATTCATCAGCCAACGGTGTTTGCCCTTCACTTTTGTTACAGCGATAAATTCATTTTCTAAAGTTCCTGATATCCACTGCTGAATCACCGCACACATTTTCTGTCTTCCATTATTACACATGCAAGTTTCACCTTCTGCATTCAAAAACAGATCGCTGCCTAATTTGAACATCGATGAAGATCGTTTTAGAAAGTGACTATATCTGGTGACGGGAGAAGTTACTGCGGCACTGGTTTAGAAGAGAAGCGATGAGGAATAGCGACAGATTAAATTTTTCATTTACCAAACTGTATTTATGAAGGTGAAAGTAGGTGGAATTAGATCTTGACTAACCTTCGTACAAACATATGATGCCATAGCAATAACCTGTATCTCATTACTTAATGATAGTAAATACTTCTCCTTTTACATAAAAAATGTAAATATTCAGGGAAGGACTCTTCTTGGAACTATTTTTCGCGGTTGAGATTGCGACAGTACTCAGTACACAGGAAGTATGCACAATTACGTCTTGAGTCACCGATTATTTAGTGTTTTATTAATTTACACATCGCTTTCGGGCCCTGTGCATCCATTATTGTTATTGGTAACTTTTCTCTGAGTCCCTTCACTCAGCTTAAGCCATTATTTTATTGTCGTACGTCGTATTTTATTGTCGTTGCCGTGCAACCATCTTCTTCCCACCTGTTTCCGTACGCTACTAGTTATTGTACGAATATGTAAATGATTCAGTCCTATGCTACTGCTGCAGGCCGTTAACAACAGATATCGGACTCGTTCCATGCATCATATTACTGGTGCAGAAAAGTACATTAATGACAGACGTAAAGTAGTAATTTAAAACAAGTTTTTAAAATTTCTTAAATAACCATGAGTAGCAGAAGCTGCCAATTGATTCAACCTTCGTGATTTTATGCAAGTGAATTGCTATTTGCTCGAGCAGATGATTGTGTAATGTTACCAAATTGGTTTTTGTCTTTTTTATGGTGTGATAAGTTTGGTCCGTATGCCGTGCAGTACCTAACCCACACGCGAGGAAATATCAGTGAAGAGCCACAACGCTAGGCAAGCTTTGCGTAGATTGTTGACGGATCCAACCCTCTATCTCAGACTAATACTTTTCTCCTAAAGTGCAGGCCACGTCGTTCTGATCTGACCAGAGACCTCTAACAGCGAATGTATGTTAAATGGGCGGATTTTCGTTGTTTATCCGCGGTAACAGCACTCCGCGCGGTACTCGAAAGGCCAGAGATCATAGGCGACGCATTTCTGTACTCATCGGCAATTTATACGCTGTGCGCTCATATACTTCTCAAAAAGAAAAAAAATAATGGTCAGTTGATTGCAGAAACTCAACACCTCACCATATAGACGTGAATCAGAATCTTGAGAACTCCTCTGAGAAAACTCAAACATCGACATGCTTGGAAAACTCCAGTAACTCTAAACACTGGTAAACAATGGTTATAACACAGTTGGGGGATAATATTATAATCAATATGGAACAAGAAAATTTCTATTGACACTCCCAAAGGGTTGTTTCATTTAAAGGGTGATCAGAAAGACCGTCTGGTTTCTTTTCCATTTGAGCGCATATGGAGTGTAGCGGGACACCCATGCAGGTACACAAGCACTAACATATAGGCAAGAGATTTGAAAGGCAGTCGGTCTTTCCGAGGTATATTCGGTAAATGCAAAGACGTTTTTCCGTATGAAGGCAGTCTTGTGTGCTTTGACACAGGTTTTGAATCTCCTGCCTGAGAGGCTAGTAAATTGGTGACTGATAATTTATATACCACACTGTTGCTGAATTTTAGGGAATTTCGTTTATTCTGTGTACTAGAAGGTATCGTAACTCATTCACAGTGCAGAAAGGAAACGTTAGTTTTAAAAAATAGTTGAGCAATTAATTGCGAAATTGGGCCTAGGTAAGTGATGCTTTATTTTCGTGCTTTTGTGTGTATAATCTTTCTGCTTTCTGTGTAGCCAATGACCATGGCAATATTTTATAATTGTGCAAAATTCGGTGGTAAGTCTGTTTTTTTCCAAATTAACCGAGTGTGCTTTGTGGAGTGTGGCCTAATTGTTGTGTGTTTGTGTGGCATGTGTTGAAGTTATGTATCTTCAACTTTTGTTGTATGTTGTAAAGCTTAATAGCAATGAAAATTAAGATATTGTTATCCTCATGCCTCACAATGAATATCATACCATCGTGGAAACTATTTTATTGGCTAAGCTGTGCTTGAGTTCCTTGTCTTGTGTCATGATGTAGATCCAATTTATCATCAAAATAGTTCAGTTAATATACTGTTTTTATTGAAGACTATTTACTCCCTTAAATCATTATTTTCTAAATGAACCAGAGATACATCTGCCAGGAAGCTTGATATACTACTGCACATGGCTGGACCCCTTTCTGCTGATAATCTCTCCCATAAAAATTAAGCAGATTATGAGATCATATGTCCTTTTCCATTAAAAGATGTCGTTAAACATTAATATTTAAATAATTTTAAGAACTATAAAAAGTTTCATTCTTTACATGTATGAAATTATTTTATAACGCTAAAGTATAAGAAGACGCTTCATATTCGTTCGTCTTGCATTATATTATATTTGTGAAGTGGGTTAAAGTGTACAAACAAGAGAGCGATTTGAGCAATGTGTTGTGCTGTTGCGACATCATTTAATGGAAATTCCTGACATTGAAGAATTTAAAACGTTATCCTGGATCATTTTGCAAGTGTTTCACTGTTTATTATTCCATTTTCAGTTGTTTGATCCACAAATTTTGGAGTTTAACAGCTACTATTCTCACAAGAGAAACATACAATTTGCGTGACTTCGCTCAAGGGCCACCGTAAATAATGTGTTAAGTGACGTCCACCCAGATAATGGAATAACAGGAGCCTAAATGTATCTTGTGACTAAATAAAATAAGAAATTCTATTTGACTTAATTGCATATTATTAATACTTTCTTTGAGAGATATTTGTACATTGGTGAATCGTATGAAATAAATGACAAATATTTATATAAATATGTATATAAAAATCTTGATTTTGGGTTATACAAAGGGCTTCCTAACTGCTGGAAACGAATAATTTTTAGGAATATGGAGATACCACTCAGTGTAAAGAAAAAGAAGAAAGTATAGTAGATGAATATTTTGTTAAGTTACTGTAGCGTATTCGAAACTGATTCTAATTTACTTTCTAATAAAGCAATATGCAATGTTGGTAAGAATGTAACGTATCATGTTTAGAAGTACCTGAATCAGTTCAAAAAAGCGGAGGTTGTTAATGGGCCGTTGTTGCTTCAAATCATGTGAGACTGATGCAATAAGAAGAGCCAATGAGACACTCAAGGGAAAAAGATGTGATTTGCTATTTGGGAAGCTAAATAACTGATTATGGCTGGAGTACTGAGACTACCGATAGCACGAAACGCAGTTCCGAAATAGAAAAAAATGTTCACATGTAATCTAGATTTAACTATTAGAAAATCTGCTGTGAATCTGTTTGCCTGGAGTTTAGATTTATACAGAAGTGAAACATGCACGAAAAGTAGTTCAAACAAGATGAGAATAGAAAGTTTTTATATGTGGTGCTACAGTAAAACTCCAGTAAAGAAGCATGTGGACACATTTTAAGACAGGAAGTGATCAACACGTTAGTAATAGAGATAGAGAGATGTGTGGGGGGTAAAATTGTAGAGAGAGACCAATATCTGAATACAGCAAGGATGTTCAAATGGAACTATGTGACAGTAATATTTCGGGGATGGGGAGGCTTGCATATAATAGAACAATATGGAGAGCTGCATTACACCACTTTTCAGACTAAACACTACAACAACAACAACAGCAAACTGTGCTTACTTGACTTCTAAAAGTCTGTATAATAATGCACATTTCATGCTACTTGCGTTCGATCTGACTCTCTGTCGTTTAAACTGATGGCTTATACGTGTATTAAACGAACTGATTCTGAAATTATGCTTGTCGTTGTGATTTGTCTGATTATCATAAAATTCAATTCTATGCAGCACGGTAGTGAAACGTTAAAATCAGTAACCATTTCTTTTACTACTATGTTTTCCTTCATTTATATCATCACTCTAATGATAAACCAAACCGAATCAATTAAATAACTGAAATACATGCATTGTAATTATCAAAAGAGGAGCCGCAAATACTGTGTGGGGTAAGCTCTCTCATGGTATCACCGACTATAAGGTGCATGTTTGACAGAATAAATATGCTACGAGTTTTTCCTGTTATCCATTCACTGTTAGCTAAGGGGTGAACATTGTTATATAATCTTTGTCAGCGGTAATGACATTAATTTGTCTGCAGGATTCCCTTCTTGCAGTCATTACTCAATTTGAGTGTACACTGTGTACCCAATCTGTCTGTGTCTAGTGTAGATATGTTGAAGTGCGAAGACATTTTCAGAATGTTTGCGTAGCATCTAAATGAGGCGGGACGTGGGTACCAGCCCGGTATTCATCTAGTTGGATGTGGAAAACCGCCTAAAAACCACATCCAGGCTGGCCAGCTCACCAGCTCTCACCATTAAGCCAAGATTTAATCAGAGGCTGGCTCGCCTCCCCGTGTCCCGGAAGCTGATGCTTTAGCATTCTCGGCTATCCGGGCGGGTAAACACTAATTACTAACGTTAATTTTCACTAAATGCTTTTAATCACATTTCACTTATTAACAATGGGAGTAAGATGTTATCCTCTGGCTGTCTTTACTTTTATGCAACAGGAAAGCTACTTAGGCTTCATTTAAACTGACAATGGTGCACACAGATAATTTAACACAAGGCTTGCATTACATTATTCCTAGGATGGCACTAAACTGTGCGAAAGGTGCTGGAGCACCTCTATGAGAGTCGAACACAAAAGAATTTCAGCAGCCAGCGAACGACACCTGAACCACATGTTACGTCATCAATTTCTTCTTCAGTGTCGCATTCGTTAATTGCCAGGTTTTCCAGTGCTTGCCACCGCACAAGACCTGAACCATGTCTTACCTCGTCCGACTCCTTACCTTTCTCTGCATCTTCTTCTTGCTCCTCCTCCTCCTCTGGTAGCACCTCCAGCAGCCGGCGTTCTCTGGGCACAATGTCCTCTGCTCCCTCCTGTGGCGGCGGCTGCTCGAAACCCCCACCTGAGGAAGAATAAACGTGACAGATGAAGAATTGGTTATTATAATGTTTATAGATCACATGTGATTAATCGCTGTTAACTGGGCTTCCCACATTCTGAGTTTAAGGGATCTACTTTCGTACGCAACCTAATGGTCTGGTATCATGACTACATATGAATTACATACACGAGACACCTTTCTTTTAAACGGATAAACTCTCCCCTGTCTCGCTTTGTCCTCTACAATGCTACTTCGCAGAGTCATTTGCACAATGTATTAAACGATTCTCTTTTCTTCCTGGTTATATATCATTCTTACTTACGCTTTCGCCAAGAGCGCATCACATTTACTATTTCTTCCTCAAAACACAAGAACAAAATTTACACCGATATAAGGCAAATTCGTTTCTCTTTGTAGAGATATATGCGATATAGCTAACCGGATTAATACTGTCAGAGTGTTCAAATAATTATTCATCTCAGTAGTCTCACAGAATTGCATTATCACGTAAGAATGAGATTGTTTCGTAGTTGTCTGATATCACTATGCAAATCAATGGCCTGATGACCATGTATCAACTGCTACCATTTCTGTTCTAAGCATTTAAGTCACATTAAACAACGTACGTACTACACGACCCAAGAAATGAGGGAATAGTTGTCTTAGTACTACGATGAGAATGGAGACAGAGAAATAAAGTGTTGAGGAACACCAAAATTAGAAACAACATCTTCTCGGTGCGTATTCCCAAAACTGATTATTCTCCCTCCTTCACTATTCTCAAGCTAGTGTGTAGTTAATATCCTTCCGCAAATATTCCTCAATTACATAAAGGAATCAGTCGCTTCCACACCTCAAATATGTCTATGAATCATCACAATGTAAGTATACTGTTTACAATGAAACAAAAAAATTCTAGAATCTTCATGCTGCACAAAATATCAGATAATGTACTACCGTCTCGAATCATTTAGTACCAATAGAATTGACCTCTAGACGAGGTGTGGGTACTTACAGTAATATTCCGGCAAACCCGGCCAGTCGCCGTCCCAGGGATTCTCTTCTTCTTCCACAGGATACTTACCACCACAGGAGCCTTGAATTAAGTTAAGAACTGCCTCCAGCTCATCCCTGGAGTAACTGTGTACCAGTGGTACACAGCGACAGTCCTCCGGACCACCTCCTGTCTACAAAACAATAAAATAATATGTGAGATTCATTGAAATATGTAATCTATAAGAAAATTTTAGCAACGTGTGTAAATCCGTAAAACGAACTACAGGTGTAGTGATATTCTGCTAAAGCACTATTTATAATGCGAATGCACACAGAAAAGCAGAATATTATTCACACAAATGCTGATGAAACAATTTTAAAGCCGATACTCACAGGTTCATGCTGATTACGTGCATAGTTTGGAGATAGTAAATTTGTAATTGACAAGCCAGCAACGGCCATACCTGTGTACAGACCATTGTAACATGAATCAAAAAATTATAATTTTATCAAACACATTTACCGGAACGGTAGAAAATGAAAAAAACACATTAATTGAAACAAATATAGTCGGAAACGTAAGAAATAGAGATGCGAACGTGGATACACAGGTAACAGGTAGACCTAAAAGTGGGAGGGATACAATATGGGTGCGCAATTCGTGTGTCTACGTGAATACATTTATGTTCACTTGTATTTATCTACACGCCTCTACATTCATAAAGATACAATTACTCACATAAGACTTCCCTACATGTGTTGCCAATTCATATCGAATGCAACGATTCTAACACTAAAGGTCTTTACGAGGGCTTACATCTATCTAAAAACAAAGTAACGCCATCTTATCAGAAATAATAGAAAATTCGTAATTCTCATTAACTTGCTATCAGCGTTTTTACTTCGCTTCATAAGATGCAATATCAAATTCTGTTTAGACGCCACAAACTCCAGTAAATGCAGTACAACAAGAATCAAATGCAACTAATGGCGAAGGAATAAAAAAATAAATAAAGGTGACGAATCGCTTTGTGTCGCTGGAAAAAGTGTAATATCGCTGGACGGTAACCAAAAAACGTTCGCCGCATCGTATCTCGATCTGCTAAATGCTGGGCAACTGCTTAAGTTGTAATGTCATTCGTTGCAATATCAAATGTCGTACTCGCAGAACACGACGTACAGAACATATGTAGCTTACACACACGTAAGTCTGAGCCGAAATGGAAATTTGGCTTACCATCGTTCGCACAAGAGCACTCGGCTCGCAAGGCATCGCATCGGCAATCTTGAGCCAACTGACAGGGATCGTTTCCCCGGAAATGAATTTACCGATCGTCAACTGTCTTCATTTGTTGCGTGCGCAATGACGTAACGTGGGTGCTATGTGCATCCAATTCAGCGAGTAGGCACGTCATATGGGAACTGGTTTCGCATCTGCTAGAACAATGTTCTGATGTGGAACGTTAGCACGAGATAGTTCTTTCACTGAATGCCTGGTTTTATCAGTTTTTGTATATATTTTTGTGTTTCTACTTTTGATTCAATATATGAATGAGCAACATTACTTTGATATTGTATTACAAGAAATGTGTCTAGCGAATATAGTGATTCAGGATACTAATGCACCAGCATTGTCCGCCGAATGGTGTGGTACCGAAATGTAACTTATTGATTTCATTAGTCGTAATAAGTAAACCACCTAAATTCTAAAATCGCTTTGACAAAACTTGCCTCTTAGATATGGAGGAACCGAAACCAATCATTGGAAATCATTCGCTTGCTAAACATTTAACAGTTGGAAATATTAGTGGAGGGAAATACAATCTATGGGTGTTGTGCTTGCTAGTAAAACGTGCATATTATCAAAATATATGGAAAATGTAAGAAAATAAAATCACTCAGACAACATTGTTCCACTCCATATGCTTACTATGGAGACAAGGTTTTACTTTATCGTAATACGGACAGTATTATGCAAGTTATACTTACACAGGGAGGTAGCGTTGCTCACGTCCGTAGGTTTAAGCTTAAAATACCCTACACATGCCTCCTGGCTGGTGCTAATTGAGCAATAGTGATTACAGGCAGCCAGACTATCCATAGGATCTCCTGGCGATGACATATCAACTAAATAGCAGAAACAGTTCTTTACAGAGCTCATTAACAAGAAACATTGGACCAACTATCAGACTCCTTCAACCGAATATCGAAAGCATTAGCAGGGCAAAGTGTGACTACCTGTCAAAATTTTTGCTGGACAACAATATCGATGTCGTCGCCATTCAAGACACTCGTGTTTCCAGCGAAGAAGTATTCCGAACCCGAGGTCGAATTCCTGGATATTCTGCACTTGGTGTAACTTACGACGAGGTGTATGCAATTGCTACGTATGTCGGTAACAACATAAACGAAGCTTCGCTGATTTCTGTAAGTGTGGAGGCAGATATACATACAGTTGTCATACAATTGCACGGCATTACTATTACAAATGTTTACAAACCACCCAAAACAACATGGCCCGATTTTGTCCTACACACAGCAGAACATCCTGCAATTTACATAGCAGACTTCAATAGTCACCATGAATTGTGGAAGTACTCTCAAACTGATGAAAATGGGAGCATGCTTGCAGAATGGATCGAAGAGAATAATCTTCATCTAGTGTTTGATGCCAAAGATGAAGGCACTTTCAGGTCAGCTGCTTGGGACAAGGATTCAAATCCTGACTTATGCTTTGTTAGCTGCAACGAAACTGGCTTTCCCATCAACACCACAAGGAAAGTGATAGATGCCTTTCCTCACAGCCAACACAGACCTGTAATAATACAAATTGGCTGCACTGTTCCTGTCATACGATCAACTCCGCATGCTCGATGGAATTTCCAGAAAGCCGACTGGATGAAGTTTTCAACGGAACTGGATAAGACCATTCGATGGATACCTCCATCACATAATAACTATCAACGCTTCATTGGTGCAGTAACAGCAACAGCTAAAAAGTGTATGCCAAGAAGATACCGAAAAGAATATGTTCCAGGATGGAATGAGGAAAGTGAAACACTGTACCAATACTTCCAGCAAAGTGGTGACCCAGAGATAGCTACGGAACTATTGTCCAGCTTGGACATGTCTCGGAGGCAGAAATGGGCAGAAACAGTCAAAACTATGGACTTTACCCACTCGAGCACGAAAGCATGGAGTCTTCTGAGAAAACTGGGAGGAAGTGCACCAGCATGCAGAAAAATTTCTGAAGTAACACCAGACCAAATTGCTTCCCACATCATTACCACCTCAAGAGTACCTCCTGACAAGGAACATACAAGACATATCAGACGACAGCTTCGTGACCTTAAAAAGAAGGCATCTCCCTCATCTGAGTATACCCATCCCTTCACAGTTTCAGACATTGACTCTGGACTGAAGGACCTCAAACCTCTTAAGGCACCGGGATTCGATGGTATCCACCCAGAATTCCTGATCCATATGGGAGGAAAAGCTAAGAAATGGCTGGCAGAATTCTTCACTGACATCCTGCTGACTGGTCAACTTCCATCTGAGTTTAAAAAGGTGAAGATAATATCTGTTCTGAAACCTGGCAAACCCAGCAACAGGGTAGAAAACTATCGCCCCATTTCCCTACTCAGCTGCTGCTACAAGCTTTTTGAAAGGCTAATATATAACAGAATAAGTAGCGCTATCTTAGAGAACGTTCCAGTTGATCAGGCAGGCTTCAGACCAGGGCGTAGCTGCTACGACCAAGTATTGACTCTCACATCCTTCATAGAGTCAGGATACCAAATGAAGCAGAAAACATCTGTGGCATTTGTTGATCTAACTGCCGCCTTCGACACTGTGTGGAGGGAAGGCCTTATCTACAAATTTCTCCGCATCATACCCTGCAGAACAATGGCTCGACTGATTAACAGCATGCTAAGTGATCGGAAGTTCCAGGTAATCACTGGAAGCAACATAAGTAAGGAGAGGAAGCTGAACAACGGATTGCCTCAAGGATCAGTTCTCTCACCCTTACTGTTCAACCTATATCTATCTGATCTACCTGACTCTTCGTCCAGAAAATACTGCTATGCCGATGACCTGGCTCTAGCCGTCAAACACCAGGAAATGAAGACAACAGAAGAGATTTTAGCCAATGACCTGTCTGCATTAGACAATTACTTCAAAATCTGGAGACTCCAACCCAGTGTGAGTAAAACAGAAGTGTGTTGCTTCCATCTAAATAACCAGTTGTCGAACGTAAAACTGGAGGTAAGTTTCAGAGGCAGAATTCTTCATCACAACTGGAACCCAAAATATCTTGGTGTCATCCTGGATCGTACACTATGCTTCAAACAACACCTTCTTAACTTAGCTCAAATGCTGAGGACTCGAAACAACATCCTCCATAAGCTATGCGGAACTACCTGGGGATCTTCAGCAACCACCCTGCGAACTTCAGCTCTGGGCTTGGTATACTCAAGTGCTGAGTATTGTTCACCTGTTTGGATGAATAGTCATCATACAAGGCTTGTTGATACCCAGCTGAATACGACAATGCGCATAATATCTGGCACAATCAGATCTACTCCAGTTTATTGGCTTCCACTGTTAAGCGGTATAATGCCTCCTGATCTACGCAGATGTACTGCCCTTATGAGAGAATTCCACAAGATCTCCAGGAATTCTAACCTACCCGTGCATAGCGACCTGCCACTTTTAAATCGCAAGAGACTGAAATCAAGTCATCCAACTCTGTGCGATGCTGCTGACATGGTTGCTAAGAATTTCAAACCTCTTGAAGAATGGAAAGGTCGCTGGGAAGCAGTGACAGATGTGCACCTGCATAACATCTTCTCAGGTGCTAAACTTCCAAGTGGATTCGACTTACCACGCAAGACATGGTCTACTCTCAACAGAATCCGTATCAGCCATGGGCGATGCAGGGATGCTCTCTTTAAGTGGAAGAAGCTGCCTGATCTAGCTTGTGACTACGGGGCTCCATACCAGACTGTTCACCACATTGTCAGTGAATGCAGGATTCGAGCCTATCACGGCGTCAAAGAGGACTTCCTGCTAGCAACTCCAGATGCAGTGCGCTGGATTGAAGGACTGGATATTTAGTTGTAAAGACAAACTTAAGTTTCTTGTGTGTCGATATGTACATATGTATATGTAATTTCATCATATGTCTGTATTAGCCATACGCTAAATAAAAAATATACTTACACAAAGAAAGAAATGCACATTAAAAGTACTCTTAGTGAGATGCTGAACATATCATTATGCTAACATACACATCCCGTCGTTTGGAATTGTCCGTACAATTTGCTGTATCTTTCGACACTGAAGGTATGTGAGAATAGCCTATGGCAAATTTTGGAAAACAACGAGTTGTGCACGTTAAGTTAACAGTAAATTTTCTACTATAAAATTAACAATATACTTCTGGCGTTATTAGGAAGTACGTCTTACTGCAGAAAACAATAGTAAAATGTAAAGTAATATTTTCGGCAACTGAGTTCCATATGTCTACAAAGCAAAATCCATTTCATAAGTTGACGTGCTTCTTACATGTAAAGTAGAGGGATGATATTATTCTCTTAGTTTCAGCGTGGTGCGAGTCGTTTATATTCCACTGTGTATGTGTTTATCTATGAGAAAGATGTGCCTAGAGCCATTTGCGACATTGTACTTAAGTTTATGCGATTATTTTACGACCAAACATCTTTTTCCATTTTTATCTGACGTTGGAGGTTAAACTATGTTCTTTTGAAAAGTACGTAGGAAAAGTACCAAAATAAGTCTCATTTGTTTTAGGCATATGTGGGTTTAGGATAATGCATGCTCTCTCACTGCTTAGAGCATCAACTTGCATGTTTTACATGTTATGGCCCACTCAGGGGATAGACAGGAGAGCTTATCTAAGCAAAATGCAGACATCATCGGTTCTCAGTGTAATCACTGCAATTATCAACTGCGAAACGTGTGATACAAGTGATCACGTGGACATATGGGCATATACCACAACGAAATTAACTCATCCAAGGATACTGGTGCGGACGTCCTCCAATAAAATGTCTTCAGGTAATTCAAAACGATATGCAAACGCTCTGCGTTGATGATGATGATGATGATGATGATGATGATGATAACTTTCTGAACAGTCTTAACGGTCACTTTGCGATAGCCAAATGTTATGCAGTCACAGAAATGTGTATCACTGCTTGCCTTATGATTCCTCCATCGCTCACCGATAATAACGCAATTCTTATGAGAAGTAGGTGACTTAAACCTAACAGAGCATTCTAAGAAGGAAACCGGTGTGTATTAAAACCAAATGTGATTTGCCTAATGAAGTGACCAGTGTCCCTGGTTCCCCTGCTAGGTAGCACTATTCTCACCTCCACTTCGAATCTAACTAGCGACCATGGTGCCCTCGCAAACACTGATGTGCGTAGTGTTTTCATCCGAATCCCATTCACGCAAATGTCTCGTGAACATGGTACTCTCCATGCTCTGACACAAGTAGTTGTAGCTATTCATGTCATCTTTTATTTTAATGCATATGTTTCTCAATAAGGCATGCATGTTAAAACTTTGTTGTACGCCAATGGTTTCCCTACAATTCATCCAAGTAAGGCACGCCCTGACGACGACAAGTTGCGGTATCGGATGTGCCACGTCCGCTTTCTACACAATTGCTTCCACATCTCAAAACGTCTTAAACTGTCCTGATGGAAGTCGATAGAAAAATTTCTCTGCCTTGTTTGTTTTGCTGCACATGTGTACTATGTAAGATGTCAGTTCTCGCTATTACTTAATTGTTTAATACTCATGTGAGAATTTTGAACCCCAGACAATATTTATGCGAGAATTCTGAATGCCAGACAAAATCACAACATGAAACTTTTGTGCTGCTCATTAAAGAACGTGATTTCACTTTTTGCAAAATGTTGTGATTATTTTCATCACTGAATAAATACTTCGTATTAATGACAAGTATAGATACAGGTGATATATAACAGTATGAGGCCATCACACTTTCCTACCAACACTAAACCTTCCCACTCCCACACATCCCCCCTCCGTTCCCCACCCTCCATCCATCAACCTACATTCCTTGTAAACTGTGATACTTGGTGCAATCTGAATATACTTCTGTTTTACGTAAATCCCTTTGGTGAATGGATTTAGCAAAAAAGCTTACCACTGCTAGAGAATGGTAAGACACCAATCACTGGAGTGTTCCATGCGTCCCAAAACATTTACAAAGGCTGGAGGCTGCTCTCAGACACGTCCACTTCTCTCAGGACATTATTCCACCGTAGCACTTGTTTAAATGAAAAATTTTGGGTCTCACAAATAGAGAACAACTAATGAACATGAAGATAAGGCATCTCACAGCTGATATGACTGAAAACCTTGCAACTCATTCAGAAATCGAAAAATGGTAAAGCAACGGTCTTGATGATATGAAAGACAAAATGCATTGCTTGCATAAGTTTTCCCACTCTGCTTGGCACCTAGATGACACACTTACCGCTACAGCGTGTCACTCGTGTCCTCTTCAACATTTACTTTAGTAGCTCAGTGTCACGGCCACAAGCGTCAGTTCGGCTCCACTGCTTTATAGTATGATACCTCACAAAATGATGCACAGACGGCGACAATATAGACGAGAAGCTCGTGTTGCAACGTGTGGATAATATCCTGGTGCAGCTAATCTGGGCAGTCAAAGTGCCACAGCTGTTAACAGTACGGACTGAAAGGTTTCAGATGAAGTTTCGCTTGAAATAATTAATTGTTGTATAATATTCTTCTCAATTACTCGTTTATTGCCTTTTTTTTTAGTTCAGTTAAAATGGTAGAAGCTTTGCTTGTTCTTCATACCCAGTATCCGCATTTATCTTATCCGCTGATTTAATCGTCAGAACAAAAGCAGATCAAGTCAGAATACTTGATACAGGAAACTGATAGCGAAAGTCTGACTCTACAACCAATACAGATAATTTATCGCTGTGACAACATATCAGTTCCTGTAGGAGCACTTAATCAAATGTTGAAATGTGTGTGAATTCCTAAGGGACCAAACTGCTGAGATCATTGTTCCCCAGTCTTAGACATTACTTAAGCTACTTTAAACTAAGAACACACACACACCCATGCCCGAGGGAGGACTCCAATAACCGGCGGGAGCGGCCGCGCAGTCTGTGACATGCCGCCTCAAACCGCAGGGCCACTCCGCGCAGCCACTTACCCCAACTACTGAATGTTAAGTACACACTACAGCAACCAGAAAACAATGAATGAACAGTCGTGAGGGACGTAGAATGGTTTACTGAATTAGCTGAAAATGGTGGACAACGCTTTATAAGTCTCGCAATCTTCTGCGTTTAGCCAGATGTGGTGAGAGGAAAGACTTCCTCTTAGGTTCTGGGAGACAACACTTCGTTCCACGTCCGTGGTGGCATTGTCACGGATGATGAAATACGATCAGATTTTTAACACCACTGTCATACTTGGCCCAAGACTGTGCCAAATGTAGTAGAGAGGCGTACTCCCTCCGTCTTCAGGCCACGAGTGGCCTACCGGGGCCATCCGACCGCCGTCTCAACCTCTGAGGAGGATGCGGATACGAAGGGGCGTGGGTCAGCATACCGTTCTCCCGGCCGTTATGATGGTATGCTTGACCGAAGCCGTTACTATTCGGTCGAGTAGCTCCTCAGTTGGCATCACGAGGCAGAGTGCATCCCGAAAAATAGCAACAGCGCATGGTGGGCTGGATGGTCACCAATCCAAGTGCAGACCACGCCCGACAGCGCTTAACTTCGGTGATCTCACGGGAACCTGTGTATCCACTGCGGCAAGGCCGTTGCCACGTGGTAGAGATGTGTAGTACTGGAAAACGATATTTTCTGGTGACCGCAAATTCCATTGATTATAGTTAGATTTTAGTGTACTAAATTCATTCACACACAGAGAAAATTCAACTAAGTGAGCTCTTAGGCAAGGGAAATAGTAGGTGCATTTCTTTTCTAAATCTGATCCTTCACGCATGCCACCTATTGTTTGTCAGATTTCGTGCGCGAATACTGTCACCTGTTGACTGTCAAAAAGAGATTTTAGTTACCCCACAGTAAACATTTTGAGTTACTATTTAGTATGTGACCAAAAAAATTCAGTGTGGAGTAAATTAAATTCTGATGTGATGCAGTTCATTAATCATTTATAATAATGTTCTCGAAAAAATGGAAACACTATTCCAATCACATTTAAGATACTTCAGTGTTTTCTGCTTCGATTTTCATTGTTGTCGTCAGCAGTCCACGAATTATATTGTTTTTTTTTCTTAACGGATTAATACATGTATTTTACATGAGATCTTTGTGTATCTCCTAATTGATTCATATGTTGGGAAAATTCACAAAACATTTGTCTGTAATGACGTTTGGAGAAGCGGAAGGGTGAAAGTACCCGAATTTTCAAAACAAAGAATCCGTTACTTGGCGTACTCGCATTTTCAAACGACTCTTATTTAAAGACGATTCCAGAATTTGTTAATATGCATTTCAGTTAGATATATGCATTCAAGCAAAAGAAAATGGTGATGGTGAAGTGGAGCTGCCGGCATTACAATTTGCAACCCAGAACGTCGCTCACTGAGCCACACGCGTCATTACGACTCACAAGCGGACACTGTTATATATAATAATGGCTGATATTTTCGAAGTCACTTTTTTTCCTTCCTGTGACAAAAAATCTATCGACGTGGTATGTTACGCAGGATATTCAAATAAAAAGTTTCGAGAGTTTATGGAGGCTTTAATACGCATAAGGTCGGAAACAAATTTACTATAAACATTCATCGTAATTTTCACATGGTGCATTCTGTGTTGTGGCACACCATTATACTTCTGTAACTAGTTTCTGTGTCTGTGACTGGATTACAGCTCCGAATAGAAGTCTACTACTCAAGACGGGACAGGGGAGGTATGGTCTTCTGCTACGGGAAAGCAGACGGAAGCAGCATAAGGACATGTAATCCCGATGTTGCAAACTAACGACGACGCCATATACCAACTGCAAAGATGTTTCGTATCCCGATGTAGTGTCTTTCGGAAACGGGGTCCTTTGTAGTAAGAGCACAGGATCATGGCTGACCTGAAAAAGCTTCCCCAAATGATATGAAACAATGGTTATTAGAACATGTGTAGGACAACACTCCAACGAATGAAGTGGAAGGTATTCACAAGTGTGTTGTCTGGTGTTGTCTGGAGAGCCATGAACAGTAACTCTGTCCCTGACGTATGGAGCGAGTCCAGGCTCTGCTGACAAACGAGCGACATGCCAGGTAGGAGTTCTGAAAGTCGTTTCTCCAAACGAGTGCTCATGATCTGTAGTTAACAGGGCAAGTGTTGTTTGCTGATCAGGTAAGCTTCTGGAGAGACGGTATTCTAATTTTCCGTTATATACATATACTGGCTGAAAGTAACTTGGACACACATCGAGAGAGACAACACCGGCACACTTTTAGTATCCGTATTTCAACAAGTGCCAAATGGGACAAGCCACGTTCTACAGAACAATTTTGCTGTTGCTAAATACAGTCAGTTCTATCAGACCCCGTTACCTGTGTTACTGTAGACTTTTTCATTATATGAAAGACTGAAATCGAACTACATCCATGATGGGGCAGCGACCTATTTTCAACTTTGAGTGAGGCTGCACATAGCCCGAGTCTTTTAGGAGTGATGCATTGGTCTGCAGTAGCCAACAACTTGATCAACCCATTCTCCTGAACTTGACTCTGTGGATAGGCAGCCGGTCGAAGTGGCCGTGCGGTTAAAGGCGCTGCAGTCTGGAACCGCAAGACCGCTACGGTCGCAGGTTCGAATCCTGCCTCGGGCATGGATGTTTGTGATGTCCTTAGGTTAGTTAGGTTTAACTAGTTCTAAGTTCTAGGGGACTAATGACCTCAGCAGTTGAGTCCCATAATGCTCAGAGCCATTTTTTTGTGGATAGGCTTTAGGGCGAAGTAAAGACCTTGGTGTATGCAGTCCCCAGAATGATGTGTGTACAGTATGACAATGCGTGTTTACTGCCTGTGACATAATCCCAGAACAACTAGGGGTGTGCCAAACAATGGGTTATTCCATGAGACCTTGGGTGGATGACAGTGCTACCATGGCTGCCAGTAGCGTTGGGCACATGTTGTGATGACTAGTGCATGACCATCGTGATCATTACAGTAGTGGTAGTAAACCATATATCCGAAGAAAGGCAGTACGAGCACTGTTTATAGGAAGTTTTGCCTTCCCTTGTTACTTACTACATGCTCTCTGTAAATGCAGGAATCTTTCTAACATACAGAGTGTGGATTGAAATCGTTTGCCAAGACGATTATTTCAGCGAGTGGAGATTTATTTATAGGAAATACTCCAGAAGCAACCAACTACAAATGTGAAAAACGTGTGGTAACAAATTCACTCGGAGATGGTGTGTAATGCATTCAGATAAATGAAGTTTCAGGTCACCCACTTCCTTCTGATTGGACTTTTCAGAAAACATCTAGGAGGCAAAAACTTTACACCAAGGCAAATATTAAGTTTATATACACTCTTCATCACAAAAAATCAAACTTCAGATTTCAAACATTAGTGAAGGAATCCTCCGCCCAACTAACCTATGCAGCAGGTAGCTTCGAAATGGGTTGGAGTTTAATATGCTGTTTTGGTCATTGTCGTTCTATATAGTTTTCTACCCATGTGGTCTACAAAAAAAGCATGGAATTACATCACATGCATTGACCCATAGACTCACAGTTGCCATTTTATATAGTTTTCTACCCATGTGGTCTACATAAAAAGTGTTGAATTACATTACAAGCATTGACCCACAGACTCACAGTAAGGGAGAAAATCTAAATGGATGGAGGTTGCCGCTCACCATACATAAAAAAAACACTGGAGTGGGGAGGGGTTAGGAAGGAGGGGCAGACAGCCATGCAGAAAGGACTCTCTGAGCAGTGGTCTGTTTTAATTTCAGTGCTTCCTTCTCTCCCTGTCCTCTTTTTCAGAACAGTGATTATGATAAGGTGGGGCAGTATTAACATTATGTGTCGTCTTACTTCATTCATGTAACGCAATCAAATATTGTCGACTGACAGCAACACTAGATGCTAGTGCTGTATAAAATTTTTCATTACACAATAGAAAGAAGAGGGAACACAAAACGTAATCAGACACTAATGTACAAATGTGAATGTACATGATATTATCTAAACGAATATTTCGGAAAGTATTTCATGAAATAGTGTGTTAGATTTTCTGGGTGTGGTGAAAGTAGACAACTCCTAATTATCCATCCATATCAAGCCTATTAAGAACATTCAAAATGACCAAGTCATCTTATTTTATTTTCAGTTTAACAATATATAGAAATGTGTCTACCAGTCAAATGCAGGAAAAAAAAGCCTGTAAGTGGAATAGAATGTGATACTTCTATTTGTTATTAGTTAACAATACACATCACTAACTGTACAATTAAGTTTTAAATTAAAGAGCACAAATAAAAAGCACATACAGATTAGCTGGATGCAGAAACTGAAAGTAGCATTCATTATACATATGTGCCAGTTAACAGTGTGTTTAAATGCCCAAAAGCATGCTCGTAGCACGAAATCAAAGACTGCTGAAAAAGTATCAGGAAAGAAGATGGTGTTAACACTTAATCCTCATAACTAAACTATGTAAAGAAATCTTATACAAGTGCTGAAATTACCTGTTGTCATCAAAACTAAGCGTAAACCAGTGATATGGACCATGGATTTTTGTTAAAGAACCTTTATGTGCACTGAACGATGGAGATAGAAAAAATAAATGTTTCTATCCTGGCCAGAAAGCTGAATGGAAAGCATAGAGAACATTTAGCTAGTAGAGAAGCCTCTTGCAGATGAAGCACATTAAACACCGCAGTTGCAAAACGCTGTATAAAATACTATTACTTGTTTACATTAACGATAGCACAGAATGTACCACATAAGTTAATACAAGTGTGTTAACATTTTAATTACTGCTAAATATCGAGATACACACAATATTTGTACCTGTGATAGTACACAAATTGACAACAATTAGCAAAGCTACTTATAGGAACGGAAAAACATGAACTTCTGGATAACAATGAAGCATAAACTTGAAAACTCAACACAAATTAGACATTCGTAAACTGAGTCCCAAATATAAAATTTCTTGCTGTGTATCTTGATGTAATTGTTCAGTCTAGAAAAAGTATCAAAACTACACGCAAAGGAAAACATTTTCAGACGGAACCTCGGTCTTCTCCATACTGCTGTTTTCTTCAGCTGCGCGTCCGGCCATTCTGATTTAGGTTTTCCGTGATTTCCCTACACCACTTCAGGCAAATGCTGGGATGGTTCCTTCGCAAGGGCACGGCCGATTTCCTTCCCCATCCTTCCTTAATCCGAGCTTGTGCTCCGTCTCTAATGACCTCGTTGTCGACGGGACTTTAAACACTAATCTCCTCCTCCTCCTCCTCCTCTTCTTCAGCTGCCTCTGCTGAGGTGTTACTACACTCATTTTCTTCTGTGGGATGATGATGGCATAGTTAGGGTTTCTTCCTTTTAGGCTTTGTAGCTACTCGAAAAAAATTACTGGTGTGGCCTTGGACTTGTGTTTCATCGAGCCATTGACACTCACTTTCTCCACCTGGTCATCAGTGAAATCATTCTACAATAAAGAAGGGAAAGAAAGAAATCATAAATACATGTATAGGCACGACTAAACTGAAGAGAGAAAGAAAGAGCAAGACCAAATCTGAAAAGACAGTAAAGATAAACTGATGAACGGCTTGTCAAATCATATGGTATCACTAACTGCATGTCACTCAGTGAGGTGTTTGCACCTCAGAAGGGTCAGTGTCCACATTCGATACATCGCCCTATTTTTATTCCGTGTTTAATAAGGTGTGCTATAAAATATTGCACACAATCAAATATACATGCTATACATGCCATATGTCACGTCTCACAGTACCATAAATAACGCAATTCGTGTTATAAGCTGCTGGAAAACTAAAATCAATTACTTCACATAGATAAGAATGCCTCGTCCGTTTCAGAGGCTGCTCAGTGACTTCTACCACCCCTGTTCACAGAAATTCTCCACTGCTTCCCCCTATCATTATTCCGCAAATATACTAGCACACGAACTCCACCTTCTCCCAAGCAGAAGATGAGGAAACCGCAT
The DNA here is from genome assembly GCF_021461395.2 of Schistocerca americana. Lineage (NCBI taxonomy): Eukaryota > Metazoa > Arthropoda > Insecta > Orthoptera > Acrididae > Schistocerca > Schistocerca americana. Next base: position 93,517,741 of record NC_060126.1, on the reverse strand, counting down.
AAAATGGCGGCAGAATGAACAACAAAACGTCAAATACATATGGCACAAGTGAATATCGCAGTTGCTTAAAAACTGTACCGAATTCACCACAAAACTCATTCTTGTTTGTACCCGTGTTGAAGCTCGCAGATCTAACACCTGTGCAAAAAGGTGTCTGAATTAAGTTCAAACATATATACAGAGAATAGCAACGTTTGTAACTCTGATTGTTTCCGTTAGTCTCCAAAACAATAATCAAATCTCGGAAAGCGATACGATGCAAGAGAGAGAGAGAGAGAGAGAGAGATACCGATGGCAGAAAATGGCGTCGCAGCTGATCAGCCAATCACGCGCGATTTCGCCTAAGGCCACTCTCTCCCTGCATACAGGCTCTCTAACCACGCCTGTTGAGATTCAGATGTCTTACATAATTACGTTATACGCACTTCTCGTTCAGTAGTTCTTATGAGCTTGCGTGGTTCTGGAATTCATACCATTACAGCGATGTGCTACAAGCTCAGCTGTAACCTGAGGCATAACAGCGAACCTCCCAACAGTAATTGTCATCTAAGTATCTCCATGGGCATATTTCTTCACCAACTTCAGTATTAACAAACGCAAACAAAGTGCTTGTGAAGATAACAGCTCACACTAGCAATGCACACTGGGCAGAATGTTTCTGACTGACTAGGAAAGTTCACTACACAAAGTCAGTGCACCGGAATAGAGCAGCTAGGTGATACAGTTGTAAGTGCGAAGTCACACCATTAACATATTACTAGCAGCCTTCAAATGTAACTGCCTTAGTTGATCGTAACTCCCAGGTCTTTCCTGCGTAGAGAGTGTAAACAGGAAGTTTATTTTGTTATGATAACTAATTTATCGAAGGTTATCTTTGAACAAGGATTCAGATTGTTACGATCTTCAACTGCCTTATGAGTGATGCTATGGTTGTCATTTTATTACATCAGCCATTAGAGGTTGTATAGCATTTAGTGTTAAATGTGTTGTTTATGGGAAAAATGTTGATTGAAATCTTTATAAAAAAACATAAAGCATGGCTCATTTACACACGCTGATTACGATCTTCAGCCCTTAACTTATAGGTACTTTCCTGCCATCTGTACAGTTTTTATGGCAGGTACACAGTGTTTTGTATGCAAGGATATTCTTAAACCACATGTGCAATGATACAGGCTGCAAACAGAGATAGAAACCCCGAATAACTAAAACTCAATTCATATCATTTTAACTACTGACTCATTCCTGATAAGAAACAGGTTATTGACAGAGATCGAGAAGTCAGTTGCCTGTAGAGACATTTGAAAAATGCACCCAGTGAAATTTGTACCCAATATGTCTGTCAACTACTTGCTCAGTGTGTCACAACCAACTTGCTACACGAGTCCTACTCCACCCCCAACTTGCGTCCTCAGTGGGGTGCTTTGTGGACCTGTTCGAGACGCGTAGACGCCGCCGTGCAAATGAGCCTCAGCGTAAACAAAATTCTCTTTTATGATGTTTATCTATATGACTACTCTGAACTTCACACTTAAGTGCTCGGCAGAGGGTTCATCGAACCACTCTCATACTATTTTTCTGCCATTCTGACGTCGAATAGTGTGTGGTGGTGGGGAGGGGCGGGGGGGGGGGGGGTGGTTCGGGGGCTAGAGGAACACCAAAGTGTCAGTTCTGGTTTCTATTATACTATTATGATGATAATTTCTCACTATGTGGGTGGACGTCAGCTACATGTTTACGTAACTGGAGAGCAAATTTGGAGACTAAGTTGGTGGAAGGTCTCGCTGCATCAAGAAACGCCTTTGTTTCAACGACTGCCAGTCCAGTTCATGTATCATATCCCAGGCACTCTGTTCCCTGTTTCACGACGAGACAAAACCTGCTGCCGTTACTTGAATTTTGTTGATGTCCTCCGCCAATGCTATCTGGTAAGGATCCCACAATGCACAGCAAGATTTTGGCAGAGGACGTACATTCTTAGTATAAGTCTTCTCGTCAGCGTATTTGTTGCATCTTCTGACTGTTTCGCCAATTAACTGCAGTCTTAGATTTGGCTATCCCACAACGCCATCTACGTGATCGTTCCAATGTATCTTGTTCGTAACTTTTATTCCTAGATACTTTGTGCAATAGGCAACACTTAGATTTGTCTGATTCATCTTGTAATTGAAATTTAACAGGTCCCTTTTAGTACTCATGTGAACGGTCTCATACGTTTTATGTTTTAGGGTCATTTGTCACTTTTCACACTGTATTGATATTTTGTCTAAAGAACTTTGTAATTGGTTTTGGTATTCTGATGACTTTACTAAACGAAAAACAAGCTAAGAAGACTGCTCAGATTGTCTCCTAAATATTGAATCTGTGCTGAGTTGCTGGTGTGGAGGAATCTCACAACAAGAAAAACAAATCATTAATTGGCACAATATGACGTTGTTCAATTCTGTTTGTATACCATTTATTTAATCAGTTTGTAGAAGACATGGATCCTGCCCTCCTCACTTGTGAATTGGTGGGAAAAAGGCTGGAGAGAAAGGTGCTGACTTAATTTTTGGTGGGAAAAATAGCCCACTCTGTTTGCACCACCCTATCAAATTAATCCTTTCACAATTTGCAAGAGTCAAATAAATCAATTAAAAGACTCATGGTCACGCTACAAAGTTTCATCTTCGTAATAAAACGTATTTTTAATGTTTGAGAGACACATATACATTATGCAAATCAAGTAATTACATTTAAGCCTAAAATAGAACACAGAGCTAAACATATCCACTGATGTTTGGGAATACAAGGAACACCCTCCATGGACCGCCAGACACTCTTCTCCACCAGAAAGCTTCCACCTTACACTAAACACATGTGACGAAAAGTACATCTGATGGCAGACTCTCGCGATCATGGAGCGCGCATCGTCCGCCGACTGCAGGAGCGCCAGGAGCCGTGGCTGTGCTGGCCGGGGGAAGGCTCGAGACCTGCAGGTGTGTTGGCCGTGCCGGCAGCTGCCTCTCTGCCCATCTCCCGGTGTCCACACGCCAACCGTCCACAACAGTCAATGGACTAAGGGACTATCAGTGTAACTGCTCACTTGTCAACCAACCAGTTTACATTGGAGGAATAATCGGCCAAATCAAACAACGCCATATTGTACAGATTTAGGATTTTCAACAGAGAAGAAGGTCCATTTTATATGCTCATATTTTTGCGGAACGATTCAAAGAAGAATGAAGTGGACAGTTACTGTGAACAGAAGTGATATAAATCAGCCAGGACCCTTATGAAACTGTCAAAGTCTTAATATCCATATGAAGTAAGCAACTTTTGTTTTCCAGTAGCATATTAGAGAAGTTACTGCATGCGTGTTATTGTGAGAAGTGAAATTTGGCTTGTAAACTGATTGTGTGCAATTTTTGTTGCCCACCTTATCATATTGATTCTGATTTCCATGTAACAATCAAAGAATTCACACAACACGAATGTTTGGTTCTGTCGATGCTCAAGCAGCATACCAGTTTGCTATTTTGACACTCAAGAGAGCGCTACGAGGGACGCCGCTGGACTTGTCCCACAGATGCGGCCAAGAGCCGATTAACTTAAGAACGTCTCTTTGTACCGGCCAGTTGCAAGAGGGTATGCCGCATCTTCAGGTCCGCCACTGACCGCATACAGGCCTCGCTAACTCCTAACACACTGCGAGACCAGCAGACGTGGCTTGCGAACGGAACTCCAACTGCAGTTCGACCCTGACATACACTTCACAGGTTAAAAAATTCACTGTGCTTAAACCGAGACGGGCAGGTTGTCCAACCACCTTCAACTTCTCACAGGAAATGTAGATTCTTCGCTTTTGAATGTGTTATTTTAGAAGCCACAAGAAAACGGAGCATAGATCAGTTTTCACATCGTTAATTTATCGTTAGTTGTTGTCAAAACCTTGTACAACAACATAGCATAGATTATACATCATCTATGTATTATCTCATCGGGTAGAAGAAACTCTTACTATCAGCCTGATATCTGCTACGTTCTGCATTACAGCTCTGGAATATTACACTCATTTTTTGCTCATGACAGAGTGCTAAGAGCATGCTCCATCTCTGCTCAAGGATGCCTTCTCACTTTTGAACTCTCTTGAGGTATCCAACTGCCTCAGTATCTAGGAAATCTATTACGTTATTGAAATAGCAGCACCGATTTGTTGTAAATATCTAGTTAATATTCCATGTTACTTCATAAATTTGGTAATATAGCAGATCTTATTTCGATGCCCGTCTCTCTCCGTGTAGGTGAGAGATGGTTACACCTGACTACAGCTCCAAATCTCTACCATATCTATGGCACTCCTGCCCTCACTTGCACCAGGCCATTGGCTGCAACTAATATCAAATTGATTGGATAAATGATTACACAGTACTGCGTAATCACTCACAGCAGCCAGATGCAGTCCTTCACTATACTCTCCGTCTAATGTACTGTACCACCCCTCCTGAAACTGTACCCAGGTACAGTGTTGTTCTCTAAGCTCATTGCGCTGTACCATCCGCATGTATGTGCGAAGCTCATGATGGGCAGTTTGTGTGTGTGTGTGTGTGTGTGTGTGTGTGTGTGTGCATGCTCCACCTGTTCAGTATATATTAATGACTGTGATTTGTCATGTTGGTTTGTTCTGCTCTAAAATTTCTAGACTTCAATTTATTGGTACAAACTGGGATCCAAATGACAAACACTTTCAAATGTGTGTGATGACTTTCGGAGATACCTATGTGGTAAATTTCTCTACTTCATCTCTGTCAGGACTGAGAAACCATGTCTGCTAAATACAGGTGACAATGTGATGTCAGCAGGAATATTAGGTATAAAGAGCAAGAAAGTGTCTAAAGAACCAGATCGAACAATATAAGTTATAACTGTATGACATTAAAAAGTGCTGTTTTTAAGAAGCAGGTGTCTGGGACATCGAAGTAGTTGCCAGTTCTTACAATTCTTTTCCCTGTATCTTATGTTTATTTTCTTAGAATTTCAAGGATCTACCCACTTCCTCATGGGAAATCTACTTTCCTCGCAGTGGCTGTGTCGCAGACTCTTCCTGCTCCTGTAGTAACTTGATATAGAGATCCGTCCACTACAAAGAATCCTATTTTAATGGTCTAATTTGTATCTATGGAAATTGATTGTAACGAGTTTGATTCTGCTTAAATGTTGCGGTTCATAAGTACATTTCAAAAATCGTTATGGGATGTATATGGTGCAAAAAAACATCGGTTGTAATCCTTTGTAGGCTAGTGGTTGATATATTGATCACCTTTAATAAGTGTCAAACAGCGAACTTGTTATATTGTAAGCTGGCCCTTAACAACACATTAGGTGTTCCTAAATGGATTACTTGAGTCTTTCTTTATATGAGGTTGATAGAACGTTCTTATTGAGATGGTAGCCGGCTAGGAGAACACGGTCCACGTGAAATGTGTCTTTGCCGCCATTTTGTGTGCGCGATGTATATTCATTCATGTAAGGATTTGTTGATCAGAAAATTAGTTAAAAATAATGTAGGAAATTTACTGGGTTAATAGTTGGGTTTTGCATTATATATATGTTTATACATCCTAAATACAAAACTCAAGTAATAACACAAAGAAATCCGAGAGCATGGAAGTGAAATTGGAGGATAGTGTTAACTTTCAGGTTTATGTAGGCATTTCTCACTTAAGGAAGGAGGGCCCTTAGGAGAGAAAGTTGTCGCTGTAAAAAAAACTCCTCCCGAACGGGCCATGAAGGCCTAGCGGTACCGACCGGCCGCTGTGTCATTCTCAGTACATAGGCGTCACTGGGTGCAGATACGGAGGGGCTTGTGGTCAGCACACCGCTCTTCCGGCCGTATGTCAGTTTCCGAGACCGGAGCCGCTGCTTCTCAATCAAGTAGCTCCTAAGTTTGCCTCACAAGGGCTGAGTGCACCTCGCTTGCCAACAGCGATCGGCAGACTGGATGGTCACCCATCCAATTGCAGGCCCAGCCCGACAGCGCTTAACTTCGGTGATCTGGCGGGAACCGGTGTTACCACTGCGGTAAGGTCGTTGGCTTCCTGTAAAAACCATTCCAGTTTTTGGGTATTGCATATTTTTTACAGACAATTACGAATCTACCATTTTCTTTCAAAATTATTAATTAGAGAAGCATTTGGCTGTGGAAAAATGCTCCAAAATAGTAGATATTTTCCTAAAATGTTACCGAAGGCAGACAAGCAGATGAGATAAGGACAGGATGGCTGTACAATGGAACCTGATATTTCCATGTCAAAATGGAGAGACAGAGGTACAAAATCAAGTTTGATGGCAAGTATAATTGAAATCCAATGCCACACCTAAAATTAGGAAGTATCTTGGCCAATGGAATAACTGGAGATGTTACTACCAAGAAGAAAGATGGAACGCAGACAACCCCAAGTGCAAAGTTTATGGAAAAAATGTCCGAAACCTTTAACCACAGATAGTGACGAATGAAGGGGTACATTTTTCATGCGAGGTTATGAGCAAAGCGTGCGCTCACTGTAGTACAAAACAGCCTTCTTTTCTTCACCCATTTCATTCTAAAGAAAATGTGTGGCCCTGCAATTTGTAATACACTCCTGGAAATGGAAAAAAGAACACATTGACACCGGTGTGTCAGACCCACCATACTTGCTCCGGACACTGCGAGAGGGCTGTACAAGCAATGATCACACGCACGGCACAGCGGACACACCAGGAACCGCGGTGTTGGCCGTCGAATGGCGCTAGCTGCGCAGCATTTGTGCACCGCCGCCGTCAGTGTCAGCCAGTTTGCCGTGGCATACGGAGCTCCATCGCAGTCTTTAACACTGGTAGCATGCCGCGACAGCGTGGACGTGAACCGTATGTGCAGTTGACGGACTTTGAGCGAGGGCGTATAGTGGGCACGCGGGAGGCCGGGTGGACGTACCGCCGAATTGCTCGACACGTGGGGCGTGAGGTCTCCACAGTATATCGATGTTGTCGCCAGTGGTCGGCGGAAGGTGCACGTGCCCGTCGACCTGGGACCGGACCGCAGCGATGCACGGATGCACGCCAAGACCGTAGGATCCTACGCAGTGCCGTAGGGGACCGCACCGCCACTTCCCAGCAAATTAGGGACACTGTTGCTCCTGGGGTATCGGCGAGGACCATTCGCAACCGTCTCCATGAAGCTGGGCTACGGTCCCGCACACCGTTAGGCCGTCTTCCGCTCACGCCCCAACATCGTGCAGCCCGCCTCCAGTGGTGTCGCGACAGGCGTGAATGGAGGGACGAATGGAGACGTGTCGTCTTCAGCGATGAGAGTCGCTTCTGCCTTGGTGCCAATTATGGTCGTATGCGTGTTTGGCGCCGTGCAGCTGAGCGCCACAATCAGGACTGCATACGACCGAGGCACACAGGGTCAACACCCGGCACCATGGTGTGGGGAGCTATCTCCTACACTGGCCGTACACCACTGGTGATCGTCGAGGGGACACTGAATAGTGCACGGTACATCCAAACCGTCATCGAACCCATCGTTCTACCATTCCTAGACCGGCAAGGGAACTTGCTGTTCCAACAGGACAATGCATGTCCGCATGTATCCCGTGCCACCCAACGTGCTCTAGAAGGTGTAAGTCAACTACCCTGGCCAGCAAGATCTCCGGATCTGTCCCCCATTGAGCATTTTTGGGACTGGATGAAGCGACGTCTCACGCGGTCTGCACGTCCAGCACGAACGCTGGTCCAACTGAGGCGCCAGGTGGAAATGGCATGGCAAGCCGTTCCACAGGACTACATCCAGCATCTCTACGATCGTCTCCATGGGAGAATAGCAGCCTGCATTGCTGCGAAAGGTGGATATACACTGTACTAGTGCCGACATTGTGCATGCTCTGTTGCCTGTGTCTATGTGCCTGTGGTTCTGTCAGTGTGATCATGTGATGTATCTGACCCCAGGAATGTGTCAATAAAGTTTCCCCTTCCTGGGACAATGAATTCACGGTGTTCTTATTTCAATTTCCAGGAGTGTAATTCATTGTGTTTAGATCTGTTATCTTGTTTGAATATTGTAATGTGTTCCATTTTTGAAATTGAGCAAATTAATTAATTTATTGTATCGTCATTGCATTCGAAGTGACATGTTTCTTTGTTCGAGTTTTTGTGACATAAGAAAGCGGTCATTTAAATGGCCACCATCCACAGTAGTCGAAACCCCACGCAAGATGGACAGTGGTCTGTAATTCAGGCACCTATATTTTACTCTCAGTCCCAAGGAAAATAAAACATAAAACACTTCTAAGATTATTAAATTCGTATATTAGTAATAAGGAATGTAATAAACGTATTACTTTTCAAAGTTTGACAAAAACTTTCTCCTATAAATGTTTAATTGCTCGTTAGTGAATTACAGAAGAGAAGTACCACACAATATCACGGTTCATAAATAGCCCTGACAGTTGTTTGGGACCAATATTACACGCTTCTGATTCCAGTGCACTGTTGCATTAGTGCGTATTTTTCTTAGAAAAATTGCATTTTGAAATTAGAATACAGTCTATATGCCTGTATATGAGATGGAAGACTCTAATTTTAATGGAACATTTGTAAATGGTGGAAGGGATCACCACACATAGCATCACTGTGTATAAATAGTCCTGACAGACGTTCTGAGATGAAGTTACATTCATCTAACACTACTGTAGTGCTGAAGGGTATTCTTTTCTTCGTGAGCAAGCTGCATTCCAAGCTAGAATAGCATCAAGATGCCTGTGTATGAAATGGAAGACTGTAGTTATAATAAATCATTTGTTAATGGTAGGATTGAGCAGCATATGCATCATCATTTTACTTAAAAAGCCCTGACACACCTTTGGTAGCTGTGTTACAGACATCTGATGCCATTGCTACTTTCGATGGACTCTATGTTCGTCGTAAGCATCGAAATCAGACTGGAGTTTATGAGCATGTACATGGAATGGAAGACTGTAGCTTTAACAGAACATTTATTAATGGTGGTAGAGAGATCCACACACAGAACAGACACTGTACATAAATTACATTGACTGATGCTTCGAAGCTATGCGACATATTTTGCAATTTTTGCGAATTTTTGTGTGCTTTAAATTCCAAATTTATTGCAAGCAAAACCTGTTAGAGTACGTATACCATCTTGAATGAACTTTTGTTGATCTTAAAGTAACTGAGTGATCGAAATAACGAACAGTACATGTCCATCTCAGCCCTCCCAATATCTGAAGGAATACTGTTCCACAATTCTACTCTCGCTCCACTGTAGCACATTCCACACCTGCAGACCATGTGTGTTCACAGAATTTCGTTGCTTTAGAAATACTTCCTGTGATGACTCCTAAGCAGTCAATTTTTGCGCATCAATACCAAGCACAATACATCTTGGTGTATAACCTTGCTACTGCCGAAGACATGAATCCTGGCACAGAACATGACCCGCTTAGCCGCCAACTGCCCCTCGATATATATGTCACATTGACGCATAGTTTCCCTCAATGTATGTGAAATAGCCCCTCCTTCATGCCTCACTATACAGTCGCAATTTCCTCAATACCTTTGAAGTCAATGTCAGCTGCTACACCGACATTAACAAACATAGACACGTTTGCGGTGAAATGATGTGTACTGGTGAATAGCAACGTCGATTCGACAAGTCAACACAACAAAGTCGCTATCTACCAGTCGTTTGAGCGGACATCTGTTCGTGTTAGGTCGATGGTCTGCGAAGCATAAGCGTCATGCAGATGCAGCTAGCATCGTACAGGTGGGCATACTGCATTCGAATACACGAGTGAAAAAAATATTGTGGAGAGTTGACATATTTCTCCCAGAAATTTAGAAGTGGTTGAGGGTATACATGCAAGTATAAAGGCAAATTTTTACTCAGCGTGTAACATTGGGACAGATGAGTAATCGATAATACTGGTTCTATGAACGCTCGACCACGCAATTTACAGACGCTTGCAGTTTATTTCTTTTAGATGGGTATGTTCGTCGGTGATGGAGATATCTGCAAGCTGGACGACTTGTTGTGCAGCTGGCAGCTGACCTGAACGTAACAAAAATCTCTTGCACGTTAATGGGACTAGAAATCCCGTACACTGTCTTCGGAATCGTTAACTGCCGATAAAATATGCCTAGCAGTAAGCATCTGGAGGGAGCTGGAATAGAATGCACATGTCAGGTTCGGTTACTTTTTTTTTGGGAATCTTGAGGGAAGAAATGCAAACACTAAGAACTGGCAAGTTGTGGAGATAAAGCGGAAGAATATGTCAAGCTCAAATTCATCTGCATGGATTTTTAAGGGGTGTGTCGTCGATACACTAAGATGTGAATTTGTAGAAGCCGAGTTACAGCAAATCCCGCCGCTTTTTCACTTAGAGACTGTTGTGCTACAATTCCGATTTAGGTGTAAGGGGTACTTACATGGCAGCTGTTGCTGGAAAAAAACAATGACGATTTGATCTGGTTTGTAACTATTTGTTAATTGGCTCTCCATGTACGATAGTTGTATAAGCGTGTAAGTAATTGATTTGCTTCTGAATAAATGACCATCACTTTGCACATGTGCACTACGCAGGGGTAGAATACAGAATCATGGTCGATCCGCTGCTGAGCAATAAGTGGGAGTAGAAAGTGGGTAGTGCTGTGTTTAAGTCACGAATATCCCCTAATCTTGCAGTAGCTCTGAATTGTGCGTGGAGTTATGAGGTTGCTGCACCGATGTAAATGATTTAGTGGATAGTGTATTGCAAGCTATGTGACCATTAGATTCGTATTATGGATATATGCTCCATAAAAAAAGCATCTAACACACGTCTCACGATGTGACTGCAGTTAGGGGCTGATACGAAGATTTTTATTGAGAGACAATCAGCAGTAGAAGTTCCGTCTTTCGTTTTCTCGATAAATAAGGGACATCTACATCTATATGCATACTTCGCAAGTCATCTATGGTGCCTGGCGGAAGGTACCCTGTACATTGCTTGTCATTTCTTTTCCTATTCTAATTGCAGATATAGCGACATGGAAGAAAAGAATGAATACAGGCCTCCGTATGAATGGTCATTTCTCGTAGTCAGTCTTTGTGATCTTTATGCGAATTCAGTGTTGGCAGGAGTTGAATACTTCTGCAGTCAGCTTCAAATGTCGGTACTCTAAATTTTCTCGATAGTATTTCTCGCCTTACCTCCAGGGATTGCCATTTGAGTTCTCAAGCACCCATCCACTTATCTGGCAGGAACCAATAGGAACACTTCAAGAGGGCTGTACTCTGACAGAAACCCCAGTCTGCAAGCTCATCCATGTTTGGGATGGGGCGGTGGTCAGGCAGGTATTTTGGTATTGCTCACTGGGTCAGTCCTCCCGGCATTTCTCGAAAACACACCTAAGAACGTTTCGGTTTGCAGGTGGGAGGAGGGAAACCATATTGTTCAACATCTTGGCATTTACCCCAGTGACATTTAGGGGCCCAGTAGTTCCGTGAAGGATAGGACAACTTTTATGAGTCGGAAATCATTAACAGCTGTCCAGCACAACGAGCAGAGCGGTACAGGCCCGATGTGTGGGCAGAGGTTTGTGATCTGGTGTCAGCGGTAGCAGATATTCACAGGTGAGCCGGAATCAGCGACCGGGATGTGGCGGAGGTGTCATGGGGATGGAGCAGAAATGAAATACCTCCCTGCTCTTATAGAGCCCTAGGAATCAGCAGCATTAGTTTGGGAGCAATATACCGGATTTCTAAGTGACTTGGTTCCACTAGTATGACAAGGTAACCAAGAGGCAGTACGTAATTAGCGATGCATATCTTCAGCTATTTGACGCCGGATACTACCCATTTTGGTATCGGAAGAAGTGACGACCTAGCTTTAGGAAGCACCCAGTGACGTCATACAAGCGTCTGCAACGGTGACCTGGCGAGTCTAATCCGACTGGAGGAAAAAATTTACTCACCATTTATAGGGACTCTCATGATCAATTTCATTAATTATTCAGACAGTTAGATACCAGAAGCGTGCCTCAAGGTGGGTGGAATCGAGGACGAGACTACCACAGATATGATTCGCTAGAGGGAGCTGTCGGGAGGCGTTTTCTCGCTGCAGCGAAATTTTTCAACGAAATCTCTCATCTGCACTGGGAAAAATGGCATCGTAATAAAATCAGCTTTATTACCAGATTTATAACGTGACATTTGGTATTAACCTGACATGTACATCTCTTCTGTGATGCTATTTTGCTACCTTAAGAGACTTCATAGGTAATGACGCATTTAAATGCATTAAATGTGTTCCAAAGTGAGGAGACATCTTGTGGCAGAGGTAGAACGTGCTCCTACCGCCTTGTCATGACCCAAAATCGGTTTAATATTCTACTCCTGTGATGATGAACGTAGCGAATATTAAGCTAATACGAATACTTTTTTCAACTGATGAGAGAACGTACAGGTGATATAGCCTATACCTTTTAGTTGTATTGGGTTATCACAAGAAGTAACGATACCTTAGCGATGTGAAAATGCGAACATGGTCCGATTTCTTAAAAATAAAGTGTACAATACGGAGGAATCTACATTTTGTGTGAGATATTTGAAGCATATGGACGATAGCATCCCAGTCCTGGATTGGCTCATGTCACTCACACCACTCGCACGTTGAGATTCTCCAGTATGACTGCTTCAGTCACAGTTGCTTCCGGGTGCCCCATCGTTGTTGACATGAAAATGGTTCAAATGGCTCTGAGCACTATGGGACTTAACTTCTGAGGTCATCAGTCCTCTAGAACTTAGAACTACTCAAACCTAACTAACCTCAGGACAGCACACACATCCATGCCCGAGGCAGGATTCGAACCTGGGACCGTACCGGTCACGCGGTTAGAGTCTGTAGAACCTAGAACCGCTAGGCCACTCCGTCCAGCGTTGTTGACATAGAAATAGCTGGACTCTGCATATTGATGCTCTTTTTGTAGTGAGTCTATATGATTTTGGAGATATACAGTTTAAGTAAATCTTCTCTTTGATGTTTTCATATGTTCAAAAATTATTTCTACTCCTGTCCAGGTTTCCTATGATGACAGTTACGACAAGATTCTGTAGTCTAACTCTCCCTACCATTTTGTAAAAATTCGTAAAAGATACTAAATTCAGCTACAGTCAGTTTGAGATCATTTGATGATCGGTCTATGAATGTGCCAAATATTAAACTCATACAAAAACTGAATCTTATCTTCTGCCTCCTAGAGGAGTTGCAATGCTAATGTGGCTAAAAGTTAGGGTCAAGGCAGAAGAGGAAGCTTGAGTGGACAAAAGTCCGTGACTACCGCCCCTGCCAGCAGTTGATAATCGCCTTAATTTGACACCGAAAGCACAATATTCTGCGGGCGTTGAGAAGTCATTATACACTACTGGCCATTAAAACTGCTACACCAAGAAGAAATGCAGATGATAAACGGGTATTCATTGGACAAATAGAGTGTACTAGAACTGACATGTGATTACATTTTCACGCAATTTTGGTGCATAGATCCTGATAAATCAGTACCCGGAACAAAAACCTCTGGCCGTAATAACGGCCTTGATGTGCGTGGGCATTGAGTCAAAGAGAGCTTGGATGGCGTGTACAGGTACAGCTGCCCATGCAGCTTCAACACGATACCACAGTTCATCAAGAGTACTGACTGGCGTATTGTGACGAGCCAGTTGGTCGGCCACCATTGCCCAGACGTTTTCAATTCGTGAGATCTGGAGAATGGGCTGGCCAGGGCAGCAGTCTAACATTTTCTGTATCCAGAAAGGCCAGTGCAGGATCTGCAACATGCGGTCGTGCATTATCATGTTGAAATGTAGGGTTTCACAGGGATCGAATGAAGGGTAGAGCCACGGGTCGTAACACATCTGAAATGTAACGTCCACTGTTCAAAGTGACATCAATGCGAACTAGAGGTGACCGAGACGTGTAACCAATGGCACCCCATACCATCACGCCAGGTGATACGCCAGTATAGCGATGACGAATACACGTTTCCAACGTGCTTTCACCGCGATGTCGCACACACACGGATGCGACCATCATGATGCTGTAAGCAGAACCTGGATTCATCCGAAAAAATGACGTTTTGCCATTCGTGCACCCAGGTTCGTCGTTGAGTACACCATCGCAGGCGCTCCTGTCTGTGATGAATCGTCAATGGTAACTGCAGCCATGGTCTCCGAGCTGATAGTCCATGCTGCTGCAAACGTCGTCGAACTGTTCGTGCAGATGGTTGTTGTCTTGCAAACGTCCCCATCTGTTGACTCAGGGATCGAGACGTGGCTGCACGATCCGTTACAGCGATGCGGATAAGATGCCTGTCATCTCGACTGCTAGTGATACGAGGCCGTTGGGATCCAGCACGGCGTTCCATATTACCCTTTGGAACCCACCTGATTCCATATTCTGCTAACAGTCATTGGATCTCGACCAAAGCGAGCAGCAATGTCGCGATACGATAAACCGCAATCGCGATAGGCTACAATCCGACCTTTATCAAAGTCAGAAACGTGATGGTACGCATTTCTGCTCCTTACACGAGGCATCACAACAACGTTTCACCAGGCAACGCCGGTCAACTGCAGTTTCTGTATGAGAAATCGGTGAACATATGAATACATCAAAGAGAAGATTTACTTAAATTGTATATCTCCAAAAGCATATAGACTCATTACAAAAAGTGCATCATGCAGAGTCCAGCTATTTCTATGTCGCTGGACGGAGTGGCCCAGCGGTTCTGTGCGCTACAGTCTGGAACCGAGCGACCGCTACGGTCGCAGGTTCGAATCGTGCCTCGGGAATGGATGTGTGTGATGTCCTTATGTTAGTTAGGTTTAATTAGTTTTATGTTCTAGGCGACTGATGAGCTCAGAAGTTAAGTCGCATAGTGCTCAGAGCCATTTGAACCATTTGAACTTCGAGTGTCAGCATGCAACAGAGTTTGTTTTTGTGTCATTACTTACAAACATAGTAGAATTTAGATCATTAAGTTAGTTTCATTTGTGATACTGGGTGGGCTTTTGAATTTTGCATCCATATGTTGCTTTCTACGTTACATGGTGCTGATTTTCGGCTTATATACTGAGATTTTTCCTAGGGATGAACTAACATGATTTAAGTTGTATGTAATATTTTAAAGATATTGATAATTATGATGTGGTATGTTTTAAATAATTCATTTATTTGTTAAGTGCTTTATGTCAAATAAAGACATTGTACCCCTGTGACTACTGGACCCTGAAAAATGTATCAGTATTATACTCTCCATTTCTGTGTCTATTTTGTCATCTTCTCCATTTTCTATCCAACTATCTCTTTCTATTGCTTTAACTCTATCTGTGGTAATGCGGTTATTTTTTCAGTGTTTTAATATTATCCCATGTGTATATTTGAGCTTACAGAATCAATTCTGTCTATAGCTTCTGTAGCTGAACAGAATTCTTTTCAACTCCATCTTGTTTGAGGCTAAACTGACACACAACTTGCATTATTTGAATTCTACAAATTATCTGGTTATGTAAGTGTACCACTGTTATTGACAAAACTGTGTATGAATGGAATTATAATGTGTGGTAACAGCAATGATATATACAAGAAGACAGTGATTCCAGAGGCTATGCAAGTATTATGTAGGAAATGGAGTTACTTAAGGTAGAATATCATAGGTAATACCTTTTCAGAACAGTCTCATTCATAGTTTAAAGTCGGTATTAATCACTAGAATATGAGAAGATTCAAGCCAAAAAACCGTAAATCTTGAAACGTGTGTGATTTATGTTCTCTTCGTCATTAGGATGAAGTTATGTTGAAAGTGCACTATTTACGATGTACAAAAAATTTTGTCCACTGTAGAGCAGTAATTAGATAATTACTGATGTATTAGCTAATGTGGATCATGGTTGAGGTGTTGTAGTTATCTGAGATGTAAGTGTTAATTGAAGTAATGAAGATTATTGTAAGAAGTTATTATTGTACTGATAAGTTTGAAAATTCATGGAATTTTTATGATACTGATGATAGTTTTTTATTGAATGAGGTATTAAAGTTAAATAAGAGTGTTGATGAACGTTTCAAATGTTATATTCATTCAGATATGATGTTAATGTTAGAATAAATCGCTCATAAAATATAGTTTGTTACACGTGCTGAATGATGTGACACTTATTTACAGAGAGATATAAATCATTAATTGTTTGACTTATTGAGATTAATCTCACTGACAAGAAGAATATTAAAGTGGCCACTATGAATGCAGTGGTACTGTAAAGTTAAAGGGTTCACAAGCATACTTAGAACTTATAATGTAGCAAAGTAGTTAATTTTGTGATAACAATTAACTGAGGAATATAGAATGGTTAAAAGTTGCTGTCTAGAAATGATAACCAATTCCTAGCATGAATAAACAAATGCTGAGAGATAGTAACAGATGACGTTTCTGTAAACAAGTAAGGAAATTTTTTTTACTTGAATCGATGCCAACAGCTTTCATCACTCCTAATTCATTGAGAAGAATTCTTTCTGTATGTAGGCAAATGTCGTAGGAAAGCAGACGAGCGTTTTCGTTTCGCATCTCAATCGATATGTAAACTTTGTGGGCGATAACAGATTGCCCAAATAGTTTATACCTATGATATTCGAAGCAAGTAATGGAAACTTTTCGTCTTACTCTGAGGCCCTCTTCATTCCTCTGTGAACTTCAGTGAGTATTATGCTTTATTGTTGTAGTCCAAATGACAATCAGTATAATGTCGGTTTCTCCAACACATTGACATACAAGAACAATATATTTACAAACCAGTTCGAAAACACAATAAATCGAACAGGGTACAGTACCGTACCTGAAGGATAGTGTACTCAGGGACACATGACTATTCCTGGTCGGTGCTCCAGTCCTGTGACCGATTTTGGAATGATATGAAAGAAGGCCACTAGAGCAGTTTCAGCATTGGTTACTACGTTTGTTCTTGTTTTAAGACGTGAGCTTGTGTTTTGTGCAGCATTTGTAAGTGAACTGAGTTAATTTAATGTCTTAATAATCTTCTGAAAGCCGAAAATCAAAATGTGTTTGCCTGATAGTAGTTTCCACTTCAAATTGTTTTTATCTTGTAACTCTTCTCTAGAATACGTAGTTTTGAAAATACTTTTTTTTAAAATCTGAATTCACTTACTGCTACTTGATTTGTAGTACAGTAATAATGAAATACATTTAATATTAAATACAACACTGTCAGTTTTGTCTCGATTGAAACACTTATAAATATGAATAAAATATTTGTTCCTAGGTACACTTCCACTATACAACAGTTTCTGAATTTTGGAAAGAGCTTACTTTCCTGGAGTAACTGATTTAATCGCAGAAACGAGTGCAACACTTATAAAACTAATGTTATCATTTTAAGAGGGACCAAAAATATATTAAAGTCTGAACAGTGTGCCAAGATGCAAAATTATCCACTACTGCACCATTCGGCATATTAATTAGATACTGATCTACAAATACATTTTTGGGGGAGGGGTTGCTATGAAAGATATCCCTAGAAAAAATCCCTGGAAAGCTTCATGGGCAGTGGATAAATGTTGTAGTAGGGAAAGGATAGAACACCTTTAGGGAGAACGTTTGCAATGCCAAAATTTTTTTTTCCAAATTGGTTTGTAGACAGTAACAAACTTCATTGAGAAATATTTCTCGAAGTTTCATTTTATAAGTCTTATGGGAGACGATGAAAATCGTCGATGTTAACTCGCCAGACCCCCTTTCCTTGATGTTTGTGCTATAACAGTTTCTACAGCCGGAAGAAAATCATCCTTTAATGTCTAATGAATGCTGCGAAGGTCACTTCTGTGTTCCTGGCAAATTCTGATTTACTAAAGAAGGGTAATCATCAGAAAACTCATTACTCAAAATGCAAATGAGTTTCCGAATGTTCTTATTCTGGAATGTGCCCCCAGATAATATTTCCGTCATCAACAGTTGTAAAATCTGTAACATATGATACCATAATTGTTTTTAATTACGGAAACGTTGGTGGGTGGAAAGTATTACAGCGTTTCGACTTCAAGGCTGATGCACTGACTCTAACAACTGCTGACGAAATTTAGCGCCATCATTAATCTAGAGCTGCCATGTCTGTTCATGACAAAGGACACATGTCAAAACAAAAGAAATTAAATGACAAATCTTGACGACATGGAAGATCGTTTCTACAGTCCTGGAACTTTCTGAGAATGAACAATTGAGGAAAATGTAAGTTTGACCTTTAAATTAATTTTCCTGGAAATTACGTATTGTGACACTTGCAAACCTGTTTCTCAGAACACATTAGATGTAATCCCTCGCTATTTGGACTATAGATTTCCAGAAGTGTAGCAAACAAATTTTCCATTGTTTTGTTTAAACTATAACATTTAGTTAAATGACCTTAAAAGCCTCTGCTGAACCCTAGGAAGAGGGTGTGAAATCTTACGAAAACTCTTTGTCATTGATTTTCCAAACTGGTCACTTACAGCAGTGTACATGGATGTAGAAATAACAGAGCTCATTTTGGTAGTGAGTAGATGAGGGAAATGAGATAATCAGTTATAAGAGGTGTATTAAAATGATTATTTTATAATAATTTCATAATTTTCAATAGAAATTTTGAAAACTGAATTTGGAGTTGTATTGCACTAACAGAAAGAAAAACAGAAAATTTTACTTATCCTTCTTTAATATCTGAAGCACACTGCATATTAACAGGTGACTATGCGTTTCATGCATTTCCCACCTTAAGAGAACTTTGCAAGTCTACTTGCTGCTTTTACCACGAGATCGGAGTTTGAATCCCAGACTGGCAGAAAGTTTCGTTTATGGGGGCATCTTAAATTAGTCCGTCCTAGGAGACTTCACGCTAGCCCCGTCTGACATCGGCTCTGCGCTTGATGATGGGTCGAATTTGATGAGCAGGAGACGGCACGTGTCTATGCACGTAGGCCGTATTCAGATCTAGCCACTCACTGATAAATTAGATGCTACAAAGTTATCAAACTCTGGGAACACTGCTTGTTAGTTTCGTCCGCTGTTCGAAACAGCCCCAGATATTTTCTACAGAACATAGACAGAGTGACCTTGCGAGTCGGTCGAGGTGTGACAGGGTATGTAAGTATTTGTCAGACTAGGGACAAAAATGTGCTTCCCTGTCAACGTGATTGCAGCAATCTACGTAGATGGACCTGTTGAAGGAAAGTAAACACTTGGTTTCTCAACGACGTTTAAATAAAAATCTCAGTTGATGTGAACAGTAACCTGAATGGGCGAACCCGTCGCATGGTAGGGGAAACACCTCCAAAGCATCAGAGAAGTAATTCTGTACTCAACTACACTTCTAATACGCAGTCGGAGATTCGCATATTTATTCGAAAACTCCTCAGCCCACTCCGCATGACTCTATTGAACTGGTGTGCAGTTTCAACTTCGCTTGGCCCACAGCAGATGTCCAGCTTCACGTGCTGCTGTGAGTAATGGCATTGCATTCACCGACAGAACAAATTACTGCAGCGTTAGGTACCGACTGCCGTTGACATGGAGTCAGAACCTTTCCTGAAAGCCCACCACCCCCGGAATTCAGGGTTGCGTGCCGGGTCAGTTTCTCATCTGCCTGGCAGTTCAACGACGATGAACGGATTTCCGACCAACATCGATGTGTGTGTTAAGTGTTTGCCACACACGGATACATGAATGTTGGGCTGATACCCACGTCCATTCGCTAACGAATTGGTGATCAATAGGAAGTGTCGCATTCAACGTGAGCCGCAATGGAGCTGCATGTGTTCATTAGTTCGAGGTAAGCGTTGCGTAGTGTGAATACAAGGCCGAGATATCGGAACCCACAGATTTCTCAAATTTTTAAACCGCATTTCGTCTGCCTGCTAAGAGTGTCTTTCTTACGGAATTTAAAAAAAACCTTTCGGGGAAAGAGCTCGCGGCTTCATGCCAAGATCAGTCAGTCTGCGCTCGACAGTTCCGTCTCAGTGCAGCGGGCACCGGCCACCAACCACTGACAGCCCCACCCAATGTGTGCGTTTCTGCACTCCATCTGGTCAGCGTCATATTACTGAATATCGCATTGTATTTAGTACTGTGGATTTCACCGTGAATTATCTTCGACAAAACGACTGAACTCAGTGCCGTTAGGCCCTTGCTCACGTAACATATGACGTGAAAATTACTGAAATACGTGATTTATCATCACAGGAAAAAAACATACCTGAAAAAGCAGATTCGTGGATACGTTCGCGTCAACTTTTTTGCGGTTGTTGCCACCCAGTTTGTGCTATTGCTACAAGCGCATATCTTAATTGCATTTTTTTACATTTTTTCATTGTTCTTGGCATAACAAGAAATATTGAATATTCGAAGGTTATGTGCTGTTTTGTTTAAGCGACAGAACACGGCGTGGAAAACGGAAAAAAACCTGACGTGGAAACTTTGTTTATTTTAGACAGACTTTCGCCTACAGCTTATTAGGATATGTTGTGACTTTGCTGAGTTTATCGACCATAGTAACCTACTGGTTCCCTGGTAACAACGTAATGAAGCCAGTTATACAACGCTTTTTCATCTGTAAAGAAATCTGCTTAATGGTTGTTGAAGAAGAATTGAAAAATCTGAAGGCTGATTTCTTTAAATCGGTTGAGGTAAAAGCTCGAGTATTTCTCCTGAAAGCAAAGAGCCAACTTGATTGCCTATCCATCACAGTCTGATCAGTAACCAATTACTTTGACATGTTCCGTGGTTCTGCTGGAAAAGATAAGTTCAGGAAATAGAAGTAATTTTCACTGGAAAGTAAAGGTAAATGATGTGAGAGGTTTTCTTTTTTTAAAAATCCGTTTGTAACAATGTGTTTATGTAAGAATGTATGTGCGCAGTTGCATCCATATGCACATGTGAATAATTAATTCACTTTCAGCACCCCATAACTGCAAATACAGTAAACCACTATCGAATCTATTGAAGTTATGGCCAATGTATGGCTACTGAAAGAACTAATAAAATGTAAATTACTGAGAACAGAGCTAACCTTACGTAAATGGATCTGAAACACTTTACCCTCGAAAAACCTACCTTTGGAGGATAATAGCTCAAAGAGTTGTATACACAAGCTGTTACATAGCCCTCAATAGAGAAAACCTCGTGAGTGAATATAATGGAGCGAGGTCCCACTGTGATTTCAACAGTACTAAGGTATAGGTAGTTCGGTGCCAAAGAAAAGGAAATGAAATTATGCTATTACTGTTTGTACCCATTGTATTAAGTTATTTCTTGTATCGAGTGACATTCTCTTGTTTAATATTAGTATCAGTGTTACATGAAGCAACTTATACTATGTGATGCACTAAGTTGCCAAGAGCGCCAACTGCAATTTAAATTTCTCATAGTCTGTGACGAAAGAAAGGAGTGAACAGCCCTGGTTTCCAGTGTGGAATATAAAGCTACGAGCTGCAGTAAGTTAATTATTGACGAAGGTATTTGTTAGTCAAAAACTGAGACAAGCGTTAGTATTTCGTATGATATCATCCTGCAAATTTTCTTGCGTAGTAAAGGGGGAATTGACACTCTAAAGTTGGAAATACTAAACGTGAAGGTGTGATACTTGTAGAAACGTAAAATCAATTTATTTCAGCAAAAAAGCGACTAGTTACACTTTCAGGAAGATGTTGGAAATTTAATGATGATTGTTAATGGGTTTCACGGTAAAAATATGGAAATTATGCTTCCCCGTGTAAGGGAGGTAAAGGAGTCTGTGGGATGGCTGACAGAAAATATTGTTTTACGGATAGCCGGGAGAATTTTTTAGATGTGCTAGGGAATCCCAGCGAGTTAATTTCTGATGTTTGTAATCTCTCTCTGCAGTTGCGCATGATGAAACAACTGTACAGGTTACGATAGCAAATGGATAGGGAAGTGGATGGAGGAATTCCAATTGCTGAGTTGGTATAAATCCCTTTCGCCCCCTCTCTCTTATCACATTCCATCCGAAGGATGAGAACCATCTGGTGAATATGTTGCCTTCCAAAATCGTCCATAATTCATCTACCACCGACTTCTTTGATTGCAGAATTGCGGAAAAATTATGCCAGCCGACCAAAGAGCTTTCAAAAATGAAGGAAAATTTCTAGAAGCTATATCGCTACAAGAAAAGAACAAACAACTACAAAGGATGCGAATAATCCTAAAAAAAACATAAAACGACCATTTGCGAGAAGGACTAACGCGCTGCGTGTTCCGTGCTAAATCACCTACCTATAAAGACAGTTTATTCACTCAGGGAATAGAGGATATCGATGATTTTCGGCTGTTATCGACACTGATACCGGCACGATATCGGTTCCAGGAATCCCAAGGTTTTTGAGATTGTTTTAAGTGTGAAGTCTGACAGCAAATGAAAAAGAATTGTTTTTTAATATAATTTACATACAAATTACAATATTCGGACTTATTTCCTTTAACTGAACAGAAAAACGTTTCTTCTCGTCAAATTTCACGATTCTACGGGGTGGAGAATTACCCCATAAGTTTTAATGAGTGATTTTGCACGTATCGAAATATGTAACATAAATGGCCGTACCTTCTTATTGAATTGACCAAGTAACTTAAAATGTTTGCACCGCAAAATGACTATGGACCTCAGTACGTGTGACGAATTTAAACCTGATACTTCAAACCATTCCTCAGAAAAATAGGATTTGACGGACGGACGGAAAGTTCACAAATAACTTTTTTTCGTGTGATGAGTTACAAATAAACAGTTTCCGAGTTGTTTCTATGGTTATAGCGTGAGGCCCCGCTTCTTCGAAAAAAGCATGATTATTGGTCAACAAGAAGTACCATGAAGGCTGTGATGCGTTAGTTTGCGAGCATCAAAATATATCACAAAAGCGTCCGTGTTTTTCGATAGCATTGACTTTAGTTGCTTGACGGTTTTACATCCCCAAGAGAACGTAGATCTTAATATGTGACATCTATTTTAACGCCACACGTCTACACGTTCCAGAGAAAAAGGGTTTTGAACAGTCAGACAAACAGACAGGAAGGCAGCATACGGATAACGGAATGATGCTATGAGGGTTCCGTTTTTACCGACTGATGTAGGGAACCCTAAAAGCAACAATGATAAATCGTTTCTCCACTTTGTCTTTTTCATGAGTTTACTTGCGGGTCAGTGATGGTTGGAACTACGAATTTGTGACTCTCAATGACGACAAGGAGTTCTTCAATATATTCAAAATAATAAAAAGCTTTATTCTTACGGTTGTAGCATTGATATCCATATTACACAAGATACAACTTCCGGAAGACGAAAAATGAATTTCGGAAGAAAAGACTTTGCTTTCGTGTTTACATTTTAAGGCCGGCAGGGTATTCGCTTAACAACCCGAACATTGGTTTTCTGATCAGTTGTTTTACACTAATGGCCTCAGGAAACTATGTGTTTCAGTTCATGATTTAATCATCACAATGGCTATTTCTCCTCAGATAAATGTCGTATAGTATGCTTATTTCTCCTTCTCTGTACAATCGCAATACAGAAATTTTTAAGTAACAGTAGGTGCAGTGTCGGTGACCAGACTCCTGCTGGGACGACCGACAATCCTCACCTCAACTGAGGACCGCTGACGTCACTAGACCCACCAACTGGCTGCCGCATCGTGAGCGTGTGGAGGGGGAGAGAGGGCTGCAGGTGGCGTGCTGCTCCCCCAGCTGCGCTGGTCCTCCCTTCCACAGACAGGCGGCGATCGTCGTTGGCCTCTGCCCTGAAACATTGAGAGAACACCATCACCAGGTGTCCTTTCCCCGCCGTGACGACTTGGGAATGCCAGTCCATACAGACTAACTTTGTTTCAGATGATGACGAAAAACGGTAGAACGCTTGTCAAAACTTAGAAATAACTTACTGCAGTTATTACTTGTATTGCCACTCATCAGCTGCAACTAAGAACGACCCACTAACTGAGAAGTAACTTTCGCAGTGACACAAGAACACACCTTGCTTAAACTAAATAGACAAAGTTACATAAGAGAAAAATTCAGCTAGGATATTACACTCTGGAAGGAGATCCATCCTTGTCAGCTCTTAGCCACAACTCCGCAACTAGCAACATTTCCGGCTCTTGGGGCCATGGCATTCACTCCCAAGTTTCACTTCGTAATCGAGAAAGAAATTGGTAGCTGATAGGTGACGTATAAGGTGGAGCGAGGTGCGCACATATTTTTGTTTACTTACAATTGTGGAGTATAAAACTCAGATTTGACCCCTAGTGCTGCAAAAGCGTACGAAGATAATTAAAGCAAATACCTGTGATTTACTTGGAGGTCAGTGATAAGTGGAACTACGATTTTGTGACTCTCGTTGACGAAAAGCATTTCTTCAGTATATCC
Source organism: Schistocerca americana (assembly GCF_021461395.2). Taxonomy (NCBI): domain Eukaryota; kingdom Metazoa; phylum Arthropoda; class Insecta; order Orthoptera; family Acrididae; genus Schistocerca; species Schistocerca americana. The sequence goes on along the minus strand of NC_060126.1, from coordinate 93,493,261 downwards.
AAAATAGTAAAAAGCTTGATTCTTACGGTTGTGGCACTAGTTTTTCTTATTCCACTTCATTAGATGGTAAATTTGTAGTTTCTGAGTCGTTCGTCCCGGACACCGAGAGACCAGGCTACCGTACTCTGGGGGTAGTAGAACTACATTAGTAATAGCAGCGGCTACTGCGTGACATAATGTGCCTAGTGACTAGAGAACATGTAATTTCAGAGTAGCTTGTGAGTTGGATATGTATTCTGTATGCTGAAACGAGTCTGTATACATCTGATTCGTTGCGTACTTAATTATTGTCTTCCCTGTGTAATATCCACTGAGAACAGGCCATGTGCAATACAAAAATATTAACAACTATAGAAGCTCTACGGGTGTTAGGACCTGGCAATGAAAAGTCAAAGGGCACCCAATGATCCAGCCAGGTGCCAACATATTGTGTGACCAAGTATACTGATAACAAATGGGCCAAATGGCTCTGAGCACTATGGGACTTAACATCTGAGGTTATCAGTCCCCTAGAACTTAGAACTACTTAAACCTAACTAATCTAAGGAAATCACACACATCCATGCCCGAGGCAGGATTCGAACCTGCGACCGTAGTGGGCACGCGGTTCCAGACTGAAGCGCCTAGAACCGCTCGGCCACTACGGCCGGCATACTGATAGCACTATAAGCTATCAACATGGTGCATTCAGTACAAATATCGACAACTATAGTAAATCCAGCACTTCCTGGCCAGGGAGAGAGAAGAGAGGGACGAAAGGGGTAAAGAGAGTGTCACTGGTAGGGACACTGATACATCTTGAAAAACCAATGGCAGGCCTAAGAAATGTTTCACCACACAGGGAGAGACACCTCTCCCTCCCTCCACCCATCCCCTAGAAACATACTGAAGAGCAGGGCAAAATTGCACTCAATAAGGCGGCGTGAGGCCTTCGACGCCATTTCATGTTATATCAGGGAATGTTGGGGGTGAAAAGGAAACTCTAACAAACCTCGGAAGCAGGGTGATCCGAGCAGTGAGTCAGGGAAGTCAGAGAGACAGAAGCATGGGAGTAGCCAGGCAGGGCTACGCAGAAATAGCTACAGTAGCATCGGCGCTTTTAATGAAATCATAAGAGAATACCTGGGCAAGTCCGTGTGCCTTGTACTGAGTGTGGGCTCAGTTAATACGACTGTCTCATCTCAGTCATAAAGAATAGTGCTAGCCAGTAACTCTCTCTGTACTGAGACTTGGAAAATTCGTGGGTATAGCTCCTCCAAACAAGTAGAGCAACAATATAAACTGTTTTCTGAATGAATTTAGAAGTCACAAACACTTGTAGTTGACAAACAATCCTGTCGGAGGAACATCCGAAACTGACCATTATAGCCGAGTTCGAAAATACCTCCTTATTCGTAAGGTTCTTCTAATTTCAAGTAAAAGTAACTTTAAAACTAAAGAGGTATTTTCTATCTGTGCTACTTCCTGTAGTGGTTATTTCAAGTCAGTTTCCAGCGCTTACCTTTTGTAATTAGAGGTTTGCCATTTTAGCGAGATCAAGAATTCCTCCCACATCTGATAGCTCATAGTTCGGACGCGACACCTGTTCTAAAATATATTTAAAAGCAGGCCGAATTGCCACCAGAAGGAGTGCAGCGTCGGCTGAAGTCTTGCAGTAAAAGGCGGTAGGTGACTTTTGCAGGTCGCTGTGTCTCTGAGCCCGCAGCCTCTTACACCGCCCCAGCTGAACACAAATCAATGTGTTATTAGTTGTGCCTGAAAGTACGCTAGCCAACGTTGCATAAACTATCCTTTTACGCAGATGATGACGATCAACTTGCCATTGTTTCCAGAGACTGATAACTGTCACACCGCCCTACAAAAATTGTACAATATGTTGCAGTTCAACCCACCAGACCTAACTTCCTCAGTCTTGCCGTCCCCTATGGGGGGCATAACACATAGCATTATTTGAAAATTTTTCCCCGAGTTCGTATCATGTTGGCAACATTGAGAAGTATTTTTAAAGGAAGTTCAGACGTGGCAGAACCTCATGCAGGGGCAGCTGATCTTTGCTGTGCTGAATGACATTGTTGCCAGGCTGAAAATGGCTCTCTGAATAAAGCGTGTTCTCAGAGATGCGGCTCTTTGTAATTTTTTTAAAATATTTTATTCTGTTTGAAACAATATAAATTATATTGGATTACGTAAATGAATAATCAGAGAATAATTATTTAAAACTGTAATTGTAATAATTTTACAATTGTCCTAGAAAAATGTATTGAAATTGGGGTGTGCCCCATAGGGAACATCAGGAGTTAGTGCAACGTATAACATGATTTTTCAACAAAATATATTTCATCCTTTTTTTTACAATCATAATATTTTAATTGTTCATTTTATATTATTTGATGAATATCAGGTTAATATTAATTACGTTTCAGGAAACTGTAATGTACAGGTAAACAATTTTACAATTTTTACATCTAATTTCGAATTTTTTTCCTGATTCAAAGGCACTTGAAGATTTTGTAAATGAATTATTTGAAGGAGATGTTAGTGAATTGGAGCTCTCTAATGATGGCGATGATGCTGGTGATAAAGATTATATCTATACAGATCCATATAACCGTGTCAGTGATGAACAGGAATAGCTAATGAAGATGAAGATGAATGTGAAGACAGCGACGATAGCAGGTCTGAAAGATTCCGCTCTACTCAATCTACCATCGACAGGAGATTTTGGAAGAAGACTTTGGACTTTTTCCCTTTACCACCTGCACCTGAATATGAGGAACAAGTGGCTGTCGGTTTGAAATAACCACATCATGACTATGTGAGTAAATACCTGTCAGAAAAATTTTTAGTATCCTTACCAAAAATACAAACAGAAGGTATCTTAAAAATACTGAGAGAGAGTTGAAATGCACTGTAGAAGAAATGAAAAGGCTTATCTCTGCAACAGTGATGATGTCATACATGTGCTATCCTAGGATTAGGATGTATTTGAACAAAAAGACTGGGGTGATAGGTATTGCTAGGAAAAATTGCTGTGACAGATATTTTACAATTAGAAAACATCTGAAACTTGATGATGATGAATGCCCCTCGAAGTAAAACCAATAATCAGTTTTGGAAAATGAGACCTATTCTTGAAAGTGAGCAGAATGGTGGCAGGTTGAACCCCAGGCTCACGAACGTTTTTGTTTATTAACAGATGATTTCATTTTGGGGTCACAGTCCAACAACACAAGTCATAAAATCGAAACCTCACCCTTGAGTAAAGAATTTTGTACTGGCTGCAACTGATGGCGTTCCTTAAGACTTCTTCTTTTTTCAAGGGAAAGGTGATCCTATAGTGATTGATGCTCAATATGAAAATTTGGATGTAGATGGAAAAGCTGTTATAAAACTGACAGCCACTTTTCCTCCAGGAATGACCATACACAAAACCGTTATTTCACATTGGAATCGCTTATAGACAAATTACACCGTGAAGTTGAGTGTCGAGCTACTGGAACATTACAGAACTCCAGAATTCCAAAGGCTTCCACCTGTCACTGGACAAGGATATGAAAAAATTGGTAGGAGATAAACTGATCAGTCACTGAGAAATGATGGCCAAGTTTGTGTAGTGCATTGGTTTGACAATCGCCCTGTTATCTCCACGTCCAGTAGAGAAGAAGTAAATCCAGTTGATAAATGTCGCCACTGGTGCAGGAAAGAAAAAAGGTACATTCAAGTGGACCATCCCACAATTGTAAGTACCAAAAATTCAAATATAGGAGGTGTTGCCTTTCTCGACAGGTGGATCAGCTATTATAGAATAAGTGCCAGAGTTAAGAAATGTACACTAAAAGTAATTAACCATTTCATTTATTTCACTACTTGTGCTTCATGGCTAGAATATAGACGTGATCAATCTATCTTGAGTACATTGAAGAATGAAGTTCCAGACTACCTCCAGTTCAGAGAAAAGTATGAGGAGTATCTGTAGCAGCGCCACCATTTAAGATAAGAAAGTTAGCTTTTATGCAATATTTCTGAGCACACAAGTTACAGTAAGGCGCAGGCCGGTTGACAGTAAGTTACACAGTTGTGAAGTAGTATGAAGGTGACAGAGCTGTCCAACCGCTGAAAAGAGTAAATACAGAGGTTTGCATGGCGCAAGTTACTGGTAGAAGGCGCCCACTGGCGCAACCTAGGTGTTATGAGTACCTCACTCGGAGTGGTATGGTAGCAAAACAGAGGTGCACACCTGCGTATAAATCGGTGCCGGTTTCCTGACGAGAGGATTCAAGGGTGACAGCTCTCCTGGAAGGCGGGGCGAGTCAAACCACCGGCTACACGCAGCAGCAGATGGATAGCCAGTGTTCCAGCGGCGAAGAAGCACACAGCGGACCGCCCTGCAGCTCTTAGCGAGCGACGCTGAGGCAAGAGGAATGAAGGCCGCTGAGTCGGCTACTGGCGTATCCTGAAGTCATCAAAACACCGCAGCTGTACACTTCCGGCACACCGCAGTTTGTTGCACGGGTTGCTGAGGTAGCCCTTCCATGCAAAGCTGTTTTGCAGACAGCGAAGTGGCGTCTGCGGCATCACAGGACCATGGGACATAGACAGAGAGGAACGCGACACGGTAGCTGGGAGTAATGAAATACTTGAGGATCATGGTCGAGTTTTAATATGGCGCATCCTGATAGTTTTCATCCATGTCCGACATCCCTCCACCGCACGCCAACATCTTCATTTGGGAGTGACTGAAGGCAGCAGAGGATCAAGTAGGTAAAAAGACGAGGGTTAGTAGAAATCCTTGGGTAACAGAAGAAAAATTTAATTTAACTGATGAAAGGATAAAATACAAAAATGCAGTAAATGTAACACGCAAAAGGAACACAAACGTCTCAAAAATGAGACCGACAGGAAGTGCAAAATGGCTAAGCAGCGATGGCTAGAGGACAAACGTAAGGATGTAGAGGCTTATCTCACAAGGGGTAAGATAGCTACTGCCTACAGGAAACTTAAAGAGACCTTTGCAGAAAAAAGAACCACTTGCATGAATTTCAAGAGCTCGGATGGAAACCGAGCTCTAAGCAAAGATGGGAAAGCAGAAAGGTGAAAGGGGTATGCATAGGGTCAATACAAGGGCGATGTCCTTGAGGACAATATTATGGAAATGGAAGAGGATGTAGATGAAGATGAAATGTGAGATATGACACTGAGTGAAGAGTTTGCCAGAGCACTGGAAGACCTGAGTCGCAAGAAGGCTCCAGGAGTAGACAACATTCCATTAGAACTACTGACAGCCTCGGGAGAGCCAGCCCAGACGAAACTCTTACCATCTGGTGAGCAAAATGTATGAGACAGATGAAATACACTCAGACTTCAAGAAGAATATAATAATACTAATCCCAAACAAAGCAGGTGTGGCAGATGTGAAAATTATCGAACTATCACTTTAATAAGTCACGGCTGCAAAATACTAAGACGAATTTTTTACAGACGAATGGAAAAACTGGTAGAAGCCGACCTCGGGGAAGATCAGTTTGGATTCCGTAGAAATACTGGAATACTTGAGGCAATACTGACCCTACGACTTATCTTAAAGAGTAGATTAAAGAAAGGCAAACCTACGTTTCTAGCATCTGTAGACTTAGAGAAAGCTTTTGACAATGTTGACTGGAATACTATCTTTCAAATTCTGAAGGTGGCAGGGGTAAAATACAGGGAGCGAAAGGATATTCACAATTTGTACAGAAACCAGATGGCAGTTGTAAGACTCGAGGGACATGAAAGGGAAGCAGTGGTTGGGAATTGAGTGAGACAGGGTTGTAGCCTCTCCCCGATGTTATTCAATTTGTGTACTGAACAAGCAGTAAAGGAAACAAAAGAAAAATTCGGAGTAGGTGTTAAAACTCATGGAGAAGAAATGAATACTTTGAGATTCGCCGATAACATTGTAATTCTGTCAGAGACAGCAAAGGATTTGGAAGAGCAGATGAACGGAATGGATAGTGTCTTGAAAGGAGGATATAAGATGAACATCAACAAAAGCAAAACGAGGATAATGGCATGTAGTCAAATTAAGTCGGGTGATGCTGAGGCAATTAGATTAGGAAATGAGACGCTTAAAATAGTAAAGGAATTTTGCTATTTTGGGAGCTAAATAACTGATTATGGTCGAAGTAGAGAGGATATAAAATGTAGACTGGCAATGGCAAGGAAAGCGTTTCTGAAGAAGAGAGATTTGTTAACATCGAGTATAGATTTAAGTGTCAGGAAGTCGTTGCTGAAAGTATTTGTATGGAGTGTAGCCATCTATGGAAGTGAAACATGGACGATAAATAGTTTGGACAAAAAGAGAATAGAAGCTTTCCAGATGTGGTGCTACAGAAGAATGCTGAAGATTAGATGGGTAGATCACATAACTAATGAGGAGGTACTGAATAGGTTTGGGGGGAAGAGAAGTTTGTGGTACAACTTGACTAGCAGAAGGGATCGGTTGGTAGGACATGTTCTGAGGCATCAATGGTTCACCAATTTAGTATTGGAGGCCAGCGTCGAGGGTAAAAATCGTAGAGGGTGACCAAGAGATGAATACACTAAACAGATTCAGTAGGATATCGTTTGCAGTAGATACCGGGAGATGAAGAAGCTTGCACAGGATAGAGTAGCATGGAGAGCTACATCAAACCAGTCTCAGGACTGAAGACCACCACAACAACAGTTACATTTGGTGTCAGAATAGCAGCCGTCATCTGTACAATATGACGTTCGAGCCCACCACCTGCATTACAGTCACAAAATGGGGTGAGTGTTGACGAATTTTTCTTTTTGAGTGTTGCGCGTTTTCTTTCTTTTCGTTGACAGAGTAAGTGTTAGTGTGTTTGGGGCAGTAATATTTTTTTCATTCGTGAAATTTAATTACTTTTTTATTGGGTGACCTCCTACTACGTAATGGTATACAACGTAAGTTGAGGCATTGAGCTGTAGGAAGTCAGTTTATTTTTGTAGTTAAATGTTTGTTTGTGTGAGAATTTATGGGTTGCTTTGGGACTAACTGGGAACGAATTTTAGAACAGTGGAATGCTTTGCGTCTCTATCTTGATTCTAAATACCTGGAAGAGTGTCTGGTTGCGGCAAAAGAAATTCACCGATCCCTCAATGACAATATTTTAAAATTATTTTATTTAGTTTTGGCCTATATTATAACGAAATTCACAGATTTAAAAATGCATTTCCAGAGTGTTAAAGTTATTATTATTGACTTTCATGAAATGATGGTAGAAAGTTCACAAGGAAATGTTGCTTTTCTTCGTGGATCAGTAGTATGTCATAACCAATAAACGTATTGACATTGACCCTAACAACAGCTCAATGTCCCTTTCTGACAGTAAAAAGAATTTACGAACTTAAGATCTGAAGGCAATTCAGAAACCAGATATATGTAACGAACAGGTTGCCATGAAAGACTTGTACTGCAGATGTAGGGATTTCATGCAGAGGAGATGTTCAGAAATGGAAAACAGAAATAACTTTGATGATGATTTATTGCCGTTGCTTGCAGTTTTAACGCATAAAAGGGCTCTTTCAGACAAAAAGAAAAAATCTCTTTCTGTTATACCATTTATGTCAATATTCCTAGAATAGTCTCTCTCAATGATGATAAGATCTACAACAAATCGATGATGACTGGGTGAAACTCCCTGTCCTAAAAATATACGAAAACATTAAGAACTGTATTTTAGGGGAACGTACACCACACAAAAACTTTATTTGGCGAGAGAGAATTCGCAGCCCTACCAGAGTTTGCGCTGTCGTGTTTATCCCTTCCACATTTGAATACTGACAGCGAACGAGTTTTTAATAAGATGAATCTTACTTCCAAAGCGAATAGATTTTTTCTAGCCAGCCAGTGCGTGAGAAGCAACACCTATTGCAAACATTTTGTTGCTATTGAAAATATACTCAGTAACATGAAGAAAACGCATTTATATTCTAGGCCATCCACTTCCAGTTCTTCGGCTCCTGATCATCCAGAAGGGAAAGATGGTGGTTGTGATGACGAGGAATTATTCCATTTTTATGTCTTCTTCCAAGGTAAGTGAATAACGAAGTAACTTTTTATATCATTTTATGAAACACATCTTTTTATAAATTGTTTCCTAACAACAAATTAAAAATCAGTAGTGTTAACATGTGGAGAAGTTCACGTGAAATAAACGGACAAACCTATTTTTATGTGTCACCAGCATAAAGCACCGGCCGAGGCCGGCCACTAGTTCTTCCCAGTGCACTGCAACAATCATAATATCACTGTAATTTAATTTTTTTGACGAGAAGCATGTAAATGAGAAAAAGTTTAGAAAAGGATTGAAATAATGCTTAAGGTTTGTGGAAGTCGCTAAGTTCAAAAATGGCTCTGAGCACTATGGGACTTAACATCTATGGTCATCAGTCCCCTAGAACTTAGAACTACTTAAACCTAACTAACCTAAGGACATCACAAAACACCCAGCCATCACGAGGCAGAGAAAATCCCTGACCCCGCCGGGAATCGAACCCGGGAACCCGGGCGTGGGAAGCGAGAACGCTACCGCACGACCACGAGATGCGGGCTGAAGTCGCGAAGTACTTTCATTATGAAATACTAGATGATTATAGGATAGGTAATTTGCACTCCATTTTAAGCAGAAGCACGTTTTTGACACATTTCATTATTTCTCATGTAATCTCTCCTGAACTATTTACTGTACAGTGATGTTATGTTGCAGGCGCATTCAGTGAAATATGTAGACACTGCCTGCAAAGTTTGGTGCGAATAGCATTAGCACTAAAGAAATAAAAAGTTAAAACGTCATCACATATGCTGAACTTTGACTATTTGAACAGCGTAAACGTAGTAAGCGATAAACTTTTTTCTTTCTATCGTTTTGTGGGGGCTGCCAGCGAAGAAAAGTGTCGTAAAGGTTTGTAGTTATAGCTGAAGTCTGTGGCGAGTCGCTAAGCGTTATCATTTTAGTAAGGAATGAACATAGAGAAATATATGAGTGCCATCAGCATCAAGATAAATAGATTCTAATTGTAATACTTATCTTACCATGGTAACTCTTAGATAACGACAGCATCTTAAATTTTTAAATTCAGGCAATAAGTACGTGAAATATGAAAAGAGAAATTTTTGTCGCCCTGGAATCCGTCAGACAGGCCATGGGTAACAAAAACTCAAGGACAGACCACCAAAAACGGATTTCATAATACAGACCGTCGATACATACTATCTCTTAACGAAATGAACTATAATTTCGACGCAGTTGTATGATCCAGTAACGCTGAAATGTATGCAACGCTGGTGGGCGGGATTTCGATTCCTTGGTGGGGACTTCGCAAAATTTCCTCAGGAGTAGCATGATCCCCCCTCCCCTCCTCCTCGCCTCTTACCAGTGGATTAAACTGAATATAACCGGTTATAATTGGTTATAATCGAATTGTGGCTAGGACTCACACTGACAACCTACCATGACCTACTTACTCTCCACCCCCCCTACATCTGGCTTCCTGCTTTGGTGGGAAGACCCATTCTTTATACTGACTGGGGCATACACATTTCCGTAGATCATATTTTAACGCCATACATTTTTACTGTTGGATGAGAGATGAGTGGTAGACTTATGTAGGGACCTGTCCTGTACTTGCCAGCTGCCAAGATGAGTGTGGTCTGCATCTTACAGTTTTGTGAATTGTCCTGACTACGCCTTAAACTCTTAGGGTGGAAGTTTTAGTGTGTTTTAAAGTAACTGGCTCGTCCTCTATTAGTGCTGTTATCAGCTTGCCGTAATTTCTGCTGTTTTATATCTTTGATTGGGTCTTCTCTCTTTTAATTGATTGCTTTAGAAATAGTGGTAGGCTTGATATTAGGGTGGGTGCATGTTTGCATGTGTTTATGTGTGTGTGTGTATGTGTGTGTGTGTGTGTGTGTGTGTGTGTGTGTGTGTGTGTGTGGTGTACAAAGGCAGCGGTTTCTTAGTTCTCACTAGGTTGTTCTAATTTATGTTGAAATTTGTATGAGTTTCTTTTGACACCACTAGTTTCAGAGAATTTCACAATGTTGCTAAAGGCCATGCTCTTCTGCACCAAACAACATATATCATCACATCATCACAGTCACCACAATGTAATGTGTATCATTTGTGCGGCTCAGTCGTAAAACGTGGTAACTGATATTTTAGTGGTTTGGACATATTAGAATGTGAAGTTTCATGAAAGTGTAACAATACATTTCATTTTGTTACATCATTTCTTTAAGTTTTAACTAAGTATTTGAACGTTACGGAATCCGCTGGTAAGGTTTCAAAATGAAAATAATATTTTTTATTGGATAAAAGAAGCAATACGTATCACATTGACACAAATTATGTGGTTGATATTATGTTATTCGTGAATGTAAAATGTCAATACCATGCTATTCATTGCATTCATAATTTCATTTCCCACAGGAAATTTGACATTATGCTGTTAGTTGACAACAATTTAAGCCAATATATTAATGACACAATATAATGTAACTAAATTGAACAGTTTTAATAACTTAAAACACTAATAGTGGTATTCAAATTTCACTGTCACTGCTCTCATCTCTTGCCTTGGGTTGCTCAGCTGTTTTTAGTATCTTGAAATAAGCGTGCTGTACTTCTAGTATAAATAGTAAACAATATAGGACATTATTCAATTTGGTTGCTTCAGTGGGCTTTGGACCACTATGTAGGATTGGTAGAGGACATTTGAAGCCTTCGAGGAACAGTACTGGACGACGTCTTTGCCTTAATGATACAGTATCCATTTCACCATGGTACGAGTTGCATAGTTACATTTTTCTGGATTCGTACCTTGACAACTGCATTTTTACAACGTTATGTTGACTAAAATTGGCTGTCTTTTCTTAGGGCTCAACATTCATTTTCTTTTTCAGGAGTTAAGATATAATGGTTCAAGTTCCTTTGTGATCATAATGATACCTGCTCTCATCGATATCCTTAAAAGGGTTTGAGGTAATTCTGGGATTACTTCCATTAAAAGAGAACAGCCAATTTCCTTCCTGTCCCCTTGAACGGCTACAGTACCGCCCGACATTAAAAATAGGTGCAACATTCTTCGTTATTCTTGTCAGTACAACATATTTTTTCTAATAATAACTCAAGTTCAACTAATACAGCGAAGCCAGATACCAGTGTGGGAAAGAATGACAATTTATTTATTTAATTGATCACATGTGCACTCCCACAAAATAAATCCCTACATCCAGTTTGGTGAGATCTGTGAAATGAATGACTGTATGGTCGTCTGCTAACTGCAGATAGTGAATGTGAATATATGATCATCTTTGAGACGACCCTTTGGGCACCTTTGGTAGAACCAAAGAGATGAACTTTACTGGAGCTCTGAGTGCCTGAAATGTGGCTGACCAATACGGTAGCAAGGTGCTCCCCCACTTCGGCAGAGGTGCGAGAGGACCTGAAGAACAGCCATGTTTCAGCACTCTGCCGCCGGATCTACTGTTGGTAAGACATGTTTTAGGTGTGCTCCGTAAAGACAAAAGAGTGGAGACATGGTATGCATGTGAAACACTTAAGAGTAGTTTGGAATAATAATTTCTCTATTTCAGGAACTTTTGTAGGGAGAATTAAACGACAGGCAGGTAATATTAAGGGGATCGTAGTAATCTTTGGAAGTGACCAATGGTCACAATGAAACCACGTGTAGCAATAAGTTGAAATACTTCTGAGTGCTTAAGTTAAGCTGAATTACTAGCGTGTGTACTAAAAGTTGGAAATATTTAAGAAATGGTGTGTGCAGGACTTAAAATTAGTGACGAGTACTTTCACGTGGTGAGTACTGTGTGAGTCTCAATCTGTGTATGATACAAAGGATAAAGAGAAGTACTCGTCCATGGTATCAGTTGAGGACTTGCGTGTGTGATGAATATGTTCTTAATATTACTTTGCGTGTTATGTTTCCATGTGACGCTTGATTCAAACTATAATACTCTGAGAGAGAAGCAAGGTGAGTCAGCCGTCTATCCAGCAACGCCACTTGGCTTGCATTGCACAGGAAGACGTGCATATATCCTCCAGAGTTCATAGTAGGAAAGAAAAATTACGAAGTGGGACAGTGTCGTGTGCAACTGGGATAAATACTAATTGAAGTGGGAAAGCTGAAAGTGATGTGATTATAACGTTGTGACTGTTCTTTGTATTGTATGTTGCCAGTGTGATGTATTTCATAAAATTTAAGAATGTGTGGTTGGCATGGGAGAGTAACAAGATAGTTTCAGAGGCAGTGGGTTATGCATGTTCCTTTTTGTACCGCACAGTCTAGAGGAAATTTTCGTGATGATGGGTGTGAGAGTCGAAGTGTGAGACATAGAAAAAGTTCCACCATCATATCCAGGAAGTGCACTGTAGCGTTAAATAATTACGAGACCATAAGATAGAGAATCACCAACGTAAAGCCATGCCCACTGGGCGGAATTTCTCATGTGTTATTGTTGTAGGTTATAGAAATGGTTCAAATGGCTCTGAGCACTATGGGACTTAAGATCTGTGGTCATCAGTCCCCTAGAACTTAGAACTACTTAAACCTAACTAGCCTAAGGACATCACACACATCCATGCCCGAGGCAGGATTCGAACCTGCGACCGTACCAGATGCGCGGTTCCAGACAGAGCGCCTAGAACTACTAGACCACCGCGGCCGGCTAGGTTATAGAATTTGTGTGGTTAGGTTATAGAATTTATCGGAATAAATAAGATAGTGAAAAGAAAGAGATTGGTGGCCTTTTCCTTCGAATTGTATGTTGTCATGATATCCAGAATTTATAATTTGTGCGCCATTCACATTCAGTGGGATGGCCACGTGTTGATAAAAGTCGTTAAATAAGAAAGAAAATGTGGTATTGCCAGTGCGTAGTGAACAGTCAGTGTTGTGTAAATTACTAATAGTCAGGTATGCGTTTCCGTTGCGTAATATTCAAACAGGAGAATAACTTGTAACTTAATTGTGAGTACTAGAGTTCATGTTAATCGATAAATAAGAATGAGCCCACTCGCATGGCAGATCACTCATCTTGCAGGCCTGACTGCTTGATGCCACAGTATGAGCAAGGCATGTGGGTACCTCTCACCCTCAATAAAACTTTTGGTTCATCTCGGATGACCTTGTAGTTAACGGACATTTGTCGCTAATCTTCTTGCTCTTCTCTCTTTTTTACAACATTGCTCATTGATTGCAAGTATAGCAAAATGGTTAAATAGTCGGACTCCATCCCCTCTGCTAATTATCGTGTACACTGACGAACATCACAATTGAAAATCATAAAAGCAATACTTCGTCAAAGCCCGTTGCTCTTCTCCCGTGTGCGGAATAGTTCACATCGAAATGATACAACTCTAAACGAGAATATTGTTTTCTCACACGATTAATTTAATGCTATTCACCGCACGCATAACACAAGCTTATTCATACCGCCCAACTGCATTCACCCTGGCACTAAATCCAAAGAAACGAAAACGTCTCGAATCACAGACTTTTCCTCTTTTATATTCCGACTTTTAACGCTTAATCAAGGCTCCTGAATATTTTCATACATGTAACATTCAACATATCGCCCAAGATGTTAATCTAGAACATCAAATAAATAGTGACATTTCATAATTACACTAATAGCAACCATGCTGACAATTTCCCTATTAAATCTCTGGGAACATATGCGCCTATTTTATTTTTCTCTGCAGTGGTATTTACCATACTTCACTATTCCACGAATCATATGCTGCATGAGGAGTGTCCACAACGCCGTTGTTGCTACAGGGTGTCTATTGAAGATCTTCCGCGCCGCAAACTAATCTGAACCACACTGAGGTGACTTAAAGCACGGGATAGCACTAAACACGTGTACAGATGGGGGCAGTAAGGCGCACACAAGGTACAAAAGAGCATGGCTTCTTCGCCTTCAGCGACTGTCTTCAGCTTGTGACTACGTCAGTTCGACTCTACACGACAGGAAAACCATGGCTTGGTCACATGAGTGCCTATTTCTGTTGGTACGAGTTGATAGGACGATCCAAATGAGGCGTAGGCCCCACGAACCCCATATGCAGTGGACAGAGTCCTGTATTTCAGCTGAACTGATCATGGGCTGGAGATCGTTACTGTCGTCTACTTGGAGACAGTTTCCTGTCATTCATAGAGTTCATGTTCTCTAACAACAACGGAATTGTTATGGCTCAAAATGTGCCAAGTCATCGGAGCACTATTGTTCGCGATTCGTTTGAAGAACATTCTATACAATTCAGGCGAATAATTTTACCACCCAGGTCTCCCAACATCTATCCCATGGAATGTTTATGGGACATAATCGAGATGTCAGTTCGTGCACAAGATCTTGCACCGACAACAGTTCTGCTATTATCGACTGGTATAGAACCAGCATGGCTCAGTATTTCAACAGTCGTTTCCTACAAGAAGTGTCTTTATCTTTTTTAACATTGTTACAAGTGTAAAGTAAGAGAAAAGTATGCCAAATGATGGATTAAGCTTCCAAGTCCCTAGTGTAATATTATTGTTTTGTTGTGTGTGACATAAGAAAGGAATAAATTGCCTGCACCGCCAGTGTAGAATACGTTACTAGTTGCAGTAACTTAATTATTGATTAACGTGTATGTTAACCAACAACTGAGAAACCGTCAGTATACGAACATATGCGTTCATGTGAATGTGACTCTGCACCATTTGTTGTGTTGCTGCAAGTGCTGCAGCACCGTAAAGTTGGATGCAGTAAACCTGAAAGTATGATACTCTCAGGAACGTCGATTAAGTTTATTTCAGCAAAACAGCAAATACTTAAAGACTGAAAATCTGATGACAATTCATCAACGCTCATTTGAACGCTACGTAAATTATACTCAACTAAGCAAGAATGTTGTCTTCACTTAATAATAACAGAATAAAGAAATCCGTGTGATAGCTGACATTCAATATTGTTATGTGGATAGTCAGAGAAGTTCTTCGGATATGTTAGGGAACCCCAACGAGTTCAGTTCTGATGTCTGTAGTCTCTCACTTGAGTTACACTTCGGGAAATGAGAGAACGGGTTGCGATCGCAAATGGGTAGGAAAGAGGAAGGAAGAATTTCAATTGCTGATATGGTAAAAATCCCCTTAACCTCCCCTCTTATCTCACAAACCATGCGAAGGAAGAGGAACACCTGATGAGCATTTTGCCCTTCACAGCCATCCATAATTCAACTGTCACAGTATTCCGAAATGCTAGAATCCGAGTTACGTTCATCGTCCTACCAAAGAGCTTTAAACATTAAAGATTATTTTTAAAAGCTGTGTTGATAAAAGAACAGAACACAGAACCACAAAGAATATAAACATTACACAAGAGTCTATGATAATAAATTTAAATATCATTAGTTCTGATGCCGTGTGTCATAAGTTTCTTTTTATACATTAATTGTTGGAATCATGGTTTTCGTACTCAGGTTGAGTACCAGGAATTGCTCAATATTTTCAAAAGGAAAGAGTTTGATTCTTAACGTTGTAGCTTTGGTTACGCGTACTGAACGTAACTTATGGGAGAAAATGGAGTCTTCTGTTTCTCAGCAAACAGTGGACAGTGATGTACTTTTTACTTTTACACGAGATACGACTCGCGCATGATGGAACCTGAATTTCGGAAACCAACTTTCTCTGACGTGTTTTCAAGTTAAGACCTGAATCGGCATTGCTTGACCGGGCCCCATCAGTTTTCTGGGCATTTGCTGTCTACCACAAATGGCCTCTGGGAAACATAAATTTAATTTCAGAATTTAATCATCACAATAGCTCTTTCTCTACAATGGAACAACGTAGGTAGTCAGTTTTGTGCTCAGTCTTATTTTTCTACCTCTCTTTCTTTGTACAAACAGCCATTCCAAATTTTTTTAAAAACAAGACGTAACGAACGACCGAAAGACATACCAAAACAGTTTCCTTGGAAGTCTGTTATTGAACACAAGTGACGTATATCATAATGTTGACTTACGATTCTACCTTAGTTGTTGGTCACACACACTCAACAAATGCAATATAATTGTACAAAACTAGTGGGGTACTTAATTATGGTGTTCCATGTGTAACATAGACACAAGACAGCCAAGTGTTGTAGAAATAGATTGGGTTGTCTCGAAAGTTCGTTCGCTTTCGTGACAGTGGAATCACACAGAACGCCTGAGAACACACTTCCCTGCACACAGCTATGGCACAGAGTTTGCCAGTTTGTCACCTCATACACTTCACACATAAGGTCAGGTATAACATAACCAAAATACGGATCGATTTTGTAAACGAAACTGCTAATTTCATGCAGGGTATATCGCTATTTTCGACGACATATTGCCTTTTCCCCGATAATTTGTAAATGCCTTTTTTCGAAAATGTTGGGGTTTTTGAGGTCTGTAGTTCTCGAAGGAGTTGAGGTATTAGCCATTGAGGAAATTCTGCTGGGAACGGAGTAGATGAAATTCGGAATAGGCAATGTCCGGTGATTAAGGTGGTTGGGCAACACATCCCGAAGGAAAGAACTCAGCTTTTCATGGGCCACCATAGAGATATGTGGTCTGTCGATGTTGTGGTGAAACATGACATCTTGTCCAAAATCCGATCATTCAATGGCTGCCTTGCGACGGTTAAACTGCGAACACTACATCTCTGAAGTGATAGTCTAATTCGGACGAACTTTGTAATACAAGACGTCTTTGCAATTCCACCAGGCGCATAGCAGAATCTTTCCGAGAAGCATCCCTGGCTTCGGACCCGATAGTGGCGGCTGCCATTACACGCGCCACGATTTATTCTTCCGGGCGTTGTTGTACTCGATCCATTTTTCATCTTCAATTACCAGTCATTAACGAAATGGAGCATTGTGCCTGCGTCTCAATAAGAAGCCACAGACGCTCACGCTGTGAATCAAATTCGCTTCTCTCAGTTCATGAGGAACCCACGCATCGCGAATATTTACGAACCCAGCTTCAAGTTCCTGGCTGCAGCAGCACGACCGTCATGGAGATCCAATGCCAACACCCGCGTTGTCATTTGTGGATTATTGACTATCATATCATTAAGCCACCGCACATCTGTAAACGTTGGCCGACCAGATCGGATGTTGGTCTCTTAGGGACAAATTCAAGGTTGCAGTCGACTAAACCACTTCTGACTTGCTCGAGCCATTAGTACATCTATCCATTATACAGCACAATTCTTCCCCCTGCACTGTGAGGCGCTTTTACCTATACGATAGTAAAACAGCGTAAGATAGTGCGTAAGATATGAGTATAGTACTCACTACCAGTTACCTATAAAAGCAGTGCAAATCTTATGTATGCATGGTATCGTGAGCTGGCAGAGAGGCAGGAGTGTTAAATGGAACTGACATGCCGAATATTTATCAAGTTTCCGGTATCACTGCGTTCACATCGACTGTACAATAGATGTTCATCTGCAATGTAAACATTGCTAATTCCAATAAACATACGCTCTGTATTCGAGATTACTGCAACCATAATGTCCCTGGCGATAGCATAGTTTTGAAATTGCTCTCCTTCAGTAGGTTTGTGTGATGCCATTTCTTTTAATGCTTCTGTCATTCTGGTTAAAAAAAAAAAAAATAGAACCAATTTTCGTCTACGAAATTTTTTTTTTTCTAGAACAGCCTCTCCGTCCTAACGAAAGCGTGCATCAGTTGGGATGCAGTTCTTTCCCTTGCCCCTTTATTCTGGTCAGATAAAGTTGTTCGTAATCAAGCTGTGCAAACATATGAGTATCCCAGCTGTTGAGTAATCGTTATCACGCTGCCTTTACTGAGTGAGGAATTCAACTTTTAACATTGGTGATATCCACCGTTGCATCTCCGTACACAGTTGTAAGTCCTTCGTGAATACGAATGGGCATTTTACAGTAGACAGTTGTCAGTTTTTCATGAATACGAATGGGCGTTTCACCTTCTGCATTCAAAAACTCTGTCACACAACGTGCCTAATACGGACATCTATGATGGCCATTTTGCAAGCGACTTTAATGTAGGCATCTGCTGACGCAGGAAGTTACTATGGCAGTAGTTTGTAAAAAAATTTAGTAATGGCGCAACATTAATTAGTTCACTTCCTAAACTGTATTCAAAGAGGACAAAGCAGGTAGCTTTCATTCTGGGATGACCTTATAATTTATACCTCATTGCTTAATGATAAAAAATTCTACTTCTCTTTTATAAAAATCGACAATATTCTTGTAATCATATTTTGTGGTTCCGAAAATCACCGTGTTCAGTACACATGAAATATGAATAATAACGTCTCGCGTCACCGAAAATTTTATGTTTTATTAAGTCACACAACGCATTTCGGATCCAGTGTGCTCATTAACGTTTTACCTAACCTTTTGCTGAGCCCTTCACTCAATCTAAGCCGTTCTTTTATTGGCATACATGAAATGGTTCCATTGCCATGCAACCATCTTATCTATAAGTTTCCTCTTATCAAATTCAATTATGGTGCGAGTGTTTAAATGATTCAGTCCTTTCCTACTGTTACAGGCCATTAATAATAGATACCCTGTGCTTTGTATTAATCATATTACAAGCCAGAGAGCTATTTTACTGGTTGCTGTTATTAAATTACTTTCTCAGGCCATTAATTGTATTTTTGTAAAACAGTGAGATATTTTGTGTAATACATGATAGTCAGGAACACTGTTTCCAAAAGCATGTGGACATTTCGATTTTAAATCCCATTACGACTTCAATAGCTTATTTGTAGACTTGTTTAGTTATACTTTTTGAGTCTACAGATACGATGAGCACCGCCTTTCTCTATAATCAGAAAATTACTCATTATTTAACTTTAGGAGATGTTTTTGCTGTGTGCTTACCTACTATTTTTCTTTAGAATATATAGCTACTGATGTTTACCACCATTGCGCGTATGTTAAGTATGTGATTCGGTGAATATCACGTTAATCATATGTGGTAAGATCACATATGCAGCTGTATACAGGGTCATAAATTGTCGTATAGCTTAACACATCATGACGTTACTTAACTACTTATAATGGCAGCTTATTCATACAATACAGCGCACTGCTTGAAACGTTTGCTTTTCACCGAGATGATGTGAAATATGGGTTCCTGTTGTGAGAGGGTTGCATGTTAACCTTCTGAATTCTCAATTTAAACGATGTCGAAGGAGATGAAAAATAATGGAAAACTTCCGAAAGGGTTCTGTCAGACTATTTTAATATCTTTAATGTCAGCAAACGCAGATTGCTTATTGTACAACTGCACAGCATTTAATTCTGCGCCCACACATTCTTCTATATCCCGCAGATAGAGCATCATTTGAGATGATCAAAATGATGCTTTTTATATAGTTCCCGATAGTAGCGCTATAAAACAGCATAACACATGAAAAGTGCTAATTGAAACGGCTATTTTTTTAAATTACTGAAATAACCATCAGTAGCGGAAGGTGCGATGTGTTAAGTTTAGCCCATACGTTGTGCAATATCTTGCCCACGCCCGAGACGATTTTTGTGAAGAGACAGAACTGCATGCAATCTTCGCGGAGAGTTTTGACTGATCCTATCTGTCGATATTAAGCGTGCCGTTTTCCACTAACATGCAGACCCCGTCTTTGGGTTCCGAGCCCAGTGTGTATGTTACATCGGTGGATTTTCGTGATTTATCCGGGATGCCAGGACTGCGCTGCATGCTCAACACACCAGATATCACAGGCGACATATTTCTGTAGTTTCGACTATGTGTCGTAGTAAGTAATGTGTACAGTGCAGCACTTTTAGGCATTTTTTCTAATGGCGAATTTTTGGATTTTGTAACTATTTATGAATGTTGAGTAGTAGTAGTAGAGGGGTTTGTGGGCGCGCGACAGAAAGGTCTTCAGCGCCCGTGCAGCATCATAGTGAGACGGGTGTCAAGAAAGAAAAACCTCAGAACATTGACATAAAACGGAACATAAAACACGGGGAACAATCATTGAAAAAAATGTGCTCACCCACACCGAAGCGTGGGACGAAGCAGGGCGACAGCAGTAAAACATGGACAACACAGGAAGAAAATGGTAGAGGGAGCTAAAACAATGTAGCAGATGGAAGGGGCTGGCTGACCACAAGGAAAAAAGGGAGGAGTCAGCCACTCTGCAACACACTAAAACCTCCAGCCTAAAAGTTTAGGCCAGAGTCCAGAAACATCACAAAACTTAAAAACCCTAGACACACACGCCTCATCGTTAGCTAAAACACAAGGTAGAGCCCCATCAACTTGTGCTTCTGCCCGTGCATCACGGTATAAAATGCAGTCTGTTAAAATGTGCCGGACAGAGATTGGCACACCACAAGCATCACAAAAAGGAAGATCCTCCCGCCGTAATAAATAGCTATGCGTCAGAGGACAGACCCGATCCGAAGACGTGTGAGGGCCACCTCTTCCCGCCTGAGCAGCCGGCAGGAGGAACGCCACGGCCGAGTGGTTGACTTTACCGACCGCAGTTTATTGGCCGTCACCGCCAGCCATTCGTCCTCCCACAACTCCATGCACTTCCTGTGGAGTGCAGCGACGACCGACTGCAAGGGAATAGGACAATGGACCACATCCTGCGCTCTGCAGGCCTCCTTGGCAGCCTGTTCATTGCCCCATATGCCGACATGACCAGGCACCCAGCAGAAGGATACCTCTTTACCCCGCTGTTGGAGCAAGTACAGTTGGTCATGTATCAGCTGGACCATCTCCTCAGTCGGGTATAGGTTCTGCAGTGATTGTAAGGCACTAAGAGAATCGGAGCAGAGAAGAAATCGATCGCCCCGAACACGATGCATCTGCTCCAGTGCCTTCAGGATCGCGTGGAGCTCCGCTGCGAAAACGGTATATTCAGCAGGGAGGCGAATCCGGGTAACATGATCAGGGAACATCACAGAACAGCCAAGGAAATTCTCCTGTTTGGAGCCATCAGTGTAAACGACAGTGAAACCGTGATGCACATCTAAAATGTTAAAAAACAGTGACTGGAATGTAAAATCTCGTGTGCCACCCTTCTTAAAACGAGTCAAATCTAAAATAAGTTTGGGACGCCGGAGGAGCCAAGGTGGAGATCTGCTCCAACCGCGACGTAAAACACGAAGACCAGCCACAGACATCGCAGCGAGGCAATCCTGTGCGCGAATCCCATAGGGCTGCGTCGCACGTTGCCGGTTATGAAATAACCGTGCCAGAGGAGGCTGAGCAACGGTATGGTAGGCAGGTGTGTAGGGCGTGGACAAAGTTTTATACGCCTGGCGTACCGTAAGTAGCCGTCGCCGCATATGAAGTGGCGGTTCACCTGCCTCTGCACAGAGGCTTGGTATGGGGCTAGTTCGGAATGCCCCAGTGGCCAACCGAAGCCGTTCATGGTGGACAACGTCCAAAATCTTTAAGTACGAAGGCCTCGCAGACCCATACACCGTGCACCCATAATCGAGCCGAGATCGCACAAACGCCCTGTAAAACTGGAGCAAACAAGTCCTGTCAGCTCCCCATGTACTGTGGCTAAGACATTTTAAAATACTTAAAGCCTGAAGCGACCGCCGTTTCAGGTCTTTAAGATGAGGTAACCACGTGAGCCTCGAGTCAAAAATGAGACCCAGAAATCTCACCGTGTCTTTAAAAGTAAGAATAGTGTCCCTCAAGCGCAACTCAGGAAAGGTTAAAATCGAACGAGAACGGTTAAAAAGAACATACAGACTTCTCGGTGGAAAACTTAAATGCACTCTTCTGCGCCCAGTCATCCAAACGCCAAATCGTAAGTTGCAACTGACGAGTTGTCGTTGCAAGGCTTGAAGAAGAGCAGAACAAAGAGAAATCATCCACAAACAAAGAACACTGGACAGGAATTTTCACTATGGACGTAATGCTATTAATAGCGATGGCAAACAGAGTCACACTTAAAACGCTACCCTGAGGGACACCATTCTCCTGCTTAAAGCGAACAGACAGGACGTCACCAATTCGGTATCTAAAATATCGTGGCGAGAGGAAAGACTGAATAAAAAGAGGAAGACAACCACGAAAACCCCATTCGTGAAGCTGCGCCAGGATGAGACGCCTCCAAGTGGTATCGTAGGCCTTCTCCATGTCGAAAAATACACCTAGAAGGTGATGACGGCGGAGGAAAGCTTGTTGTACAGCCGCCTCCAGGAGGGCAAGGTTATCGAAGGTGAAACGAAACCTCCTGAACCCACACTGAAAGCGACTAAGGAGTTGCCGGGATTCTAACATCCAGACAAGGCGGCGGTTGACCATCCGCTCCAAGGTCTTCCCTATGCAACTAGTGAGGGCAATACTACGGTAGCTACTTGGGCTCGTGCGGTCTTTCCCAGGTTTTAAAAAAGGGATTAAAACTGCCTCACGCCACGCGTCAGGAAAGTGACCCGACGCCCAAAAAGTCATTAATAAGTGCGAGGAGGAGTTCTCTGTTGCGCATTGTGAGGTGCCATAGCATACTGTACTGGATCCTGTCGTGACCAGGGGACGTGTCACGAGCTCCAGACAATGCAGAACCCAGCACCCACATAGAAAA
The DNA here is from genome assembly GCF_021461395.2 of Schistocerca americana. Classification (NCBI taxonomy): domain Eukaryota; kingdom Metazoa; phylum Arthropoda; class Insecta; order Orthoptera; family Acrididae; genus Schistocerca; species Schistocerca americana. Next base: position 93,470,624 of record NC_060126.1, on the reverse strand, counting down.
TGGGCAGTTGTAAGCTTCAGGAGAGGTGGACTGGAAGTTCAGACTACATCTCTCAGCAACCGCTCTATGGCGCTGGAAACCTGGATCCTGACTGGTTGTTGCAGTAACGGTGGCAAAATACTCTGCCAGAGTCTGGGCAATGTCTCGCGGCTCCGTGTGGAGAGTGCCATTAGTCATTACAGCAGCTATGGGGCACCTCCCTCCTCTGCCAGAAATGCTCCGGATGGTCTCCCACACAATGGAACGTTTGGTGGAACGATTAATGGTGTTCAGGAACGTTTGCCACGACCTCTTCTTGCTCTCACGAATAATGCGGCGACATCTTGCCCTCGCCACCCGAAAGGCTGCAAGATTCTCTATGAAAGTTGAGGCGAAGTTAATATACACGACAAAAGGAAGAAATTTGGGGCAGACACCAACGACTTATACGCCATGCGCTCATACATTTCTCAAAAGAAATATCGGTGAGTGGATTGCCGAATATCAGAACACTGCCACATGGGTCTGACTCAGAAATGTGGGAACTCCTTTGAGATTATTGAAATGTCTATATGCTAGGAAGACGGTGCTCTTGACCCTTTGTCAAGTAGAGTAACTTCAAATACCAGTAAAATAATGGTCGTAACACAGTTAGGGGTGATACAATAATGAACAGAGTGCAAACAATTTTTTATTGACTCTCGCCGGCGAGTTTGATTATATAAGGAGTGATCAAAGGAGTGATCAAAAAATTGCGTTTGAGGGCGTTTCCATCTAAGTGTTTATGGAAGGTAGCGGTGCTTCAGCGCACATTTGTAAACACTAACACGTAGGCAACGAATCTGTGTTGGATTCGTGTCTTCCCGAAGTGCACGCCGTAAATGCACAAATGTGAATTAGGTCGACGTTACTACCAAACGCATCCAAACAGAATAAATGCGATGTTATTCTCTTCATAGCTGCCGAAACCAACCCTCGCAGACACTCTTCGGAGAATGAACAACACTTCATCCGTCGTCCCTTCGTCCTAAGAAGTTCAAGGGTCAGCAATTTGTTGTTTTGCTTACCGATGTCCATTGCTTGAAGATTTCACTGACCCTGGTGTCTTAACCATTGTGGAACAGTAATGCACAAAAACTGGAGAAATGACGGCGCGTTAATAACACATAACATCCACAAAAATTGCGTGATTCACTGTTGTGGCTTAATGATGACTCACATCTCAATATAGCAAATGTCGTAACGCAGAGTTATTGGTGTTGTGAGGTTTCCTACCGTTGGCTTTCCTACAAGCAGGGGCACACTAAACCTGTCAGAGGCCCGGGCCGGCAAAACTAATTGTGGCTCCCCTTGCTGCCTCCTCCCACCCTCCTCACCACACATAAGTTCTGGGAGAGTTTCAAACGCAAACGGAAGGAAGTCCCACATTGCTTATCATCTTCAATATGTGTCGTGATAATTTACAAGGTATAACGTTATTATACGTAACACCGAAAGTGACTGCTCTCGTAATCTCGTTGCTCGTATTTAATAGCTATGTTGCCCCTTATACGACACAATTCATTACATGATTTCTGTTGTTCGAATCTATTATTTATGTTTCGCAGCTAAGTCGGCATAGAGCGAGCGGGGTGTATAAAAATGAATCTCTATTTCCCAAACCAAGAGGATGGTCACTGTCTGCGTAAAACTTCGTTCAGTGCGTTGTGGAGGGTACTTTACTTACGGATTTCAACAAAAGCCACAGTGTTGCTCCGATCTTGATGAAATTTTGTAAATTCGATCTTCAAAACAAGGGGAACTTCACCGTCTATGTGAAATTTCATACGGTGTGTTGCGGAGGGTACCTTACAACAGAGTTACATGCCGTTCGACTGATAGCTTGGGAGTTGGCTCATGTATGTATGTTTCCGTGGTGAGGGCATTTATATAAGTCAACGTCTACTGGATGGCAGAGGGTTGCCCTACCTTTAAATGAATTCAATATCGTTTCGTCAGTCAGCATGAAAGTTGGAAGATCTACGTATTTTTTCATAGACGGGGAAAGAGGAGATGGTATGACAGAGGCGGAGGAGGAGATATACGGAGAGAGAAGAACGTGATGGAGTCGGGGATGGGGAAGGAGGTTGGCTGGTTCAAATGGCTCTGAGCACTCTGCGACTTAACTTCTGGGGTCATCAGTCCCCTAGAACTAAAAATTACTTAAACCTAACTAACCTGAGGACATCACACACATCCATGCCAGAGACAGGATTCGAACCTGCGACCGTGGCGATCGTGCGGTTCGAGACTGTAGCTCATAGAACCGCTCGGCCACTAGGCCGGCGGAGAGGGGTGCATCCAGAGAAGTGAGAGAAGAAGATTAAGAGAGAGGGAGCAGCAGGTAAACAGAGAAAGGGGAAGGTGGTGAATTACTAATGGAACACTGTAATAAATACATAAATTAGGGGTGTCATTGTGAATTTGATGTACTATTTAAAAAAACGAAGGAGGAGGATGGAGAGGAGGAGGAAGTGTTGTGAGAGAGGAGGGCAGATAGAGGAGATGTAAAAAAGAGAGACGGATGGGCGGAAGGAGGAGGTGGATAGAGAGACGAGATAGGACTAATTGGACAAGAGAGATGAGGGAAGAGGGGATGAACTGATATAAAACTGGGGTGAATAAATATCCGGGCAACGCCGGGTGTACTGTTAGTAATTAGATAAAAATTTACGTGGCAATAGACGTGTTCTTCTGAAAGGAATTACAGAATATTTTCCTATGGTTAGATGTGGCGTATTAAGTCTCGATAACTAGAGTGTTGTTCTTGATGTGTACAGATGATCAAATTCGTTGCTTAATATAGATGACTCCACCAAAGTTCATCTAGTTGGAATTTCATCTTTATAAAATGAACTACATAATAATCAGCTGAAAAATGCTCCTGTTGGAGCACACTAAAGGCAGATATGATTGTGTTTAAAAGACTCTGACAGAAAAGTGGGCAATCAGCTGTCTCAGTCCTCATTCCTCCTTCCTCACCAAAAATTCTGGAAGCTTCACAGGACGAGTGCCCATGTTATACAATAAATTTCCCAAATATATTTCAGTTTTGTTGAGTTATAAAGTCGGTAAATAGCTCATTTTGTACTAGAACTTTAGATATACCGTTAAAAGCGTACTTTTGTGAATGAGATCCGCCAAATACAAATAATTAGTTTCGTATGACATTTATGACGAAATTCCAGAATCGGAAAGTTAACTTTGCGAAATTATTGATGCTAGTAAAATGTGTGCTGTACTTACACATACCGTATTGAAACAACAATATTTTTAAGGTCCACAGCAAATCCTACAATTTTTCACACAAAACAACACGGTAAATTTTTTATCATCCAACTCTCCGAATCTGTAGACCCACTACGTGGTGACGCTCTTGTTTCCGACTGCAAATAAATATCGTAACCCTGAACTTTCCGTCTGACATGAACATAAGAACATTCCTTCACATTTTATCCAGGCTTAGGACTGGCTATGCACGTTGTACATAGGCATGTTTAAATGTTCTTTTTTCATTTTATTTATTTACTTTTTGTTTCTGTTGTTGTTTACTTTTTTGTTGTTTTTGTTGTTATTGTTGTTGTTCAACATTACAGTAGCAAACTGATAACCTTTTCTTCTTATCAATCGTAAACTCTTATTCAGTTTTTTCTAAAAAGGTTAGCGATTTTTAACACCTTTTAAAATCTCCAGAGTCTTCATATGTTCTCATAAGTTTTTTAATCTTTTGTCAAGAGCTATGCACCTCTTCTTTCTTTCATTGAAGCGGTAGGTCAATGGAATCCTTTTTAATTTCAAATTTAGCGTTCACTGCCTCCTCCTTCAGTTTTGAATCAGAAAGTACACATTCGGATGTTTCTAGTTTATTGAGGAGTTCAGTTTTCTATGCCAACCTTCGACGGCATTCGTCGCTCTGCGTCGTCGGTTAAAAACATTCCACATTTTAATAGGTATATTAAGATTTTCCATCCACTGATCGACCATATAGTCTGTAAATGCTGTGATCTTCTCTCCACTGGGCATTTATTCCATTATTAAAATCCATGCTTCATCGACAGTGTTAAGTGGAAGATGTGCCACTGCAGCACACATGCCACAAAACAATCGCGCTACCTCCCTATCCCTGTAGTCTTCCGTTAGTCCTAGTTCCTGTATCTTCTTCCATAGACACTGGTTAAAGTGAAAATTACAGCCGGAAAGGTATGTTTCAGGGAACACTGAATTCATTGCTTTAATTGTAGCCATTTCAAAATCTAGCACTGCAGTTTTTGCTGACCACCCAGACATCTTAGATATCAATGCTGAAAAAAGTTTTACATATGAAATTATACTTTTTTTCTGGCAGCAAAGCAAATAAAACAGGAAATATCTTAGTTGCCTCTTCTGTACTTCCGATGTCGACATGGATTGTGTACAATTTTTTGAACTATTTCGAAGAGCTGTCAAATGTCCCATCCATAAGCACAGTTCCATTGTCACAAAGGATTTTCCCTGCTTTTTCGCAAGTAAATACTACAAGCCTCTTGCCTGGAACAGAGCCATCATCAATCTTCAAAAAACTATTACCTTCCGCTAATTTCAAAAGGCCTTTGCTTGGGTGAATTTCCGAACTGGAGCCAGGGTCCTGGGTTGTCCCAGTAGCTCCTCCTCTCGCCATACACAACAGAGTCTTGGAGCTATCATAATTCGGAATATATGCCACGGATTCTAATATTTTATCTTTCAAATGTTGAAATTTCTGCTTAAAAATTTGGGCTACAGGCACTGTCTTCTCTTCACGAACTATTTTTCTGCAATTACGTAGTCTTTTCATTATCTCCACATCTGTTTCGTCAGGTGGACAAGAAGTTGCTGTTGAGTAACGATTTCACCATTTGCAATTTTTAAGTGGCATTTGCACCTACTTCGTTCATAATTGAAGCACATCCAGTTCGTATATTCTTCATTCCTCCTTTAAATACGGTAGCGATGACCATCCTTGATAAGACACGGCCTCCCTTTCGTTGATGTTGTCACTTCCATCGTGTACACTGCATAGAACAGAAGTCATATGGGAAAACGCTAGGAACGAAAGCTATCGACGACGACACTGTCTGAGAAACGGTGACAACACATGCACTCAGGGTGAGCGACTGGGGTAGGCAAGCAGTGGTGGAGGGTCAGTTCTCAAACACCTCGTTAGGGAACCGGATGCTCGGGACAGCTTCGCTACCTGCTGCACCCTTGTAGGAAACCCCACGATAGGAAACCCCATGTCAACCCAAGTGGGAGACACACGAACACACACACCTTGCGATTATCACGGTTTTGGTCCCTCAAAAAAGACTTTGAAAGATGGACGATTTTTGTTGTACGAAGATGTGCAGCAGGGAGATAAACCTTCTTCACTCAGCAGTATACGATATTTACCAAACGGGTGCGTCTTCATAATGGTGCGTCGATGGGGTGATTGCCCCAGTGCTGAAGGCGAGTTTGACTAATCAGCATACTAATTCTGAATTGTAAGGCTTCGAAAGGACACATTTTAAGCTTCTTTTTCATATCTTTCATAAAACTGATTTCATATTTTGTAGCTTACTTTTCGATACACTTTGGCCCACTGTTGGAATGCCATCTACAATGTGTCAGTCATCTCTTTGTTCACTCTACTTTTCACTGTCTTGTCCATCTAACGTTCATAGATTAATTTTCATGGTCGTGTCCACACTAACATATATGTGACCCCGACGGTTTTCCAGAATTGACCTGAAAGTCCATTGTCTGTAGCTAAAATACACTCGTATGTGGCCAGTTAATAATAGATTTTGCATAGTATTTGGTAAAAAGATAATCTTGTTTGCTTGAAAACAAGATTTGAAACTGCTGCCTGGATAGGCAGAAAACTTGAGCATTATATTTTATAAACCCCACTGTTGAATTTTACGGAGACAGTCTTTATTCCTGTGGAATAATAGGTATCGTAACTCATTCACAGTAGAGAAAGAACTTGTTATTTTTTTTTAAAAAATAGGTCTGCAGTTATTAATTCCATTTGGCCCAGACGTATGATGCCTTATTTTGCATATGACCTCTTTTTCTGTTTTGGACCCATTCACCACGACGGTATTTTTTTTTTCATTGTGATATATTTGGTTGTAAGTCTATTTTTTCCAAAGTAAGTGAGTGTGCTTTGTAGAGTGTCGCCCTAAGTGCTACTTGTTTTTGGGTGGTGAGTTAGCATGAAGCGTTCTTTATTTCTTTGTGCTGTTGATTTTAACAGTAATGAAATTTATGCTTTTCTCGTCCTCATGCGTAACTATAAATGTTATACCTTAGTGCAAAAGGTTTCATTATGTATACGACTCTTCAGTATCGTCTCCTGTGCCACTATGTAGTAGCAAGACCGTCTTTCTTCCGGTAAACTTTGCCATTAAAAATATGCTAATTATGCGACCACATTACTTGCATAATGTCGATAACTTCGGATATTTCGGAGGCAGGACCCTTTTTATGTTCTACTAAGTCTTGAAGAAAATAGTGAAATTGCTGAGTATTTTCCGTTTTCACCACATACGTATCTCCAAATGTGCCTACTATTATTGGAGTTAATCTAGCATTTACATCTCCCGTTAAGAAAATCTGATTGTTATTCGTACTGTTCAATATCACCTGCGATAGTATGAAAAAGACCTTAGAGTAGTCAATATTCCCCTCATGTTGGACGTTAGCTGCTATTATTCCTTGGATTGCTCTTGTATCTTTAATTCGTAATAGAACAGTGCGTCCTTTTGCATTTCATAGTCAAGTGTTTTACCTTATTTTTTTTTAGGATTGTAGATGGTAACACCCTTACTTGTTCTTCTTTCTTAATTTACTCCGCTGTAGATCATAGTATAGCCATATACCAATCTAGTTCAAGATGTTTTTTCTGTAATACCTGTAAAATCTGTTTCCTTTCCTTTGAAATGTTTTGCTAATTCGAATGCCTTAACATCAGTTATCTAACGTACAAGGAGAAAGCTTTCCAAGCTTCCTTAAACAACTGTCTCTTGCTCCTATTTCTCACCCATATTGTAGCACGCTAATCCGTCCTTTTCCCGTGGCTAGACGATGTAGTGCTAGTACGTTTATTTTGTCTCTGAATGGGTTACTAGCCCATCTCTAATACAGGAATTTTCCCATTTATGGTCCCAACACTCCCTACACTGACACATATAAGCTGATTTATAATTAAAAACATTTTTTTTTTCTTTTTCCATTGTGGATACCAAACAGTGACATACTAAAATTGTAGCGATCATTGTCTAAGCACATAAAAGTTTGTCTGTTTCATGGTGAACCACTGATAACGAGTTGTCAAAAAAATTTATAAGTATACAAATCTTATTAAACGAATTATCTATAAATGTGGGCACGATGTGCAACTCAATTCCTGATGACATATTAACATACATTTTGCAGAAGCTCAGAATTACCGGAATTTAAGGATTTAAAGAGCAATTGATCACCTATGGCCAAGAGATGGAGCAGGAGGAAGTAACATTGCGGAAAAAATTTCGGGTATTTGAAAGCAATGCAAAAACTGAGCTTCTATAAGGTTGTTAAACATGTAAAGTGAGAAAGCAGCCAGTCCATAACTGCGAGACATTCAACAACTGATATCTGAGGAACATCCTAGGGATATGGTGGCCAAATGTCATCTTTAACGAGACACTCTGAGAAAGAACCAGCTAGAAGCCAAATGAGCTGCAATTAAGAAACAGAAAGTGGAGATTGTTAGGAAATTCACTTAGGAGACTCAATGAACATATTGCGAAGGAAGTTCTTCATTGAGTGCTACATAGACGATGGAGACGAGGCAGGTCCAAAATGGGGTCCAGATGAAGCAGATGGTCAACAGCAAATATATATAAAATGATGGTGAATTACCGTAATTTAAATGGTGTAATATTCTCAACAAGTTGGTGAGTAAGATATGGTATGTTTTAAACAATTCGTCATATTGTTGCGTGCTTAGGGGTATATAGACGCATTATATCCCAGCGAGTACATGACTCTGAGCCATATAGCAGTGTTTCACTTCTCACTGTTCCACGCTACATTATTTGCCCTTTTTTCCATTTAACTGTGTGACCTACCTTTTTCTGTTGCATTTACACTCTGAGCTGTAATCCAATTACGTTGTTAGCGATTTACTATTAACTTACATTTGTCACAAAGCCTGAGCAGATTTTAGATTACATACTTAAATTGTAATGCGGCTTTTAAAACTGAACAGGCTTCTTTTTTCATCCATCTTGCTTGAGGCTCAATTAACATATAACTTGATTAATTTTAGTTCCATTTATTATTTCGATGATAGTACCACTGTTATTGACAAGATTGTTCCTGTGTTGAGTGACAAAACCTAATTAGAAACTTGTTGAACATAAAAAGACAATAATTATTTCTTATTAACTTTTATAATGTTCCATACTATTAGTCGTTATGTTGGAAATATGTATATGTATGGTATAATACTATAAGTAGCATCGTCGCAGAACAATTACAACTGGTCACTAGAAAAGGAAAAATCAATCTTAACATTGAATCAAACAAAAAAAGCCAAAGATCTTGTAACAAATGAGTGATATATACATATTCTTGTGAGGTTCGAGAAGTAATTCTGTTGAAAAGCCGCTGTTTATGATGTACAGCTAAATTTGTCTTCAATAAAGTAATTACCTAGGAATGGCGTACAAAGCTGATGATGAACATCATTGAGATGTTGCACTTAGCTGACAAGTAAAAGTGAGCTTATGAAGCAACGATTTTTGTAAGATGTTCGGATGAAAAGGAATGATCGGAAAATAAACGAATTTTCTTATGATCATGATGACGATAGCATTCTTTTCAACAAAGTTATGAACTTTTTAATGTTGGATAATTGTTTGAAATGCTATGATATTTATGACTGGATGGTCAACGAATAGTCATGTAACGTAGAATGATGTTTATTTTCATTCATGTGACGAACATATAATGGAAGTGCATACAATTTACTTTAGTAATTGAGGGGTTGGTTATTGACCAGAAAGATATTAACATGGCAACTATGAATGATTTTGTACAGTGAAGAACGGTTGCCTTTTATAGGTAGAGCAGTGAATTAGTGATAATTAACTGAGGGTCATATTATGATAAAATTTTGTTGCTGTCTAAATCTTGTTACCAACTGCTGTAACGGACAAACAAGACGTGATAGCTAATAAAAGATGGAAACATTAACGATAATTCAGTGAGATTTAAGGGAGAACCTGCTTACCCTTCACTATGGGTGATCCCCTTATGCTACGGACCTTGAGTTCACAGGGTGCCTCATCAGTACAGATATCCATACTGTAGATACAACGACAGTGGACGGATCTCTGTTGAAATATCAGACAAACATATTTCTCCTGAAGAGAGGGTTCAGCCTTTCCGGCAGTTGCAGGGCAACATTCCGTGTCATTGGCTGATCTGGACTTGTAACTACAACGAAATCGAACCTGCTGTCATGGTACAGTAAAACAGCTCAAAGCAAGTGGAAACTACAGCTGTAATTTTTTCTGAGGGCATGTAAATCTAATGTATGGGTAAATGCTGTCGTTACCCATTCACACCTCTGGGTGGAGATATCATGAGAACGATAACTGTCATTCTATAGATTGTTGAGTGTAATATTAGACTGCTAATCAGGTAGGTTAGAATATTTTAGAAGATTGAAGTTAGATATAGTTGGAATTGGTGTAATTCAGAAGCGGGAGGAAGGAGCAGCTCTTCTGGTAAGATGATTTCAGGGATATAAATAAAAAATGAAATATGGTAATGGAGAAGTAAGTTTAACAATGAATACCAAAGTAGGAAAGTCCTTTAACTGCCCTGGACAGCACAGTGAAGAGACTGACACTAAAGCCGCATCTGCCATTGTAGCACCGGTTCATATGATAATTAGTTCTGCAGGTGATGAAGAGATTGTAGAAGTGTGTGATGACACGAAAGAAATTATTCAGATAGTTAAGGCAGACGATCATTTAACTGTCATGGCGGGCTGGAATCCGATAGTTGGAAACGAGGAGGAAGAAGCATGGCAGGTGAGTGTGGACTTGGGGGGGGGGGGGGCAGGAATGAAAGAGGAATAGCTTAGTAGAATTCTGCACAGAGAATAGTTTAATCATCGCTGACACTTAGTTACAGACTCATGAAAAAAAGAATATATGCTTGGAAGAGACTTGAAGACACCTTAAGCTTGTAGATTGATAATAGAATGGTAAGACAGAGACATCGGGAACAGATTTTAAAATATAAGACAATACAGGGGCCAGATGCAGACTCTGGTCACAATTTAGTGCTTGTCAACTATAGACTGAAAGTGAAGAAACTGCCAAAATGTAGGACATTAAGGATATAGGACTTGGATAAGGTGAAAGATCCTGGGGTTGCTGAGAGATTCATAGGGTGCATTAGGCAACGATTGGCTGTAACAGGGCAGAGAAATACAGCAGAAGACGGATGAGTAGCTTCGAGAGATGAAATTGGAAGGAAGGCCAGAACTGGCCGTAATTTTGACGATTTAGTAACAGCAAAATTGATTTTCGATAACACTATGATCACCTTCAGCGTCTTAGCGTACAAATTAAAGCTCGTAGGCTCTGGTGTCTACTTATTAGCAGTGACCGTTTCATAACTTCTGTTACTTCAGTTACCTACGAGCTGTAATTTGTACGCAAAAGCAGTGTAGATGATCATTATGTGATCGAAAATATGTTTCACTGTTAATAAAGCATAATAATTACTGCTCACCTTCCTCCTAATCTTATTTGTCATATGGTAGTTGTGCACACAGCACTCCATGGAGTCACCAATCAATTTGAGAGATGAAAGAAGGAAGGCTGCAGATCATCAGATAGGTAGGACAGTACTGAATTCGATTTAGTAAAGAAGAAAATATAGAAATGGAGCAAATGAAGTTTGCGAAAGTGAATACAAACGTCTAAATAATCAGGTTGACAGGAGGTGCAAAACGACTAAGCAGGAATGGCCAGAGGACATATGTAAGTATTTAGAATCATATAGTGCTAGGAGAAAGATATATACCGTCTACAGGGTCCTTTAGAGAAAAGAGAAGTAGCTGTGTGAATATCGAGACTTGAGACGTCCCTAAGCAAACAATGGAAAGCTGAAAGATGAGAATAAATGGATGGTATATATAAGGGATATTAACGTGAATATAATATTATAGAAATGGATGAGGACGTAGATGAACACGAGATGGAAGATTTGATACTGCGAGAGGAATTTCATAGAGCACTGAGAGACCTATGTCGAAACAAGGCCAGAGGAGTAGACGACATTCCGTCAGAACTGCTGTATAAATGGGAGAGCCAACAAACACAAAACTCTTCCATTTGGTGTGCAAGACGTATGAGACATGCGAATTACCGTCAGACTTCATGGAAAATATAATAATTGCAATTTCAAAGAAATCATCTGCTGACAGGTGTGAATATTACAGTACTGTCAGTTTAACAAGTCATGGCTGCAAAATACTAACACGAGTTTCTTAGAGAAGAATGGAAAAACTCGTAGAAGCTGACTTTGGAGTAGATCAGTTTGGATTTATTTTGAAATGTATTACCACATGTGGCAATACTGAGCGTGCAACTTTCCTTAGAAGATAGTTTAAGAAAAGGTACCCCTACTTTTACAGCATCTGTACACTTACAGAAATCTTTTGATATTTTTGACTGGAATACAATCTTTTCGAAGGTAAAATACAGGGAGCGGAAGCCTATTTAGAACCATTACATTAACCAGACGGCAGATGCAAGTGTCGCAGGGTATGAAAGGGAATCAGTGGTTGATTAGGAACTGAGACAGGCCTGTAGCCTATCCTGGATCTTACTCAGTCCGTACACTGGGCAAGCAGTAATTAAAACCACGGAAAAGTTTTGACTAGGAGTCAAAGTTCAGGGAGAATAAATAAAGTCATTGGAGTAGACAACGTAGTTCTGTCAGAGACAATAAAGTCCTACAGGAGAAGCTGAAGGTTGTTTCCGTTGATCCATCGTGAATTCGGGACGGCGGCTGGTCATTTATTTATGAAAAACTAATCACTAAACACCCATACGTTTTTAGAAATGGTTATTTTAATTACGAGACCAGTTTCGGCAATCCATTAACTCCACCTCCAGGCGGCTGCGTGTTAAAAACAACTAGTATAAGTATAGTATACTGAAATTGATATTCTAGAAAGTGAAACGTAGTGAGATAAATTCTCAAAAACCTACAAAATGCATTGGGCGGTGTTAAGAAGTGTATTTGTGCACACAACGCACAACAAAGTAGAATAAGTACACGTGCTGATTAGCAACGAAACTAACTACTTTGCCATCACAGAGTTATAATAGAACATGTCAAACATTTCAAAAACATAAATTAGAAAGTGTACAAAAGCTGATTCAAAAAGGACTAATGGTTGTCTAGCTTTTTTAAAAATATATCCACAACCCTTACAGATGAGAATCGCTCTGGTTCTTAGGAATCAGTATCCGCACTCAAATTAAAAACTCGCGATACGACATATCAAGTACACAATATTGTGAATACCTATTGATTGAGTAACACTAGTGATATATGAGATGCATTTATGGCAGTATCAAAAATCTCTACCAGGGGCAAAAAACCGGCCGACAAATTACTATGTAAGTGATGGTAAGTGAGAAACCTGCACGGGATACTCATAAAATAGTCAGAGTGCATAATACTGTATCCCAAGTAAAAACCGAAACGATATGACTTACTGTGTCTTAAACATCAATTAATTGGCGGTGGGACAAACAAGGGACCCCAAACACCATACTATTTTGTTGACGATATATTCTTTGTATAGGAGAAATAAGAACGAGGCACTCAGACTACAAGAAATTTTTAACTCTTTATACCACAACTTTCATTTCACTATGGACTTTCATGTTGAGGGCTCTCTTAACTTATTTTATTTACAGGTAAGTGAGAATGGCCGGTGTTCAGAATACGAGGTTTCTCGTAAGCCGACAGCAAAATTGTCATTATTGCTGCGAATTCCGATCATCATCCATTACGGAAGAAAGTATTCTTTCTTTCAGTTTTTCACTGGCTAAAATTATTTGCACCTGACCAGGTGGCAACTGCATCGAGAAAGCCTCCATTGTAAAGATAGACATTGTAAATGGATTTAGAGAAAGTGATAGAAAGGAAATGGGTAATAAAACTCTGTCAAAGATGAGCGAAGTGAAAATTTTATATGCAATTAACACACTGGGGAAGCTCCCACGACAAAATATAAGGCTGTCGGTTTATACATTTTGCAATTGGTTGTCTATAAAATTAAGTGTGTATATTGTGACAAGTTTTACATCGCACAAACTTGGAAGCAGTTCAGAACTCGACATAGGGAACCGGTTATCCTGGCTGTGGTAGTGAACTATGAGATCTTTTCCGTCAGTTCATCAATCAGCTTCGTGATATCGGAAACAATTTACAGATTCTCCATTATAAAAGTAGAGATGTTAATTTGGTTACCTCAGAGGATCTAGAAATTTTCATACATATAAGGCGCTTCCATGACCGATTATTTAATGACCAGATCAGTGGAGCAGGAGATTGGTTTTTAATACTTTTGATAATGGCTTCAATTGCCGTTGGAAATACAACTTGTAAGCTCATTGCGGCCACCGATTATAACACCAAATGTGCAGTGACGTTTGCCGAAACTTTGAGTATATTTTTATATGCATTTATTTTCACATATGTATCGTTTGCTGTCATGTCTTACACGTTTTTATGCCTTTTCGCTTCACTTCTGTCATTGTGCCGTGCGCGGTTCGTGTTCATGCCTTTTATTGTTTGTCATCTTCTCATACGGAACTGCCGCCTCGTTTTCTTATTCCATTTACTGGCGTCACTAACTTCCTGCCTTATCTGCCGTGAGTAGAAGCAGCAGCGCTTATCGATAAGTGCACTGTCGTACCATCTCTGTAGCGACCGATAGTATTTCCGGGTCGTCGTGTGTCTGGAGTTCAGTTGCCAGCTCAGTCGGGACACAGCAGAAGTGAAGTCGGGCACAGCCTGGATTTGGCGACCGCTGGCCACACACATGAACCATCCGACGGAAGCACATTTGAGCGGAGACGACAGTTGGTTGGTCGTTCTGTCGGTCTTGACATCGGGTGTCGTGTATTTGGTTTGCCGATCGCTTCTGGGCCCTTTCAATTGGTCATCTTGCAGGACGTGGGTCGGTTCCTTCCTTGTGCAGAGATGTCGGGTGGCCAATGGGCCGGTGTTCCCTCTGCATGGATGGATCTGAGCCATCGTCTCCGGGTCGTCGTGTATCCGAGTTGAGTCCGGCCGCAGCAGCAGTGAAGTCAGGGACGGACCAGCAGTGAGTCAGTTGATGGAGTCGGTGGAGTCAGTCGGTGCAGTGAGTCGACAGAGTCAGTCGGAAGGCAGACAGTCGCATGATAGTCACTCGGCTCTGAGTTTCAGTCGCTTTTGGTCTGTGGACTGAGTCGGGTTCGTCGTTACTCGGCTGTCGGACGAGTTGGCAGTCAGTAGCAGGCAGGTCCGCACGGTGCAAGTACGCCCCAGGACCGTGGCTGACGCAGACGGAAGGCCATTGTTTGGTCGGTCGGCTTGTCGTCGGATGGCGACATGTGGTATTCTGATCACTGACGTCAGTATCAGTCGGGCAATAGTGGGCAGCCTGCAACAGTCAGGTCCGAATGGTGTTAGTATTCGCCGGGACCACTGTGGGCGAAAATGGGCTGCCGTTGGCCAATTGCTCGGCCGGTAATCGCAGTAGACGACGCCTTGGACCCTCAGGACGAACACCATTTCCAGAGTTGGGATATGGTTGGACCTTGTTGGTTCGTTAGGACTGAGCAGCGACGTAGTCTCCACAGTGTGGAGCCACGCCGCGGAATTTGGCGGCGGGCACGCGCTGTTGCAATTGGAAACGACGCTAGCTGTGTGAGTGGCTTTTCGCTTTCCTCCGAAGCAGGATCCTCGAGTTGAGTAATTAGTTACCTGTTCTTAAAACTGGACTGTTACGATTTGTTCGTTATTTGTGGATTGTTGTTTCCCCAGCCGTTGACGCGTGTGATTACCAGTCATGTGTTTTGTTGCCTAGAATCTGCAGCCTCCCATAGTTACATGACAGATATGACTTGTGTTTTCGGTATTCTTTTAAACTTGTCTTGAGTGGTGTTTGAAGCCTTGATCTTGGTGAGGCCGAGTTAGAAGTTTTTGGTATCTTGGTTTATACTTCATCGGCCGATATTTTCCATTAATTGTGCAGTTGTATCTGACCATTAGAAATCGGTCAGATTGTAGGTCGGTCCTGAACCGTCCCTAGGTTGTGTTGCCTTCCGATTAAGAGGTTGTCTGTGTGGCTGCCTGTCTCACGTATACGTGCGGTAGTGTTACCTTCCCAGGCCGATCCTTGGAACCTTCTGAGCGTCGTTCCTTGTGTTTTACATAGTGATTTCCTTTTTAGTCTTAACTACGCTGTGTGGCCTTCAGCCAAGTTTTAGCCTGTTAAAATTGCAAGGTTTTTCTTCTTAGATCTTAAGCCGTGAAAAAAAAAAATTGTTTCTTGTTTGGTATGTGGCCTTCATCCGAGTTTCAGCCTTTCAAAATTAAAATTTAAAATTCTTTGTGTCTAGGCGCTAAGACATAAATTGGTTTCAGGTTGGTATGTGGCTTTCAGCCGCGTTTTCAGCCTTTTCAAATCAAAAGTTGAAAAGTTGTGTCCAGGCCTTGAGCCGTAAGAAATATTTTCTAGTTTTTATGTGGCCCTCAGCCGAGTTTTCTAGTTCAAATTAAAAACTGGAAATTGCTTTGTCTGGGCTTTAAGCCGTGTGTTTGTTTGGGTTTCGTATGTGGCCTTCAGACGAGAGTTGTGTGAAGCATTTTAGGATAAAGCCTTTAGTCGAATTTAGACGAGATTTTAGAAGCTCTTCCCTTTAGGCCTTAAACCGTAAAATTGTTTTCTGCATGGTGTGTGGCCTTCGGCCGAGTTTTAATCTCTCTTAAATTAAAAATTCAAAATCCTTGTCTTGCCCTTCAGTCACAAGATTGTTATTCTTTAGTAAGAGGCCTTCTGCCGAGTTTACACGAAATATTTTAAAATAAGGCCTCCAGCCTTTTCAAATTGAACGCTCTTCTTCCTAGGCCTTAAGCCGTTAAATTGTTTTGCTGATATGCGGCCTTCGCCGAGTTTCAGCCTATTTAGATTAAACTTTGAACTTCTTTATCTCGGCCTTAAGCCGTAACGCTGTTCTGGATTAATGTGAGGCCTTCAGACGAGTTCTACGGGAAAAATTTAAGGTAAGGCTTTCAGACTGTTTATATTGAAGGTAAAAGGAAAATGTCTAAAGAACTGAGACCTCCAGAGGAACTCCTAGACCTCAATTCCTCGCTTAGGTCTTGTGCCTTGGATTTTCGATGTGGAGTTCAGCCGATCTAAATTAAATCAAAGGAGGTCTTTCGTTACAATGTTGAGATGTTTGATTCTTGCTTGTGTGATTGTGCATTTTAAGAAATAATGTTCATATGTTGAGTGCAACTGACAGTAACTTATTTTGGCCCCTTACCACAAATATAACCTCATCCGTTCCGTCCTGCTATCCCAGGGATTTCAGTCGGGAATGTGGATATACATCTTATATTAAATTTCCTTATGATACTGGCGGCTCCGCCACATGGCGTTGTATTAACCCAAGGTCGAAATGCAGTAGGGTTTTGGAATATATACTGTATTAAAACATTATGAAGTACCTCGATGAAAACGATTTATTGACACATAGTCAGCACGGTTTCAAAAAATATCGTTCTTCTGAACCACAACTAGCTATTTGTACTCAAGAAGTAATAAGATATGTGCCACAGGGCTTCCCAGAATTCATCGTAAATTCCGAAGCCGTCGCTAAAATATACTCATATGTGGTCAATTATTGGCAGATTTTCCGACGTTTTTCCGTAAGAAGGCAATCTTGTATCCTTCGACATAGGTTTTGAATCTCCTGAATAAGGGGCCAGTAAACTGGAGCATGATATCTTATATACCACACTTTTGTTCAACTTTAGAGAATTTTATTTATTATGTGGACTAGAAGATATCCTAACTTATTCACGGTGGAGAAAGATATCGTTATTTTTTAAAAATAGCTGTTCAATTATTTGTGAAATTTGGTTATATAAGTGATGCTTCATTCATTTGTATTCGTGTGCGTAGAGTGCATTTTTTTCTGTGTAGCAATTGACCATGGCAGTACCTAATTATTGTGCTAAATTCGGCGGTAATTCTATTTTCTTCCAATTTAAGTGAGTGTGCTTTGCGGAGTGCTGCGTAAATGCTCCATGTTTGTGTGGCGCGAATTGGTGTTATATGTCTTCAGTTTTTATTGTATGTTGTAGATTTTAATAGCAATGAAATTTATGCTATTGTCGTCCTCATGCTACAGAATTAATTTCATACCATCGTGGAAAATATTGTATTGTGTAAGCAGCGCTCGGGTCCCCTCCCAGGTGTAATCATGTACAAGCAATTTATCAGCAAAATACCTCAACTAGTATAATGGTTTTTATGGAGCCTATTTACTACCTTGAAAACATTAATTTCCAAATGAATCAGAGATACATCTGTCAGGAAGCTTGATCTGGACCCTCTTTCTGCTGATAAACTTTCCCATTTCACAGTCAAGTGTTTTAGCTTACTGTTTTCTTACGATGTAGAGGCAACACTCTTACCTTCTCTTTCTAACTGCTTTACACCGCTGTAGACCGTAGTATATCCATCTACAGTTGACTTCCTGATGTTTTCTTACGTTTTTCTGTAATTTCTGAAAAGTTTGTTTTGTTTTGTTTCAAATATTTAGCTGATTCGAGCCCCCTAAGATCAATTCCCAAATGTACTAGAAGGAAGCTTTCCCAGGTTCGCTAACCCAATGTCTCGTAATCCTGTTTCTCACCCAGGTCGTATCCTAATTATCCGTTCTGTTCCCGAAACTGGTCTGGGTACTCCAAGTACGTTTATTCCGTCTCTGAGTGGGGTACTGGCCCATCGCTGCTACAGGAATTTTCCCTTGAGTGATCCTACCACGCACTACACTCTCATCTATCAGCTGATTTAGCAGCTATCTACTTTTTTTCTGTATTGTGGTTAGCAAACCACGTCATTCTGATGTTGTAGTGATAACAACACAACAAATTTTTGTGCTTCGTGGTGGATCAGTGACGATGTGTTGTCAAACAAATTTGTGAACATATCAGAATTATCAAACGAATTATCTAGAAATGTGGAACACTCAAGATCAGACTAAATATTTACGTCAAATTTCAGGAAGTTCATCATCATTAAAATATCATGATTTAAAGCGGAATTGATCATCAATGGACCAGAGGTGGAGCAGTAGAAATGTTCATACTGAAATCGGTAGAGAACAGTGTGGAAAGGCCAGAATATCATGTTTGGTCGTTACATGATACTAATTTAAGTAATTGTACATGTGGATTTTCTCTGTGTTACTGAACATTGTAACGGTTAGATTATTCTTGTGTTATTTGGTAAAAATTTTGAAATCAGACAGCGAAATTGCTAAGTATTTTTCCGTTTTCATCATACTCGTTTCACCAGATGTACCTATTGTTATTGATATTCGTATGTTTGCATTTCTAGAATTTTGGTCTCTTGTGAAGCAAATCCAATTTTTAATGAAGGTGCACAAGATCACCTGTAATAAAACTCCCTGGCAGATTAAAACTGTGCTATTTCTGCAAGGTTCGCAGGAGAGCTTCTGTAAAGTTTGGAAGGTAGGAAACGAGGGGCTGGCAGAAGTATAGCTATGAAGAGGGGGCGTGAGTCGTGCTTGGGTACCTCAGTTGGTATAGCACCTGCCCACGAAAAGCAAAGATCCCGAGTTCGAGTCTCGGTCCGGCACACAGTTTTAATCTGCCAGGAAGTTTCATATCAGCGCACACTCCGCTGCAGATTGAAAATCTCGTTATGCAATAATCTATAATAGGTTGCAACAGGGTTTCCAGTAGTCAATATTTCTTTCATCTTGAGCATTAGCTGCAATTATTCTTGGTATTGATCTTGTACCTTCAGTCACTAATAATACAGTGCGTAATTTTGTATTTCATAGTCTAGGGTTTTAGCTTACAATTTTCTTGCGATGCAGAAGCAACACCTTTACCTTCTTTATGTTCCTGCTTTACACAGCTGTAGATCATAGTATAGCGGTCTACAGATGTTTTCTTATGTGTTTCTGTAATTTCTGAAAATGTATTTCCTTTTGTTTCAAATATTTAGCTGATTCGACTTCCTTAAAATAGATTCCCTAACGTCCTAGGTTGAAGCTTTCCCAGGTTTATAAAACCATTGTCTCTTGCTCCTGTTTCTCACCCATGTCGTACCCCAGTTACACGTTCTGTTCCCGAGACTAGTCTGGGTACACCAAGTATGTTTATTCCGTCTCTGAGTGGGGTACTAGCCCATCGCTGCTACAGCAATTCTCCTATGAGTGATCCTACCTCCCACTACACTGTCATCTATTAGCTGATTTAGCATCTATGAACTTTTTTTCCTTTGTGAATTGCGGGTGGCAAACCAAGTCGTTCTGATGTTGCAGCGATCATTGTTTAAACTCATAAAATTTTTTGTGCGTCACGGTGAACCGGTGACGACGAGTTGTCAAACAAATTTGGGAGCATATCAGATATATCAAACGAATTATCTGGAAATGTGCATAAGCTGTGGAACTCAATACCAGACCAAATATTTACGTGAAATTTACAGAAGTTCATCATTATTGAAGTATCAGAATTTAAAGTGGAACTGAGCACAAAAGGTGCTGCAGGAGAAATTTTTATATCAATATCTTTGAGAAGAGTGTGGAGAGGCAAAAGTACCATGTTTGGTCATTTCATGATAATACTTTAAGTAATTGTACATATGGATTTTCTCTGTGTTACTGGATATTGTGAAGCTTAGATTATGCCTGTGTCATTTCCTAAAAGTTAGTGAATTGATAGACTGTTGTGGAAGAATTTTTTCCAGATGTTAATTGTCTTCTCAACATGTGAGAGGTTGATTTTTTCCATTGGTTTCCAGCAAGGTACACGGCTGGTTGTTAAATTTGTTATTATTTAGTTAGTTTCATGTGTGATACTGGATATGTTTGAGAATGTAGGTTTCATTATGACCCTACTTTGACTGATATTTTACTTATGTCCAGAAGTGCATGACAAAACTATATTGTGGTGCAACTGAGGACAGTAACAGCATCACCAACAAAGCCAAAGGCATGTTATACCTCTCCGCTCCATCTGTAGAATGAATGAAATAACACTGACGACCAAAATGCTGAAACTTGAAAGTAATGTAAAATCTGTGCTTCTGTGTAATGTGAAACATGGAAAGTGACAAAGCAGCTAATCCCTAAGCTGCAGACATTCAACAACAGATTTCTGTGGAACATCCTGGAGATAAGGTGACCAAATGTTACCTCTAACGAAACACTCTGGGAAAGAAGCAGCAAGAAGATAGCTGAGCTGCTGATAAGAAGCAGGAAGTTGACATGGTTAGGACCCACATTTAATAGACCAAATAAAAACATTGCGTAGGAAGCACTTTATCCTGTGCTGCATGGATGATGAGGACGAGGCAGGCTCAAGATGGGGTGGAGATTATCAGGCAAAGCACAAGGTCAACACAAAGGAAGAGGATGGGAGAAACTGAAAAAAATATCAGAAGACAAGCAAGATTGCAATCCTTTATTGCAGGCCAATGCTGTATTATTATCTAATTTTTTTCATTTACCTATCAAGCTTATCCTTTTCTGCTGCGTCAACACACTGCGAACTACTCCAATTACATTTTTATCATTTCAATATTATGTCACATTTACCAAAAACCTAAGTACATTTTGGATTACATACTTCAACCATTCTGTAGCTTTTAAAACTGAACAGGCTTCTTTCTTCATCCAACTTGCTACAGGCTCAACTGACACGTAACTCGATTAATTTTAATTCTGCTAATTATTTCGATGACATAAATGTTACGGTGTTATGGACAAAATTGTTGCTGTGTTGAACAATAAATCCTAACAAAAAACATTTCGAATGTAAGAAGACGGTAATTATTTATCATTCACTTTTCTAAAGTGAGGTACTAGCATCATTATGTAGATAACAGGTATGTGTAAGGTACAATACCGGATGTACATGGATGGTCTATGTAAGGGAGATGAACTTGAAAACAATATGAACTGCTGTAGAAATGGGAGAGCCAACAAAGACCAAACTCTTCCATTTGGTGTGCAAGATGTATGAGACATGCGAAGTATCCTCAAACTTCAAGAAAATTTAATAATTGCAATTTCAAAGATAGCTGATGCTGACAGATGTGAATATTAATGCACTATGAGTTTAATAAGTCATGGATTCAAATAACAAACGCGAATTCCATACACAAGAATGACAAAACTGGCAGTAAGAGACTTTTGAATAGATCAGTTTGGATCGAGAAGAAATGTGTTAACACATGTGGCAACAATGAACCTGTGGCTTACCTTAGAAGATAGTTTAAGGAAAGGCAACCCTCTTTTTGTAGCATCTGTAGACTTACAGAAATTTTTTGACATTTTTGACTGGAATACTCAAATCTACAATGTAATAGAGGTAAAACACAATGAGTGAGAGCCTATTTAGAACTTTTACATAAACCAGATGGCTGTTGAAATTGTCAAAGCGCGTGAAAGGGAGTTAGTGATTGATAAGGAACTGAGACGGGGTTGTAGCATATCCTTGATCCTATTAAGTGTATACAAAGAACAAGCAGTAATCAAATCCACAGCAAAGTTTTGTGTAGGACTTATGGTTTAGGGAGAAGAAATAAAATCTGTAGGGTTTGCCGATGGCAATGTAGTTATGTCAGAAACAACAAAGGGCATAAAGAAGAAGTTGAAACGAACGGACTGCCTCTGTCGATCCATCGTGGATACGGGACAGCGGCTGGTCAGATATTTATGGAAAACAAAATTCAAACAGCCGTACGTTTTATAAATTATTATTTTGTTAACACGACCAGTTTCGGCATCCCAATAATGCCATCTCCAAGTGGCTGCATGTTAAAAACGAGTATACATTTTGTAGGTGTCAAGGTATACAGCAGTTGAGTTGACGTAACAGAAAGTAAATTGCAGTGGTAAAAATCCTCAAAAGTTTACAAAATGCAGTGTGCAGCGGTAAGAAGAGTTTCTGTGCACACAACTCATAACAAAGCATCGAAACGAACTACTTTCACATCACAGAGTTATAATCGAACGTGTCAAACATTTTAAAAAAAAGTTTAGTAAATCAGCAGCACAAAGGAATAATGCTTGTCTGGCTTTATTATAAAAAATATCCACAACACTTACAGACGAGAATAACTCTAGTTCTTGGGAACAATTATTCCCATTGAAGATAAGAACTCGCGATATGACATATGGAGTACAAAGTAGTGTGCTTACCTATAGCCTAAGTAACACTAGTAATATTGTATTCCAGATGTAGTTATCACAATATCAAAAAACGCTACCAGAGGCAAAACATAGCGGCCTACCAATTATTAAGTGAACGTCAGTAAGCAAACAACTTGCAGGGGATACTCATAACACATCTAGAAGGCATCATATTATATCCGAAGTGAAGAATGAAACGTCGTGACTTGGTGTCCCTTAAATGCCACTTAATTGGGGGGAAAATAGCACAGTGGAATAAACAAAGAACGCCAAACACCAAATTTTTATGTTGACGATATATTAGTCGTTTTTATAAGTGTATGGATGAGTCGATCAAGCCACAATAAAATTTCAACTCTTTACACTAAAATTTTAACTTCATTACGGAGTTTTTGTTGAGGGTTAGCTTAACATTTTTCGTTTACAAGTAATCAGGATGGCCAATATTCAGAATATGAGATTTTTAGAAAGCAAACAACAATACATATCATTATTGCTGCGAATTTTAATCCTCCTCGATTACACAAGGACTGTTTCCTTCGTTCAGTGTCTCACAGGTTAAGACAATTTGCAATTCACCAAGTGGAAACCGACAGGCAGATAGCCACCACTGTACATATAGGGACTGCTAATGGATTTTGAGAAAATAATATTATGGAAATGGGTGAAAAAATTTTGTCAAAGACTCACAAAGAGACCAGTGTAAAGAAGCAAGATGTCAGATATGCTGCTAAGACACATGTTGGCCCAACCTCTCTGAAGACTAGTAATGAGTTTAAAAAGCATAATATGGTGGTAAGTTTCAATGCTATTAACAGACTGATTAAGCTCCTTCGACACAGCATAGAGCAGCCTGTTACTACATTTTTCAATGGCCGGTTTACAAGTTTGAGCGTGGAGCTTGTGACAGATTTTACATCGGACAGACTGGGAGCGAGTTCAGGACACAAAATAGGGAACACTGTTATCCTAGCTGTGGTAGTGTACTAGGACCTCATTTACGTCAGTGCACCCGTCAGCTTCGTGAACAGAAAACAAATTACAGTCTTCATTGTGAGTGTATAGTTGTTTAACTGGATATCCTTGATGACCTAGAACTTTTCATACATAGAAGACCCTTCCATGAAAGTTTACTTAATGAGCACATCACTGAAAAAAGAAATTGTTTTTTCATACTTTTGATAATGTTTTCAGTAGCGATTGGAAGTAAAAATCGAACACCCTTTGCGGCCACTCTTTATAACAACAAATGTACAGTGGCGTTTGCTGCAATTTTGAGTATATTTGCATATGCTGTAATTTTCACATCCGTGTTTTTGGTATCATCTTACATGTTTTTATGCCTTTTCAATTTACTTTTGTCATTGTAAGTAATCTGGATAAACAACTGTTTTAAACATCCTTATGATACTGACGGCGAAGCCACCTGGCGTTGTGTTAGCCCAGGTGTCCTCTATCGGCCGCAGCGCGCGTTAACTGCAACTCTGGCTCTGGATAATTTGGTTTATGTATATGCGAGTGGGAAGCTATTGTACCTGAAATACCGCATGCATTTCTTGATGTACGATATTTACAACTGGCGGTTGTGCTCGTAAAATTGCGTATGGTATGTACATTTTCGCCTACTGAGACCTTCGACTGTTTTAAATTTTTGTACCTATGTTAACCATGCAATTGTATATACTTGCATTCGTATTATGGGAAGAGTTTGTAATCTCAAACTTTAATTGCTGACAGGTCACCAGTAAGAAATCCCCAAAACAGCTACACGATTTTTTCAGCAACCACCAAGCACTTTTAGAGTCAATTTTATTATATTTGTCATGATTACCTTCTGGTGCCAGATATTTCAGTGTTAGATAGAACAAACGATCCTCCTTTTTGCGCCAGTATGAACGTTAAATAGTATCCTTTTGCTTTGTAGTTCGGTTGGTTATCGTACACTCACTCTGCTTTTAACCTGACCCTTTCCCTCAGTACCTTCTGTGCTACAGCTTTGTATGTGTTAGTTACTATCTGGCTGGTTTTCATCATTCATTACACAGGTTGGTATCTTGTATTCACGAGTGAACAATAATGACATAGTCAAGTGAGACCCCTTATGGTTGACATGTTTGTAGCGGCTCTCTACTTGTTCCTACCTAATATTTTCCGGACAGTTAGGATCAACATATCACATTTTTTCATCTTCATTTTGGTGTATAGTGTTACGCCCTCAAGGTATTTTATGAGTATCGCCCGCATATTCTTTTGTTACCGTCATTTACTTAGAAATTTTGTCGCCCTTTGGGTTTTTCCTCTGTTAACGCTTTTTGGTATTGTGTTGACTACATCTGATATATCACTCCTGTTCATAATATTTAGACATTATGTATGCAGAATATAGTGTACTCCATATGACATATCGAGAGATTTTAACTTTAGTGAGAGTAGCTTCTCGTAAGAACTAGGGGGATTCTCATCTATAAGAATTATGGATATTTGTTACAAAAATGTAGACAGGATACATTCAATTGACCTTCTGATTTTGAAAATTTTCTATGTTTGGTATGATCTATTGCAAGTCTATGATCTCAAAGGAACTAGTTTCGATGCTAACCAATGGGTGTTACGTACTGTGCTTTGTTGTGCTGTTTGTGCATGGGTACACTTCTTCAGGCTTCATACTGCATTATGTAGGTTTTAAGCGCTTTTATTTCTACGCGTCATTTTCTCTAATGTCAACGGTTGTATATCTTGACATATCGTACACGTATACTCGTTTTTAACATGCAGTGGCGTAGAATTGGCGTTAATGAGATTCCCAAAGTGGTTGTTTAAATACAATAAAAACTTCTGAAAATATACGGCTGTTTGGTGATTTTTATTTGCCAAAAAGAATGGACAGTATCTTGAAAGGAGGATGTGAGATGTACATCAACAAAAGCAAGACAAGGGGATTCGAGTGTAGTCGAAATAAGATCAGTACCATTAGAAGGCCGTAAAACTGACTGTCCTGATTTATTCTGAACAGTGGGTTCTTACACTGGTTATGAAATGCTGTTAAATGGCGTGAGTTCGTATCAAGTGTGTAGGTTGCTGTTAACTTGGAGAGAAATAAAAGGTAGGATTTCTAATATTATTGAAATTACTGTAAAGAATGGTATTTTTGTGCTTTCTTATTAAGTACTGATGCATAATATAAGAAAAATTCGTTACGTCTCAACCATGCTTGCATGTTATAGATTAACATTTGTATTCGGTTACACATGTGATAGGAAGTCCACTCTCAAGACAAGTACCATATCTTACCTGTGATGGGAAGTCCACTTTGAACACAAGTACAAGATTCTACCTGCTGTAAAAGTGAAGGTCAACTGTAGTAATAATGTTATGTTAACTATCTCACTTCATCATATAGTTAATGTAGAAAACATGTAAATTAACAATCGTGCTGCTTAAGAGTGGCCCACATCCACACTATTCTCTCACTGGCAAAGCAGTACTCACAAATGCTTATGTGACCTATTAATTTTAAAAGCTGTCTTAATCATATGCATGTATGGATGGAGTAGTTGCTGAGGTGGGAAGGTGTGGAGGGGAACTGGTATGCCAGATACTTATGAAGTGTAAGGTACCAATTTATTCGAATACAGTGTACAATAGACTTCATGTGCTATGTAAACATTCCTTCTTCTAACTTTTTGAGTGATTGAAGCAAATAGGACAGTAACAAAGAAGAAGAATACCGGAGTACTAACAAACTTTACTCCGATTCGAGATATGAATCTGTGAAATACCATTTCTCGTATTATACGAGGGAAGTCAAAAAGTAATAAACTCTTCACTTTTTAAGATGTTAAGAATGCAACTACTTGGATTGAAAACACAACATTGACGATTAATTTAAGTATTTTCAATATAATTGCCGTCTATTCTCACTGTCTGTTCCGTCTATTAACAATGGCATTTATTTCAGTACAGATAAAAGCTTGGTCCTGCTTCCAACGCATTTGATGCAAGAACGTTTGACAGTGTCCTCATCTTCAAGGTGAATCCCACGATGAGCTCCTTTTAGGGCCGAAACAATTGGAAGTTTGATCGTCATGCAAAAGTAGAACATCCGCCATAACTCTCGTTGGGCAAATTCTCTGAAGATGTGCTTTAAAGTGCTAGGAGGTAGCGAAGTTTCGGTCTGTATTGATTGACGATCCCTGCTCCAAAAATCGACCATAATCACACACTTTGAATTCCACAATACGGTAATATGTTTTGAACTTTTCCTCCTCCAATGAGTTTTGGTTAAAAGTTTCCTCTTTGTGTAGTTTCTTTCAAGAAACTCCTCTCTGTCCAAGCGGAAGCGCTGCATGAGTTGAGAGGCCATTCTTATTCTGGCCTCTTTATCGTGATCGGTTAACGTTCTTGATACTCAAGTTGCACAAACAGTCGAGTATCCTAGTTGTTAAATAATCGTAATCACCCCGAATTTACTGAGGGAGGTAATGCGAAACAAATCATATGCAGTCAGCCGGTGACCACCACTGACGAAGTCGACTCGCTGAATGTTATGTGGAAGCCTTAAAAGCACCAGTCTGCCGCTCAGTGATTCATCAGCCAACGGTGTTTGCCCTTCACTTTTGTTACAGCGATAAATTCATTTTCTTAAGTTCCTGATATCCACTGCTGAATCACCGCACACATTTTCTGTCTTCCATTATTACACATGCGAGTTTCACCTTCTGCATTCCAAAATTCTATCACAGATCGCTGCCTAATTTGAACATCGATGAAGATCGTTTTAGAAAGTGACTACATCTGGTGACGGGAGAAGTTACTGCGGCACTGGTTTAGAAGAGAAGCGATGAGGAATAGCGACAGATTAAATTTTTCATTTACCAAACTGTATTTGTGAAGGTGAAAGTAGGTGGAATTAGATCTTGACTAACCTTCGTACAAACATATGATGCCATAGCAATAACCTGTATCTCATTACTTAATGATAGTAAATACTTCTCCTTTTACATAAAAAATGTAAATATTCAGGGAAGGACTCTTCTTGGAACTATATTTCGCGGTGGAGATTGCGACAGTACTCAGTACACAGGAAGTATGCACAATTACGTCTTGAGTCACCGATTATTTAGTGTTTTATTAATTTACACATCGCTTTCGGGCCCTGTGCATCCATTATTGTTATTGGTAACTTTTCTCTGAGTCCCTTCACTCAGCTTAAGCCATTATTTTATTGTCGTACGTCGTATTTTATTGTCGTTGCCGTGCAACCATCTTCTTCCCACCTGTTTCCGTACGCTACTAGTTATTGTACGAATATGTAAATGATTCAGTCCTATGCTACTGCTGCAGGCCGTTAACAACAGATATCGGACTCGTTCCATGCATCATATTACTGGTGCAGAAAAGTACATTAATGACAGACGTAAAGTAGTAATTTAAAACAAGTTTTTAAAATTTCTTAAATAACCATGAGTAGCAGAAGCTGCCAATTGATTCAACCTTCGTGATTTTATGCAAGTGAATTGCTATTTGCTCGAGCAGATGATTGTGTAGTGTTACCAAATTGGTTTTTGTCTTTTTTATGGTGTGATAAGTTTGGTCCGTATGCCGTACAATACCTTACACACACGAGAGGAAATATGAGTGAAGAGCCACAACGCTAGGCAAGCTTTGCGTAGATTGTTGACGGATCCAACCCTCTATCTCAGACTAGTACTTTTCTACTAAAGTGCAGGCCACGTCGTTCTGATCTGACCAGAGACCTCTAACAGCGAATGTATGTTAAATCGGCGGATTTTCGTTGTTTATCCGCGGTAACAGGACTCCGCGCGGTACTCGTAAGGCCAGAGATCATAGGCGACGCATTTCTGTAGTCGTCGGCAATTTATACGCTATGCGCTCATATACTTCTCAAAAAAAAAAAAAAAAAAAAAGAAGAAATAACAGTCAGTTGATTGCAGAAACTCAACACCTCACCATATAGATGTGAATCAGAATCTTGAGAACTCCTCTGAGAAAACTCAAACATCGACATGCTTGGAAAACTCCAGTAACTCTAAACACTGGTAAACAATGGTTGTAACACAGTTGGGGGATAATATTATAATCAACATGGAACAAGAAAACTTCTATTGACAATCCAAATGGTTGTTTCATTTAAAGGGTGATCAGAAAGACCGTCTCA
The DNA here is from genome assembly GCF_021461395.2 of Schistocerca americana. Classification (NCBI taxonomy): domain Eukaryota; kingdom Metazoa; phylum Arthropoda; class Insecta; order Orthoptera; family Acrididae; genus Schistocerca; species Schistocerca americana. The sequence goes on along the minus strand of NC_060126.1, from coordinate 93,441,881 downwards.
TATCTTTTCTATTTGAGCGCATATGGAGTGTAGCGGGGCACCCATGCAGGTATATAACCACTAACATATAGGCAAGAGATTTGAAAGGCAGTCGGTCTTTCCGAGGTATATTCGGTAAATGCAAAGACGTTTTTCCGTATGAAGGCAGTCTTGTGTGCTTTGACGCAGGTTTTGAATCTCCTGCCTGAGAGGCTAGTAAACTGGTGACTGATAATTTATATACCACACTGTTGCTGAATTTTAGGGAATTTCGTTTATTCTGTGTACTAGAAGGTATCCTAACTCATTCACAGTGCAGAAAGGAAACGTTAGTTTTAAAAAATAGTTGAGCAATTAATTGCAAAATTGGGCCTAGGTAAGTGATGCTTTATTTTCGTGCTTTTGTGTGTATAATCTTTCTGCTTTCTGTGTAGCCAATGACCATGGCAATATTTTATAATTGTGCAAAATTCGGTGGTAAGTCTGATATACTATTGCACATGGCTGGACCCCTTTCTGCTGATAATCTCTCCCATAAAAATTAAGCAGATTATGAGATCATATGTCCTTTTCCATTAAAAGATGTCGTTAAACATTAATATTTAAATAATTTTTAAGAACTATAAAAGATTTCGTTCTTTACATGTGCGAAATTATTTTATAACGCTAAAGTATAGGAAGACGCTTCATATTCGTTCGTCTTGCATTATATTATATTTGTGAAGTCGGTTAAAGTGTACAAACAAGAGAGCGATTTGAGCAATGTGTTGTGCTGTTGCGACATCATTTAATGGAAATTCCTGACATTGAAGAATTTAAAACGTTATCCTGGATCATTTTGCAAGTGTTTCACTGTTTATTATTCCATTTTCAGTTGTTCGATCCACAAATTTTGGAGTTTAACAGCTACTATTCTCACAAGAGAAACATACAATTTGCGTGACTTCGCTCAAGGGCCACCGAAATAATGTGTTAAGTGACGTCCACCCAGATAATGGAATAACAGGAGCCAAAATGTATCTTGTGACTAAATAAAATAAGAAATTCTATTTGACTTAATTGCATATTATTAATACTTTCTTTGAGAGATATTTGTACATTGGTGAATCGTATGAAATAAATGACAAATATTTATATGAATATGTATATAAAAATCTTGATTTTGGGTAATACAAAGGGCTTCCTAACTGCTGGAAACGAATAATTTTTAGGAATATGGAGATACCACTCAGTGTAAAGAAAAAGAAGAAAGTATAGTAGACGAATATTTTGTTAAGTTACTGTAGCATATTCGAAACTGATTCTAATTTACTTTCTAATAAAGCAACATGCAATGTTGGTAAGAATGTAACGTATCATGTTTAGAAGTACCTGAATCAGTTCAAAAAAGCGGAGGTTGTTAACGGGTTCAAGAAGAGCATCAGATAACGATTGAAAGAAAAAGGTGCAAAGAATGCAACAAAAGACGAGTGAGTAGCCTAAGGACTCGAAGTAATCAATTGACAATATAATTAAACAGGCTGAAAGACAAACTGAGTACAAAACCGTACATGATGCACAAAATATAAAATATAACTGGCCAAACGAGAAAATATGAAACTAGAACCAATAAACAAATTGTACAGAAACTAGCCTGGAGTCGAAGGGCATGAAAGCGAAGTAGTGACTGAATACGAAATCAGGCAGTTTTGTAGCATATCCCCATACAATAATAATTCTCTATGCTGAGTAGCCAATAAAGGATATCTAGGAGAAAATTGTAAAAGGTATTTTCGTTCAGTGAGAAGAAATAGTTTTGCAGATGGTATTTTAATTCTGTCAGACAGAGTTACCGACATAGAAGAGCACTCTATGGAATGAATTGCGTGTTGGAAAGAGGTTTGACAAGAATAAGTTTTGAACAGGGATGGTGGGCCGTTGTTGCTTCAAATCATGTGAGACTGATGCAATAAGAAGAGCCAATGAGACACTCAAGGGAAAAAGATGTGATTTGCTATTTGGGAAGCTAAATAACTGATTATGGCTGGAGTACTGAGACTACCGATAGCACGAAACGCAGTTCCGAAATAGAAAAAAATGTTCACATGTAATCTAGATTTAACTATTAGAAAATCTGCTGTGAATCTGTTTGCCTGGAGTTTAGATTTATACAGAAGTGAAACATGGACGAAAAGTAGTTCAAACAAGATGAGAATAGAAAGTTTTTATATGTGGTGCTACAGTAAAACTCCAGTAAAGAAGCATGCGGACACATTTTAAGACAGGATGTGATCAACACGTTAGTAATAGAGATAGAGAGATGTGTGGGGGGGTAAAATTGTAGAGAGAGACCAATATCTGAATACAGCAATGATGTTCAAATGGAACTAGGTGACAGTAATATTTCGGGGATGGGGAGGCTTGCATATAATAGAACAATATGGAGAGCTGCATTACACCACTTTTCAGACTAAACACGACAACAACAACAACAGCAAACTGTGCTTACTTTACTTCTAAAAGTCTGTATAATAATGCACATTTCATGCTACTTGGGTTCGATCTGACTCTCTGTCTTTTAAACTGATGGCTTATACGTGTATTAAACGAACTGATTCTGAAATTATGCTTGTCGTTGTGATTTGTCTGATTATCTTAAAATTCAATTCTATGCAGCACGGTAGTGAAACGTTAAAATCAGTAACCATTTCTTTTACTACTATGTTTTCCTTCATTTATATCATCACTCTAATGATAACCCAAACCGAATCAATTAAATAACTGAAATACATGCATTGTAATTACCAAAAGAGGAGCCGCAAATACTGTGTGGGGTAAGCTCTCTCATGGTATCACCGACTATAAAGTGCATGTTTGACAGAATAAATATGCTACGAGCTTTTCCTGTTATCCATTCACTGTTAGCTACGGGGTCAACATTGTTATATTAGCTTTGTAAGCGCTAATGACATTAATTTGTCTGTAGGATTCCCTTCTTGCAGTCATTACTCAATTTGAGTGTACACTGTGTACCCAATCTGTCTGTGTCTAGTGTAGATATGTTGAAGTGCGAAGACATTTTCAGAATGTTTGTGTAGCATCTAAATGAGGCGGGAAGTGGGTACCAGCCCGGTATTCACCTAGTTGGATGTGGAAAACCGCCTAAAAACCACATCCAGGCTGGCCAGCTCACCAGCTCTCACCATTAAGCCAAGATTTAATCAGAGGCTGGCTCGCCTTCCCGTGTCCCGGAAGCTGATGCTTTAGCATTCTCGGCTATCCGGGCGGGTAAACACTAATTACTAACGTTAATTTTCACTAAATGCTTTTAATCACATTTCACTTATTAACAATGGGAGTAAGATGTTATCCTCTGGCTGTCTTTACTGTTATGCAACAGGAAAGCTACTTAGGCTTCATTTAAACTGACAATGGTGCACACAGATAATTTAACACAAGGCTTGCATTACATTATTCCTAGGATGGCACTAAAATGTGCGAAAGGTGCTGGAGCACCTCTATGAGAGTCGAACACAAAAGAATTTCAGCAGCCAGCGAACGACACCTGAACCACATGTTACGTCATCAATTTCTTCTTCGGTGTCGCATTCGTTAATTGCCAGGTTTTCCAGTGCTTGCCACCGCACAAGACCTGAACCATGTCTTACCTCGTCCGACTCCTTACCTTTCTCTGCATCTTCTTCTTGCTCCTCCTCCTCTGGCAGCACCTCCAGCAGCCGGCGTTCTCTGGGCACAATGTCCTCTGCTCCCTCCTGTGGCGGCGGCTGCTCGAAACCCCCACCTGAGGAAGAATAAACGTGAGAGATGAAGAATTGGCCATTATACTGTTTATAAATCACATGTGATTTATCGCTGTTAACTGGGCTTCCAACATTCTGAGTTTCAGGGATCTACATTCGTACGCAACCTAATGGTCTGGTATCATGACTACATACGAATTACATACATGAGACACCTTTCTTTTAAACGGATGAGCTCTCCCCTGTCTCGCTTTGTCCTCTACAATGCTACATCGCAGAGTCATTTGCACAATATATTAAACGATTCTCTTTTCTTCCTGGTTATATATCATTCTTACTTACGCTTTCGCGCAGAGCGCATCACATTTACTATTTCTTCCTCAAAACACAAGAACAAAATTTACACCGATATAAGGCAAATTCGTTTCTCTTTGTACAGATACATGCGATATAGCTAACCGGATTAATGCTGTCAGAGTGTTCATATCCTTTTTCATCTCAGTAGTTTCACAGAATTGCATTATCACGTAAGAATGAGATTGTTTCGTAGTTGTCTGATATCACTATGCAAATCAATGGCCTGATGACCATGTATCAACTGCTACCATTTCTGTTCTAAGCATTTAAGTCACATTAAACAACGTACGTACTACATAACCCAAGAAATGAGGGAGTAGTTGTCTTAGTACTACGATGAGAATGGAGACAGAGAAATAAAGTGTTGAGGAACACCAAAATTAGAAACAACATCTTCTCGGTGCGTAATCCCAAAACTGATTATTCTCCCTCCTTCACTATTCTCAAGCTAGTGTGTAGTTAATATCCTTCGGCATATATTCCTCAATTACATAAAGGAATCAGTCGCTTCCACACCTCAAATATGTCTATGAATACATCACAATTTAAGTATACTGTTTACAATGAAACAAAAAAATTCTAGAATCTTCATGCTGCACAAAATCTCAGATAATGTACTACCGTCTTGAATCATTTAGTACCAATAGAATTGAACTCTAGACGAGGTGTGGGTACTTACAGTAATATTCCGGCAAACCCGGCCAGTCGCCGTCCCAGGGATTCTCTTCTTCTTCCACAGGATACTTACCACCACAGGAGCCTTGAATTAAGTTAAGAACTGCCTCCAGCTCATCCCTGGAGTAACTGTGTACCAGTGGTACACAGCGACAGTCCTCCGGACCACCTCCTGTCTACAAAACAATAAAATAATATGTGAGATTCATTGAAATATGTAATCTATAAGAAAATTTTAGCAACGTGTGTAAATCCGTAAAACGAACTACAGGTATAGTGATATTCTCCTAAAGCACTATTTATAATGCGAATGCACACAGAAAAGCAGAATATTATTCACACAAATGCTGATGAAACAATTTTAAAGCCGATACTCACAGGTTCATGCTGATTACGTGCATAGTTTGGAGATAGTAAATTTGTAATTGACAAGCCAGCAACGGCCATACCTGTGTACAGACCATTGTAACGTGAATCAAAAAATTATAATTTTATCAAACACGTTTACCGGAACGGTAGAAAATGAAAAAAACACATTAATTGAAACAAATATAGTCGGAAACGTAAGAAATAGAGATGCGAACGTGGATACACAGGTAACAGGTAGACCTAAAAGTGGGAGGGATACAATATGGGTGCGCAATTCGTGTGTCTACGTCAATACATTTATGTTCACTTGTATTTATCTACACGCCTCTACATTCATAAAGATACAATTACTCACATAAGACTTCCCTACATGTGTTGCCAATTCATATCGAATGCAACGATTCTAACATTAAAGGTCTTTACGAGGGCTTACATCTATCTAAAAACAAAGTAACGTCAACGTATCAGAAACAATAGAAAATTCGTAATTCTCATTAACTTGCTATCAGCGTTTTTACTTCGCTTCATAAGATGCAATATCAAATTCACATGCAACTAATGGCGAAGGAATAAAAAGATAAATAAAGGTGACGAATCGCTTTGTGTCGCTGGAAAAAGTGTAATATCGCTGGACGGTAACCAAAAAACGTTCGCCGCATCGTATCTCGATCTGCTACATTCTGGGCAACTGCTTAAGTTGTAATGTCATTCGTTACAATATCAAATGTCGTACTCGCATAACACGACGTACAGGACATATATAGCTTTTACACTCGTAAGTCTGAGCCGAAATGGAAATTAGGCTTACCATCGTTCGCACAAGAGCACTCGGCTCGCAAGGCATCGCATCGGCAATCTTGAGCCAACTGACAGGGATCGTTTCCCCGGAAATGAATTTACCGATCGTCAACTGTCTTCATTTGTTGCGTGCGCAATGACGTAACGTGGGTGCTATGTGCATCCGATTCAGCGAGTAGGCACGTCATATGGGAACTGGTTTCGCATCTGCTAGAACAATGTTCTGATGTGGAACGTTAGCACGAGATAGTTATTTCACTGAATGCCTTGTTTTATCAGTTTTTGTATATATTTTTGTGTTTCTACTTTTGATTCAATATATGAATGAGCAACATTACTTTGATATTGTATTACAAGAAATGTGTCTAGCGAATATAGTGATTCAGGATACTAATGCACCAGCATTGTCCGCCGAATGGTGTGGTACCGAAATGTAACTTATTGATTTCATTAGTCGTAATAAGTAAACCACCTAAATTCTCAAATCGCTTTGACAAAACTTGCCTCTTAGATATGGAGGAACCGAAACCAATCATTGGAAATCATTCGCTTGCTAAACATTTAACAGTTGGAAATATTAGTGGAGGGAAATACAATCTATGGGTGTTGTGCTTGCTAGTAAAACGTACATATTATCAAAATATTTGGAAAATGTAAGAAAATAAAATCACTCAGACAACATTGTTCCACTCCATATGCTTACTATGGAGACAAGGTTTTACTTTATCGTAATACGGACAGTATTATGCAAGTTATACTTACACAGTTAGGTAGCGTTGCTCACGTCCGTAGGTTTAAGCTTAAAATACCCTACACGTGCCTCCTGGCTGGTGCTAATTGAGCAACAGTGATTACAGGCAGCCAGACTATCCATAGGATCTCCTGGCAATGACATATCAACTAAATAGCAGAAACAGTTCTTTTCAGAGCTCATTAACAAGAAACATTGGACCAACTATCAGACTCCTTCAACCGAATATCGAAGCATTAGCAGGGCAAAGTGTGACTATCTGTCAACATTTTTGCCGGACAACAATATCGATGTCGTCGCCATTCAAGACACTCGTGTTTCCAGCGAAGAAATATTCCGAACCCGAGGTCGACTTCCTGGATATTCTGCACTTGGTGTAACTTACCACGAGGTGTATGGAATTGTTACGTATGTCCGTAACAACATAAACGAAGCTTCGCTGATTTCTGTAAGTGTGGAGGCAGATATACATACAGTTGTCATACAATTGCACGGCATTACTATTACAAATGTTTACAAACCACCCAAAACAACATGGCCCGATTTTGTCCTACACACAGCAGAACATCCTGCAATTTACATAGGAGACTTCAGTAGTCACCATGAACTTTGGAAGTACTCTCAAAATGATGAAAATGGGAGCATGCTTGCAGAATGGATCGAAGAGAATAATCTTCATCTAGTGTTTGATGCCAAAGATGAAGGCACTTTCAGGTCAGCTGCTTGGGACAAGGATTCAAATCCTGACTTATGCTTAGTTAGCTGCAACGAAACTGGCTTTCCCATCAACACCACAAGGAAAGTGATAGATGCCTTTCCTCACAGCCAACACAGACCTGTAATAATACAAATTGGCTGCACTGTTCCTGTCATACGATCAACTCCGCATGCTCGATGGAATTTCCAGAAAGCCGACTGGATGAAGTTTTCAACGGAACTGGATAAGACCATTCGATGGATACCTCCACTACATAATAACTATCAACGCTTCATTGGTGCAGTAACAGCAACAGCTAAAAAGTGTATGCCAAGAGGATACCGAAAAGAATATGTTCCAGGATGGAATGAGGAAAGTGAAACACTGTACCAATACTTCCAGCAAAGTGGTGACCCAGAGATAGCTACGAAACTATTGTCCAGCTTGGACATGTCTCGGAGGCAGAAATGGGCAGAAACAGTCAAAACTATGGACTTTACCCACTCGAGCAGGAAAGCATGGAGTCTTCTGAGAAAACTGGGAGGAAGTGCACCAGCATGCAGAAAAATTTCCGAAGTAACACCAGACCAAATTGCTTCCCACATCATTACCACCTCAAGAGTACCTCCTGACAAGGAACATACAAGACATATCAGACGACAGCTTCGTGACCTTAAAAAGAAGGCATCTCCCTCATCTGAGTATACCCATCCCTTCACAGTTTCAGACATTGACTCTGGACTGAAGGACCTCAAACCTCTTAAGGCACCTGGATTCGATGCTATCCACCCACAATGCCTGATCCATATGGGAGGAAAAGCTAAGAAATGGTTGGCAGAATTCTTCACTGACATCCTGCTGACTGGTCAACTTCCATCTGAGTTTAAAAAGGTGAAGATAATATCTGTTCTGAAACCTGGCAAACCCAGCAACAGGGTAGAAAACTATCGCCCCATTTCCCTACTCAGCTGCTGCTACAAGCTTTTTGAAAGGCTAATATATAACAGAATAAGTAGCGCTATCTTAGAGAACGTTCCAGTTGATCAGGCAGGCTTCAGACCAGGGCGTAGCTGCTACGACCAAGTATTGACTCTCACATCCTTCATAGAGTCAGGATACCAAATTAAGCAGAAAACATCTGTGGCATTTGTTGATCTAACTGCCGCCTTCGACACTGTGTGGAGGGAAGGCCTTATCTACAAATTTCTCCGCATCATACCCTGCAGAACAATGGCTCGACTGATTAACAGCATGCTAAGTGATCGGAAGTTCCAGGTAATCACTGGAAGCAACATAAGTAAGGAGAGGAAGCTGAACAACGGATTGCCTCAAGGATCAGTTCTCTCACCCTTACTGTTCAACCTATATCTATCTGATCTACCAGACACTTCGTCCAGAAAATACTGCTATGCCGATGACCTGGCTCTAGCCGTCAAACACCAGGAAATGAAGACAACAGAAGAGATTTTAGCCAATGACCTGTCTGCATTAGACAATTACTTCAAAATCTGGAGACTCCAACCCAGTGTGAGTAAAACAGAAGTGTGTTGCTTCCATCTAAATAACCAGTTGGCGAACGTAAAACTGGAGGTAAGTTTCAGAGGCAGAATTCTTCATCACAACTGGAACCCAAAATATCTTGGTGTCATCCTGGATCGTACGCTATGCTTCAAACAACACCTTCTTAACTTAGCTCAAATGCTGAGGACTCGAAACAACATCCTCCATAAGCTATGCGGAACTACCTGGGGATCTTCAGCAACCACCCTGCGAACTTCAGCTCTGGGCTTGGTATACTCAAGTGCTGAGTATTGTGCACCTGTTTGGATGAATAGTCATCATACAAGGCTTGTTGATACCCAGCTGAATACGACAATGCGCATAATATCTGGCACAATCAGATCTACTCCAGTTTATTGGCTTCCACTGTTAAGCGGTATAATGCCTCCTGATCTATGCAGATGTACTGCCCTTATGAGAGAATTCCACAAGATCTCCAGGAATTCTAACCTACTCGTGCATAGCGACCTGCCACTTGTAAATCGCAAGAGACTGAAATCAAGTCATCCAACTCTGTGCGATGCCGCTGACATGGTTGCTAAGAATTTCAAACCTCTTGGAGAATGGAAAGGTCGGTGGGAAGCAGTGACAGATGTGCACCTGCATAACATCTTCTCAGGTGCTAAACTTCCAAGTGGATTCGACTTACCACGCAAGACGTGGTCTACTCTCAACAGAATCCGTACCACCCATGGGCGATGCAGGGATGCTCTCTTTAAGTGGAAGAAGCTGCCCGATCCAACTTGTGACTACGGGGCTCCATACCAGACTGTTCACCACATTGTCAGTGAATGCAGGATTCGAGCCTATCACGGCGCCAAAGAGGACTTCCTGCTAGCAACTCCAGATGCAGTGCGCTGGATTGAAGGACTGGATATTCAGTTGTAAAGACAAACTTAAGTTTCTTGTGTGTCGATATGTACATATGTATATGTAATTTCATGATATGTCTGTATTAGCCATACGCTAAATAAAAAATATACTTACACAAAGAAAGAAAAGAACATTAAAAGTACTCTTAGTGAGATGCTGAACATATCATTATGCTAAGATACACATCCCGGCGTTTGGAATTGTCCGTACAGTTTGCTGTATCTGTCGACACTGAAGATATGTGAGAATAGACTATGGCAAATTTTGGAAAACAACGAGTTGTGCACGTTAAGTTAACAGTATATTTTCTACTATAAAATTAACAATATACTTCTGGCGTTATTAGGAAGTACGTCTTACTACAGGAAATTATAGTAAAATCTAAAGTAATATTTTCGGCAACTGAGTTCCATATGTCTACAAAGCAAAATCCATTTCATAAGTTGACGTGCTTCTTACATGTAAAGTAGAGGGATGATATTATTCTCTTAGTTTCAGCGTGGTGCGAGTCGTTTATATTCCACTGTGTATGTGTTTGTCTATGAGAAAGATGTGCCTAGAGCCATTTGCGACATTGTAGTTAAGTTTATGCGATTATTTTACGACCAAACATCTTTTTCCATTTTTATCTGACGTTGGAGGTTAAATTATGTTCTTTTGAAAAGTACGTAGGAAAAGTACCAAAATAAGTCTCATTTGTTTTAGGCATATGTGGGTTTAGGATAATGCATGCTCTCTCACTGCTTAGAGCATCAACTTGCATGTTTTACATGTTATGGCCCACTCAGGGGATAGACAGGAGAGCTTATCTAAGCAAAATGCAGACATCATCGGTTCTCAGTGTAATCACTGCAATTATCAACTGCGAAACGTGTGATACAAGTGATCACGTGGACATATGGGCATATACCACAACGAAATTAACTCATCCAAGGATACTGGTGCGAACGTCCTCCAAGAAAATGTCTTCAGGTAATTCAAAACGATATACAAACGGTCTGCGTTGATGATGATGATGATAACTTCCTGAACAGCCTTAACGGTCACTTTGCGATAGGAAAATTTTATGCAGTCACAGAAATGTGTATCATTTCTTGCCTTATGATTCCTCCATCGCTCACCGATAATAACGCAATTCTTATGAGAAGTAGGTGACTTAAACCTAATAGAGCATTCTAAGAAGGAAACCGGTGCGCATTAAAACCAAATGTGGTTTGCCTAATGAAGTGACCAGTGTCACGTGTTCCCCTGCTAGGTAGCACTATTCTCACCTCCACTTCGAATCTAACTGGCGACCACGGTGCCGTCGCAAACACAGATGTGCCTTGTGTTTTCAACCGAATCCCATTCACGCAAATGTCTCGTGAACATGGTACTCTCCATGCTCTGACACAAGTAGTTGTAGCTATTCATGTCTTCTTTTATTTTAATGCATATGTTTCTCAATAAGGCATGCATGTTAAAACTTTGTTGTACGCCAATGGTTTCCCTACAATTCATCCAAGTAAGACACGCCCTGACGACGACAAGCTGCGGTATCGGATGTGCCTCGTCCGCTTTCTACACAATTGCTTCCATACCTCAAAACGTCTTAAACTGTCCAAACAGAAGTGGATGGAAAAATTTCTCTGCCTTGTTTGTTTTGCTGCACATGTGTACTACGTAAGATGTCAGATCTCGCTAATAGTTAATTGTTTAATACTGATGTGAGAATTTTGAACCCCAGACAATATTTATGCGAGAATTTTGAATGCCAGACACAATCACAACATGACACTTTTGTGCTGCTCATTAAAGAACGTGATTTCGCTTTTTGCAAAATGTTGTGATTATTTTCATCACTGAATAGATACTTCGTATTACTTAATGACAAGTATAGGTGCAGGTGACATATAAGAGTATCAGACCATCACACTTTCCTCCCAACAATAAACCTTCGCACTCCCACACATTCCCCTCCTCTTCCCCACACTCCATCCATCAACCAACATTCCTTGTTAACTGTGATACTTGGTGCAATCTGAATATACTTCTGTTTTACGTAAATCCCTTTGGTGAATGGATTTAGCAAAAAAGCTTACCGCTGCTAGAGAATGGTAAGACACCGATCACTGGAGTGTTCCATGCGTCCCAAAACAATTACAAAGGCTGGAGGCTGCTCTCGGACACGTCCACTTCTCTCAGGACATTATTTCACCGTAGTACTTGTTTAAATGAAAAATTTTGGGTCTCACAAATAGAGAACAACTAATAAACATGAAGATAAGGCATCTCACAGCTGATATGACTGAAAACCTTGCAACTCATTCAGAAATCGAAAAATGGTAAAGCAACGGTCGTGATGATATGAAAGACAAAATGCATTGCTTGCATAAGTTTTCCCACTCTGCTTGGCACCTAGATGACACACTTACCGCTACAGCGTGTCACTCGTGTCCTCTTCAACATTTACTTTAGTAGCTCAGTGTCACGGGCACAAGCGTCAGTTCGGCTCCACTGCTTTATAGTATGATACCTCACAAAATGATGCACAGACGGCGACAATATAGACGAGAAGCTGGTGTTGCAACGTGTGGAGAATATCCTGGTGCAGCTAATCTGGGCAGTCAAAGTACCACAGCTGTTAACAGTACGTACTGAAAGGTTTCAGCTGAAGTTTCGCTTGAAATAATTAATTTTTGTATAATATTCTTCTCAATTACTCGTTTATTGCCTTTTTTTAGTTCAGTTAAAATGGTAGAAGCTTTGCTTGTTCTTCATACCCAGTATCCGCATTTATCTTATCCGCTGATTTAATCGTCAGAACAAAAGCAGATCAAGTCAGAATACTTGATACAGGAAACTGATAGCGAAAGTCTGACTCTACAACCAATACAGATAATTTATCGCTGTGACAACATATCAGTTCCTGTTGGAGCACTTAATCAAATGTCGAAATGTGTGTGAATTCCTAAGGGACCAAACTGCTCAGATCATTGTTCTCCAGTCTTAGACATTACTTAAGCTACTTTAAACTAAGAACACACACACACCCATGCCCGAGGGAGGACTCCAATAACCGGCGGGAGCGGCCGCGCAGTCCGTGATATGCCGCCTCAAACCGCAGGGCCACTCCGCGCAGCCACTTACCCCAACTACTGAATGTTAAGTACACACTGCAGCAACCAGAAAACAATGACTGAACAGTCGTGAGGGACGTAGAACGGTTTACTGAATTAGCTGAAAATGGTGGACAACGCTTTATGAGTCTCGCAATCTCCTGCGTTTAGCCAGATGTGGTGATTAGGTTCTGGGAGACAACACTTCGTTCCAGGTCCGTGGTGCCATTGTCACGGATGATGAAATACGATCAGATTTTTAACACCACAGTCATACTTGGCCCAAGACTTTGCCAAATGTGGTAGAGATGCGTACTCCCTCCGTCTTCAGGCCACGAGTGGCCTACCGGGGCCATCCGACCGCCGTCTCAACCTCAGAGGAGGATGCGGATACGAAGGGGCGTGGGTCAGCATACCGTTCTCCCGGCCGTTATGATGGTATGCTTGACCGAAGCCGCTACTATTCGGTCGAGTAGCTCCTCAGTTGGCATCACGAGGCAGAGTGCATCCCGAAAAATAGCAACAGGGCATGGTGGTCTGGATGGTCACCAATCCAAGTGCAGACCACGCCCGACAGCGCTTAACTTCGGTGATCTCACGGGAACCTGTGTATCCACTGCGGCAAGGCCGTTGCCACGTGGTAGAGATGTGTAGTACTGGAAAACGATATTTTCTGGTGACCGCAAATTCCATTGATTATAGTTAGATTTTAGTGTACTAAATTTATTCACACACAGAGTAAATTCAACTAAGTGAGCTCTTAGGCAAGGGAAATAGTAGGTGCATTTCTTTTCTAAATCTGATCCTTAACGCATGCCACCTATTGTTTGTTAGATTTCGTGCGCGAATACTGTCACCCGTTGACTGTCAAAAAGGGATTTTAGTTACCCCACAGTAAACATTTTGAGTTACTATTTAGTATGTGACCAAAAAAAATTCAGTGTGGAGTAAATTGAATTCTGATGTGATGCAGTTAATCAATCATTTATAATAATGTTCTCTAGAAAATGGAAACGCTATTCCAATCACATTGAAGATACTTCAGTGTTTTCTGCTTCGATTTTCATTGTTGTCGTCAGCAGTCCACGAATTATATTGTTTTTTTTTTCTTAACGGAGTAATACATGTATTTTACATGAGATCTTTGTGTATCTCGTAATTGATTCATATGTTGGGAAAATTCACAAAACATTTGTCTGTAATGACGTTTGGAGAAGCAGAAGGGTGAAAGTACCCGATTTTTCAAAACAAAGAATCCGTTACTTGGCGTACTCGCATTTTCAAACGACTCTTATTTAAAGACAAAGAGTTCACGATTCCAGAATTTGTTAATATGCATTTCAGTTAGATATATGAATTCAAGCAAAAAAAAAATGGTGATGGTGAAGTGGAGCTGCCGACATTACAATTTGCAACCCAGAACGTCGCTCACTGAGCCACACGCGTCATTACGACTCACAAGCGGACACTGTTATATATAATAATGGCTGATATTTTCGAAGTCACTATTTTTCCTTCCTGTGACAAAAAATCTATCGACGTGGTATGTTACGCAGGATATTCAAATAAAAAGTTTCGAGAGTTTATGGAGGCTTTAATACGCATAAGGTCGGAAACAAATTTACTATAAACATTCATCGTAATTTTCACATGGTGCATTCTGTGTTGTGGCACACCATTATACTTCTGTAACTAGTTTCTGTGTCTGTGACTGGATTACAGCTCCGAATAGAAGTCTACTACTCAAGACGGGACAGGGCAGGTATGGTCTTCTGCTACGGGAGTGCAGACGGAAGCAGCATAAGGACATGTAATCTCTATGTTGCAAACTAACGACGACGCCATATACCAACTTCAAAGATGTTTCGTATCCCGATGTAGTGTCTTTCGGAAACGGGGTCCTTTGTAGTAAGAGCACAGGATCATGGCTGACCTGAAAAAGCTTCCCCAAATGATATGAAACAATGGTTATTAGAACATGTGTAGGACAACACTCCAACGAATGAAGTGGAAGGTATTCACAAGTGTGTTGTCTGGTGTTGTCTGGAGAGCCATGAACAGTAACTCTGTCCCTGACGTATGGAGCGAGTCCAGGCTCTGCTGACAAACGAGCGACATGCCAGGTGGGAGTTCTGAAAGTCGTTTCTCCAAACGAGTGCTCATGATCAGTAGTTAACAGGGCAAGTGTTGTTTGCTGATCAGGTAAGCTTCTGGAGAGACGGTATTCTAATTTTCCGTTATATACATATACTGGCTGAAAGTAACTTGGACACACATCGAGAGAGACAACACCGGCACACTTTTAGTATCCGTATTTCAACAAGTGCCAAATGGGACAAGCCACGTTCTACAGAACAATTTTGCTGTTGCTAAATACAGTCAGTTCTATCAGACCCCGTTACTTGTGTTACTGTAGGATTTGTCATTATATGAAAGACTGAAATCTAACTACATCCATGATGGGGCAGCGACCTATTTTCAACTCTGAGTGAGGCTGCACATAGCCCGAGTCTTTTAGGAGTGATGCATTGGTCTGCAGTAGCCAACAACTTGATCAACCCATTCTCCTGAACTTGACTCTGTGGATAGGCTTTAGGGCCAAGTAAAGACCTTGGTGTATGCAGTCCCCAGAATGATGTGTGTACAGTATGACAATGCGTGTTTACTGCCTGTGACATAATCCCAGAACAACTAGGGGTGTGCCAAACAATGGGTTATTCCATGAGACCTTGGGTGGATGACAGTGCTACAATGGCTGCCAGTAGCGTTGGGCACATGTTGTGATGACTAGTGCATGACCATTGTAATAGTTGACAGTAGTAGTACTAAACCATATATCCGAAGAAAGGCATTACGAGCACTGTTTGTAGGAAGTTTTGCCTTCCCTTGTTACTTACTACATGCTCTCTGTAAATACAGAAATCTTTCTAACATACAGAGTGTGGATTGAAATCGTTTGCCAAGACGATTATTTCAGAGAATGGAGATTTATTTATAGGAAATACTCCAGAAGCAACCAACTACAAATGTGAAAAACGTGTGGTAACAAATTCACTCGGAGATGGTGTGTAATGCATTCAGATACATGAAGTTTCAGGTCACCCACTTCCTTCTGATTGGACTTTTCAGAAAACATCTAGGAGGCAAAAACTTTACACCAAGGCAAATATTAAGTTTATATACACTCTTCATCACAAAAAATCAAACTTCCGATTTCAAACATTAGTGAAGGAATCCTCCGCCCAGCTAACCTATGCAGCAGGTAGCTTCGAAATGGGTTGGAGTTTTATATGCTGTTTTGGTCATTGTCGTTCCATATAGTTTTCTACCCATGTGGTCTACAAAAAAAAGCATGGAATTACATCACATGCATTGACCCATTGACTCACAGTTGCCATTTTATATAGTTTTCTACCCATGTGGTCTACATAAAAAGTGTTGAATTACATTACAAGCATTGACCCACAGACTCACAGTAAGGGAGAAAATCTAAATGGACGGAGGTTGCCGCTCACCATACATAAAAAAAAACACTGGAGTGGGGAGGGGTTAGGAAGGAGGGGCAGACAGCCATGCAGAAAGGACTCTCTGAGCAGTGGTCTGTTTTAATTTCAGTGCTTCCTTCTCTCCCTGTCCTCTTTTTCAGAACAGTGATTATGATAAGGTGGGGCAGTATTAACATTATGTGTTGTTTTACTTCATTCTGGGTGTGGTGAAAGTAGACAACTCCTAATTATCCATCCATATCAAGCCTATTAAGAACATTCAAAATGACCAAGTCATCTTATTTTATTTTCAGTTTAACAATATATAAAAATGGGCCTACCAGTCAAATGCAGGAAACAAAAGCCTGTAAGTGGAATAGAATGTGATACTTCTATTTGTTATTAGTTAACAATACACATCACTAACTGTACAATTAAGTTTTAAATTAAAGAGCACAAATAAAAAGCACATACAGATTAGCTGGATGCAGAAACTGAAAGTAGCATTCATTATACATATGTGTCAGTTAACAGTGTGTTTAAATGCCCAAAAGCATGCTCGTAGCACGAAATCAAAGACTTCTGAAAAAGTATCAGGAAAAAAGATGGTGTTAACACTTAATCCTCATAACTAAACTATGTAAAGAAATCTTATACAAGTGCTGAAATTACCTGTTGTCATCAAAACTAAGCGTAAACCAGTGATATGGACCATGGATTTTTGTTAAAGAACCTTTATGTGCACTGAACGATGGAGATAGAAAAAATAAATGTTTCTATCCTGCCCAGAAAACTGAATGGAAAGCATAGAGAACATTTAGCTAGCAGAGAAGCCTCTTGCAGATGAAGCACATTAAACACCGCAGTTGCAAAACGCTGTATAAAATACTATTACTTGTTTACATTAACGATAGCACAGAATGTACCACATAAGATAATACAAGTGTGTTCACATTTTAATTACTGCTAAATATCGAGATACACACAATATTTGTACCTGTGATAGTACACAAATTGACAACAATTAGCAAAGCTACTTATAGGAACGGAAAAACATGAACTTCTGGATAACAATGAAGCATAAACTTGAAAACTCAACACAAATTAGACATTCGTAAACTGAGTCCCAAATATAAAATTTTTTGCTGTGTATCTTGATGTAATTGTTCAGTCTAGAAAAAGTATCAAAACTACACGCAAAGGAAAACATTTTCAGGCGGAACCTCGGTCTTCTCCATACTGCTGTTTTCTTCAGCTGCGCGTCCGGCCATTCTGATTTAGGTTTTCCGTGATTTCCCTACACCACTTCAGGCAAATGCTGGGATGGTTCCTTCGCAAGGGCACGGCCGATTTCCTTCCCCATCCTTCCTTAATCCGAGCTTGTGCTCCGTCTCTAATGACCTCGTTGTCGACGGGACGTTAAACACTAATCTCCTCCTCCTCCTCCTCCTCTTCTTCAGCTGCCTCTGCTGAGGTGTTACTACACTCATTTTCTTCTGTGGGATGATGATGACATAGTTAGGGTTTCTTCCTTTTAGGCATTGTAGCTACTCGAAAAAAATTACTGGTGTGGCCTTGGACTTGTGTTTCATCGAGCCATTGACACTCACTTTCTCCACCTGGTCATCAGTGAAATCATTCTACAATAAAGAAGGGAAAGGAAACATTTCTATAATGATATCATAAATACATGTAAAGGCACGACTAAACTGAAGAGAGAAAGAAAGAGCAAGACAAAATCTGAAAAGACAGTAAAGATAAACTGATGAACGACTTGTCAAATCATGTGGTATCACTAACTGCATGTCACTCAGTGAGGTGTTTGCAGCTCAGAAGAGTCTGTCCACATTCGATACATCGCCCTATTTTTATTCCGTGTTTAATAAGGTGTGCTATAAAATATTGCACACAATCAAATATACATGCTATAAATGCCAAATGTCACGTCTCACAGTACCATATATAACGCAATTCGTGTTATAAGCTGCTGGAAAACAAAAATCACTTACTTCACATAGATAAGAATACCTCGTCCGTTTCATAAGGCTGCTCAGTGACTTCTAGCACCTCTGTTCACAGAAATTCTCCACTGCTTCCATCTTTCCTCATTCTGCAAATATACTAGCACACAAACTCCACCTTCTCCCAAGGAGAAGATGAGGAAGCAGCACAAAGTGGCGGCAGAATGAACAACAAATCGTCAAATACATATGGCACAAGTGAATATCGCAGTTGCTTAAAAACTGTACCGAATTCACCACAAAACTCATTCTTGTTTGTACTCGTGTTGAAGCTCGCAGATCTAACACCTGTGCAAAAAGGTGTCTGAATTAAGTTGAAACATATATACAGAGAATAGCAACGTTTGTAACTCTGATTGTTTCCGTTAGTCTCCAAAACAATAATCAAATCTCGGAAAGCGATACGATGTAAGGGAGAGAGAGAGAGAGAGAGAGAGAGATACCGATGGCAGAAAATGGCGTCGCAGCTGATCAGCCAATCACGCGCGATTTCGCCTAAGGCCACTCTCTCCCTGCATACAGGCTCTCTAAAGACGCCTGTTGAGATTCAGATGTCTTACATAATTACGTTATACGCACTTCTCGTTCAGTAGTTCTTATGAGCTTGCGTGGTTCTGGAATTCATACCATTACAGCGATGTGCTACAAGCTCAGCTGTAACCTGAGGCATAACAGCGATCCTCTCAACAGTGATTGTCATTTAAGTATCTCCATGGGCATATTTCTTCACCAGCTTCAGTATTAACAAACGCAAACAAAGAGCTTGTGAAGATAACAGCTCACACTAGCAATGCACACTGGCCAGAATGTTTCTGACTGACTAGGAAAGTTCACTACACAAAGTCAGTGCACCGGAATAGAGCAGCTAGGTGATACAACTGTAAGTGCGAAGTCACACCATTAACATATTACTAGCAGCCCTCAAATGTAACTGCCTTAGTGGATCGCAACTCCCAGATCTTTGCTGCATAGAGAGTATAAACAGGAAGTTTATTTTGTTATGATAACTAATTTATCGAAGGTTATCTTTGAACAAGGATTCAGATTGTTACGATCTTCAACTGCCTTATGAGTGATGCTATGGTTGTCAATTTATTACATCAGCCATTAGAGGTTGTATAGCATTTAGTGTTAAACGTGTTGTTTATGGGAAAAATGTTGATTGAAATCTTTATAAAAAAACATAAAGCATGGCTCATTTACACGCGCTGATTATGATCTTAAGCCCTTAACTTATAGGTACTTTCCTGCCATCTGTACAGTTTTTATGGCAGGTACGCAGTGTTTTGTATGCAAGGATATTCTTAAACCACGTGTGCAATGATACAGGCTGTAAACAGAGATAGAAACCCCGAATAACTAAAACTCAATTCAGATCATTTTAACTACTGATTCATTCCTGATAAGAAACAGGTTATTGACAGAGATCGAGAAGTCAGCTGCCTGTAGAGACATTTGAAAAATGCACCCAGTGAAATTTGTACCCAATATGTCTGTCAACTACTTGCTCAGTGTGTCACAACCAACTTGCTACACGAGTCCTACTCCACCCCCAACTTGCGTCCTCAGTGGGGTGCTTTGTGGACCTGTTCGAGACGCGTAGACGCCGCCGTGAAAATGAGCCTCAGCGTAAACAAAATTCTCTTTTATGATGTTCATCTATATGACTACTCTGAACTTCACACTTAAGTGCTCGGCAGAGGGTTTATCGAACCACTCTCATACTATTTTTCTGCCATTCTGACGTCGAATAGTGTGTGGAGGTGGGGTGGGGCGGGGGGGGGGGGGGGGTTCGGGGGCTAGAGGAACACCAAAGTGTCAGTTCTGGTTTCTATTATACTATTATGATGATAATTTCTCACTATGTGGGTGGACGTCAACTAAATGTTTACGTAACCGGAGAGCAAATTTGGAGACTAAGTTGGTGGAAGGTCTCGCTACATCAAGAAACGCCTTTGTTTCAATGACTGCCAGTCCAGTTCATGTATCATATCCCAGGCACTCTGTTCCCTGTTTCACGACGAGACATAACCTGCTGCCGTTACTTGAATTTTGTTGATGTCCTCCGCCAATGCTATCTGGTAAGGATCCCACAATGCACAGCAAGATTTTGGCAGAGGACGTACATTCTTAGTATAAGTCTTCTCGTCAGCGTATTTGTTGCATCTTCTGACTGTTTCGCCAATTAACTGCAGTCTTAGATTTGGCTATCCCACAACGCCATCTACGTGATCGTTCCAATGTAGTTTGTTAGTAACTTTTATTCCTAGATACTTTGTGCAATAGGCAACACTTAGATTTGTCTGATTCATCTTGTAACTGAAATTTAACAGGTCCCTTTTAGTACTCATGTGAACGGTCTCACACGTTTTATGTTTTAGGGTCATTTGTCACTTTTCACACTGTATTGATATTTTGTCTAAAGAACTTTGTAATTGGTTTTGGTATTCTGATGACTTTATTAAACGAAAAACAAGGTGTGGAGGAATCTCACAACAAGAAAAACAAATCAGTCTTAATTGGCACAATATGACGTTGTTCAATTCTGTTTGTATACCATTTATTTAATCAGTTTGTAGAAGACATGGATCCTGCCCTCCTCACTTGTGAATTGGTGGGAAAAAGGCTGGAGAGAAAGGTGCTGACTTAATTTTTGGTGGGAAAAATAGCCCACTCTGTTTGCACCACCCTATCAAATTAATCCTTTCACAATTTGCAAGAGTCAAATAAATCAATTAAAACACTCATGGTCACGCTACAAAGTTTCATCTTCGTAATAAAACGTATTTTTAATGTTTGAGAGACACATATACATTATGCAAATCAAGTAATTACATTTAAGCCTAAAATAGAACACAGAGCTAAACATATCCACTGATGTTTGGGAACACAAGGAACACCTTCCATGGACTGCCAGACACTCTTCTCCACCAGAAAGCTTCCACCTTACACTAAACACATGTGGCGAAAAGTGCATCTGATGGCAGACTCTCGCGATCATGGAGCGCGCATCGTCCGCCGACTGCAGCAGTGCCAGGAGCCGTGGCTGTGCTGGCCGGGGGAAGGCTCGAGACCTGCAGGTGTGTTGGCCGTGCCGGCAGCTGCCTCTCTGCCCATCTCCCGGTGTCCACACGCCAACCGTCCACAACAGTCAATGGACTAAGGGACTATCAGTGTAACTGCTCACCTGTCAACCAACCAGTTTACATTGGAGGAATAATCGTCCAAATCAAACAACGCCATATTGTACAGATTTAGGATTTTCAACAGAGAAGAAGGTCCATTTTATATGCTCATATTTTTGCGGAACGATTCAAAGAAGAATGAAGTGGACAGTTACTGTGAACAGAAGTGATATAAAACAGTCAGGAGCCTTATGAAACTATCAAAGTCTTAATATCCATATGAAGAAAGCAACTTTTGTTTTCCAGTAGCATATTAGAGAAGTTGCTGCATGCGTGTTATTGTGAGAAGTGAAATTTGGCTTGTAAACTGATTGTGTGCAATTTTTGTTGCCCACCTTATCATATTGATTCTGATTTCCATGTAACAATCAAAGAATTCACACAACACGAATGTTTGGTTCTGTCGATGCTCAAGCAGCATACCAGTTTGCTATTTTGACACTCAAGAGAGCGCTACGAGGGACGCCGCTGGACTTGTCACACAGATGCGGCCAAGAGCCGATTAACTTAAGAACGTCTCTTTGTACCGGCCAGTTGCAAGAGGGTATGCCGCATCTTCAGGTCCGCCACTGACCGCATACAGGCCTCGCTAACTCCTAACACACTGCGAGGCCAGCAGACGTGGCTTGCGCACGGAACTCCAACTGCAGTTCCACCCTGACATACACTCCACAGGTTAAAAAATTCACTGTGCTTGAACCGAGACGGGCAGGTTGTCCAACCACCTTCAACGTCTCACAGGAAATGTAGATTCTTCGCTTTTGAATGTGTTATTTTAGAAGCCACAAGAAAACGGAGCATAGATCAGTTTTCACATCGTTAATTTATCGTTAGTTGTTGTCAAAACCTTGTACAACAACATAGCATAGATTATACATCATCTATGTATTATCTCATCGGGTAGAAGAAACTCTTACTATCAACCTGATATCTGCTACGTTCTGCATTACAGCTCTGGAATATTACACTCATTTTTTGCTCATGACAGAGTGCTAAGAGCATGCTCCATCTCTGCTCAAGGATGCCTTCTTCCTTTTGAACTCTCTTGAGGTATCCAACTGCCTCAGTATCTAGGAAATCTATTACGTTATTGAAATAGCAGCACCGATTTGTTGCAAATATCTAGTTAATATTCCACGTTACTTCATAAATTTGGTAATATAGCAGATCTTATTTCGATGCCCGTCTCTCTCCGTGTAGGTGGGAGATGGTTACACCTGACTACAACTCCAAATCTCTAACCATATCTATGGCACTCTTGCCCTCACTTGCACCAGGCGATTGGCTGCAACTAATATCAAATTGATTGGATAAATGATTACACAGTACTGCGTAACCACTCACAGCAGCCAGATGCAGTCCTTCCCTATACTGTTCGTCTGATGTGCTGTACCACCCCTCCTGAAACTGTACCCAGGTACAGTGTTGTTCTCTAAGCTCATTGCGCTGTACCATCTGCATGTATGTGCGAAGCTCATGATGGGCAGTTGTGTGTGTGTGTGTGTGTGTGTGTGTGTGTGTGTGTGTGTGTGTGTGTGTGTGTGCATGCTCCACCTGTTCAGTATATATTAATGACTGTGATTTGTCATGTTGGTTTGTTCTGCTCTAAAATTTCTAGACTTCAATTTATTGGTACAAACTGGGATCCAAATGACAAACACTTTCAAATGTGTGTGATGACTTTCGGAGATACCTATGTGGTAAATTTCTCTACTTCATCTCTGTCAGGACTGAGAAACCATGTCTGCTAAATACAGGTGACAATGTGATGTCAGCAGGAATATTAGGTATAAAGAGCAAGAAAGTGTCTAAAGAACCATGATCGAACATTATAAGTTATAACTGTATGACATTAAAAAGTGCTGTTTTTAAGAAGCAGGTGTCTGGGACATCGAAGTAGTTGCCAGTTCTTACAATTCTTTTCCCTGTATCTTATGTTTATTTTCTTAGAATTTCAAGGATCTACCCACTTCCTCATGGGAAATCTACTTTCCTCGCAGTGGCTGTGTCGCAGACTCTTCCTGCTCCTGTAGTAACTTGATATAGAGATCCCTCCACTACAAAGAATCCTATTTTAATGGTCTAATTTGTATCTATGGAAATTGATTGTAACGAGTTTGATTCTGCTTAAATGTTGCGGTTCATAAGTACATTTCAAAAATCGTTATGGGATGTATATGGTGCAAAAAAACATCGGTTGTAATCCTTTGTAGGCTAGTGGTTGATATATTGATCACCTTTAATAAGTGTCAAACAGCGAACTAGTTATATTGTAAGCTGGCCCTTAACAACACATTAGGTGTTCCTAAATGGATTACTTGAGTCTTTCTTTATATGAGGTTGATAGAACGTTCTTATTGAGATGGTAGCTGGCTAGGAGAATACGGTCCACGTGAAATGTGTCTTTGCTGCCATTTTGTGTGCGCGATGTATATTCATTCATGTAAGGATTTGTTGATCAGAAAATTAGTTAAAAATAATGTAGGAAATTTATTGGGTTAATAGTTGGGTTTTGCATTATATATATGTTTATACATCCTAAATACAAAACTCAAGTAATAACACAAAGAAATCCGAGAGCATGGAAGTGAAATTGGAGGATAGTGTTAACTTTCAGGTTTATGTAGGCATTTCTCACTTAAGGAAGGAGGGCCCTTAGGAGAGAAAGTTGTCGCTGTAAAAAAAACTCCTCCCGAACGGGCCATGAAGGCCTAGCGGTACCGACCGGCCGCTGTGTCATCCTCAGTGCATAGGCGTCACTGGGTGCAGATATGGAGGGGCATGTGGTCAGCACACTGCTCTTCCGGCCGTATGTCAGTTTCCGAGACCGGAGCCGCTGCTTCTCAATCAAGTAGCTCCTAAGTTTGCCTCACAAGGGCTGAGTGCACCTCGCTTGCCAACAGAGATCGGCAGACTGGATGGTCACCCATCCAATTCTAGCCCAGCCCGACAGCGCTTAACTTCGGTGATCTGACGGGAACCAGTGTTACCACTGCGGTAAGGTCGTTGACTTCCTGTAAAAACTATTCCAGTTGTTGGGTATTGCATATTTTTTACAGACAATTACGAATCTACCATTTCTTTCAAAATTATTAATTAGAGAAGCATTTGGCTGTGGAAAAATGCTCCAAATAGTAGATATTTTCCTAAAATCTTACCGAAGGCAGACAAGCAGATGAGATAAGGACAGGATGGCTGTACTATGGAACCTGATATTTCCATATCAAAATGGAGAGACAGAGGTACAAAATCAAGTTTGATGGCAAGTATAATTGAAATCCAATGCCACACCTAAAATTAGGAAGTATCTTGGCCAATGGAATAACTGGAGATGTTACTACCAAGAAGAAAGATGGAACACAGACAACCCCAAGTGCAAAGTTTATGGAAAAAATGTCCGAAACCTTTAACCACAGATAGTGACGAATGAAGGGGTACATTTTTCATGCGAGGTTATGAGCAAAGCGTGCGCTCACTGTAGTACAAAAGAGCCGTCTTTTCTTCACCCATTTCATTCTAAAGAAAATGTGTGGCCCTGCAATTTGTAATATTTCATTGTGTTTAGATCTGTTATCTTGTTTGAATATTGTAATGTGTTCCATTTTTGAAATTGAGCAAATTAATTAATTTATTGTATCGTCATTGCATTCGAAATGACATGTTTCTTTGTTCGTGTTTTTGTGACATAAGAAAGCGGTCTTTTAAATGGCCACCATCCACAGTAGTCGAAACCCCACGCAAGATGGACAGTGGTCTGTAATTCAGGCACCTATATTTTACTCTCAGTCCCAAGGAAAATAAAACATAAACTCTTCTAACATTATTAAATTCGTATATTAGTAAATTTTTCAAAGTTTGACAAAAACTTTCTCCTATAAATGTTTAATTGCTCGTTAGTGAATTACAGAAGAGAAGTATCACACAATATCACGGTTCATAAATAGCCCTGACAGTTGTTTGGGACCAATATTACACGCTTCTGATTCCAGTGCACTGTTGCATTAGTGCATATTTTTCTTAGAAAAATTGCATTTTGAAATTAGAATACAGTCTATATGCCTGTATATGAGATGGAAGACTCTAATTTTAATGGAACATTTGTAAATGGTGGAAGGGATCACCACACATAGCATCACTGTGTATAAATAGTCCAGACAAACGTTCTGAGATGAAGTTACATTCATCTAACACCACTGTAGTGCTGAAGGGTATTCTTTTCTTCCTGAGCAAGCTGCATTCCAAACTAGAATAGCATCAAGATGCCTGTGTATGAAATGGAAGACTGTAGTTATAATAAATCATTTGTTAATTGTAGGATTGAGCAGTATATGCATCATCATTTTACTTAAAAAGCCCTGACACACCTTTGGTAGCTGTGTTACAGACATCTGATGCCATTGCTACTTTGGATGGACTGTATGTTCGTCGTAAGCATCGAAATCAGACTGGAGTTTATGAGCATGTACATGGAATGGAAGACTGTAGCTTTAACAGAACATTTATTAATGGTGGTAGAGAGATCCACACACAGAACAAACACTGTACATAAATTACACTGACTGATGTTTCGAAGCTATGCGACATATTTTGCAATTTTTGCGAATTTTTGTGTGCTTTAAATTCCAAATTTATTGCAAGCAAAACCTGTTAGAGTACGTATACCATCTTGAATGAACTTTTGTTGATCTTAAAGTAACTGAGTGATCGAAATAACGAACAGTACATGTCCATCTCAGCCCTCCCAATATCTGAAGGAATACTGTTCCACAATTCTACTCTCGCTCCACTGTAGCACATTCCACATCTGCAGACCATGTGTGTTCACAGAATTTCGTTGCTTTAGAAATACTTCCTGTGATGACTCCTAAGCAGTCAATTTTTGCGCATCAATACCAAGCACAATACATCTTGGTGCATAACATTGCTACTGCCGAAGACATGAATCCTGGCACAGAACATGACCCGCTTAGCCGCCAACTGCCCTTCGATATATATGTCACATTGACGCATAGTTTCCCTCAATGTATGTGAAACAGCCCCTCCTTCATGCCTCACTATACAGTCACAATTTCCTCAATACCTTTGAAGTCAATGTCAGCTGCTACACCGACATTAACAAACATAGACACGTTTACGGTGAAATGATGTGTACTGGTGAATAGCAACGTCGGTTACTTTTTTTTTGGGAATCTTGAGTAAAGAAATGCAAACACTAAGAACTGGCAAGTTGTGGAGATAAAGCGGAAGAATATGTCAAGCTCAAATTCATCTGCATGGATTTTTAAGGGGTGTGTCGTCGATACACTAAGATGTGAATTTGTAGGAGCCGAGTTACAGCAAATCCCGCCGCTCTTTCACTTAGAGACCGTTGTGCTGCAATTCCGATTTAGGTGGAAGAGGTACTTACATGGCAGCTGTTGCTGGAAAAAAACAATGACGATTTGATCTGGTTTGTAACTATTTGTTAATTGGCTCTCGATGTACGATAGTTGTATAAGCGTGTTAGTAATTGATTTGCTTCTGAATAAATGGCCATCACTTTGCACATGTGCACTACGCAGGGGTAGAATACAGCATCATGGTCGATCCGCTGTTGAGCAATAAGTGGGAGTAGAAAGTGGGTAGTGCTGTGTTTAAGTCACGAATATCCCCTAATCTTGCAGTAGCTCTGAATTGTGCGTGGAGTTATGAGGTTGCTGCACCGATGTAAATGATTTAGTGGATAGTGTATTGCAAGCTATGTGACCATTAGATTCGTATTATGGATGTATGCTCCATAAAAAAAAGCCTCTAACACACGTCTCACGATGTGACTGCAGTTAGGGGCTGATACGAAGATTTGTATTGAGAGACAATCAGCACTAGAAGTTCCGTCTTTCGTTTTCTCGATAAATAAGGGACAACTACATCTATATGCATACTTCGCAAGTCATCTATGGTGCCTAGTGGAAGGTACCCTGTACATTGCTTGTCATTTCTTTTCCTATTCTAATTGCAGATATACCGACATGGAAGAACAGAATGAATATAGGCCTCCGTATGAATGCTCATTTCTCGTAGTCAGTCTTTGTGATCTTTATGCGAATTCAGTGTTGGCAGGAGTTGAATACTTCTGCAGTCAGCTTCAAATGTCGGTACTCTAAATTTTCTCGATAGTATTTCTCGCCTTACCTCCAGGGATTGCCATTTGAGTTCTCAAGCACCAATCCACTTATCTGGCAGGAACCAATAGGAACACTTCAAGAGGGCTGTACTCTGACAGAAACCCCAGTCTGCAAGCTCATCCATGTTTGGGATGGGGCGGTGGTCAGGCAGGTATTTTGGTATTGCTCACTGGGTCAGTCCTCCCGGCATTTCTCGAAAACACACCTAAGAACGTTTCGGTTTGCAGGTGAGAGGAGGGAAACCATATTTATCAACATCTTGGCATTTACCCCAGTGACATTTAGGGGCCCAGTAGTTCCGCGAAGGATAGGACAACTTTTCTGAGTCGGAAATCATTAACAGCTGTCCAGCACAACGATCAGAGCGGTACAGGCCCGATGTGTGGGCAGAGGTTTGTGATCTGGTGTCAGCGGTGGCAGATATTCACAGGTGAGCCGGTATCAGCGGCCGGGATTTGGCGGAGGTGTCATGGGGATGGAGCAGAAATGAAACACCTCCCTGCTCTTATAGAGCCCTAGGAATC
This sequence comes from Schistocerca americana, assembly GCF_021461395.2. NCBI lineage: Eukaryota > Metazoa > Arthropoda > Insecta > Orthoptera > Acrididae > Schistocerca > Schistocerca americana. Next base: position 93,413,605 of record NC_060126.1, on the reverse strand, counting down.
AGCAGCATTAGTTTGGGAGCAGTACACCGGATTTCTAAGTGACTTGGTTCCACTAGTATGACAAGGTAACCAAGAGGCAGTACGTAATTAGCGATGCATATCTTCAGCTATTTGACGCCGGATACTACCCATTTTGGTATCGGAAGAAGTGACGACCTAGCTTTAGGAAGCACCCAGTGACGTCATACAAGCGTCTGCAACGGTGACCTGGCGAGTCTAATCCGACTGGAGGAAAAAATTTACTCACCATTTATAGGGACTCTCATGATCAATTTCATTAATTATTCAGACAGTTAGATACCAGAAGCGTGCCTCAAGGTGGGTGGAATCGAGGGCGAGACTACCACAGATATGATTCACTAGAGGGAGCTGTCGGGAGGCGTTTCCTCGCTGCAGCGAAATTTTTCAACGAAATCTCTCATCTGCACTGGGAAAAATGGCATCGTAATAAAATCAGCTTTATTACCAGATTTATAACATGACATCTGGTATTAACCTGACATGTACATCTCTTCTGTGATGCTATTTTGCTGCCTTAAGAGACTTCATAGGTAATGACGCATTTAAATGCATTAAATGTGTTCCAAAGTGAGGAGACCTCTTGTGACAGAGGTAGAACGTGCTCCTACCGCCTTGTCATGACCCAAAACCGGTTTAATATTCTACTCCTGTGATGATGGACGTAGCGAATATTAAGCTGATACGAATACCTTTTTCAACTGATGAGAGAACGTACAGGTGATATAGCCTATACCATTTAGTTGTATTGGGTTATCACAAGAAGTAACGATACCTTAGCGATGTGAAAATGCGAGTATGGTCCGATTTCTTAAAAATAAAGTGTACAATACGGAGGAATCTACATTTTGTGTGAGATATTTGAAGCATATGGACGACAGCATCCCAGTCCTGGATTGGCTCATGTCACTCACACCACTCGCACGTTGAGATTCTCCAGTATGACTGCTTCAGTCACAGTTGCTTCCGGGTGCCCCATCGTTGTTGACATAAAATTGGTTCAAATGGCTCTCAGCACTATGGGACTTAACTTCTGAGGTCATCAGTCCTCTAGAACTTTGAACTACTCAAACCTAACTAACCTCAGGACAGCACACACATCCATGCCCGAGGCAGGATTCGAACCTGGGACCGTACCGGTCACGCGGTTAGAGTCTGTAGAACCTAGAACCGCTAGGCCACTCCGTCCAGCGTTGTTGACATAGAAATAGCTGGACTCTGCATATTGATGCTCTTTTTGTAGTGAGTCTATATGATTTTGGAGATATACAGTTTAAGTAAATCTTCTCTTTGATGTTTTCATACGTTCAACAATTATTTCTACTCCTGTCCAGGTTTCCTATGATGACAGTTACGACAAGATTCTGTAGTCTAACTCTCCCTACCATTTTGTAAAAATTCGTAAAAGATACTAAATTCAGCTACAGTCAGTTTGAGATCACTTGTTGATCGGTCTATGAATGTGCCAAATATTAAACTCATACTAAAACTGAATCTTATCTTCTGCCTCCTAGAGGTGTTGCAATGCTACTGTGGCTAAAAGTTAGGGTCAAGGCAGAAGAGGAAGCTTGAGTGGACAAAAGGCGTTATCTGTTCATCAAGTCCGTGACTACCGCTCCTGCCAGCAGTTGATAATCGCCTTAATTTGACACCGAAAGCACAATATTCTGCGGGCATTGAGAAGTCATTATACACTACTGGCCATTAAAATTGCTACACCAAGAAGAAATGCAGATGATAAACGGGTATTCATTGGACAAATATAGTGTACTAGAACTGACATGTGATTACATTTTCACGCAATTTTGGTGCATAGATCCTGATAAATCAGTACCCGGAACAAAAACCTCTGGCCGTAATAACGGCCTTGATGTGCGTGGGCATTGAGTCAAAGAGAGCTTGGATGGCGTGTACAGGTACAGCTGCCCATGCAGCTTCAACACGATACCACAGTTCATCAAGAGTACTGACTGGCGTATTGTGACGAGCCAGTTGGTCGGCCACCATTGCCCAGACGTTTTCAATTCGTGAGATCTGGAGAATGGGCTGGCCAGGGCAGCAGTCTAACATTTTCTGTATCCAGAAAGGCCGGTGCAGGATCTGCAACATGCGGTCGTGCATTATCATGCTGAAATGTAGGGTTTCACAGGGATCGAATGAAGGGTAGAGCCACAGGTCGTAACACATCTGAAATGTAACGTCCATTGTTCAAAGTGACATCAATGCGAACTAGAGGTGACCGAGACGTGTAACCAATGGCACCCCATACCATCACGCCGGGTGATACGCCAGTATAGCGATGACGAATACACGTTTCCAACGTGCTGTCACCGCGATGTCCCACACACACGGATGCGACCATCATGATGCTGTAAGCAGAACCTGGATTCATCCGAAAAAATGACGTTTTGCCATTCGTGCACCCAGGTTCGTCGTTGAGTACACCATCGCAGGCGCTCCTGTCTGTGATGAATCGTCAATGGTAACTGCAGCCATGGTCTCCGAGCTGATAGTCCATGCTGCTGCAAACGTCGTCGAACTGTTCGTGCAGATGGTTGTTGTCTTGCAAACGTCCCCATCTGTTGACTCAGGGATCGAGACGTGGCTGCACGATCCGTTACAGCGATGCGGATAAGATGCCTGTCATCTCGACTGCTAGTGATACGAGGCCGTTGGGATCCAGCACGGCATTCCATATTACCCTTTAGAACCCACCTGATTCCATATTCTGCTAACAGTCATTGGATCTCGACCAAAGCGAGCAGCAATGTCGCGATACGATAAACGGCAATCGCGATAGGCTACAATCCGACCTTTATCAAAGTCAGAAACGTGATTGTACGCATTTCTGCTCCTTACACGAGGCATCACAACAACGTTTCACCAGGCAACGCCGGTCAACTGCTGTTTCTGTATGAGAAATCGGTGAACATATGAATACATCAAAGAGAAGATTTACTTAAATTGTATATCTCCAAAAGCATATAGACTCATTACAAAAAGTGCATCATGCAGAGTCCAGCTATTTCTATGTCGCTGGACGGAGTGGCCCAGCGGTTCTGTGCGCTACAGTCTGGAACCGAGCGACCGCTACGGTCGCAGGTTCGAATCCTGCCTCGGGAATGGATGTGTGTGATGTCCTTATGTTAATTAGGTTTAATTAGTTTTATGTTCTAGGCGACTGATGAGCTCAGAAGTTAAGTCGCATAGTGCTCAGAGCCATTTGAACCAATTGAACTTCGAGTGTCAGCATGCAACAGAGTTTGTTTTTGTGTCATTACTTACAAACATAGTAGAATTTAGATCATTAAGTTAGTTTCATTTGTAATACTAGGCAGGCTTTTGAATTTTGCATCCTTATGTTGCTTTCTACGTTACATGGTGCTGACTTTCGGATTATATACTGAGATTTTTCCTAGGGTTGAACTAACATGATTTAAGTTGTATGTAATATTTTAAAGATATTGATAATTATGATGTGGTATGTTTTAAATAACTCATTTATTTGTTAAGTGCTTTATGTCAAATAAAGACATTGTACCCCTGTGACTACTGGACCCTGAAAAATGTATCAGTATTATACTCTCCATTTCTGTGTCTATTTTGTCATCTTCTCCATTTTCTATCCAACTATCTCTTTCTATTGCTTTAACTCTATCTGTGGTAATGCGGTTATTATTTCAGTGTTTTAATATTATCCCATGTGTATATTTGAGCTTACAGAATCAATTCTGTCTATAGCTTCTGTAGCTGAACAGAATTCTTTTCAACTCCATCTTGTTTGAGGTTAAACTGACACACAACTTGCATTATTTGAATTCTACAAATTATCTGGTTATGTAAGTGTACCACTGTTATTGACAAAACTGTGTATGAATTGAATTATAATGTGTGGTAACAGCAATGATATATACAAGAAGACAGTGATTCCAGAGGCTATGCAAGTATTATGTAGGAAATAGAGTTACTTAAGGTAGTATATCATAGGTAATACCTTTTCAGAACGGTCTCATTCATAGTTTAAAGTCAGTATTAATCACTAGAATATGAGAAGATTCAAGCCAAAAAACCGTAAATCTTGAAACGTGTGTGATTTATGTTCTCTTCATCATTAGGATGAAGTTATGTTGAAAGTGCACTATTTACGATGTACAAAAAATTTTGTCCACTGTAGAGCAGTAATTAGATAATTACTGATGTATTAGCTAATGTGGATCATGGTTGAGGTGTTGGAGTTATCTGAGATGTAAGTGTTAATTGAAGTAATGAAGATTATTGTAAGAAGTTATTATTGTACTGATAAGTTTGAAAATTCATGGAATTTTTATGATACTGATGATAGTTTTTTATTGAATGAGGTGTTAAAGTTAAACAAGAGTGTTGATGAACATTTCAAATGTTATATTCATTCAGATATGATGCTAATGTTAGAATAAATCGCTCATAAAATATAGTTTGTTACGCGTGCTGAATGATGTGACACTTATTTACACAGAGATATAAATCATTAATTGTTTGACTTATTGAGATTAATGTCACTGACAAGAAGAATATTAAAGTGGCCACTATGAATGCAGTGATACTGTAAAGTTAAAGGGTTCACAAGCATACTTAGAACTTATAATGTAGCAAAGTAGTTAATTTTGTGATAACAATTAACTGAGGAATATAGAATGGTTAAAAGTTGCTGTCTAGGAATGATAACCAATCCCTAGCATGAATAAACAAATGCTGAGAGATAGTAACAGATGACGTTTCTGTAAACAACAAAGGAAAATTTTTTTACTTGAATCGATGCCAACAGCTTTCATCACTCCTAATTCATTGAGAAGAATTCTTTCTGTATGTAGGCAAATGTCGTAGGAAAGCAGACGAGCGTTTTCGTTTCGCATCTCAATCGATATGTAAACTTTGTGGGCGATAACAGATTGCCCAAATAGTTTATACCTATGATATTCGAAGCAAGTAATGGAAACTTTTCGTCTTACTCTGAGGCCCTCTTCATTCCTCTGTGAACTTCAGTGAGTATTATGCTTTATTGTTGTAGTCCAAATGACAATCAGTATGATGTCTGTTTCTCCAACACATTGACATACAAGAACAATATATTTACAAACCAGTTCGAAAACACAATAAATCGAACAGGGTACAGTACCGTACCTGAAGGATAGTGTACTCAGGGACACATGACTAATCCTGGTCGGTGCTCCAGTCCTGTGACCGATTTTGGAATGATATGAAAGAAGGCTACTAGAGCAGTTTCAGCACTGGTTACTACGTTTGTTCTTGTTTTAAGACGTGAGCTTGTGTTTTGTGCAGCATTTGTAAGTGAACTGAGTTAATTTAATGTCTTAATAATCTTCTGAAAGCAGAAAATCAAAATGTGTTTGCCTGATAGTAGTTTCCACTTCAAATTGTTTTTATCTTCTAACTCTTCTCTAGAATACATAATTTTGAAAATACTTTTTTTTAAATCTGAATTCACTTACTGCTACTTGATTTGTAGTACAGTAATAATGGAATACATTTAATATTAAATACAACACTGTCAGTTTCGTCTCGATTGAAACACTTATAAATATGAATAAAATATTTGTTCCTAGGTACACTTCCACTATACAACAGTTTCTGAATTTTGGAAAGAGCTTACTTTCCTGGAGTAACTCTTTTAATCGCAGAAACGAGTGCAACACATATAAAAGTAATGTTATCATTTTAAGAGGGACCAAAAATATATTAAAGTCTGAACAGTGTGCCAAGATGCAAAATTATCCACTACTGCACCATTCGGCATATTAATTAGATACTGATCTACAAATACATTTTTGGGGGAGGGGTTGCTATGAAAGATATCCCTAGAAAAAATCCCTGGAAAGCTTCATGTGCAGTGGATAAATGTTGTAGTAGGGAAAGGATAGAACACCTTTAGGGAGAACGTTTGCAATGCCAAAATTTTTTTTTCCAAATTGGTTTGTAGACAGTAACAAACTTCATTGAGAAATATTTCTCGAAGTTTCATTTTAGAAGTCTTACGGGAGGCGATGAAAATCGTCGATGTTAACTCTTCAGGCCCCCTTTCCTTGATGTTTGTGATATAACACTTTCTACAGCCGGAAGAAAATCATCCTTTAATGTCTAATGAATGCTGCGAAGGTCACATCTGTGTTCCTGGCAAATTCTGATTTACTAAAGAAGGGTAATCATCAGGAAACTCATTATTCAAAATGCAAATGAGTTTCCGAATGTTCTTATTCTGGAATGTGCCCCCAGATAATATTTTCGTCATCAACAGTTGTAAAATCTGTAACATATGATACCATAATTGTTTTTAATTACGGAAACGTTGGTGGGCGGAAAGTATTACAGCGTTTCGACTTCAAGGCTGGTGCACTGACTCTAACAACTGCTGACGAAATTTAGCGCCATCATTAATCTAGAGCTGCCATGTCTGTTCATGACAAAGGACGCATGTCAAAACAAAAGAAATTAAATGACAAATCTTGACGACGTGGAAGATCGTTTCTACAGTCCTGGAATTTTCTGAAAATGAAAATTGAGGAAAATGTAAGTTTGACCTTTAAATTAATTTTCCTGGAAATTACGTATTGTGACACTTGCAAACCTGTTTCTCAGAACACATTAGATGTAATCCCTCGCTATTTGGACTATAGATTTCCAGAAGTGTAGCAAACAAATTTTCCATTGTTTTGTTTAAACTATAACATTTAGTTAAATGACCTTAAAAGCCTCTGCCGAACCCTAGGAAGAGGGTGTGAAATCTTACGAAAACTCTTTGTCATTGATTTTCCAAACTGGTCACTTACAGCAGCGTACATGGATGTAGAAGTAACAGAGCTCATTTTGGTAGTGAGTAGATGAGGGAAATGAGATAATCAGTTATAAGAGGTGTATTAAAATGATTATTTTATAATAATTTCATAATTTTCAATAGAAATTTTGAAAACTGAATTTGGAGTTGTATTGCACTAATACAAAGAAAAACAGAAAATTTTACTTATCCTTCTTTAGTACCTGAAGCACACTGCATATTAACAGGTGACTATCCGTTTCATGCATTTCCCACCTTAAGAGAACTTTGCAAGTCTACTTGCTGCTTTTACCACGAGATCCGACTTTGAATCCCAGACTGGCAGAAAGTTTCGTTTATGGGGGCATCTTAAATTAGTCCGTCCTAGGAGACTTCACGCTAGCCCCGTCTGGCATCGGCTCTGCGCTTGATGATGGGTCGAATTTGATGAGCAGGAGACGGCACGTGTCTATGCACGTAGGCCGTATTCAGATCTAGCCACTCACTGATAAATTAGTTGCCACAAAGTTACCAAACTCTGGGAACACTGCTTGTTAGTCCTATCTACTGTTCGAAACAGCCCCAGATATTTTCTACAGAACATAGACAGAGTGACCTTGCTAGTCGGTCGAGGTGTGACAGGGTATGTAAGTATTTGTCAGACTAGGGACGAAGATGTGCTTCCCTGTCAACGTGATTGCAGCAATCTTCGTAGATGGACCTGTTGAAGGAAAGTAAACACTTGGTTTCTCAACGATGTTTAAATAAAAATCTCAGTTGATGTGAACAGTAACCTGAATGGGCGAACCCGTCACATGGTAGGGGAAACACCTCCAAAGCATCAGAGAAGTAATTTTGTACTCAACTACACTTCTAATACGCAGTCGGAGATTCGCATATTTATTCGAAAACTCCTCAGCCCACTCCGCATGACTCTATTGAACTGGTGTGCAGTTTCAACTTCGCTTGGCCCACAGCACTGCCGTTGACATGGAGTCAGAACCTTTCCTGAAAGCCCACCACCCCCGGAATTCAGGGTTGCGTGCCGGGTCAGTTTCTCACCCGCCTGGCAGTTCAACGACGATGAACGGATTTCCGACCAACATTGATGTGTGTGTTAAGTGTTTGCCACACACGGATACATGAATGTTGGGCTGATACCCACGTCCATTCGCTAACGAATTGGTGATCAATAGGAAGTGTCGCATTCAACGTGAGCCGCAATGGACTTGCATGTGTTCATTAGTTCGAGGTAAGTGTTGCGTAGTGTGAATACAAGGCCGAGATATCGGAACCCACACATTTCTCAAATTTTTAAACCGCATTTCGTCTGCCTGCTAAGAGTGTCTTTCTTATGGAATTTAAAAAAAACCTTTCGGGGAAAGAGCTCGCAGCTTCATGCCAAGATCAGTCAGTCTGCGCTCGACAGTTTCGTCTCAGTGCAGTGGGCACCGGCCACCAACCACTGACAGCCCCACCCAATGTGTGCGTTTCTGCACTCCATCTGGTCAGCGTCATATTACTGAATATCGCATAGTATTTAGTACTGTGGATTTCACCGTGAATTATCTTCGACAAAACGACTGAACTCAGTGCCGTTAGGCCCTTGCTCACGTAACATAGACGTGAAAATTACTGAAATACGTGATTTATCATCACAGGAAAAAAACATACCTGAAAAAGCAGATTCGTGGATACGTTCGCGTCAACTTTTTTGCGGTTGTTGCCACCCAGTTTGTGCTATTGCTACAAGCACATATCTTAATCGCATTTTTTTTACATTTTTTCATTGTTCTTGGCATAACAAGAAATATTGAATATTCGAAGGTTATGTGCTGTTTTGTTTAAGCGACAGAAAACGGCGTGGAAAACGGAAAAAAACCTGACGTGGAAACTTTGTTTATTTTAGACAGACTTTCGTCTACAGCTTATCAGGATATGTTGTGACTTTACTGAGTTTATCGACCATAGTAACCTACTGGTTCCCTGGTAGCAACGTAATGAAGCCAGTTATACAACGCTTTTTCATCTGTAAAGAAATCTGCTTAATGGTTGTTGAAGAAGAATTGAAAAATCTGAAGGCTGATTTCTTTAAATCGGTTGAGGTAAAAGCTCGAGTATTTCTCCTGAAAGCAAAGAGCCAACTTGATTGCCTATCCATCACAGTCTGATCAGTAACCAATTACTTTGACATGTTCCGTGGTTCTGCTGGAAAAGATAAGTTCAGGAAATAGAAGTAATTTTCACTGGAAAATAAAGGTTAATGATGTGAGAGGTTTTCTTTTTTTTTAAAATCCGTTTGTAACAATGAGTTTATGTAAGAATGTATGTGCGCAGTTGCATCCATATGCACGTGTGAATAATTAATTCACTTTCAGCACCCCAGAAATGCAAATACAGTAAACCACTATCGAATCTATTGAAGCTATGGCCAATGTATGGCAACTGAAAGAACTAATAAAATGTAAATTACTGAGAACAGAGCTAACCTTACGTAAATGGATCTGAAACACTTTACCCTCGAAAAACCTACCTTTGGAGGATAATAGCTCAAAGAGTTGTATACACAAGCTGTTACATAGCCCTCAATAGAGAAAACCTCGTGAGTGAATATAATGGAGCGAGGTCCCACTGTGATTTCAACAGTACTAAGGTATAGGTAGTTCGGTGCCAAAGAAAAGGAAATGAAATTTACGCTAATACTGTTTGTACCCATTGTATTAAGTTATTTCTTGTATCGAGTGACATTCTCTTGTTTAATATTAGTATCAGTGTTACATGAAGCAACTTATACTATGTGATGCACTAAGTTGCCAAGAGTGCCAACTGCAATTTAAATTTCTCATAGTCTGTGACGAAAGAAAGGAGTGAACAGCCCTGGTTTCCAGTGTGGAATATAAAGCTACGAGCTGCAGTAAGTTAATTATTGACGAAGGTATTTGTTAGTCAAAAACTGAGACAAGCGTTAGTATTTCGTGTGATATCATCCTGCAAGTTTTCTTGCGTAGTAAAGGGGGAGTTGACACTCTAAAGTTGGAAATACTAAACGTGAAGGTGTGATACTTGTAGAAACGTAAAATCAATTTATTTCAGCAAAAGAGCGACTAGTTACACTTTCAGGAAGATGTTGGAAATTTAATGATGATTGTTAATGGGTTTCACGGTAAAAATATGGAAATTATGCTTCCCCGTGTAAGGGAGGTAAAGGAGTCTGTGGGATGGCTGACAGAAAATATTGTTTTACGGATAGCCGGGAGAATTTTTAAGATGTGCTAGGGAATCCCAGCGAGTTAATTTCTGATGTTTGTAATCTCTCTCTGCAGTTGCGCATGATGAAACAACTGTACAGGTTACGACAGCAAATGGATAGGGAAGTGGATGGAGGAATTCCAATTGCTGAGTTGGTATAAATCCCTTTCGCCCCCTCTCTCTTATCACATTCCATCCGAAGGAAGAGAAGCATCTGGTGAGCATGTTGCCTTCCAAAATCGTCCATAATTCATCTACCACCGACTTCTTTGATTGCAGAATAGCGGAAAAATTATGCCAGCCGACCAAAGAGCTTTCAAAAATGAAGGAAAATTTCTAGAAGCTATATCGCTACAAGAAAAGAACAAACAACTACAAAGGATGCGGATAATCCTAAAAAAAACATAAAACTGCCATTTGCGAGAAGGACTAACGCGCTGCGTGTTCCGTGCTAAATCACCTACCTATAAAGACAGTTTATTCACTCAGGGAATAGAGGATATCGATGATTTTCGGCTGTTATCGACACTGATACCGGCACGATATCGGTTCCAGGAATCCCAAGGTTTTTGAGATTGTTTTAAGTGTGAAGTCTGACAGCAAATGAAAAAGAATTGCTTTTTAATATAATTTACATACAAATTACAATATTCGGACTTATTTCCTTTAACTGAACAGAAAAACGTTTCTTCTAGTCAAATTTCACGATTCTACGTGGTGGAGAATTACCCCATAAGTTTTAATAAGTGATTTTGCACGTATCGAAATATGTAACATAAATGGCCGTACCTTCTTATTGAATTGACCAAGTAACTTAAAATGTTTGCACCGCAAAATGACTATGGACCTCAGTACGTGTGACGAATTTAAACCTGATACTTCAAACCATTCCTCAGAAAAATAGGATTTGACGGACGGACGGAAAGTTCACAAATAACTTTTTTTCGTGTGATGAGTTACAAATAAACAGTTTCCGAGTTGTTTCTATGGTTATAGCGTGAGGCCCCGCTTCTTCGAAAAAAGCATGATTATTGGTCAACAAGAAGTACCATGAAGGCTGTGATGCGTTAGTTTGCGAGCATCAAAATATATCGCAAAAGCGTCCGTGTTTTTCGATAGCATTGACTTTAATTGCTTGACGGTTTTACATCCCCAAGAGAACGTAGATCTTAATATGTGACATCTATTTTAACGTCACACGTCTACACGTTCCAGAGAAAAAGGGTTTTGAACAGTCAGACAAACAGACAGGAAGGCAGCATACGGATAACGGAATGATGCTATGAGGGTTCCGTTTTTACCGACTGATGTAGGGAACCCTAAAAGCAACAATGATAACAATATTTAGATGGTAAATTTGTAGTCCTTGAGTCGTTTGTCCTAAACAGCGACAGACCAGGCTACCATACTCTGGGGGTAGTAGAACTACATTCGTAATAGCAGCGGCTACTGCGTGACGTAATGTGCCTAGTAATTAGAGAACATGCCATTTCAGAGTAGCTTGTGAGTTGGATATGTATTCTGTATGGTGAAACGAGTCTGTCCACATCTGACTCGTTGAGTACTTAATTATTGTCTTCCCTGCGTAACATCCGCTCAGAACAGGCCATGTGTAATACAAAAATATTAACAACTATAGAAGCTGTAAGGGTGTTAGGTCCTGGCAATGAAAAGTCAAAGGGCACCCAATGATCCAGACAGGTGCCAACATATTGTGTGACCAAGTATACCGATAACAAATGGGCCAAATGGCTCTGAGAACTATGGGACTTAACATCTGAGGTTATCAGTCCCCTAGAACTTAGAACTACTTAAACCTAACTAACCTAAGGAAATCACACACATCCATGCCCGAGGCAGGATTCGAACCTGCAACCGTAGTGGTCACGCGGTTCCAGACTGAAGCGCCTAGAACCGCTCGGCCACTACGGCCGGCATACTGATAACACTATAAGCTATCAACATGGTGGATTCAGTACAAATATCGACAACTATAGTAAATCCAGCACTTCCTGGCCAGGGAGAGAGAAGAGAGGGACGAAAGGGGTAAAGAGAGAGTGTCACTGGTAGGGACACTGATACATCTTGACACACCAATGGCAGGCCTAAGAAATGTTTCACCACACAGGGAGAGACACCTCTCCCTCCCTCCACCCATCCCCTAGAAACATACTGAAGAGCAGGGCAAAATTGCACTCAATAAGGCGGCGTGAGGCCTTCGACGCCATTTCATGTTATATCAGGGAAAGTTGGGCGTGAAAAGGAAACTCTAACAAACCTCGGAAGCAGGGTGATCCGAGCAGTGAGTCAGGGAAGTCAGAGAGACAGAAGCATGGGAGTAGTCAGGCAGGGCTAGGCAGAAATAGCTACAGTAGCATCGGCGCTTTTAATGAAATCATAAGAGAATACCTGGGCAAGTCCGTGTGCCTTGTACTGAGTGTAGGCTCAATTAATACGACTGTCTCATCTCAGTCATAAAGAATAATTCTAGCCAGTAACTCTCTCTGTACTGAGACTTGTAAAATTCGTGGGTATAGCTCCTTCAAACAAGTAGAGCAACAATATAAACTGTTTTCTGAATGAATTTAGAAGTCACAAACACTTGTAGTTGACAAACAATCCTGTAGGAGGAACATCCGCAACTGACAATTATAGCCGAGTTCGAAAATACCTCCTTATTCGTAAGGTTCTTCTAATTTCAAATAAAAGTAACTTTAAAACTAAAGAGGTATTTTCAATCTGTGCTACTTCTTGTAGTGGTTATTTCAAGTCAGTTTCCAGTGCTTACCTTTTGTAATTAGAGGTTTGCCATTTTAGCGAGATCAAGAATTCCTCCCACATCTGACAGCTCATAGTTGGGACGCGACACCTGTTCTACAATATATCTAAAAGCAGGCCGAATTGCCACCAGAAGGAGTGCAGCGTCGGCTGAAGTCTTGCAGTAAAAGGCGGTAGGTGACTTTTGCAGGTCGCTGTGTCTCTGAGCCCGCAGCCTCTTACACCGCCCCAGCTGAACACAAATCAATGTGTTATTAGTTGTGCCTGAAAGTACGCTAGCCAACGTTGCATAAACTATCCTTTTATGCAGATGATGACGATCAACTTGCCATTGTTTGCAGAGACATAACTGTCACACCGCCCTACAAAAATTGTACAATATGTTGCAGTTCAACCCACCAGACCTAACTTCCTCAGTCTTGCCGTCCCCTATGGGGGGCATAACACATAGCATTATTTGAAATTTTTTCCCCGAGCTCGTATCATGTTGGCAACATTGAAAAGTATTTTTAAAGGAAGTTCAGACGTGGCTGAACCTCATGCAAGGGCAGCTGACCTTTGCTGTGCTGAATGACATTGTTGCCAGGCTGAAAATGGCTCTCTGAATAAAGCGTGTTCTCAGAGATGCGGCACTTTGTAATTTTTTTAAAATATTTTATTCTGTTTGAAACAATATAAATTATATTGGATTACGTAAATGAATAGTCAGAGAATAATTATTTAAAACTGTAATTGTAATAATTTTACAATTGTCCTAGAAAAATGTATTGAAATTGGGGTGTGCCCCATAGGGAACATCAGGAGTTAGTGCAACGTATAACATGATTGGTCAACAAAATATATTTCATCCTTTTTTTACAATAATAATATTTTAATTTTCATTTTATATTATTTGATGAATATCAGGTTAATATTAATTACGTTTCAGGAAACTGTAATGTACAGGCAAACAATTTTACAATTTTTAGATCTAATTTCGAATTTTTTTCCTGATTCAAAGGCACTTGAAGATTTTGTAAATGAATTATTTGAAGGAGATGTTAGTGAATTGGAGCTCTCTAATGATGGTGGTGATGCTGGTGATAAAGATTATATCTATACAGATCCATATAACCGTGTCAGTGATGAACAGGAATAGCTAATGAAGATGAAGATGAATGTGAAGACAGCAACGATAGCAGGTCTGAAAGATTCCGCTCTACTCAATCTACCATCGACAGGACATTTTGGACGAAGACTTTGGACTTTTTCCCTTTACCACCTGCACCTGAATATGAGGAACAAGTAGCTGTCGGTTTGAAATAACCACATCATGACTATGTGAGTAAATATCTGTCAGAAAAATTTTTAGTATCCTTACCAAAAATACAAACGGAAGGTATCTTAAAAATACTGAGAGAGAGTTGAAATGCACTGTAGATGAAATGAAAAGGCTTATCTCTGCAACAGTGATTATGTCATACATGTGCTATCCTAGGATTAGGATGTATTTGAACAAAAAGACTCGGGTGATAGGTATTGCTAGGAAAATTTGCTGTGACAGATATTTTACAATTAGAAAATATCTGAAACTTGATGATGATGAAGTGCCCCTCGAAGTAAAACCAATAATCAGTTTTGGAAAATGAGACCTATTCTTGAAAGTGAGCAGAATGGTGGCAGGTTGAACCCCAGGCTCACGAACGTTTTTGTTTATTAACAGATGATTTCATTTTGGGGTCACAGTCCAACAACACAAGTCATAAAATCGAAACCTACCCTTGAGTAAAGAATTTTGTACTGGCTGCAACTGATGGCGTTCCTTAAGACTTCTTCTTTTTTCAACGGAAAGGTGATCCTATAGTGATTGATGCTCAATATGAAAATTTGGATGTAGATGGAAAAGCTGTTATAAAACTGACAGCCACTTTTCCTCCAGGAATGACCATACACAAAACCGTTATTTCACATTGGAATCGCTTTTAGACAAATTACACCGTGAAGTTGAGTGTCGAGCTACTGGAACTTTACAGAACTCCAGAATTCCAAAGGCTTCCACCTGTCGCTGGACAAGGATATGAAAATATTGGTAGGATATCCACTGATCAGTCACTGAGAAATGATGGCCAAGTTTGTGTAGTGCATCGGTTTGACAATCACCCTGTTATCTCCACGTCCAGTAGGGAAGAAGTAAATCCAGTTGATAAATGTTGCCACTGGCGCAGGAAAGAAAAAAGCTACATTCAAGTGGACCATCCCACAATTGTAAGTACCAAAAATTCAAATATGGGAGGTGTTGACTTTCTCGACAAGTGGATCAGCTATTATAGAATAAGTGCCAGAGTTAAGAAATGTACACTAAAAGTAATTAACCATTTCATTTATTTCACTACTTGTGCTTCATGGCTAGAATATAGACGTGATCAATCTATCTTGAGCACATTGAAGAATGAAGTTCCAGACTACCTCCAGTTCAGAGAAAAGTATGAGGAGTATCTGTAGCAGCGCCACCATTTAAGATAGGAAAGTTAGCTTTTATGCAATATTTCTGAGCACACAAGTTACAGTAAGGCGGAGGCCTGTTGACAGTAAGTTACACAGTTGTGAAGTAGTATGAAGGTGACAGAGCTGTCCAACCGCTGAAAAGAGTAAATACAGAGGTTTGCATGGCGCAAGTTACTGGTAGAAGGCGCCCACTGGCGCAACCTAGGTGTTATGAGTACCTCACTCGGAGTGGTATGGTAGCAAAACAGAGGTGCACACCTGCGTATAAATCGGTGCCGGTTTCCTGACGAGGGGATTCAAGGGTGACAGCTCTCCTGGAAGGCGGGGCGAGTCAAACCACCGGCTACACGCAGCAGCAGATGGATAGCCAGTGTTCCAGTTGACGGCGGGTCACTGGTTCGAACTTCTGAAGCCACTGCAAGGTCTGTAGCCAGCCAGCGATGGGCCACTCCACGGCTCGCTACCACAGGCAGTCTTCTGGGCTCCCAACACACGCCGGAGACATCAAGAGGCGAGGGCCGCAAATGTGGATGTCGGATGGCAGGCGCTTGTTGTCGTCGTGATCTTAACCACGACGGCGAAGAAGCACACAGCGGACCGCCCTGCAGCTCCTAGCGAGCGGCGCTGAGGCAAGAGGAATGAAGGCCGCTGAGTCGGCTACTGGCGCATCCTGATGTCATCAAAACACCGCAGCTGTACACGGCCGGCACACCGCAGTATGTTGCACGGGTTGCTGAGGTAGCCCTTCCATGCAAAGCTGTTTTGCAGACAGCGAAGAGGCGTCTGCGGCATCACAGGACCATGGGACATAGACAGAGAGGAACGCGACACTGTAGCTGGGAGTAATGAAACACTTGAGGATCATGGTCGAGTTTTAATATGACGCATCCCGACAGTTTTCATCCATGTCCGACATCCCTCCACCGCATGCCAACATCTTCATTTGGCAGTGACTGAAGGCAGCAGAGGATCAAGTAGGTAAAAAGACGAGGGCTAGTAGAAATCCTTGGGTAACAGAAGAAAAATTTAATTTAACTGATGAAAGGATAAAATACAAAAATGCAGTAAATGTAACACGCAAAAGAAACACAAACGTCTCAAAAATGAGACCGACAGGAAGTGCAAAATGGCTAAGCAGCGATGGCTAGAGGACAAACGTAAGGATGTAGAGGCTTATCTCACTAGGGGTAAGATAGATACTGCCTACAGGAAACTTAAAGAGACCTTTGGAGAAAAAAGGACCACTTGCATGAATATCAAGAGCTCAGATGGAAACCCAGTTCTAAGCAAAGATGGGAAAGCAGAAAGGTGAAAGGAGTATACATAGGGTTAATACAAGGGCGATGTCCTTGGGGACAATATTATGGAAATGGAAGAGGATGTAGATGAAGATGAAATGGGAGATATGACACTGAGTGAAGAGTTTGCCAGAGCACTGAAAGACCTGAGTCGCAAGAAGGCCCCAGGAGTAGACGACATTCCATTAGAACTACTGACAGCCTCGGGAGAGCCAGCCCTGACGAAACTCTTACCATCTGGTGAGCAAAATGTATGAGACACATGAAATACCCTCAGACTTCAAGAAGAATATAATAATACTAATCCCAAACAAAGCAGGTGTGGCAGATGTGAAAATTATCGAACTATCACTTTAATAAGTCACGGCTGCAAAATACTAACGCGAATTTTTTACAGACGAATGGAAAAACTGGTAGAAGCCGACCTCGGGGAAGATCAGTTTGGATTCCGTAGAAATATTGGAACACTTGAGGCAATACTGACACTACGACTTATCCTAAATAATAGATTAAAGAAAGGCAAACCTACGTTTCTAGCATTTGTAGACTTAGAGAAAGCTTTTGACAATGTTGACTGGAATACTATCTTTCAAATTCTGAAGGTGGCAGGGGTAAAATACAGGGAGCGAAAGGCTATTTACAATTTGTACAGAAACCAGATGGCAGTTGTAAGAGCCGAGGGACTTGAAAGGGAAGCAGTGGTTGGGAATTGAGTGAGACAGGGTTGTAGCCTCTCCCCGATGTTATTCAATTTGTGTACTGAACAAGCAGTAAAGGAAACAAAAGAAAAATTCGGAGTAGGTGTTAAAACTCATGGAGAAGAAATGAATACTTCGAGATTCGCCGATGACATTGTAATTCTGTCAGAGACAGCAAAGGACTTGGAAGAGCAGATGAACGGAATGGATAGTGTCTTGAAAGGAGGATATAAGATGAACATCAACAAAAGCAAAACGAGGATAATGGCATGTAGTCAAATTAAGTCGGGTGATGCTGAGGCAATTAGATAAGGAAATGAGACGCTTAAAATAGTAAAGGAATTTTGCTATTTTGGGAGCTAAATAACTGATTATGGTCGAAGTAGAGAGGATATAAAATGTAGACTGGCAATGGCAAGGAAAGCGTTTCTGAAGAAGAGAGATTTGTTAACATCGAGTATAGATTTAAGTGTCAGGAAGTCGTTTCTGAAAGTATTTGTATGGAGTGTAGCCATGTATGGAAGTGAAACATGGACGATAAATAGTTTGGACAAGAAGAGAATAGAAGCTTTCCAGATGTGGTGCTACAGAAGAATGCTGAAGATTAGATGGGTAGATCACATAACTAATGAGGAGGTACTGAATAGGTTTGGGGGGAAGAGAAGTTTGTGGTACAACTTGACTAGCAGAAGGGGTCGGTTGGTAGGACATGTTCTGAGGCGTCAATGGTTCACCAGTTTAGTATTGGAGGGCAGCGTCGAGGGTAAAAATCGTACAGGGAGACCAATAGATGAATACACTAAGCAGATTCAGTAGGATATCGTTTGCAGTAGACACCGGGAGATGAAGAAGGTTGCACAGGATAGAGTAGCATGCAGAGCTACATCAAACCAGTCTCAGGACTGAAGACCACCACAACAACAGTTACATTTGGTGTCAGAATAGCAGCCATCATCTGTACAGTATGACGTTCGAGCCCACCACCTGCATTACAGTCACAAAATGGGGTGAGTGTTGACCAATTTTTCTTTTTGAGTGTTGGGCGTTTTCTTTCTTTTCGTTGACAGAGTAAATGTTAGTGTGTTTGGGGCAGTAATATTTTTTTCATTCGTGACATTTAATTACTTTTTTATTGGGTGATTATGATGTTTTATTTATGACCTCCTACTACGTCATGGTATACAACGTAAGTTGAGGCATTGAGCTGTAGGAAGTCAGTTTATTTTTGTAGTTAATTGTTTGTTTGTGTGAGAATTTATGGGTTGCTTTGGGACTAACTGGGAACGAATTTTAGAACAGTGGAATGCTTTGCGTCTCTATCTTGATTCTAAATACCTGGAAGAGTGTCTGGTTGCGGCAAAAGAAATTCACCGATCCCTCAATGACAATATTTTAAAATTATTTTATTTAGTTTTGGCCTATATTATAACGAAATTCACAGATTTAAAAATGCATTTCCAGAGTGTTAAAGTTATTATTATTGACTTTCATGAAATGATGGTAGAAAGTTCACAAGGAAATGTTGCTTTTCTTCGTGGACCAGTAGTATGTCACAACCAATAAACGTATTGACATTGACCCTGACAACAGCTCAATGTCCCTTTCTGACAGTAAAAAGTATTTACGAACTTAAGATCTGAAGGCAATTCAGAAACCAGATATATATAACGAACAGGTTGCCATGAAAGACTTGTACTGCAGATGTAGGGATTTCATGCAGAGGAGATGTTCAGAAACGGAAAACAGAAATAACTTTGATGATGATTTATTGCCGTTGCTTGCAGTTTTAACGCATAAAAGGGCTCTTTCAAACAAAACGAAAAAATCTCTTTCTATTATACCATTTATGTCAATATTCCTAGAATAGTCTCTCTCAATGATGATAAGATCTACAACAAATTGATGATGACTGGGTGAAACTCCCTGTCCTAAAAATATACGAAAACATTAAGAACTGTATTTTAGGGGAACTTACACCACATAAAAACTTTATTTGGCGAGAGAGAATTCGCAGCCCTACCAGAGTTTCCGCTGTCGTGTTTATCCCTTCCACATTTGAATACTGACAGCGAACGAGTTTTTGGTAAGATGAATCTTATAAAAGTAAAAACAGGAATAAGCTCGTAACTTCTAAAGCGAATAGATTTTTCCTAGCCAGCCAGTGCGTGAGAAGGAACACCTATTGCAAAGATTTTGTTGCTATTGAAAATATGCTCAGTAGCATGAAGAAAACGCATTTATATTCTAGGCCATCCACTTCCAGTTCTTCGGCTCCTGACCATCCAGAAGGGAAAGATGGTGGTTGTAATGACGAGGAATTATTCCATTTTTATGTCTTCTTCCAAGGTAAGCGAATAACGAAGTAACTTTTTATATCATTTTATGAAACACATCTTTTTATAAATTGTTTCCTAACAACAAATTAAAAATCAGTAGTGTTAACATGTGGAGAAGTTCACGTGAAATAAACGGACAAACCTATTTTTATGTGTCACCAGCATAAAGCACCGGCCGAAGCCGGCCACTAGTTCTTCCCAGTGCACTGCAACAATCATAATAGCGCTCTAATTTAATTTTCTTGACGAGAAGCATGTAAATGAGAAAAAGTTTAGAAAAGGATTGAAATAATGCTTAAGGTTTGTGCGAAGTCGCTAAGTACTTTCATTATGAAATACTAGATGATTATAGGATAGGTAATTTGCACTCCATTTTAAGCAGAAGCACGTTTTTGACACATTTCATTATTTCTGATGTAATCTCTCCTGAACTATTTACTGTACAGTGATGTTATGTTGCAGGCGCATTCAGTGAAATATGTAGACACTGCCTGCAAAGTTTGGTGCGAATAGCATTAGCACTAAAGAAATAAAAAGTTAAAACGTCATCACATATGCTGAACTTTGACTATTTGAACAGCGTAAACGTAGTAAGCGATAAACTTTTTTCTTTCTATCGTTTTGTGGGGGCTGCCAGCGAAGAAAAGTGTCGTAAAGGTTTGTAGTTATAGCTGAAGTCTGTGGCGAGTCGCTAAGCGTTATCATTTTGGTAAGGAATGAACATAGAGAAATATATGAGTGCCATCAGCATCAAGATAAACAGATTCTAATTGTAATACTTATCTTACCATAGTAAACTTAACTTACTCTTAGATAACGACAGCATCTTAAATTTTTAAATTCAGGCAATAAGTACGTGAAATATGAAAAGAGAAATTTTTGTCGCCCTGGAATCCGTCAGACAGGCCATGGGTAACAAAAACTCAAGGACAGACCACCAAAAACGGATTTCATAATACAGACCGTCGATACATACTATCTCTTAACGAAATGAACTATAATTTCGCCGCAGTTGTATGATCCAGTAACGCTGAAATGTATGCAACGCTGGTGGGCAGGATTTCGACTCCTTGGTGGGGACTTTGCAAAATTTCCTCAGGAGTAGCATGATCCCCCCCCCCCTCCCCCTCGCCTCTTACCAGTGGATTAAACTGAATATAACCGGTTATAACTGGTTATAATCGAATTGAGGCTAGGACACACACTGACAACCTACCATGACCTACTTACTCTCCACCCCCCTACATCTGGCTTCCTGCTTTGGTGGGAAGACCCATTCTTTATACTGACTGGGGCATACACATTTCCGTAGATCATACACTCCTGGAAATGGAAAAAAGAACACATTGACACCGGTGTGTCAGACCCACCATACTTGCTCCGGACACTGCGAGAGGGCTGTACAAGCAATGATCACACGCACGGCACAGCGGACACACCAGGAACCGCGGTGTTGGCCGTCGAATGGCGCTAGCTGCGCAGCATTTGTGCACCGCCGCCGTCAGTGTCAGCCAGTTTGCCGTGGCATACGGAGCTCCATCGCAGTCTTTAACACTGGTAGCATGCCGCGACAGCGTGGACGTGAACCGTATGTGCAGTTGACGGACTTTGAGCGAGGGCGTATAGTGGGCATGCGGGAGGCCGGGTGGACGTACCGCCGAATTGCTCAACACGTGGGGCGTGAGGTCTCCACAGTACATCGATGTTGTCGCCAGTGGTCGGCGGAAGGTGCACGTGCCCGTCGACCTGGGACCGGACCGAAGCGACGCACGGATGCACGCCAAGACCGTAGGATCCTACGCAGTGCCGTAGGGGACCGCACCGCCACTTCCCAGCAAGTTAGGGACACTGTTGCTCCTGGGGTATCGGCGAGGACCATTCGCAACCGTCTCCATGAAGCTGGGCTACGGTCCCGCACACCGTTAGGCCGTCTTCCGCTCACGCCCCAACATCGTGCAGCCCGCCTCCAGTGGTGTCGCGACAGGCGTGAATGGAGGGACGAATGGAGACGTGTCGTCTTCAGCGATGAGAGTCGCTTCTGCCTTGGTGCCAATGATGGTCGTATGCGTGTTTGGCGGCGTGCAGGTGAGCGCCACAATCAGGACTGCATACGACCGAGGCACACAGGGCCAACACCCGCCATCATGGTGTGGGGAGCGATCTCCTACACTGGCCGTACACCACTGGTGATCGTCGAGGGGACACTGAATAGTGCACGGTACATCCAAACCGTCATCGAACCCATCGTTCTACCATTCCTAGACCGGCAAGGGAACTTGCTGTTCCAACAGGACAATGCACGTCCGCATGTATCCCGTGCCACCCAACGTGCTCTAGAAGGTGTAAGTCAACTACCCTGGCCAGCAAGATCTCCGGATCTGTCCCCCATTGAGCATGTTTGGGACTGGATGAAGCGTCGTCTCACGCGGTCTGCACGTCCAGCACGAACGCTGGTCCAACTGAGGCGCCAGGTGGAAATGGCATGGCAAGCCGTTCCACAGGACTACATCCAGCATCTCTACGATCGTCTCCATGGGGGAATAGCAGCCTGCATTGCTGCGAAAGGTGGATATACACTGTACTAGTGCCGACATTGTGCATGCTCTGTTGCCTGTGTCTATGTGGCTGTGGTTCTGTCAGTGTGATCATGTGATGTATCTGACCCCAGGAATGTGTCAATAAAGTTTCCCCTTCCTGGGACAATGAATTCACGGTGTTCTTATTTCAATTTCCAGGAGTGTATTTTAACGCCATACATTTTTACTGTTGGATGAGAGATGAGTGGTAGACTTATGTAGGGACCTGTCCTGTACTTGCCAGCTGCCAAGATGAGTGTGGTCTGCATCTTACAGTTTTGTGAATTGTCCTGACTACGCCTTAAACTCTTAGGGTGGAAGTTTTAGTGTGTTTTAAAGTAACTGACTCGTCCTCTATTAGTGCTGTTATCAGCTTGCCGTAATTTCTGCTGTTTTACATTTTTGATTGGGTCTTCTCTCTTTTAATTGATTGCTTTAGAAATAGTGGTAGGCTTGATATTAGGGTGGGTGCATGTGTTTATGTGTGTGTGTGTGTGTGTGTGTGTGTGTGTGTGTGTGTGTGTGTGGTGTACAAAGGCTGGGGTTTCTTAGTTCTCACTAGGTTGTTCTAATTTATGTTGAAATTTGTATGAGTTTCTTTTGACACCACTAGTTTCAGAGATTTTCACAATGTTGCTAAAGGCCATGCTCTTCTGCACCAAACAACATATATCATCACATCATCACTGTCACCACAGTGTAATGTGTATCATTTGTGCGGCTCAGTCGTAAAACGTGGTAACTGATATTTTAGTGGTTTGGACATATTAGAATGTGAAGTTTCATGAAAGTGTAACAATACATTTCATTTTGTTACATCTTTTCTTTAAGTTTTAACGAAGTATTTGAACGTTACGGAATCCGCTGGTAAGGTTTCAAAATGGAAATAATATTTTTTATTGGATAAAAGAAGCAATACGTATCACATTGACACAAATTATGTGGTTGATATTATGTTATTCGTGAATGTAAAATGTCAATACCATGCTATTCATTGCATTCAAAATTTCATTTCCCACAGGAATTTTGACATTATGCTGTTAGTTGACAACAATTTAAGCCAATATATTAATGACACAATATAATGTAACTAAATTGAACAGTTTTAATAACTTAAAAGACTAATAGTGGTATTCAAATTTCACTGTCACTGCTCTCATCTCTTGCCCTGGGTTGCTCAGCTGTTTTTAGTATCTTGTAATAAGCGTGCTGTACTTCTCGTATGTATAGTAAACAATATAGGACATTATTCAATTTGGTTGCTTCAATGGGCTTTGGACGACTATGTAGGATTGGTAGAGGACATTTGAAGCCTTCGAGGAACAGTACTGGACGACGTCTTTGCCTTAGTGATACAGTATCCATTTCACCATGGTACGAGTTGCATAGTTACATTTTTCCGGATTCGTACCTTGACAACTGCATTTTCACATTATGTTGACTAAAATTGGCTGTCTTTTCTTAGGGCTCAACATTCATTTTCTTTTTCCGGAGTTAAGATATAATGGTTCAAGTTCCTTTGTGATCATAATGATACCTGCTCTCATCGATACCCTTAAAAGGGTTTGGGGTAATTCTGGGATTACTTCCAGTAAAAGAGAACAGCCAATTTTCTTCCTGTCCCCTTGAAAGGCTACAGTACCGCCCGACATTAAAAATAGGTACAACATTCTTCGTTATTCTTGTCAGTACAACATATTTTTTCTAATAATAACTCAATTTCAATTAATAAAGCGAAGCTGGATACCAGTGTGGGAAAGAATGACAATTTATTTATTTAATTGATCACATGTGCACTCCCACAAATTAAATCCCTACATCCAGTTTGGTGAGATCTGTGAAATGAATGAATGTATGGTCGTCTGCTAACTGCAGATAGTGAATGTGAATATATGATCATCTTTGAGACGACCCTTTGGGCACCTTTGGAAGAACCAAAGAGATGAAATTTACCGGAGCTCTGAGTGCCTGAAATGTGGCTGACCAATACGGTAGCAAGGTGCTCCCCCACTTCGGCAGAGGTGCGAGAGGACCTGAAGAACGGCCATGTTTCAGCACTTTGCCGCTGGATCTTGTGCTGTTAAGACCTGTCTTGGGTGTGCTCTGTAAAGACAAAAGAGTGGAGACATGGTATGCATGTGAAATACTTAAGAGTAGTTTGAAATAATAATTTCTCTATTTCAGGAACTTTCGTGGGGAGAATGTCAAGCAGGTAATATTAATGGGATCGTAGTATTCTTCGGAAGTGACCAACGGTCACAGTGAAACCATGTGTAGCAATAAGTTGAAATACTTCCGAGTGCTTAAGTTAAGCTGAATTACTAGCGTGTGTACTATTAGTTGGAAATATTTAAGAAATGGTGTGTGCAGGACTTGAAATTAGAGGCGAGTACTTTCACGTGGTGAGTACTGTGTGAGTATGACACAAAGGATAAAGAGAAGTACTCGTCCATGGTATCAGTTGAGGACACGCGTGTGTGATGAATATGTTCTTAATATTACTTTGCGTGTTATGTTTCCGTGTGACTATAATACTCTGAGAGAGAAGCAAGGTGAGTCAGCCGTCTATCCAGCAACGCCACTTGGCTTGCATTGCACAGGAAGACGTGCATATATCCTCCAGAGTTCATAGTAGGAAAGAAAAATTACGAAGTGGGACAGTGTCGTGTGCAACTGGGATAAATACTAATTGAAGTGGGAAAGCTGAAAGTGATGTGATTATAACGTTGTGACTATTCTTTGTATTGTATGTTGCCAGTGTGATGTATTTCATGAAATTTAAGAATGTGTGGTTGGCATGGGAGAGTAACAACATAGATTCAGAGGCAGTGGGTTATGCATGCTCCTTTTTGTACCGTTCAGTCTGGAGGAAATTTTCGTAATGATGGGTGTGAGAGTCGAAGTGTGAGATATAGAAAAAGATCCACCATCATATCCAGGAAGTGCACTGTAGCGTTAAATAATTACGAGACCATAAGATAGAGAATCACCAATGTGAAGCCATGCCCACTGGGCGGAATTTCTCATGTGTTATTGTTGTAGGTTATAGAAATGGTTCAAATGGCTCTGAGCACTATGGGACTTAAGATCTGTGGTCATCAGTCCCCTAGAACTTAGAACTACTTAAACCTAACTAACCTAAGGACATCACACACATCCATGCCCGAGGCAGGATTCGAACCTGAGACCGTACCAGTCGCGCGGTTCCAGACAGACAGGTTATAGAATTTATCGGAATAAATAAGATAGTGAAAAGAAAGAGATTGGTGGCCTTTTCCTTCGAATTGTATGTTGTCATGATATCCAGAATTTATAATTTGTGCGCCATTCATATTCAGTGCGATGGCCACGTGTTGATAAAAGCCGTTAAATAAGAAAGAAAATGTGGTATTGCCAGTGCGTAGTGAACAGTCAGTGTTGTGTAAATTACTAATAGTCAGATGTGCGTTTCCGTTGCGTAATATTCAAACAGGAGAATAACTTGTAACTTAATTGTGAGTACTAGAGCTCATGTTAATCGATAAATAAGAATGAGCCCACTCGCATGGCAGACCACTCATCTTGCAGGCCTGACTGCTTGATGCCACAGTATGAGCAAGGTATGTGGGTGCCTCTCACCCTCAATAAAACTTTCGGTTCATCTCGGATGACCTTGTAGTTAATGGACATTTGTCGCTAATCTTCTTGCTCTTCTCTCTTTTTTACAACATTGCTCATTGATTGCAAGTATAGCAAAATGGTTAAATAGTCGCACTCCATCCCCTCTGCTAATTATCGTGTACACTGACGAACATCACAATTGAAAATCATAAAACCAATACTTCATCAAAGCCTGTTGCTCTTCTCCCATGTGCGGAATAGTTCACATCGAAATGATACAACTCTAAACGAGAATATTGTTTTCTCACACGATTAATTTAATGCTATTCACCGCACGCATAACACAAGCTTATTCATACCGCCCAACTGCATTCACCCCGGCACTAAATCCAAAGAAACGAAAACGTCTCGAATCACAGACTTTTCCTCTTTTATATTCCGACTTTTAACGCTTAATCAAGGCTCCTGAATATTTTCATACATGTAACATTCAACATATCGCCCAAGATGTTAATCTAGAACATCAAATAAATAGTGACATTTCATAATTACACTAATAGCAACCATGCTGACAATTTCCTTATTAAATCTATGGGAACATATGCGCCGATTTTATTTTTGCCTGCAGTGGTATACACCATACTTCAGTATTCCAGGAATCATATGCTGCATGAGGAGTGTCCACAACGCCGTTGTTGCTACAGGGTGTCTATTGAAGATCTTCCGCGCCGCAAACTAATCTGAACCACACTGAGGTGACTTAAAGCACGGGATAGCACTAAACACGTGTACAGATGGGGGCAGTATGGCGCACACAAGGTACAAAAGAGCATGGCTTCTTCGCCTTCAGCGACTGTCTTCAGCTCGTGACTACGTCAGTTCGACTCTACACGACAGGAAAACCATGGCTTGGTCACATGAGTGCCTATTTCTGTTGGTACGAGTTGATAGGACGATCCAAATGAGGCGTAGGCCCCACGAACCCCATATGCAGTGGACAGAGTCCTGTATTTCAGCTGAACTGATCATGGACTGGAGATCGTTACTGTCGTCTACTTGGAGACAGTTTCCTGCCATTCATAGAGTTCATGTTCTCTAACAACAACGGAATTGTTATGGCTCAAAATGTGCCAAGTCATCGGAGCACTATTGTTCGCGATTCGTTTGAAGAACATTCTATACAATTCAGGCGAATAATTTTACCACCCAGGTCTCCCAACATCTATCCCATGGAATGTTTATGGGACATAATCGAGATGTCAGTTCGTGCACAAGATCTTGCACCGACAAAAGTTCTGCTATTATCGACTGGTATAGAGCCAGCATGGCTCAGTATTTCAACAGTCGTTTCCTACAAGAAGTGTCTTTATATTTTTTAACATTGTTATAAGTGTAAAGTAAGAGAAAAGTATGCCAAATGATGGATTAAGCTTCCAAGTCCCTAGTGTAATATTATTGTCTTGTTGTGTATGACATAAGAAAGGAATAAATTGCCTGCACCGCCAGTGTAGAATACGTTACTAGTTGCAGTATCTTAATTATTGATTAACGTGTATGTTAACCAACAACTGAGCAAGCGTCAGTATACGAACATATGCGTTCATGTGAATGTGATTCTGCGCCATTTGTTGTGTTGCTGCAAGTGCTGCAGCACCGTAAAGTTGGATGCAGTAAACCTGAAAGTATGATACTCTCAGGAACGTCGATTAAGTTTATTTCAGCAAAACAGTAAATACTTAAAGACTGAAAATCTGATGACAATTCATCAACGCTCATTTGAATGCTACGTAAATTATACACAACTAAGCAAGAATGTTGTCTTCACTTAATAATAACAGAATAAAGAAATCCGTGTGATAGCTGACATTCAATATTGTTACGTGGATAGTCAGAGAAGTTCTTCGGATATGTTAGGGAACCCCAGCGAGTTCAGTTCTGATGTCTGTAGTCTCTCACTTGAGTTACACTTCGGGAAATGACAGAACGGGTTGCGATAGCAAATGGGTAGGAAAGAGGAAGGAAGAATTTCAATTGCTGATATGGTAAAAATCCCCTTAGCCTCCCCTCTTATCTCACAAACCATCCGAAGGAAGAGGAACACCTGATGAGCATTTTGCCCTTCACAGCCATCCATAATTCAACTGTCACAGTATTCCGAAATGCTAGAATCCGAGTTACGTTCATCGTCCTACCAAAGAGCTTTAAACATTAAAGATTATTTTTAAAATACACAACCACAAAGAATATAAACATTACACAAGAGTCTATGATAATAAATTTAAATATCATTAGTTCTGGTGCCGTGTGTCATAAGATTTTTTTATACATTAATTGTTGGAATCATGGTTTTCGTACTCAGGTTGAGTACCAGGAATTGCTCAATATTTTGAAAAGGAAAGAGTTTGATTCTTAACGTTGTAGCTTTGGTTACACATACTGAAAGTAACTTATGGGAGAAAATGGAGTCTTCTGTTTCCCAGCAAACAGTGGACAGTGCTGTACTTGTTACTTTTACACGAGATACGACTCGCTCATGATGGAACCTGAATTTCGGAAACCAACTTTCTCTGACGTGTTTTCAAGTTACGACCTGAATCGGCATTGCTTGACCGGGCCCCATCAGTTTTCTGGGCATTTGCTGTTTACCACAAATGGCCTCTGGGAAACATAAATTTCATTTCCGAATTTAATCATCACAATAGCTCTTTCTCTACAATGGAACAACGTAGGTAATCAGTTTTGTGCTCAGTCTTATTTTTCTACCTCTCTTTCTTTGTACAAACAGCCATTCCAAATTTTTTTAAAAACAAGACGTAACGAACGACCGAAAGACATTCCAAAACAGTTTCCTTGGAAGTCTGTTATTGAACACAAGTGACGTATATCATAATGTTGACTTACGATTCTACCTTAGTTGTTGGTCACACACATTCAACAAATGCAATATAATTGTACAAAACTAGTGGGGTACTTAATTATGGTGTTCCATGTGTAACATAGACACAAGACAGCCAAGTGTTGTAGAAATAGATTGGGTTGTCTCGAAAGTTCGTTCGCTTTCGTGACAGTGGAATCACACAGAACGCCTGAGAACACACTTCCCTGCACACAGCTATGGCACAGAGTTTGCCAGTTTGTCACCTCATACACTTCACACATAAGGTCGGGTATAACATAACCAAAATACGGATCGATTTTGTAAACGAAACTGTTAATTTCATGCAGGGTATATCGCTATTTTCGACGACATATTGCCTTTTCTCCGATAATTTGTAAATGCCTTTTTTGGAAAATGTTGGGGATTTTGAGGTCTGTAGTTCTCGAAGGAGTTGAGGTATTAGCCATTGAGGAAATTCTTCTGGGAACGGAGTAGATGAAATTCGGAATAGGCAATGTCCGGTGATTAAGGTGGTTGGGCAACACATCCCGAAGGAAAGAACTCAGCTTTTGATGGGCCACCATAGAGATATGTGGTCTGTCGATGTTGTGGTGAAACATGACATCTTGTCCAAAATCCGATCATTCAATGGCTGCCTTGCGACGGTTAAACTGCGAACACTACATCTCTGAAGTGATAGTCTAATTCGGACGAACTTTGTAATACAAGACGTCTTTGCAATTCCACCAGGCGCATAGCTGAATCTTTCCGAGAAGCATCCCTGGCTTCGGACCCGATAGTGGTGGCTGCCATTACACGCGCCACGATTTATTCTTCCGGGCGTTGTTGTACTCGATCCACTTTTCATCTTCAATTACCAGTCATTAACGAAAAGGAGCATTGTGGCTGCGTCTCAATAAGAAGCCACAGACGCTCACGCTGTGAATCAAATTCGCTTCTCTCAGTTCATGAGGAACCCACGCATCGCGAATATTTACGAACCCAGCTTCAAGTTCCTGGCTGCAGCAGCACGACCGTCATGGAGCTCCAATGCCAACACCCGCGTTGTCATTTGTGGATTATTGACTATCATATCATTAAGCCACCGCACGTCTGTAAACGTTGGCCGACCAGATCGGATGTTGGTCTCTTAGGGACAAATTCAAGGTTGCAGTCGACTAAACCACTTCTGACTTGCTCGAACCATTAGTACATCTATCCATTATACAGCACAATTCTTCTCCCTGCACTGTGAGGCGGTTTTACCTATACGATAGTAAAACAGCGTAAGATAGTGCGTAAGATATGAGTATAGTACTCACTACCAGTTACCTATAAAAGCAGTGCGAATCTTATGTATGCATGGTATCGTGAGCTGGCAGAGAGGCAGGAGTGTTAAATGGAACTGACATGCCGAATATTTATCGAGTTTCCGGTATCACTGCGTTCACATCGACTGTACAATAGATGTTCATCTGCAATGTAAACATTGCTAATTCCAGTAAACATACGCTCTGCATTCGAGATTACTGCAATTATAATGTCCCTGGCGATAGCATAGTTTTGAAATTGCTCTCCTTCAGTAGGTTTGTGTGATGCCATTTCTTTTACTGCTTCTGTCATTCTGGTTAAAAAAAAAAATAGAACCAATTTTCGTCTATGAAATTTTTTTTTTTCTAGAACAGCCTCTCCGTCCTAACGAAAGCGTGCATCAGTTGGGATGCAGTTCTTTCCCTTGCCCCTTTATTCTGGTCAGATAAAGTTGTTCGTAATCAAGCTGTGCAAACATATGAGTATCCCAGCTGTTGAGTAATCGTTATCACGCTGCCTTTACTGAGTGAGGAATTCAACTTCTAACATTGGTGATATCCACCGTTGCATCGCCGTACACAGTTGTCAGTCCTTCGCGAATACGAATGGGCATTTTACAGTAGACAGTTGTCAGTTTTTCATGAATACGAATGGGCGTTTCTGCATTCAAAAACTCTGTCACACAACGTGCCTAATACGGACATCTATGATGGCCATTTTGCAAGCGACTTTAATGTAGGCATCTGCTGACGCAGGAAGTTACTATGGCAGTAGTTTGTAAAAAAATTTAGTAATGGCGCAACATTAATTAGTTCACTTCCTAAACTGTATTCAAAGAGGACAAAGCAGGTAGCATTCATTCTGGAATGACCTCATAATTTATACCTCATTGCTTAATGATAAAAAATTCTACTTCTCTTTTATAAAAATCAACAATATTCTTGTAATCATATTTTGTGGTTCCGAAAATCACCGTGTTCAGTACACATGAAATATGAATAATAACGTCTCGTGTCACCGAAAATTTCATGTTTTACTAAGTCACACAACCCATTTCGGATCCAGTGCGCTCGTTAACGTTTTACCTAACCTTTTGCTGAGCCCTTCACTCAATCTAAGTCGTTCTTTTATTGGCATACATGAAATGGTTCCATTGCCATGCAACCATCTTATCTATAAGCTTCCTCTTATCAAATTCAATTATGGTGCGAATGTTTAAATGATTCAGTCCTTTCCTACTGTTACAGGCCATTAATAATAGATACCCTGTGCTTTGTATTAATCATATTACAAGCCAGAGAGCTATTTTACTGGTTGCTGTTATTAAATTACTTTCTCAGGCCATTAATTGTATTTTTGTAAAACAGTGAGATATTTTGTGTAATACATGATAGTCAGGAACACTGTTTCCAAAAGTATGTGGACATTTCGATTTTAAATCCCATTACGACTTCAATAGCTTATTTGTAGACTTGTCTAGTTATACTTTTTGAGTCTACAGATACAATGAGCACCGCCTTTCTCTATAATCAGAAATCTACTCATTATTTAACTTTAGGAGATGTTTTTGCTGTGTGCTTACCTACTATTTTTCTTTAGAATATATAGCTACTGATGTTTACCACCATTGCGCGTATGTTAAGTATGTGATTCGGTGAATATCACGTTAATCATATGTGGTAAGATCACATATGCAGCTGTATACAGGGTCATAAATTGTCGTATAGCTTAACACATCAAGACGTTACTTAACTACTTAGAATAGCATCTTATTCATACAATACAGCGCACTGCTTGAAACGTTTGCTTTTCACCAAGATGATGTGAAATGTGCGTTCCTGTTGTGAGAGGGTTACATGTTAACTTTATAAATTCTCAATTTAAACGATGTCGAAGGAGATGAAAAATAATGGAAAACTTCCAAAAGGGTTCTGTCAGACTATTTTAATATCTTTAATGTCAGCAAACGCAGATTGCTTATGGTACAACTGCACAGCATTTAATTCTGCGCCCACACATTCTTCTATATCCCGCAGATAGAGCATCATTTGAGATGATCAAAATGATGCTTTTTATATAGTTCCAGATAGTAGCGCTATAAAACAGCATAACACATGAAAAGTGCTAATTGAAACGGCTATTTTTTTTAATTACTGAAATAACCATCAGTAGCGGAAGGTGTGATGTGTTAAGTTTAGCCCATACGTTGTGCAATATCTTGCCCACGACCGAGACGATTTTTGTGAAGAGACAGAACTGCAGGCAAGCTTCGCGGAGAGTTTTGACGGATGCTATCTGTCGATATCAAGCGTGCCGTTTTCCACTAACATGCAGACCCCGTCTTTGGGTTCCGAGCCCAGTGTGTATGTTACATCGGTGGATTTTCGTGATTTATCCGGGATGCCAAGACTGTGCTGCATGCTCAACACACCAGATATCACAGGCGACATATTTCTGTAGTTTCGACTATGTGTCGTAGTAAGTAATGTGTACAGTGCAGCACTTTTAGGCATTTTTTCTTATGGTGAATTTTTGGATTTTGTAACTATTTATGAATGTTGAGTAGTAGTAGTAGAGGGGTTTGTGGGCGCACGACAGCAAGGTCTTCAGCGCCCGTGCAGCATCATAGTGAGACGGGTGTCAAGAAAAAAAAACCTCAGAACATTCACATAAAACGGAACATAAAACACGGGGAACAATCATTGAAAAAATGTGCTCACCCACACCGAAGCGTGGGACGAAGCAGGGCGTCAGCAGTAAAACATGGACAACACAGGAAGAAAATGGTAGAGGGAGCTAAAACAATGTAGCAGATGGAAGGGGCTGGCTGACCACAAGGAAAAAAGGGAGGAGTCAGCCACTCTGCAACACACTAAAACCTCCAGCCTAAAAGTTTAGGCCAGAGTCCAGACACATCACAAAACTTAAAAACCCTAGACACACACGCCTCATCGTTAGCTAAAACACAAGGTAGAGCCCCATCAACTTGTGCTTCTGCCCGTGCATCACGGTATAAAATGCAGTCTGTTAAAATGTGCCGGACAGAGATTGGCACACCACAAGCATCACAAAAAGGAGGATCCTCCCGCCGTAATAAATAGCTATGCGTCAGAGGACAGTGCCCGATCCGAAGACGTGTGAGGGCCACCTCTTCCCGCCTGAGCAGCCGGCAGGAGGAACGCCACGGCCGAGTGGTTGACTTTACCGACCGCAGTTTATTGGCCGTCACCGCCAGCCATTCGTCCTCCCACAACTCCATGCACTTCCTGTGGAGTGCAGCGATGACCGACTGCGCTCTGCAGGCCTCCTTGGCAGCCCGATCAGCCTCTTCATCGCCCCATATGCCGACATGACCAGGCGCCCAGCAGAAGGATACCTCTTTATCCCGCTGTTGGAGCAAGTACAGTTGGTCATGTATCAGCTGGACCATCTCCTCAGTCGGGTATAGGTTCTGCAGTGATTGTAAGGCACTAAGAGAATCGGAGCAGAGAAGAAATCGATCGCCCCGAACACGATGCATCTGCTCCAGTGCCTTCAGGATCGCGTGGAGCTCCGCTGCGAAAACGGTATATTCAGCAGGGAGGCGAATCCGGGTAACATGATCAGGGAACACCACAGAACAGCCAAGGAAATTCTCCTGTTTGGAGCCATCAGTGTAAACGACAGTGAAACCGTGATGCACATCTAAAATGTTAAAAAACAGTGACTGGAATGTAAAATCTGGTGTGCCACCCTTCTTAAAACGAGTCAAATCTAAAATAAGTTTGGGACGCCGGAGGAGCCAAGGTGGAGATCTGCTCCAACCGCGACGTAAAACACGAAGACCAGCCACAGACATCGCAGCGAGGCAATCCTGTGCGCGAATCCCATAGGGCTGCGTCGCACGTTGCCGGTTATGAAATAACCGTGCCAGAGGAGGCTGAGCAACGGTATGGTATGCAGGTGTGTAGGGTGTGGACAAAGTTGTATACGCCTGGCGTACCGTAAGTAGTCATCGGCGCATATGAAGTGGCGGTTCACCTGCCTCTGCACAGAGGCTTGGTATGGGGCTAGTTCGGAATGCCCCAGTGGCCAACCGAAGCCCTTCATGGTGGGCAACGTCCAAAATCTGTAAGTACGAAGGCCTCGCAGACCCATACACCGTGCACCCATAATCGAGCCGAGATCGCACAAACGCCCTGTAAAACTGGAGCAGACAAGTCCTGTCAGCTCCCCATGTACTGTGGCTAAGACATTTTAAAATACTTAAAGCCTGAAGCGACCGCCGTTTCAGGTCTTTAAGATGAGGTAACCACGTGAGCCTCGAGTCAAAAATGAGACCCAGAAATCTCACCGTGTCTTTAAAAGTAAGAATAGTGTCCCTCAAGCGCAACTCAGGAAAGGTTAAAATCGAACGAGAACGGTTAAAAAGAACACATACAGACTTCTCGGTGGAAAACTTAAAACCACTCGCCTGCGCCCAGTCATCCAAACGCCTAATCGTAAGTTGCAACTGACGAGTTGTCGTTGCAAGGCTTGAAGAAGAGCAGAACAAAGAGAAATCATCCACAAACAAAGAACACTGGACAGGACTTTTCACTATGGACGTAATGCTATTAAAAGCGATGGCAAACAGAGTCACATTTAAAACGCTACCCTGAGGGACACCATTCTCCTGCTCAAAGCGAACAGACAGGACGTCACCAATTCGGTATCTAAAATATCGTGGCGAGAGGAAAGACTGAATAAAAAGAGGAAGACAACCACGAAAACCCCATTCGTGAAGCTGCGCCAGGATGAGACGCCACCAAGTGGTATCGTAGGCCTTCTCCATGTCGAAAAATACACCTAGATGACGGCGGAGGAAAGCTTGTTGTATAGCCGCTTCCAGGAGGGCAAGGTTATCGAAGGTGGAATGAAACCTCCTGAACCCACACTGAAAGCGACTAAGGAGTTGCCGGGATTCTAACATCCAGACAAGGCGGCGATGGACCATCCACTCCAAGGTCTTCCCTATGCAACTAGTGAGGGCAGTACTACGGTAGCTACTTGGGCTCGTGCTGTCTTTCCCAGGTTTTAAAAAAGGGATTAAAACTGCCTCACGCCACGCGTCAGGAAAGTGACCCGACGCCCAAATGTCATTAAAAAGTGCGAGGAGGAGTTCTCTGTTGCGCATTGTGAGGTGCCATAGCATACTGTAATGGATCCTGTCGTGACCAGGGGATGTGTCACGAGCTCCAGACAATGCAGAATCCAGCACCCACATAGAAAATGGGCAGTTGTAAGCTTCAGGAGAGGTGGACTGGAAGTTCAGACTACATCTCTCAGCAACCGCTCTATGGCGCTGGAAACCTGGATCCTGACTGGTTGTTGCAGTAACGGTGGCAAAATACTCTGCCAGAGTCTGGGCAATGTCTCGCGGCTCCGTGTGGAGAGTGCCGTTAGTCATTACAGCAGCTATGGGGCACCTCCCTCCTCTGCCAGAAATGCTCCGGATGGTCTCCCACACAATGGAACGTTTGGTGGAACGATTAATGGTGTTCAGGAACGTTTGCCACGACCTCTTCTTGCTCTCACGAATAATGCAGCGACATCTTGCCCTCTCCACCCGAAAGGCTGCAAGATTCTCTATGAAAGTTGAGGCGAAGTTAATATACACGACAAAAGGAAGAAATTTGGGGCAGACACCGACGACTTATACGCCATGCGCTCATACATTTCTCAAAAGAAATATCGGTGAGTGGATTGCCAAATATCAGAACACTGCCACATGGGTCTGACTCAGAAATGTGGGAACTCCTTTGAGATTATTGAAATGTCTACATGCTAGGAAGACGGTGCTCTTGACCCTTTGTCAAGTAGAGTAACTTCAAATACCAGTAAAATAATGGTCGTAACACAGTTAGGGGTGATACAATAATGAACAGAGTGCAAACAATTTTTTATTGACTCTCGCCGGCGAGTTTGATTATATAAGAAGTAATCAAAGGAGTGATCAAAAAATTGCGTTTGAGGGCCTTTCCATCTAAGTGTTTATGGAAGGTAGCGGTGCTTCAGCGCACATTTGTAAACACTAACACGTAGGCAACGAATCTGTGTTGGATTCGTGTCTTCCCGAAGTGCACGCCGTAAATGCAGAAATGTGAATTATGTCGACGTTACTACCAAACGCATCCAAACAGAATAAATGCGATGTTATTCTCTTCATAGCTGCCGCAACCAACGCTCGCCGACACTCTTCGGAGAATGAACAACACTTCATCCGTCGTCCCTTCGTCCTAAGAAGTTCAAGGGTCAGCAATTTGTTGTTTTGGTTACCGATGTCCATTGCTTGAAGATTTCACTGACCCTGGTGTCTTAACCATTGTGGAACAGTAATGCACAAAAACTGGAGAAATGACGGCGCGTTAATAACACATAATATCCGCAAAAATTGCGTGATTCACTGTTGTGGCTTAATGATGACTCACATCTCAATATCGCAAATGTCGTAACGCAGAGTTATTGGTGTTGTGAGGTTTCCTACCGTTGGCTTTCCTACAAGCAGGGGCACACTAAACCTGTCAGAGGCCCGGGCCGGCAAAACTAATTGTGGCTCCCCTTGCTGCCTCCTCCCACCCTCCTCACCACACATAAGTTCTAGGAGAGTTTCACACGCAAACGGAAGGAAGTCCCACATTGCTTATCATCTCCAATTTGTGTCGTGATAATTTACAAGGTATAACGTTATTATACGTAACACTGAAAGTGACTGCTCTCGTAATCTCGTTGCTCGTATTTAATAGCTATGTTGCCCCTTATACGACACAATTCGTTACATGATTTCTGTTGTTCGAATCTATTATTTATGTTTCGCAGCTAAGTCGGCATAGAGCGAGCGGGGTGTATAAAAATGAATCTCTATTTCCCAAACCAAGAGGATGGTAACTGTCTACATAAAACTTCGTTCAGTGCGTTGCGGAGGGTACTTTACTTACGGATTTCAACAAAAGCCACAGTGTTGCTCCGATCTTGATGAAATGTTGTACATTCGATCTTCAAAACAAGGGGAACTTCATCCTCTATTTGAAATTTCATACGGTGTATTTCGGAGGGTACCTTACAACAGAGTTACACGCCGTTCGACTGATAGCTTGGGAGTTGGCTCATGTATGTATGTTTCCGTGGTGAGGGCATTTATATAAGTCAACGTCTACTGGATGGCAGAGGGTTGCCCTACCTTTAAATGAATTCAAGATCGTTTCGTCAGTCAGCATGAAAGTTGGAAGATCTACGTATTTTTTCATAGACGGGGAAAGAGGAGATGGTATGACAGAGGCGGAGGAGGAGATATACGGAGAGAGATGAACGTGATGGAGTCGGGGATGGGGAAGGAGGTTGGCTGGTTCAAATGGCTCTGAGCACTCTGCGACTTAACTTCTGGGGTCATCAGTCCCCTAGAACTAAAAATTACTTAAACCTAACTAACCTGAGGACATCACACACATCCATGCCAGAGGCAGGATTCGAACCTGCGACCGTAGCGATCGTGCGGTTCGAGACTGTAGCTCATAGAACCGCTCGTCCACTCCGCCGGCGGAGAGGGGTGCATCCAGAGAAGTGAGAGAAGAAGATTAAGAGAGAGGGAGCAGCAGGTAAACAGAGAAAGGGGAAGGTGGCGAATTATTAATGGAACACTGTAATAAATACATAAATTAGGGGTGTCATTGTGAATTTGATGTACTATTTAAAAAAGCGAAGGAGGAGGATGGAGAGGAGGAGGAAGTGTTGTGAGAGAGGAGGGCAGATGGAGGAGATGTAAAAAAGAGAGACGGATGGGCGGAAGGAGGAGGTGGATAGAGAGACGAGATAGGACTAATTGGACAAGAGAGATGAGAGAAGAGGGGATGAACTGATATAAAACTGGGGTGAATAAATATCCGGGCAACGCCGGGTGTACTGTTAGTAATTAGATAAAAATGTACGTGGCAATAGACGTGTTCTTCTGAAAGGAATTACAGAATATTTTCCTATGGTTAGATGTGGCGTATTAAGTCTCGATAACTACAGTGTTGTTCTTGATGTCTACAGATGATCAAATTCGTTGCTTAATATAGATGACTCCACCAAAGTTCATCTAGTTGGAATTTCATCTTTATAAAATGAACTACATAATAATCAGCTGAAAAATGCTCCTGTTGGAGCACACTAAAGGCAGATATGATTGTGTTTAAAAGACTCTGACAGAAAAGTGGGCAATCAGCTGTCTGAGTCCTCATTCCTCCTTCCTCACCAAAAATTCTGGAAGCTTCACAGGACGAGTGCCCACGTTATATAATAAATTTCCCAAATAAATTTCAGTTTTGTTGAGTTATAAAGTCGGTAAATAGCTCATTTTGTATTTGAACTTTAGATATACCGTTAAAAGCGCACTTTTGTGAGTGAGATCCGCCAAATACAAATAATTAGTTTCGTATGACATTTATGACGAAATTCCAGAATCGGAAAGTTAACTTTGCGAAATTATTGATGCTAGTAAAATGTGTGCTGTACTTACACATACCGTTTTGAAACAACAATATTTTTAAGGTCCACAGCAAATCCTACAATTTTTCACACAGAACAACACGGTAAATTTTTTATCACCCAAATTTTCGAATCTGTAGACCCACTACGTGGTGACGCTCGTGTTTCCGACTGCAAATAAATATGGTAACCCTGAACTTTCCGTCTGACATGAACATAAGAACATTCCTTCACATTTTATCCAGGCTTAGGACTGGCTATGCACGTAGTACATGGGCATGTTTAAATGTTCTTTTTTCATTCTATTTATTTACTTTTTGTTTCTGTTGTTGTTTACTTTTTTGTTGTTTTTGTTGTTATTGTTGTTGTTCAACATTACAGTAGCAAACTGATAACCTTTTCTTCTTATCAATCGTAAACTCTTATTCAGTTTTTTCTAAAAAGGCTAGAGATTTTTAACACCTTTTTAAATCTCCAGAGTCTTCATATGTTCTCATAATGTTTTTTAATCTTTTGTCAAGAGCTATGCACCTCTTCTTTCTTTCATTGAAGCGGTAGGCCAATGGAATCCTTTTTAATTTCAAATTTAGCGTTCACTGCCTCCTCCTTCAGTTTTGAATCAGAAAGTACACATTTGGATGTTTCTAGTTTATTGATGAGTTCAGTTTTCTATGCCAACCTTCGACGGCATTCGTCGCTCTGTGTCGTCGGTTAAAAACATTCCACATTTCAATAGGTATATTAAGATTTTCCATCCACTGATCGACCATATAGTCTGTAAATGCTGTGATTTTCTCTCCACTGGGCATTCATTCCATTATTAAAATCCACGCTTCATCGACAGTGTTAAGTGGAAGATGTGCCACTGCAGCACACATGCCACAAAACATTCGCGCTACCTCCCTATCCCTGTAGTCTTCCGTTAGTCCTAGTTCCTGTATCTTCTTCCATAGACACTGGTTAAAGTGAAAATTACAGCCGGACAATTGTGTTTCAGGGAATACTGAATTCATTGCTTTAATTGTAGCCATTTCAAAATCTAGCACTGCAGTTTTTGCTGACCACCCAGACATCTTAGATATCAATGCTGAAAAAAGTTTTACATATGAATTTTATTTTTTTTCTGGCAGCAAAGTAAATAAAACAGGAAATATCTTAGTTGCCTCTTCTGTACTTCCGATGTCGACATGGATTGTGTACAATTTTTGAACTATTTCGAAGAGCTGTCAAATGTCCCATCCATAAGCACAGTTCCATTGTCACAAAGGATTTTCTCTGCTTCTTCGCAAGTAAATACTAGAAGCCTCTTGCCTGGAACAGAGCCATCATCAATCTTCAAAAAACTATTACCTTCCGCTAATTTCAAAAGGCCTTTGCTTGGGTGAGTTTCCGAACTGGAGCCAGGGTCCTGGGTTGTCCCAGTAGCTCCTCCTCTCGCCATACACAACAGAGTCTTGGAGCTATCATAATTCGGAATATATGCCACGGATTCTAATATTTTATCTTTCAAATCTTGAAATTTCTGCTTAAAAATTTGGGCTGCAGGCACTGTCTTCTCTTCACGAACTATTTTTCTGCAATTACGTAGTCTTTTCATTATCTCCACATCTGTTTCGTCAGGTGGATAAGAAGTTGCTGTTGAGTAACGATTTCACCATTTGCAATATTTAAGTGGCATTTGCACCTACTTCGTTCATAATTGAAGCACATCCAGTTCGTATATTCTTCATTCCTCCTTTAAATACGGTAGCGATGACCATCCTTGATAAGACACGGCCTCCCTTTCGTTGATGTTGTCACTTTCATCGTGTACACTGCATAGAACAGAAGTCGTATGGGAAAACGCTAGGAACGAAATCCATCGACGACGACACTGTCTGAGAAACGGTGACAACACATGCACTCAGGGTGAGCGACTGGGGTAGGCAAGCAGTGGGGGAGGCTCAGTTCTCAAACACCTCGTTAGGGAACCGGATGCTCGGGTCAGCTTCGCTACCTGCTGCACCCTTGTAGGAAACCCCACGATAGGAAACCCCACGATAGGAAACCCCACGTCAACCCAAGTGGGAGACACACGAACACACACACCTTGCGATTATCACGGTTTTGGTCCCTCAAAAAAGACTTTGAAAGATGGACGATTTTTGTTGTACGAAGATGTGCAGCAGGGAGATAAACCTTCTTCACTCAGCAGTATACGATATTTACCAAACGGGTGTCTTCATAATGGTGCGTCGATGGGGTGATTGCCACAGTGCTGAAGGCGAGTTTGACTAATCAGCATACTAATTCTGAATTGTAAGGCTTCGAAAGGAAACATTTTAAACTTCTTTCTCATATCTTTCATAAAACTGATTTCATATTTTGTAGCTTACTTTTCGATACACTTTGGCCCACTGTTGGAATGCCATCTGCAATGTGTCAGTCATCTCTTTGTTCACTCTACTTTTCACCGTCTTGTCCATCTAACGTTCATAGATTAATTTTCATGGTCGTGTCCACACTAACATATATGTGACCCCGACGGTTTTCCAGAATTGACCTGAAAGTCCATTGTCTGTAGCTAAAATACACTCGCATGTGGCCAGTTAATAATAGATTTTGCATAGTATTTGGTAAGAAGATAATCTTGTTTGCTTGAAAACAAGATTTGAAACTGCTGCCTGGATAGGCAGAAAACTTGAGCATTATATTTTATAAACCCCACTGTTGAATTTTACGGAGACAGTCCTTATTGCTGTGGAATAATAGGTATCGTAACTCATTCACAGTAGAGAAAGAACTTGTTATTTTTTTAAAAAAAATAGGTCTGCAGTTATTAATTCCATTTGGCCCAGACGTATGATGCCTTATTTTGCATATGACCTCTTTTTCTGTTTTGGACCCATTCACCACGACG
Source organism: Schistocerca americana (assembly GCF_021461395.2). NCBI lineage: Eukaryota > Metazoa > Arthropoda > Insecta > Orthoptera > Acrididae > Schistocerca > Schistocerca americana. Next base: position 93,372,188 of record NC_060126.1, on the reverse strand, counting down.
GTATTTTTTTTTTTCATTGTGATATATTTGGTTGTAAGTCTATTTTTTCCAAAGTAAGTGAGTGTGCTTTGTAGAGTGTCGCCCTAAGTGCTACTTGTTTTTGGGCGGTGAGTTAGCATGAAGCGTTCTTTATTTCTTTCTGCTGTTGATTTTAACAGTAATGAAATTTATGCTTTTCTCGTCCTCATGCGAAACTATAAATGTTATACCTTAGTGCAAAAGGTTTCATTATGTATACTACTCTTCAGTATCCTCTCCTGTGCCACTATGTAGTAGCAAGACCGTCTTTCTTCCGGTAAACTTTGCCATTAAAAATATGCTAATTATGCGACCACATTACTTGCATAATGTCGGTAACTTCGGATTTTTCGGAGGCAGGACCCTTTTTATGTTCTACTAAGTCTTGAAGAAAATAGCGAAATTGCTGAGTATTTTCCGTTTTCACCACATACGTATCTCCAAATGTGCCTACTATTATTGGAGTTAGTCTAGCATTTACATCTCCCGTTAAGAAAATCTGATTGTTATTCGTACTGTTCAATATCACCTGCGATAGTATGAAAAAGACCTTAGAGTAGTCAATATTCCCCTCATGTTGGACGTTAGCTGCTATTATTCTTTGGATTGCTCTTGTATCTTTAATTCGTAATAGGACAGTGCGTCCTTTTGCATTTCATAGTCAAGTGTTTTACCTTATTTTTTTGTGGGATTGTAGATGGTAACACCCTTACTTGTTCTTCTTTCTTAATTTACTCCGCTGTAGATCATAGTATAGCCATATACCGATCTAGTTCAAGATGTTTTTTCTGTAATACCTGTAAAATCTGTTTCCTTTCCTTTCAAATGTTTTGGTAATTCGAATGCCTTAACATCAGTTATCTAACGTACAAGGAGAAAGCTTTCCAAGCTTCCTTAAACAACTGTCTCTTGCTCCTATTTCTCACCCATATCGTAGCCCGCTAATCCGTCCTTTTCCCGAGGCTAGACGATGTAGTGCTAGTACGTTTATTTTGTCTCTGAATGGGTTACTAGGCCATCTCTAATACAGGAATTTTCCCATTTATGGTCCCAACACTCACTACACTGACACATATAAGCTGATTTATACCTAAAAACATTTTTTTTCTTTTTCCATTGTGGATACCAAACAGTGACATACTAAGATTGTAGCGATCATTGTCTAAACATATAAAAGTTTGTCTGTTTCATGGTGAACCACTGATAACGAGTTGTCAAAAAAATTTATAAGTATACAAAACTTATCAAACGAATTATCTATAAATGTGGGCACGATGTGCAACTCAATTCCTGATGACATATTAACATACATTTTGCAGAAGTTCAGAATTACTGGAATTTAAGGATTTAAAGAGCAATTGATCACCTATGGCCAAGAGATGGAGCAGGAGGAAGTAACATTGGGGAAAAAATTTCGGATATTTGAAAGCAATGCAAAAACTGAGCTTCTATAAGGTTGTTAAACATGTAAAGTGAGAAAGCAGCCAGTCCATAACTGCGAGACATTCAACAACTGATATCTGAGGAACATCCTAGGGATATGGTGGCCAAATGTCATCTTTAACGAGACACTCTGCGAAAGAACCAGCCAGAAGCCAAATGAGCCGCAATTAAGAAACAGAAAGTGGAGATTGTTAGGAAATTCACTTAGGAGACTCAATGAACATATTGCGAAGGAAGTTCTTCATTGAGTGCTACATGGACGATGGAGACGAGGTAGGTCCAAAATGAGGTCCAGATGAAGCAGATGGTCAACAGCAAATATATATAAAATGATGGTGAATTACCGTAATTTAAATGGTGTAATATTCTCAACAAGTTGGTGAGTAAGATATGGTATGTTTTAAACAATTCCTTATATTGTTGCGCGCTTAGGGGTATATAGACGCATTATATCCCAGCGAGTACATGACTCTGAGCCATATAACAGTGTTTCACTTCTCGCTGTTCCACGCTACATTATTTGCCCTTTTTTCCATTTAACTGTGTGACCTACCTTTTTCTGTTGCGTTTACATTCTGAGCTGTAATCCAATTACGTTGTTAGCGATTTACTATTATCTTACATTTGTCACAAAGCCTGAGCAGATTTTAGATTACATACTTAAATTGGACTGTGGCTTTTAAAACTGAACAGGCTTCTTTTTTCATCCATCTTGCTTGAGGCTCAATTAACATATAACTTGATTAATTTTAGTTCAATTTATTATTTCGATGAAAGTAACACTGTTATTGACAAGATTGTTCCTGTGTTGAGTGCCAAAACCTAATTAGAAACTTGTTGAACATAAAAAGACAATAATTATTTCTTATTAACTTTTATAATGTTCTGTACTATTAGTCGTTATGTTGGAAATATGTATATGTATGGTATAATACTATAAGCAGCATCGTCGCAGAACAATTCCAACTGGTCACTAGAAAAGGAAAAATCAATCTTAACATTGAATCAAACAAAAAAAGCCAAAGATCTTGTAACAAATGAGTGATATATACATATTCATGTGAGGTTCGAGAAATAATTCTGTTGAAAAGTCACTGTTTATGATGTACAGCTAAATTTGTCTTCAATAAAGTAATTACCTAGGAATGGTGTACAAAGCTAATGATGAACATCATTGATATGTTGCACTTAGCTGACAAGTAAAAGTGAGCTTATGAAGCAACGATTTTTGTAAGATGTTCGGATGAAAAGGAATGATCGGAAAATAAACGAATTTTCTTATGATCATGATGACGATAGCATTCTTTTCAACAAATTTATGAACTTTTTAATGTTGGATAATTGTTTGAAATGCTATGATATTTATGACTGGATGGTCAACGAATAGTCATGTAACGTAGAATGATGTTTATTTTCATTCATGTGACGAACATATACTGGAAGTGCATACAATTTACTTCAGTAATTGAGGGGTTGGTTATTGACAAGAAAGATATTAACATGGCAACTATGAATGATTTTGTACAATGAAGAACGGTTGCCTTTTATAGGTAGAGCAGTGAATTAGTGATAATTAACTGAGGGTTATATTATGATAAAATTTTGTTGTTGTCTAAATCTTGTTACCAACTGCTGTAACGGACAAACAAGACGTGATAGCTAATAAAAGATGGAAACATTAACGATAATTCAGTGAGATTTAAGGGAGAACCTGCTTACCCTTCACTATGGGTGATCCCCTTATGCAACGACCTTGAGTTCACAGGGTGCCTCATCAGTACAGATATCCATACTGTAGATACAACGACAGTGGACGGATCTCTGTTGAAATATCAGACAAACATATTTCTCCTGAAGAGAGGGTTCAGCCTTTCCGGCAGTTGCAGGGCAACATTCCGTGTCATTGGCTGATCTGGACTTGTAACTACAACGAAATCGAACCTGCTGTCATGGTACAGTGAAACAGCTCAAAGCAAGTGGAACTACAGCTGTAATTTTTTCTGAGGGCATGTAAATCTAATGTATGGGTAAATGCTGTCGTTACCCATTCACACCTCTGGGTGGAGATATCATGAGAACGATAACTGTCATTATATAGATTGTTGAGTGTAATATTAGACTGCTAATCAGGTAGGTTAGAATATTTAAGAAGATTGAAGTTAGATATAGTTGGAATTGGTGTAATTCAGAAGCGGGAGGAAGGAGCAGCTCTTCTGGTAAGATGATTTCAGAGATATAAATAAAAAATGAAATATGGTAATGGAGAAGTAAGTTTAACAATGAATACCAAAGTAGGAAAGTCCTTTAACTGCCCTGGACAGCACAGTGAAGAGACTGACACTAAAGCCGCATCTGCCATTGTAGCACCGGTTCATATGATGATTAGTTCTGCAGGTGATGAAGAGATTGTAGAAGTGTGTGATGACACGAAAGAAATTATTCAGATAGTTAAGGGAGACGATAATTTAACTGTCATGGCGGGCTGGAATCCGATAGTTGGAAACGAGGAGGAAGAAGCATGGCAGGTGAATATGGACTGGGGGGGGGGGGCAGGAATGAAAGAGGAATAGCTTAGTAGAATTGTGCACAGAGAATAGTTTAATCATCGCTGACACTTAGTTACAGACTCATGAAAAAAAGAATATATGCTTGGAAGAGACTTGAAGACACCTTAAGCTTGTAGACTGATAATAGAATGGTAAGACAGAGACATCGGGAACAGATTTTAAAATATAAGACAATACAGGGGCCAGATGCAGACTCTGGTCACAATTTAGTGCTTGTCAACTATAGACTGAAAGTGAAGAAACTGCCAAAATGTAGGACATTAAGGAGATAGGACCTGGATAAGGTGAAAGATCCTGGGGTTGCTGAGAGATTCATAGGGTGCATTAGGCAACGATTGGCTGTAACAGGGCAGAGAAATACAGCAGAAGACGGATGAGTAGCTTCGAGATATGAAATTGGAAGGAAGGCCAGAACTGGCCGTAATTTTGACGATTTAGTAACAGCAAAATTGATTTTCGATAACACTATGATCACCTTCAGCGTCTTAGCGTACAAATTAAAGCTCGTAGGCTCTGGTGTCTACTTATTAGCAGTGACCGTTTCATAACTTCTGTTACTTCAGTTACCTACGAGCTGTAATTTGTACGCAAAAGCAGTGTAGATGATCATTATGTGATCGAAAATATGTTTCACTGTTAATAAAGCATAATAATTACTGCTCACCTTCCTCCTAATCTTATTTGTCATATGGTAGTTGTGCACACAGCACTCCATGGAGTCACCAATCAATTTGAGAGATGAAAGAAGGAAGGCTGCAGATCATCAGATAGGTAGGACAGTACTGAATTCGATTTAGTAAAGAAGAAAATATAGAAATGGAGCAAATGAAGTTTGCGAAAGTGAATACAAACGTCTAAATAATCAGGTTGACAGGAGGTGCAAAACGACTAAGCAGGAATGGCCAGAGGACATATGTAAGTATTTAGAATCATATAGTGCTAGGAGAAAGATATATACCGTCTACAGGGTCCTTTAGAGAAAAGAGAAGTAGCTGTGTGAATATCGAGACTTGAGACGTCCCTAAGCAAACAATGGAAAGCTGAAAGATGAGAATAAATGGATGGTATATATAAGGGATATTAACGTGAATATAATATTATAGAAATGGATGAGGACGTAGATGAACACGAGATGGAAGATTTGATACTGCGAGAGGAATTTCATAGAGCACTGAGAGACCTATGTCGAAACAAGGCCAGAGGAGTAGACGACATTCCGTCAGAACTGCTGTATAAATGGGAGAGCCAACAAACACAAAACTCTTCCATTTGGTGTGCAAGACGTATGAGACATGCGAATTACCGTCAGACTTCATGGAAAATATAATAATTGCAATTTCAAAGAAATCATCTGCTGACAGGTGTGAATATTACAGTACTGTCAGTTTAATAAGTCATGGCTGCAAAATACTAACACGAGTTTCTTAGAGAAGAATGGAAAAACTCGTAGAAGCTGACTTTGGAGTAGATCAGTTTGGATTTATTTTGAAATGTAGTACCACATGTGGCAATAGTGAGCGTGCAACTTTCCTTAGAAGATAGTTTAAGAAAAGGCACCCCTACTTTCACAGCATCTATACACTTACAGAAATCTTTTGATATTTTTGACTGGAATACAATATTTTCGAAGGTAAAATACAGGGAGCGGAAGCCTATTTAGAATCATTACATTAACCAGACGGCAGATGCAAGTGTCGCAGGGTATGAAAGGGAATCAGTGGTTGATTAGGAACTGAGACAGGTCTCTAGCCTATCCTGGATCTTACTCAGTCCGTACACTGGGCAAGCAGTAATTAAAACCACGGAAAAGTTTTGACTAGGAGTCAAAGTTCAGGGAGAATAAATAAAGTCATTGGAGTAGACAACGTAGTTCTGTCAGAGACAATAAAGTCCTACAGGAGAAGCTGAAGGTTGTTTCCGTTGATCCATCGTGAATGCGGGACGGCGGCTGGTCATTTATTTATGAAAAACTAATCACTAAACACCCATACGTTTTTAGAAATGGTTATTTTAATTACGAGACCAGTTTCGGCAATCCATTAACTCCACCTCCAGGCGGCTGCGTGTTAAAAACAACTAGTATAAGTATAGTATACTGAAATTGATATTCTAGAAAGTGAAACGTAGTGAGATAAATTCTCAAAAGCCTACAAAATGCATTGGGCGGTGTTAAGAAGTGTATCTGTGCACACAACGCACAACAAAGTAGAATAAGTACACGTGCTGATTAGCAACGAAACTAACTACTTTGCCATCACAGAGTTATAATAGAACATGTCAAACATTTCAAAAACATAAATTACAAAGTGTACAAAAGCTGATTCGAAAAGGACTAATGGTTGTCTAGCTTTTTTAAAAATATATCCACAACCCTTACAGATGAGAATCGCTCTGGTTCTTAGGAATCAGTATCCGCACTCAAATTAAAAACTCGCGATACGACATATCAAGTACACAATATTGTGAATACCTATTGATTGAGTAACACTAGTGATATATGAGATGCATTTATGGCAGTATCAAAAATCTCTACCAGGGGCAAAAAACCGGCCAACAAATTACTATGTAAGTGATGGTAAGTGAAGAACCTGCACGGGATACTCATAAAATAGTCAGAGTGCATAATACTGTATCCCAAGTAAAAACCGAAACGATATGACTTACTGTGTCTTAAACATCAATTAATTGCCGGTGGGACAAACAAGGGACCCCAAACACCATACTATTTTGTTGACGATATATTCTTTGTATAGGAGAAATAAGAACGAGGCACTCAGACTACAAGAAATTTTTAACTCTTTATACCACAACTTTCATTTCACTATGGACTTTCATGTTGAGGGCTCTCTTAACTTATTTTATTTACAGGTAAGTGAGAATGGCCGGTGTTCAGAATACGAGGTTTCTCGTAAGCCGACAGCAAAATTGTCATTATTGCTGCGAATTCCGATCATCATCCATTACGGAAGAAAGTATTCTTTCTTTCAGTTTTTCACTGGCTAAAATTATTTGCACCTGACCAGGTGGCAACTGCATCGAGAAAGCCTCCATTGTAAAGATAGACATTGTAAATGGATTTAGAGAAAGTGATAGAAAGGAAATGGGTAATAAAACTCTGTCAAAGATGAGCGAAGTGAAAATTTTATATGCAATTAACACACTGGGGAAGCTCCCACGACAAAATATAAGGCTGTCGGTTTATACATTTTGCAGTTGGTTGTCTATAAAATTAAGTGTGTATATTGTGACAAGTTTTACATCGCACAAACTTGGAAGCAGTTCAGAACTCGACATAGGGAACCGGTTATCCTGGCTGTGGTAGTGAACTATGAGATTTTTTCCGTCAGTTCATCAATCAGCTTCGTGATATCGGAAACAATTTACAGATTCTCCATTATAAAAGTAGAGATGTTAATTTGGTTACCTCAGAGGATCTAGAAATTTTCATACATATAAGGCGCTTCCATGACCGATTATTTAATGACCAGATCAGTGGAGCAGGAGATTGGTTTTTAATACTTTTGATAATGGCTTCAATTGCCGTTGGAAATACAACTTGTAAGCTCATTGCGGCCACCGATTATAACACCAAATGTGCAGTGACGTTTGCCGAAACTTTGAGTATATTTTTATATGCATTTATTTTCACATATGTATCGTTTGCTGTCATGTCTTACACGTTTTTATGCCTTTTCGCTTCACTTCTGTCATTGTGCCGTGCGCGGTTCGTGTTCATGCCTTTTATTGTTTGTCATCTTCTCATACGGAACTGCCGCCTCGTTTTCTTATTCCATTTACTGGCGTCACTAACTTCCTGCCTTATCTGCCGTGAGTGGAAGCAGCAGCGCTTATCGATAAGTGCACTGTCGTACCATCTCTGTAGCGACCGATAGTATTTCCGGGTCGTCGTCTGTCTGGAGTTCAGTTGCCAGCTCAGTCGGGACACAGCAGAAGTGAAGTCGGGCACAGCCTGGATTTGGCGACCGCTGGCCACACACATGAACCATCCGACGGAAGCACATTTGAGCGGAGACGATAGTTGGTTGGTCGTTCTGTCGGTCTTGACATCGGGTGTCGTGTATTTGGTTTGCCGATCGCTTCTGGGCCCTTTCAATTGGTCATCTTGCAGGACGTGGGTCGGTTCCTTCCTTGTGCAGAGATGTCGGGTGGCCAATGGGCCGGTGTTCCCTCTGCATGGATGGATCTGAGCCATCGTCTCCGGGTCGTCGTGTATCCGAGTTGAGTCCGGCCGCAGCAGCAGTGAAGTCAGGGACGGACCAGCAGTGAGTCAGTTGATGGAGTCGGTGGAGTCAGTCGGTGCAGTGAGTCGACAGAGTCAGTCGGAAGGCAGACATTCGCATGATAGTCACTCGGCTCTGAGTTTCAGTCGCTTTTGGTTTGTGGACTGAGTCGGGTTCGTCGTTACTCGGCTGTCGGACGAGTTGGCAGTCAGTAGCAGGCAGGTCCACACGGTGCAAGTACGCCCCAGGACCGTGGCTGACGCAGACGGAAGGCCATTGTTTGGTCGGTCGGCTTGTCGTCGGATGGCGACATGTGGTCTTCTGATCACTGACGTCAGTATCAGTCGGGCAATAGTGGGCAGCCTGCAACAGTCGGGTCCGAATGGTGTTAGTATTCGCCGGGACCACTGTGGGCGAAAATGGGCTGCCGTTGGCCAATTTCTCGGCCGGTAATCGCAGTAGACGACGCCTTGGACCCTCAGGACGAACACCATTTCCAGAGTTGGGATATGGTTGGACCTTGTTGGTTCGTTAGGACTGAGCAGCGACGTAGTCTCCACAGTGTGGAGCCACGCCGCGGAATTTGGCGGCGGGCACGCGCTGTTGCAATTGGAAACGACGCTAGCTGTGTGAGTGGCTTTTCGCTTTCCTCCGAAGCAGGATCCTCGAGTTGAGTAATTAGTTACCTGTTCTTAAAACTGGACTGTTACGATTTGTTCGTTATTTGTGGATTGTTGTTTCCCCAGCCGTTGACGCGTGTGATAACCAGTCATGTGTTTTGTTGCCTAGAATCTGCAGCCTCCCATTGTTACATGATAGCTGTGACTTGTGTTTTCGGTATTCTTTTAAACTTGTCTTGAGTGGTGTTTGAAGCCTTGATCTTGGTGAGGCCGAGTTAGAAGTTTTTGGTATCTTGGTTTATACCTCATCGGCCGATATTTTCCATTAATTGTGCAGTTGTATCTGACCATTAGAAATCGGTCAGATTGTAGGTCGGTTGTGAACCGTCCCTAGGTTGTGTTGCCTTCCGATTAAGAGGTTGTCTGTGTGGCTGCCTGTCTCACGTATACGTGCGGTAGTGTTACCTTCCCAGGCCGATACTTGGAACCTTCTCAGCGCCGTTCCTTGTGTTTTACATAGTGATTTCCTTTTTAGTCTTAACTACGCTGTGTGGCCTTCAGCCAAGTTTTAGCCTGTTAAAATTGCAAGGTTTTTCTTCTTAGATCTTAAGCCGTCAAAAAATAATTGTTTCTTGTTTGGTATGTGGCCTTCATCCGAGTTTCAGCCTTTCAAAATTAAAATTTAAAATTCCTTGTGTCTAGGCGCTAAGACATAAATTGGTTTCAGGTTGGTATGTGGCTTTCAGCCGCGTTATCAGCCTTTTCTAATCAAAAGTTGAAACGTTGTGTCCAGGCCTTAAGCCGTAAGAAATATTTTCTAGTTTTTATGTGGCCCTCAGCCGAGTTTTCTAGTTTAAATTAAAAATTGGAAATTGCTTTGTCTGGGCTTTAAGCCGTGTGTTTGTTTGGGTTCCGTATGTGGCCTTCAGCCGAGAGTTGTGTGAAGCATTTTAGGATAAAGCCTTTAGTCGAATTTAGACGAGATTTTAGAAGCTCTTCCCTTTAGGCCTTAAACCGTAAAATTGTTTTCTGCATGGTGTGTGGCCTTCGGCCGAGTTTTAATCTCTCTTAAATTAAAAATTCAAAATCCTTGTCTTGCCCTTCAGTCACAAGATTGTTATTCTTTAGTAAGAGGCCTTCTGCCGAGTTTACACGAAATATTTTAAAATAAGGCCTCCAGCCTTTTCAAATTGAACGCTCTTCTTCCTAGGCCTTAAGCCGTTAAATTGTTTTGCTGATATGCGGCCTTCGCCGAGTTTCAGCCTATTTAGATTAAACTTTGAACTTCTTTATCTCGGCCTTAAGCCGTAACGCTGTTCTGGATTAATGTGAGGCCTTCAGACGAGTTCTACGGGAAAAATTTAAGGTAAGGCTTTCAGACTGTTTATATTGAAGGTAAAAGGAAAATGTCTAAAGAACTGAGACCTCCAGAGGAACTCCTAGACCTCAATTCCTCGCTTAGGTCTTGTGCCTTGGATTTTCGATGTGGCGTTCAGCCGATCTAAATTAAATCTAAGGAGGTCTTTCGTTACAATGTTGAGATGTTTGATTCTTGCTTGTGTGATTGTGCATTTTAAGAAATAAAGTTCATATGTTGAGTGCAACTGACAGTAACTTATTTTGGCCCCTTACCACAAATATAACCTCATCCGTTCCGTCCTGCTATCCCAGGGATTTCAATCAGGAATGTGGATATACATCTTATATTAAATTTCCTTATGATACTGGCGGCTCCGCCACATGGCGTTGTATTAACCCAAGGTCGAAATGCAGTAGGGTTTTGGAATATATACTGTATTCGAACATTATGAAGTACCTCGATGAAAACGATTTATTGACACATAGTCAGCACGGTTTCAAAAAATATCGTTCTTCTGAACCACAACTAGCTATTTGTACTCAAGAAGTAATAAGATATGTGCCACAGGGCTTCCCAGAATTCATCGTAAATTCCGAAGCCGTCGCTAAAATACACTCATATGTGGTCAATTATTGGCAGATTTTCCGACGTTTTTCCGTAAGAAGGCAATCTTGTATGCTTCGACATAGGTTTTGAATCTCCTGAATAAGGGGCCAGTAAACTGGAGCATGATATCTTATATACCACACTTTTGTTCAACTTTAGAGAATTTTATTTATTATGTGGACTAGAAGATATCCTAACTTATTCACGGTGGAGAAAGATATCGTTATTTCTTAAAAATAGCTGTTCAATTATTTGTGAAATTTGGCTATATAAGTCATGTTTCATTCATTTGTATTCGTGTGCGTAGAGTGCATTTTTTTCTGTGTAGCAATTGACCATGGCAGTACCTAATTATTGTGCTAAATTCGGCGGTAATTCTATTTTCTTCCAATTTAAGTGAGTGTGCTTTGCGGAGTGCTGCGTAAATGCTCCGTGTTTGTGTGGCGCTAATTGGTGTTATATGTCTTCAGTTTTTATTGTATGTTGTAGATTTTAATAGCAATGAATTTTATGCTATTGTCGTCCTCATGCTGCAGAATTAATTTCATACCATCGTGGAAAATATTGTATTGTGTAAGCAGCGCTCGAGTCCCCTCCCAGGTGTAATCATGTAAAAGCAATTTATCAGCAAAATACCTCAACTAGTATACTGGTTTTTATGGAGCCTATTTACTACCTTGAAAACATTAATTTCCAAATGAATCAGAGACACATCTGTCAGGAAGCTTGATCTGGACCCTCTTTCTGCTGATAAACTTTCCCATTTCATAGTCAAGTGTTTTAGCTTACTGTTTTCTTACGATGTAGAGGCAACACTTTTACCTTCTCTTTCTAACTGCTTTACACCGCTGTAGACCGTAGTATATCCATTTACAGTTGACTTCCTGATGTTTTCTTACGTTTTTCTGTAATTTCTGAAAAGTTTGTTTCGTTTTGTTTCAAATATTTAGCTGATTCGAGCCCCCTAAGATCAATTCCCAAATGTACTAGAAGGAAGCTTTCCCAGGTTCACTAACCCAATGTCTCGTGCTCCTGTTTCTCACTCAGGTCGTATCCTAATTATCCGTTCTGTTCCCGAAACTAGTCTGGGTACTCCAAGTACGTTTATTCCGTCTCTGAGTGGGGTACTGGCCCATCGCTGCTACAGGAATTTTCCCTTGAGTGATCCTACCACGCACTACACTCTCATCTATCAGCTGATTTAGCAGCTATGAACTTTTTTTCTGTATTGTGGTTAGCAAACCAAGTCATTCTGATGTTGTAGTGATAATTGTTTGAACACAACTAATTTTTGTGCTTCATGGTGGATCAGTGACGATGTGTTGTCAAACAAATTTGTGAACATATCAGAATTATCAAACGAATTATCTAGAAATGTGGAACACTCAAGATCAGACCAAATATTTACGTCAAATTTCAGGAAGTTCATCATCATTAAAATATCATGATTTAAAGCGGAATTGATCATCAATGGACCAGAGGTGGAGCAGTAGAAATGCTCATATTGAAATCGGTAGAGAACAGTGTGGAGAGGCCAGAATATCATGTTTGGTCGTTACATGATACTAATTTAAGTAATTGTACATGTGGATTTTCTCTGTGTTACTGAACATTGTAACGGTTAGATTATTCTTGTGTTATTTGGTAAAAATTAGCTAATTAAGACACCGTTTACACTGTACTAAGTTTTGAAATCAGACAGCGAAATTGCTAAGTATTTTTCCGTTTTCATCATACTCGTTTCACCAGATGTACCTATTGTTATTGATATTCGTATGTTTGCATTTCTAGAATTTTGGTCTCTTGTGAAGCAAATCCAATTTTTAATGAAGGTGCACAAGATCACCTGTAATAAAACTCCCTGGCAGATTAAAACTGTGTGCCGGACCGAGACTCGAACTCGGGATCTTTGCTTTTCGTGGGCAGGTGCTCTACCAACTGAGGTACCCAAGCACGACTCACGCCCCCTCTTCATAGCTATACTTCTGCCAGCCCCTCGTTTCCTACCTTCCAAACTTTACAGAAGCTCTCCTGCGAACCTTGCAGAAATAGCACTCCTGAAAGAAAGGATACTGCGGAGAGATGGCTTAGTCACAGCCTACGGGATGTTTCCAGAATGAGATCTTCACTCTGCAGTGGAGTGTGCGCTGATATGAAACTTCCTGGCAGATTAAAACTGTGTGCCGGACCGACACTCGAACTCGGGACCTTTGCCAGGAAGTTTCATATCAGCGCACACTCCGCTGCAGAGTGAAAATCTCATTCTGGGAACATCCCGTAGGCTGTGACTAAGCCATCTCTCCGCAGTATCCTTTCGCAGGAGAGCTTCTGTAAAGTTTGGAAGGTAGGAAACGAGGGGCTGGCAGAAGTATAGCTATGAAGAGGGGGCGTGAGTCGTGCTTGGGTACCTCAGTTGGTATAGCACCTGCCCACGAAAAGCAAAGATCCCGAGTTCGAGTCTCGGTCCGGCACACAGTTTTAATCTGCCAGGAAGTTTCATATCAGCGCACACTCCGCTGCAGATTGAAAATCTCGTTATGCAATAATCTGTAATAGGTTGCAACAGGGTTTCCAGTAGTCAATATTTCTTTCATCTTGAGCATTAGCTCCAATTATTCTTGGTATTGATCTTGTACCTTCAGTCACTAATAATACAGTGCGTAATTTTGCATTTCATAGTCTAGGGTTTTAGCTTACAATTTTCTTGCGATGCAGAAGCAACACCTTTACCTTCTTTATGTTCCTGCTTTACACAGCTGTAGATCATAGTATAGCCGTCTACAGATGTTTTCTTATGTGTTTCTGTAATTTCTGAAAATGTATTTCCTTTTGTTTCAAATATTTAGCTGATTCGACTTCCTTAAAATAGATTCCCTAACGTCCTAGGTTGAAGCTTTCCCAGGTTTATAAAACCATTGTCTCTTGCTCCTGTTTCTCACCCATGTCGTACCCCAGTTACACGTTCTGTTCCCGAGACTAGTCTGGGTACACCAAGTGTGTTTATTCCGTCTCTGAGTGGGGTACTAGCCCATCGCTGCTCCAGCAATTCTCCTATGAGTGATCCTACCACCCACTACACTGTCATCTATCAGCTGATTTAGCATCTATGAACTTTTTTTCCTTTGTGAATTGCGGGTGGCAAACCAAGTCGTTCTGATGTTGCAGCGATCATTGTTTCAACTCATAAAATTTTTTGTGCGTCACGGTGAACCGGTGACGACGAGTTGTCAAACAAATTTGGGAGCATATCAGATATATCAAACGAATTATCTGGAAATGTGGATAAGCCGTGGAACTCAATACCAGACCAAATATTTACGTGAAATTTACAGAAGTTCATCATTATTGAAGTATCAGAATTTAAAGTGGAACTGAGCACAAAAGGTGCTGCAGGAGAAATTTTTATATCAATATCTTTGAGAAGAGTGTGGTCATTTCATGATAATAGTTTAAGTAATTGTACATATGGATTTTCTCTGTGTTACTGGATATTGTGAAGCTTAGATTATGCCTGTGTCATTTCTTAAAAGTTAGTGAATTGATAGATTATTGTGGAAGAATTTTTTCCAGATGTTAATTGTCTTCTCAACATGGGAGTGAGGTTGATTTTTTCCATTGGTTTCCAGCAAGGTACACGGCTGGTTGTTAAATTTGTTATTATTTAGTTAGTTTCATGTGTAATGCTGGTTATGTTTGTGAATGTAGGTTTCATTATGACCCTACTTTGACTGATATTATACTTATGTACAGAAGTGCATGACAAAACTATATTGTGGTGCAACTGAGGACAGTAACAGCATCACCAACAAAGCCATAGGCACGTTATACCTCTCCGCTCCATCTGTAGAACGAAGGAAATAACACTGACGACCAAAATGCTGAAACTTGAAAGTAATGTAAAATCTGTGCTTCTGTGTAATGTGAAACATGGAAAGTGACAAAGCAGCTAATCCCTAAGCTGCAGACATTCAACAACAGATTTCTATGGAACATCCTGGAGATAAGGTGACCAAATGTTACCTCTAACGAAACACTCTGGGAAAGAAGCAGCAAGAAGATAGCTGAGCTGCTGATAAGAAGCAGGAAGTTGACATGGTTAGGACCCACATTTAATAGACCAAATAAACACATTGCGTAGGAAGCACTTTATGGGATGCTGCATGGACGATGGGGACGAGGCAGGCTCAAGAGGGGGTGGAGGTTATCAGGTAAAGCACAAGGTCAACACCAAGGAAGAGGATGGAAGAAACTGAAAAATATATCAGAAGACAGAGCAAGATTGCAATCCCTTATTGCAGGCCAATGCTGTATTATTATCTCATTTTTTTCATTTACCTATCTAGCTTATCCTTTTCTGCTGCTTCAACACTCTGAGAACTACTCCAATTACATTTTTATAATTTCAATATTATCTCACATTTACCAAAAACCTGAGTACATTTTGGATTACATACTTCAACCATTCTGTAGCTTTTAAAACTGAACAGGCTTCTTTCTTCATCCAACTTGCTACAGGCTCAACTGACACATAACTCGATTAATTTTAATTCTGCTAATTATTTCGATGACATAAATGTTACGGTGTTATGGACAAAATTGTTGCTGTGTTGAACAATAAATCCTAACAAAAAACATTTCGAATGTAAGAAGACGGTAATTATTTATCATTCACTTTTCTAAAGTGAGGTACTAGCATCATTATGTAGATAACAGGTATGTGTAAGGTACAATACCGTATGTACATGGATGGTCTATGTCTTTTACTACTATGTTTTCCTTCATTTAGATCATCACTCTAATGATAAACCACAACGAATCGCTTAAATAACTGAAATACATGCATTGTAATTATCAAAAGGGGAGCCGCAAATACTGTGTGGGGTAAGCTCTCTCATGGTATCACCGACTATAAGGTGCATATTTGACAGAATAAATATGCTACGAGATTTTCTTGTTATCCATTCACTGTTAGCTACGGGGTCAACATTGTTATATTAGCTTTGTCAGCGCTAATGATATTAATTTGTCTGCAGGATTCCCTACTTGCAGTCATTACTCAACCTGAGCAGACACTGTGTACCCAATCTGTCTGTGTCTAGTGTAGATATGTTGAAGTGCGAAGACATTTTGAGAATGTTTGCGTAGCATCTAATAGAGGCGGGAAGTGGGTACCAGCCCGGTATTCACCTAGTTGGATGTGGAAAACCGCCTAAAAACCACATCCAGGCTGGCCAGCTCACCAGCTCTCACCATTAAGCCAAGATTTAATCAGAGGCTGGCTCGCCTCCCCGTGTCCCGGAAGCTGATGCTTTAGCATTCTCGGCTATCTGGGCGGGTAAACACTAATTACTAACGTTAATTTTCACTAAATGCTTTTAATCACATTTCACTTATTAACAATGGGAGTAAGATGTTATTCTCTGGCTGTCTTTACTTTTATGCAACAGGAAAGCTACTCAGGATTCATTTAAACTGACAATGATGCACACAGATAATTTAACACAAGGCTTGCATTACATTATTCCTAGGATGGCACTAAACTGTGCGAAAGGTGCTGGAGCACCTCTATGAGAGTCGAACACAAAAGAATTTCAGCAGCCAGCGAACGACACCTGAACCACATGTTACGTCATCAATTTCTTCTTCAGTGTCGCATTCGTTAATTGCCAGGTTTTCCAGTGCTTGCCACCGCACAAGACCTGAACCATGTCTTACCTCGTCCGACTCCTTACCTTTCTCTGCATCTTCTTCTTGCTCCTCCTCCTCTGGCAGCACCTCCAGCAGCCGGCGTTCTCTGGGCACAATGTCCTCTGCTCCCTCCTGTGGCGGCGGCTGCTCTAAACCCCCACCTGAGGAAGAATAAACGTGACAGATGAGATGAAGAATTGGCCATTATACTGTTTATAAATCACATGTGATTTATTGCTGTTAACTGGGCTTCCAACATTCTGAGTTTCAGGGATCTACATTCGTACGCAACCTAATGGTCTGGTATCATGACTACATACGAATTACATACATGAGACACCTTTCTTTTAAACGGATGAGCTCTCCCCTGTCTCGCTTTGTCCTCTACAATGCTACTTCGCAGAGTCATTTGCACAATATATTAAACGATTCTCTTTTCTTCCTGGTTATACTGTATATCATTCTTACTTACGCTTTCGCGCAGAGCGCATCACATTTACTATTTCTTCCTCAAAACACAAGAACAAAATTTACACCGATATAAGGCAAATTCGTTTCTCTTTGTACAGATACATGCGATATAGCTAACCGGATTAATACTGTCAGAGTGTTCATATCCTTTTTCATCTCAGTAGTGTCACAGAATTGCATTATCACGTAAGAATGAGATTGTTTCGTAGTTGTCTGATATCACTATGCAAATCAATGGCCTGATGACCATGTATCAACTGCTACCATTTCTGTTCTAAGCATTTAAGTCACATTAAACAACGTACGTACTACATAACCCAAGAAATGAGGGAATAGTTGTCTTAGTACTACGATGAGAATGGAGACAGAGAAATAAAGTGTTGAGGAACACCAAAATTAGAAACAACACCTTCTCGGTGCGTATTCCCAAAACTGATTATTCTCCCTCCTTCACTATTCTCAAGCTAGTGTGTAGTTAATATCCCTCCACAAATATTCCTCAATTATGTAAAGGAATCAGTCGATTCCACACCTCAAATAAGTCTATGAATACATCACAATTTAGGTATTCTATTTACAATGAAACAAAAAAATTCTAGAATCATCATGCTGCACAAAATCTCAGATAATGTTCTACCGTCTTGAATCATTTAGTACCAATAGAATTGACCTCTAGACGAGGTGTGGGTACTTACAGTAATATTCCGGCAAACCCGGCCAGTCGCCGTCCCAGGGATTCTCTTCTTCTTCCACAGGATACTTACCACCACAGGAGCCTTGAATTAAGTTAAGAACTGCCTCCAGCTCATCCCTGGAGTAACTGTGTACCAGTGGTACACAGCGACAGTCCTCCAGACCACCTCCTGTCTACAAAACAATAAAATAATATGTGAGATTCATTGAAATATGTAATCTATAAGAAAATTTTAGCAACGTGTGTAAATCCGTAAAACGAACTACAGGTATAGTGATATTCTCCTAAAGCACTATTTATAATGCGAATGCACACAGAAAAGCAGAATATTATTCACACAAATGCTGATGAAACAATTTTAAAGCCAATACTCACAGGTTCATGCTGATTACGTGCATAGTTCGGAGATAGTAAATTTGTAATTGACAAGCCAGCAACGGCCATACCTGTGTACAGACCATTGTAACGTGAATCAAAAAATTATAATTTTATCAAACACGTTTACCGGAACGGTAGAAAATGAAAAAAAACACATTAATTGAAACAAATATAGTCGGAAACGTAAGAAATAGAGATGCGAACGTGGATACACAGGTAACAGGTAGACCTAAAAGTGGGAGGGATACAATGTGGGTGCGCAATTCGTGTCTCTACGTGAATACATTTATGTTAACTTGTATTTATCTCCACGCCTTTACATTCATAAAGATACAATTACTCACATAAGACTTCCCTACATGTGTTGCCAATTCTTATCGAATGCAACGATTCTAACACTAAAGGTCTTTACGAGGGCTTACATCTATCTAAAAACAAAGTAACGTCAACGTATCAGAAATAATAGAAAATTCGTAATTCTCATTAACTTGCTATCAGCGTTTTTACTTCGCTTCATGAGATGCAATATCAAATTCTGTTTAGATGCCACAAACTCCCGTAAATGCAGTACAACAAGAATCACATGCAACTAATGCCGAAGGAATAAAAAAATAAATAAAGGTGACGAATCGCTTTGTGTCGCTGGAAAAAGTGTAATATCGGTGGACGATAACCGAAAAACGTTCGCCGCATCGTATCTCGATCTGCTAAATGCTGGGCAACTGCTTAAGTTGTCATGTCATTTGTTACAATATCAAATGTCGTACGCGCATAACACGACGTACAGGACATATGTAGCTTTTACACACGTAAGTCTGAGCCGATATGGAAATTTGGCTTACCATCGTTCGCAATCCAAGAGCACTCGGCTCGCAAGGCATCGCATCGGCAATCTTGAGCCAACTGACAGGGATCGTTTCCCCGGAAATGAATTTACCGATCGTCAACTGTCTTCAATTGTTGCGTGCGCAATGACGTAACGTGGGTGCTATGTGCATCCGATTCAGCGAGAAGCCACGTCATATGGGAACTGCTTTCGCATCAGAGTTCTACTTTTAATACGATGTGTGAATGAGCAACATTACTTTGATATTGTATTACAAGAAATGCGTCTAGCGAATATAGTGATTCAGGATACTAATGCAACAGCGTTGTCCGCCTAATGGTGTGGTACCGAAATGTAACTTATTGATTTCAATAGTCGTAATAAGTAAACCACCTAATTTCTAAAATCGCTTTGACAAAACTTGCCTCTTGGATATGAAAACGAAACGATGGTGGTGCTGCAAATATCGACCAGTCAGTAATTTCCAAGATGTTGGCCAATCGAAGCCGCGGGCAGCAAACTATAGGTACCGAAAGTGCGATTCTAAATCGATCACGTGACGGGGGGCGGGCGACATGATGAGTTATTTATGGGATGATAGGGAATCCAAACGATTTACGACAGTAGTAAGTGGGATTGTTTTGTATTGAAGGCGTTTCTTCGGTCGATTGCCTCACGTGGAAGAATCTAATTCCATGGTTGTGCAATGTAGAAAATTGTTTGAATTTTTATCGGAAATGTGACACACTACCCATATTTTTGTGTGACATTGACAGAGTTTACCCATGTTACGGCAAAAACGGAATGCTACCAGTAGCATACATATCAAATGGACTTTCTCATGACGACAATCTAGACGACGAGTGAGGTAAGTCGTTCATTTGTAATTACAACTATTTTAGCTACTCTCTTATTTTGTCGTGTCGGTAGCGACTACTATAAACATGCCCATAACGCCCGCTACCACATAGCGTAATCGATGTAGAATCGCAGGTTCGATATTTACCGTTTGGTACCCGCGGCTTCGATAGGCAAACATTCTTGGAAATTACCTACAAGTCAATAGAGCAGTCCAACTCAGGACACTACAATGTCTCTGTCGTCAGGCCTGCATCGATAACAGAGGCCACGGGAGTAAACATCGTGTCACAGTCGAGACAACATATTCGTCTTTATTCCGTATTAAATTCCACATTTTCCAGTGCCTGAGGATTTAGTGCATATGTAATCCGTCAGTTCTGCCGGGGCTCCAGGCTACACGAGCCTTGTTACTCCTACCGAGAGAAATATACCAATATTCTTACGCTATGTTAGCCTTTAGCTCCTAGTCGCTACGTAAAATAGGAAGAGTATTAAACTACTAGTAAAATGCGTTCATCAACTCAGCACCTGTACAATGACGTATTACCGACTAGCATCAAGCTAAGGTATGAACAAAAGTACTAAGGATTATTTGTGAAATCTACGTAAATAATTCCAAGTTTCTCTTAATTCAGACGGTAATAGGGTGGTCAAACATGGAGTGCCTCCATTTCTGCGCACAAATGTTTTGATTGTTGCTTATAGACACGCACGCTGCAGTTGACAGCATTGAAGACCACTGGTCTGGTAAGCAACGTCCAGCACTGAGGCAGCAGTTAGGAGACTAAGCTGGGACTGTTGTCGCTCCGTGTTGGAGTTGAAGACTGGGAAGACCACTGACCGGCTAAAGGAAAATTTCCCCCGAACTTAGAGCGGGCAATGACACATTTGACAATTTTCTGAAACGTAAGTAGAACGTGACACATGAGAGTGTTTGTGGTGAAACAAGTAGATTTCGCATAAACCAAACTGAGAATTACACTGGAAATACTTTTTCCGGAGAGAGAGAGAGAGTTGGGCGGAGAGGGGGGGAGGCATGCAGTGCTTGCCTCAAGATGACAGTATATTCCAATACGTTGTGAATGTCAGTTAAGCAAAAGATAAGTCGTTAATTGATGCTGTGGTTGAATTTGGAATTTAGTGAAAGGAACACTTGCAGCAAGGCCCATATTCCAAGTAGCAGTGGACAGACTGCCAGGAATCGAAGAAGACACCTGATAGATTCGGAGATTCTTATGGTTGAGTTCAAAACGAAGCAGGAGTAAAACTTTTTTACGATGTAAGTCATGTCCATGAATCGAAGCGAACCAGAAGGTAGCATTGCGGTGAGCCAAAGACATTTACCAGGGAATGATTCTTTAATTCGGTTATTTTCGGACGCCATCTTTATCAAGGCGCTGAAAATGTGATAGAATGATCGTTTAGATTATTTCACTCTTAAAACGCGGTTCCAGTTTGTTGATTCAGTAATTGGAACAACGTCAATGTTTTGTGATTTCACCATTGTAGTTAGTGCCCGTCATTATCCCAAGGGCATTATTACCTTTGATATGGCAATTTATCTATTCCATATTACAACCCAGTATAGCTGGATTGATTACGTAACCGAATTGGTATTATCAAACGAATCCACTACATTATTTTGTAATCGTAATACAAATTTCGTATTCACACACATAGTAGTCTCAGCAATCGAGGTAGCAACAACAGCACATTTTATAATATTTGTGCTGTCTGTCCTGTGATCCCGGTTCTCTCAACACACCTCTAATAAACGAGCTGAATGAGGCTGTTGTGATATGATTTTCTGTAAACAGCGTGATGGTGAGACAGACAAGGCCACGTGATTAATGTCTGTGCTTTTGTTACCTGCAAATAGTAGCAATATTGTGTATCGTAAGATCCAGCATCTTGTTAATCTAGCTGACAATGTCTCAGCAACCGACGTCTGACATTTGGTGCTACGCACTCGGATAACAGTACCATGTCCCTCCCTCCCACCTTGCGGATGTCTTAACC
Organism: Schistocerca americana; assembly: GCF_021461395.2. Lineage (NCBI taxonomy): Eukaryota > Metazoa > Arthropoda > Insecta > Orthoptera > Acrididae > Schistocerca > Schistocerca americana. The sequence continues at coordinate 93,350,396 of NC_060126.1, read as the reverse complement.
GTTGGGATAGTGACGCCACATTTCACTGTGCTCATACTATTTAATTGTCGACACATGTGTGGGTGGAGAAGAGCAGTGTGTGTACCGTTCGCCATTTATAACTGGATGAGACGTTCGAAGTGGCCACCGCGACATGTACAAGTAGAGTGTGGCCACCGCGACATGTACAAGTAGAGTGGAATACTGACCAACATGAAATCATTCCCTGCACACAGGGCTTCCGTCGCAGCAGGTTTCGTATCAAGAACACACAAGAATTAGATTATGAGATACAAACGGCTGTTAAGTCTTCGAACAAAGCTCGGTCTGCGAATTAGTTAATGTACTTTTCCATTCGACGTACATACCAGCATGTTTCGGTATGTGGAACTATGACTGAACTGATGTACAGTGGTGACGTCCTCGACGCTTAGTTACATCCTTGTATCGGTGGTAGTGTGTATCCTCGTAAATAAGTGTTCGAATAGCTGCTATTTGCCTTACAGATCAACATCTGCAATAGTGTCCCAGTCATCACCTGGATGTCCCCGTCTAAATAGCAGAGGACACAGCGAGTTCTTCTCATGAGGTGATCTGATACTCGGAGTACCATTTATGTGCTGATCATAAATCTGCAACGCAATTATCGCCTATGAAATTGTCATTAAACTCCTATGAGTTGGAAGTTTTCGATGAGGTGGTTGACGTTCCAGACTTGAGTCTCACAAAATACTTTCCTCACGTGATCCATGGTATTCTAGTAATGCATATTTCCTAAGATATCCTACAAAAATTTTCTTTCTTCATTTCTGAGGGAATAAAGCGGACATGAATGTTTTTCGTGAAATGAGTAGACTATCTAAACGAAGAAAGTTTACTCTCCCTGAGTATTGTTAGTATAGATTTGTGGCCAAGAGGTATTAATGTGAAAACCATCATAAAACTAAAGTATGATCACTGAGTAATGGTGATATGCTTGTAGCGATTAATAGGAAAGACACGAAAATTTATTAGCGGCCATATTGTACAGGTATGGAAGACGTACTTAACATGCACAAGAAACATGAATCTGGGGCGTTGGAGCTAATGCTGCGAGGTGACATGTATTGAGCAATATATATTAAATGTCTTATAATTATCTAAAGCCATTGTCGTAGCCTATGTGAGTCTTCAACGTCCCCACTTCCGTTATTTACCACGTCAATTGGAGACAACAAATTATCGTAGCTGCTACTGTGTAGTAAATAATTACGTTGCGAAGCTAAGTTGTGTTTGACGAATTAATTCGCACATATGGCAGTCTTTAGGGAGTGGGTGTTGGCGATATAGTCTCAAAGGAGAAATGCACTCAAATTCAGAGGATGGAGTTTTAGAGAAGTCTCCCGAGAGGTTAGATGAGTGTGGTGGAATTATTCTCTGAAAATAATGCAAATTATTCCTGTTCAGCTTCATTCATAGCGGAATAGCATCTACAGCTACAGTGACTCATTTACATTATTTCTTTAGTTTAAATGAAGGATGCTTCAAAGTACATAGTGTGTGGGGAGAAGAATAGATTAAATCTGGAGGAACCGAAACCAGTCATTGGAAATCATTTGCTTCGTAAACATTTAACAGTTGGAAATATTAGTGGAGGGATATACAATGTATGGGTGTTGTGCTTGCTAGTAAAACGTGCATTTTATCAAAATATATGGAAAATGTAAGAAAATAAAATCACTCAGACAACATTGTTCCACTCCATATGCTTACTATGGAGACAAGGTTTTACTTTATCGTAATACAGACAGTATTATGCAAGTTATACTTACACAAAGAAAGAAAAGCATATTAAAAGTACTGTTAGTGAGATGCTGACCATATAATAATGCTAACATACACATCCCGGCGTTTGGAATTGTCGGTACTGTTTGCTGTATCTGTCGACACTGAAGATATGTGAGAATAGCCTATGGCAAATTTTGGAAACCAACGAGTTGTGCACGTTAAGTTAACAGTACATTTTCTACTATAAAATCAACAATATACTTCTGGCGTTATTAGGAAGTACGTCTTACTGCAGAAAATTATAGTAAAATCTAAAGTAATATTTTCGGCAACTGAGTTCCATATGTCTACAAAGCAAAATCCATTTCATAAGTTGACGTGCCTCTTACATGTAAATTAGAGGGATGATATTATTCTATTAGTTTCAGCGTGGTGCGAGTCGTTTATATTCCACTGTGTATGTGTTTATCTATGAGAAAGATGTGCCTAGAGCCATTTGCGACATTGTACTTAAGTTTATGCGATTATTTTACGACCAAACATCTTTTTCCATTTTTATCTGACGTTGGAGGTTAAACTATGTTCTTTTGAAAAGTACGTAGGAAAAGTACCAAAATAAGTCTCATTGGTTTTAGGCATATGTGGGTTTAGGATAATGCATGCTCTCTCACTGCTTAGAGCATCAACTTGCATGTTTTACATGTTATGGCCCACTCAGCGGATAGACAGGAGAGCGTATCTTAGCAAAATGCAGACATCATCGGTTCTCAGTGTAATCACTGCAATTATCAACTGCGATACGCGTGATACAAGTGATCACGTGGACATATGGGCATATACCACAACGAAATTAACTCATCCAAGGATACTGGTGCGGACGTCCTCCAAGAAAATGTCTTCAGGTAATTCAAAACGATATGCAAACGGTCTGCGTTGATGATGATGATGATGATGATGATGATAGCTTTCTGAACAGTCTTAACGGTCACTTTGCGATAGCCATATGTTATGCAGTCACAGAAATGTGTATCACTGCTTGCCTTATGATTCCTCCATCGCTCACCGATAATAACGCAATTCTTATGAGAAGTAGGTGACTTAAACCTAATAGAGCATTCTAAGTAGGAAACCGGAGTGTATTAAAACCAAATGTGATTTGCCTAATGAAGTGACCAGTGGCACTGGTTCCGCTGCTAGGTAGCACTATTCTCACCTCCACTTCGAATCTAACTAGCGACCATGGTGGCCTCGCAAACACAGATGTGCCTAGTGTTTTCAACCGAATCCCATTCACGCAAATGTCTCGTGAACATGGTACTCTCTATGCTCTGACACAAGTAGTTGTAGCTATTCATGTCTTCTTTTATTTTAATGCATATGTTTCTCAATAAGGCATGCATGTTAAAACTTTGTTGTACGCCAATGGTTTCCCCACAATTCATTCAAGTAAGACACGCCCTGACGACGACAAGTTGCGGTATCGGATGTGCCACGTCCGCTTTCTACACAATTGCTTCCACGTCTCAAGACGTCTTAAACTGTCCTAATGTAAGTATAGGTGCAGGTGATATATAAGAGTATCAGACCATCACACTTTCCTACCAACACTAAACCTTCCCACTCCCACACATCCCCCCTCCCTTCCCCACCCTCCATCCATCAACCTACATTCCTTGTAAACTGTGATACTTGGTGCAATCTGAATGTACTTCTGTTTTACGTAAATCCCTTAGGTGAATGGATTTAGCAAAAACGTTTTCCCACTCTGCTTGGCATCTAGATGACATACTTACCGCTAAAACGTGTCACCGATGTCCTCTTCAACATTTACTTTAGTAGCTCAGTATCACGGCCACAAGCGTCAGTTTGGCTCCACAGCATTATAGTATGATACCTCACAAAATGATCCACAGACGGCGACAATATGGACGAGAAGCTGGTGTTGCAAATTGTGGATAATATCCTGGTGCAGCTAATCTGTGCAGTCAAAGTGCCACAGCTGTTAACAGTAGTACGTACTGAAAGGTTTCAGCTGAAGTTTCGGTTGAAATAATTAATTATTGTACAATATTCTTCTCAATTACTCGTTTGTGAGAGCCCTTCTGTCGCTTATTGCCATTTTTTTCAGTTCAGTTAAAATGGTAGAAGCTTTGCTTGTTCTTCATACCCAGTATCCGCATTTATCTTATCCGCTGATGTAATCGTCAGAACAAAAGCAGATCAAGTCAGAATACTTGATACAGGAAACTGATAGCGAAAGTCTGACTCTACAACCAATACAGATAATTTATCGCTGTGACAACATATCAGTTCCTGTTGGAGCACTTAATCAAATGTCGAAATGTGTGTGAATTCCTAAGGGACCAAACTGCTCAGATCATTGTTCCCCAGTCTTAGACATTACTTAAGCTACTTTAAACTAAGAACACACACACACCCATGCCCGAGGGAGGACTCCAATAACCGGCGGGAGCGGCCGCGCAGTCCGTGACATGCCGCCTCAAACCTCAGGGCCACTCCGTGCAGCCACTTACCACAACTACTGAATGTTAAGTACACACTACAGCAACCAGAAAACAATGAATGAACAGTCGTGAGGGACGTAGAATGGTTTACTGAATTGGCTGTAAATGGTGGACAACGCTTTATGAGTCTCGCAATCTCCTGCGTTTAGCCACATGTGGTGAGAGGAAAGACTTCCCCTTAGGTTCTGGGAGACAACACTTCGTTCCAGGTCCGTGGTGCCATTGTCACGGATGATGAAATACGATCAGATTTTTAACACCACTGTCATACTTGGCCCAAGACTGTGCCAAGTGTGGTAGAGATGCGTACTCCCTCCGTCTTCAGGCCACGAGTGGCCTACCGGGGCCATCCGACCGCCGTGTCAACCTCAGCGGAGGATGCGGATAGGAGGGGCGTGGGTCACCATACCGTTCTCCCGGCCGTTATGATGGTATGCTTGACTATTCGGTCGAGTAGCTCCTCAGTTGGCATCACGAGGCAGAGTGCATCCCGAAAAATAGCAACAGCGCATGGTGGCCTGGATGGTCACCAATCCAAGTGCAGACCACGCCCGACAGCGCTTAACTTCGGTGATCTCACGGGAACCTGTGTATCCACTGCGGCTAGGCCGTTGCCACGTGGTAAGGATGTGTAGTACTGGAAAACGATAGTCTCTGGTGACCGCAAATTCCATTGATTATAGTTAGATTTTGGTGAAATAAATTCATTCACACACAGAGAAAGTTCAACTAAGGGTGCTCTTAGGCAAGGGAAATAGTAGGTGCATGTTCTTTTCTAAATCTGATCCTTCACGCATGCCGCCATTTGTTTGTCAGATTTCGTGCGCGAATACTGTCACCCGTTGACTGTCAAAAAGAGATTTTAGTTACCCCACAGTAAAGATTTTGAGTTACTATTTAGTGTGAGACTTAAAAAAATTCAGTGTGGAGTAAATTAAATTCTGATGTGATGCAGTTTATTAATCATTTATAACAAGATCTCGAAAAAATGGAAACACTATTCCATTCGCATTGAAGATACTTCATTGTTTTCTGCTTCGATCTTCATTGTTGTCGTCAGCAGTCTACGAATTATATTGTTTTTTTTTTTTTTTTTCTTAACGGAGTAATACATGTATTTTACATGAGATCTTTGTGTATCTCCTAATTGATTCATATGTTGGGAAAATTCACAAAACATTTGTCTGTAATGACGTTTGGAGAAGCGGAAGGGTGAAAGTACCCGACTTTTCAAAACAAAGAATCCGTTACTTGGCGTACTCGCATTTTCATACGACTCTTATTTAAAGACAAAGAGTTCTAGATTCCAGAATTTGTTAATATGCATTTCAGTTAGATATATGCATTCAAGCAAAAGAAAAAAATGGTGATGGTGAAGTGGAGCTGCCGACATTACAATTTGCAACCCAGAACGTCGCTCACTGAGCCACACGCGTCATTACGACTCACAAGCGGACACTGTTATATCTAATTACTGAAGACATGAACAAAAGAAACAATTTCAAACTTAAAGTTGACAAATGGGAGGTCAAACCAAAGACAAAAGCGCCGAGAACTGGAACAAAATGGAGCGAAGAAAGAAAAGCTGAATTCTCGCAAAGAATGAACACCTGGTGGGCAAACAAGAAGAATAAGAAGCCACAGAAGTGAACCATCTTTACTTAGCGTCTTCCATGTTGGGAGCTTTACGACTAATAATAATAATAATAATAATAATAATAATCACTGATATTTTCGAAGTCACTTTTTTTCCTTCCTGTGACAAAAAATCTATTGACGTGGTATGGTACGCAGGATATTCAAATAAAAAGTTTCGAGAGTTTATGAAGGCTTTAATATGCATAAAAGGACGGAAACAAATTTACTATAAACATTCGTCGTAATTTTCGTATGGTGCATTCTGTGTTGTGACACACCATTATACTTCTGTACCTAGTTTTTGTTTCTGTGAGTGGATTACATCTCCGAATGGAAGCCTACTACTCAAGACGGGACAGGGCAGGTATGGTCTTATGCTACGGGAATGCAGGCGGAAGCAGCATAAGGACATGTAATCTCTATGTTGCAAACTAACGACGACGCCATATACCAACTGCAAAGATGCATCGTATCCCGATGTAGTGTCTTTCGGAAACGGGGTACCTTGTACTAAGAGCACAGGATCTTGGCTGACCTGAAAAAGCTTCCCCAAATGATATGGAGCAATGGGTATTAGAACATGCGTAGGACAACACTCCAACGAATGAAGTGGAAGGTATTCACAAGTGTGTTGTCTGGCGTTGCCTGGAGAGCCATGAACAGTAGCTTTGTCCCTGACGTATGGAGCGAGTCCAGGCCCTGCTGACAAACGAGCGACATGCCAGGTAGGAGTTCTGAAAGTCGTTTCTCCAAACGAGTGCTCATGATCAGTAGTTAACAGGGCAAGTGTTGTTTGCTGATCAGGTGAGGTTCTGGAGAGACGGTATTCTAATTTTCCGTTATATACATATACTGGCTGAAAGTAACTTGAACACACATCGAGAGAGACAACACCGGCACACTTTTAGTATCCGTATTTCAACAAGTGCCAAATGGGACAAGCCACGTTCTACAGAACAATTTTGCTGTTGCTAAATACAGTCAATTCCATCAGATCCCGTTACCTGTGACTGTAGGATTTGTCATTATATGAAAGACTGAAATCGAACTACATCCATGATGGGGCAGTGACCTATTTTCAGCTTTGAGTGAGGCTGCACATAGCCCGAGTCTTTTAGGAGTGATGCATTGGTCTGCAGTAGCCAACAACTTGATCAACCCATTCTCCTGAACTTGACTCTGTGGATAGGCTTTAGGGCCAAGTAAAGACCTTGGTGTATGCATTCCCCAGAATGATGTGTGTACAGTATGACAATGCGTGTTTACTGCCTGTGACATAATCCCAGAACAACTAGGGGTGTGACAAACAATGGGTTACTCCATGAGACCTATGGTGGATGACAGTGCTAGAATGGCTGCCAGTAGCGTTGGGCACATGTTGTGATGACTAGTGCATGACCATCGTGATCATTACAGTAGTAGTAGTAAACCATATATCCGAAGAAAGGCATTACGAGCACTGTTTATCGGAAGTTTAGCCTTCCCTTGGTACGTAATACATGCTCTCTGTAAATACAGAAATCTTTCTAACAAACACAGTGTGGATTGAAATCGTTTGCCAAGACGATTATTTCAGCGAGTGGAGATTTATTTATAGGAAATACTCCAGAAGCAACCAACTACAAATGTGAAAAACGTGTGGTAACAAATTCACTCAGACATGGTGTGTAATACATTCAGATACATGAAGTTTCAGGTCACCCACTTCCTTCTGATTGGACTTTTCAGAAAACATCTAGGAGGCAAAAACTTTACTCCAAGGCAAATATTATGTTTATATACACTCTTCGTCACAAAAAATGAAACTTCAGATTTCAAACATTAGTGAAGGACTCCTCTGCCCAACTAACCTATGCAGCAGGTAGCTTCGAAGTGGCTTGGAGTTTTATATGCTGTTTTGGTCATTGCCGTTTTATATAGTTTTCTACCCATGTGGTCTACAAAAAAGCATAGAATTACATCACTTGCATTAACCCATAGACTCACAGTTGCCAATTTATATAGTTTTCTACCCATGTGGTCTACACAAAAAGTGTTGAATTACATTACAAGCATTGACCCACAGACTCACAGTAAGGGAGAAAATGTAAATGGAGGGAGGTTGCCGCTCACCATACATAAAAAAAAAACGCTGGAGTGGGGAGGGGTTACGAAAGAGGGGCAGACAGCCATGCAGAAAGGACTCTCTGAGCAGTGGTCTGTTTTAATTTCAGTGCTTCCTTATCTCCCTGTCTTCTTTTTCAGAACAGTGATTATAATAAGGTGGGGCAGTATTAACATTATGTGTTGTCTTACATCATTCATGTAACGCAATCAAACGTTGTGGACTGACAGCAACACTAGATGCTAGTGCTGTATAAAATTTTTCATTCCACAATAGAAAGAAGAGGGAGCACAAAACGTAATCAGACATTAATGTATAAATGTGAATGTACATGATATTATTTAAACGAATATTTCAGAAAGTATTTCATGAAATAGTGTGTTAGATTTTCTGGGTGTGGTGAAAGTAGACAACTCCTAATTATCCATCCATATCAAGCCTATTAAGAACATTCAAAATAACCAAGTATCTTATTTTATTTTTAGATTAACAATATATAGAAAAGTACCTACCAGTCATAATGCAGGAAACAAAAGCCTGTAAGTGGAATAGAATGTGATACTTCTATTTGTTATTAGCTAACAATTCACATCACTAACTGTACAATTAGGGTTTAAATTAAAGAGCACAAATAAAAAGCACATACGGATTAGTTGGATGCAGAAACTGAAAGTAGCATTCATTATACATATGTGTCAGTTAACAGTATGTTAAAATACCCAAAAGCATGCTCGTAACACGAAATCAAAGACTGCTGAAAAAGTATCAGGAAAAAAGATGGTGTAACACTTAATCCTCAAAACTAAACTATGTAAACAAATGTTATACAAGTGCTGAAATTTACCTGTTGTCATAAAAACTAAGCGTATTATGTAAAGAAATGTCTTACAAGTGCAGAAATTTATCTGTTACACAGTTTCTCAAAGTTACAGACTGTACTAACACAGGCCACTCCACCCTATATGACCAGCACTTGTGAATGTGCTACCGCGTAGCAGTAGCCAACCAGGGTTATAGACCACGGATTTTTGTTAAAGAACCTTTATGTGCACGAAACGATGGAGATAGAAAAAAACAATGTTTCTATCCTGGCCAGAAAACTGAATGGAAAGCATAGAGAACATTTAGGTAGTAGAGAAGCCTCTTGCAGATGAAGCAGATGTAAACATCGCAGATGCAAATTGCTGTATAAAATACTATTACATGTTTTCATTAAAGATAACATAGAATGTACCACATAAGTTAATACAAGGTTGTTCACATTTTAATTACTGCTAAATATCGAGATACACACAATATTTGTACCTGTGATAGTATACACATTGGCTACAATTAGCAAAGCTGCGTATAGGAACAGAAAAACATGAACTTCTGAATAACAATCAAACATAAACTTGAAAACTCAACAAAAATTAGACATTCGTAAACTGAGTCCCAAATATAAAATTTTTTGCTGTGTATCTTGATGTAATTGTTCAGTCTAGAAAAAGTATCAAAACTACACGCAAAGGAAAACATTTTCAGACGGAACCTCGGTCTTCTCCATACTGCTGTTTTCTTCAGCTGCGAGTCCGGCCATCCTGATTTAGGTTTTCCGTGATTTCCCTAGATCACTTCAGCCATATGCTGGGATGGTTCCTTCGCAAGGGCACGGCCGATTTCCTTCCCCATCCTTCCTTAATCCGAGCTTGTGCTCCGTCTCTAATGACCTCGTTGTCGACGGGACGTTAAACACTAATCTCCTCCTCCTCCTCCTCCTCCTCCTCCTCTTCTTCAGCTGCCTCTGCTGAGGTGTTACTACACTCATTTTCTTCTGTGGGATGCTCATGGCATAGTTTAGGTTTCTTCCATTTAGGCATTGTAGCTGCTCGAAAAAAATTACTGGTGTGGCCTTGGACTTGTGTTTCATTGTGCCACTGACCCTCACTTTCTCCACCTGGTCATCAGTGAAATAATTCTACAAAAAAGAAGGGAAAGAAAACATTTGTATCATGATATCATAAAAACATATATAGGCACGACTAAACTGAAGAGAGAAAAAAAGAGCAAGACAAAATCTGAAAAGACAGTAAAGATAAACTGATGATCGGCTTGTCAAATTATATGGTATCACTAACTGCATGTCACTCAATGAGGTGTTGCAGCTCAGAAGAGTCTGTCCACATTCGATACATCGTCCTATTTTTATTCCGTGTTTAATAAGGTGTGCTATAAAATATTGCACACAATCAAATATACATGCTATACATGCCAAATGTCACGTCTCACAGTACCATATGTAACGCAATTCGTGTTATAAGCTGCTGGAAAACTAAAATCAATTACTTCACATAGATAAGAATACCTCGTCCGTTTCAAAGGCTGCTCAGTGACTTCTAGCACCTCTGTTCACAGAAATTCTCCACGGCTTCCCTCTTTCCTCATTCTGCAAATATACTAGCACACAAACTCCACCTTCTCCCAAGTAGAAGATGAGGAAGCGGCGCAAAATGGCGGCAGAATGAACAACAAATCGTCAAATGCATATGGCACAAGTGAATATCGCGGTTGCCTAAAAACTGTACCGAATTCACCACAAAACTCATTCTCGTTTGTACTCGTGTTGAAGCTCGCAGATCTAACACCTGTGCAAAAAGGTGTCTGAATTAAGTTCAAACATATATACAGAGAATAACAACGTTTGTAACTCTGATTGTTTCCGTTAGTCTCCAAAACAATAATCAAATCTCGGAAAGCGATATGATGCAAGAGAGAGAAAGAGAGAGAGAGATACCGGTGGCAGAAAATGGCGTCGCAGCTGATCAGCCAATCACGTGCGATTTCGCCTAAGGTCACTCTCTCCCTGCATACAGGCTCTCTAACCACGTCTGTTGAAATTCAGATGTCTTACATAATTACGTTATACGCACTTCTCGTTCAGTAGTTCTTATGAGCTTGCGGGGTTCTGGAATTCATACCATTACAGCGATGTGCTACAAGCTCAGCTGTAACCTGAGGCATAACAGCGATCCTCTCAACAGTAATTGTCATTTAAGTATCTCCATGGGCATATTTCTTCAACAGCTTCAGTATTAACAAACGCAAACAAAGAGCTTGTGCAGATAACAGCTCACATCAGCTGGGTAGAATGTTTCTGTCTGACTAGGAAAGTTCACTACGCGAAGTCAGTGCACCAGAATAGAGCAGCTAGGTGATACAGTTGTAAGTGCGAAGCCACACCATTAACATATTACTAGCAGCCCTCAAACGTAACTGCTTTAGTGGATCGCAAATCCCAGACCTTTGCTGCATAGAGAGTGTAAACAGGGAGTTTATTTTGTTATGATAACTAATTTTGTGGTGTCACCGCCAGACATCACACTTGCTAGGTGGTAGCCTTTAAATCGGCCGCGGTCCGTTAGTATACGTCGGACCTGCGTGTCGCCACTATCAGTGATTGCACACCGAGCGCCGCCACATGGCAGGTCTGGAGAGACTTCCTAGCACTCGCCCCAGTTGTAAAACCGACTTTGCTAGCGATGGTTCACTGACCAAATATGCTCTCATTTGCCGAGACGATAGTTTAGCATAGCCTTCAGCTACGTCATTTGCTACGACCTAGCAAGGCGCCATTATCAGTTGCTATTGATATTGTGTATCATGTACTATCAAGACCGACGTTCACCATTAATGGATTAAAGTTAAGTATTCCACCAGCTACGTACGTTTTTCTAAATTCTAATTTCCTTGTCCTGTTCCAGACCTCACGCCAGCCTGCGTGAGCTAAAACGCGTGCCTTTCGGCCTCCTCTAGTAACCCGGTGTTGGCTCTCCTGCCAACCAAAACGAATTTATCGAAGGTTACCTTTGAACAAGGATTCAGATTGTTACGATTTCCAACTGCCTTATGAGTGATACTGTGGTTATCATTTTCTTACATCAGCCATTAGAGGCAGTATAACATTTACTGCTAAATTTGTTGTTTATGGGAAAAAAGTTGATTGAAATCTTTATTAAAAAGACATAAAGCATGGCTCATTTACACACGCTGATTACGATCTTAACCCCTTAACTTATCGGTACTTTCCTGCCATCTGTACAGTTTTTATGGCAGGTACACAGTGTTTTGTAGACAAGGATATTCTTAAACCGCAGGCTGTAAACAGAGATAAAAACCCCGAATAACTAAAACTCAGTTCATATCATTTTAACTACTGACTCATTCCTGACAGAGATCGGGAAGTCAGCTGCTTGCAGAGACATTTGAAAAATGCACCCAGTGAAATTTGTACCCAATATGTCTGTCAACTACTTGCTGACTGTGTCACAACCTACTTGCTACACGAGTCCTACTCCGCCCCCAATCTGCGTCCTCAGTGGGGTGCTTTGAGGACCTGTTCGAGACGCGTAGACGCCGCCGTGAAAATGAGCCTCAGCGTAAACAAAATTCTCTTTTATGATGTTTATCTATATGACTACTCTGAACTTCACACTTAAGTGCTCGGCAGAGGGTTCATCGAACCACTTTCATACTATTTCTCTGCCGTTCTGACATCGAATAGTGTGTGGGGGTGGGGAGGGGGGGGGCGGGAGCTAGAGGAACACCAAAGTGTCAGTTCTGGTTTCTATTATACTATTACGATGATAATTTCTCACTATGTTGGTGGACGTCAACTAAATGTTTACGTAACCAGAGAGCAAAGTTGGAGACTAAGTTGGTGGAAGGTCTCGCTGCATCAGGAAACGCCTTTGTTTCAATGACTGCTAGTCCAGTTCATGTATCATATCCCAAGCACTCTATCCCCTGTTTCACGACGAGACAAAACCAGCTGCCGTTACTTGAACTTTGTTGATGCCCTCCGCCAATCCTATCTGGTAAGGATCCCACAATGCACAGCGAGATTCTGGCAGAAGACGTACATTCTTAGTATAGGTATTCTCTTCAGCGTATTTGTTGCATCTTGTGACTGTCTCGCCAAGTAACTGCAGTCTTAGATTTGCCTATCCCACAACGCCATCTACGTGATCGTTCCACTGTAGTTTGTTCGTAACTTTTATTCCTAGATACTTTGTGCAATAGGCAACATTTAGATTTGTCTGATTCATCTTGTAACTGAAATTTAACAGATCCCTTTTAGTACTCATGTGAACGGTCTCACACCTTTTATTTTTTACGGTCATTTGTCACTTTCCACACTGTATTGATATTTTGTCTAAAGAACTTTGCAATTTGTTTTGGTATTCTGATGATTTTACTAAACGAGAAACAAGCTAAGATGACTGCTCAGATTGTGTCCTAAATATTGAATCTGTGCTGAGTTGCTGGTGTGGAGGAATCTCACAACAAGAAAAACAAATCAGCCTCAATTGGCACAATATGGCGTTGTTCAATTCTGTTTGCATACCATTTATTTAATCAGTTTGTGGAAGACATGGATCCTGCCCTCCCCACTTCTGAATTGGTGGGGAAAAAGGCTGGAGAGAAAGGTGCTGACTTAATTTTTGGTGGGAAAAATAGCCCACTCTGTTTGCACCACCCTATCAAATTAATCCTTTCACAATTTGCAAGAGTCAAATAAATCAATTAAAAGACTCATGGTCACGCTACAAAGTTTCATCTTCGTAATCAAAACGTATTTTTAATGTTTGAGAGACACATATACATTATGCAAATCAAGTAATTACATTTAAGCCTAAAATAGAACACAGAGCTAAACATATCCACTGATGTTTGGGAACACAGGGAACACCCTCCATGGACCGCCAGACACTCTTCTCCACCAGAAAGCTTCCACCTTACACTAAACACATGTGGCGAAAAGTACATCTGATGGCAGACTCTCGCGATCATGGAGCGCGCATCGTCCGCCGACTGCAGGAGCGCCAGGAGCCGTGGCTGTGCTGGCCGGGGGAAGGCTCGAGACCTGCAGGTGTGTTGGCCGTGCCGGCAGCTGCCTCTCTGCCCATCTCCCGGTGTCCACACGTCAACCGTCCACAACAGTCAATGGACTAAGGGACTATCAGTGTAACTGCTCACCTGTCAACCAACCAGTTTACATTGGAGGAATAATCGTCCAAATCAAACAACGCCATATTGTACAGATTTAGGATTTTCAACAGAGAAGAAGGTCCATTTTATATGCTCATATTTTTGCGGAACGATTCAAAGAAGAATGAAGTAGAGAGTTGCAGTGAACAGAAGTGATATAAATCACGCAGGAGCCCTATGAAACTGTCAAAGTCTTATTATCCATATGAAGTAAGCAACTTTTGTTTCCCAGTAGCATATTAGAGAAGTTGCTGCATGCGTGTTATTGTGAGAAGTGAAATTTGGCTTGTAAACTGATTGTGTGCAATTTTTGTTGCCCACCTTATCATATTGATTCTGATTTCCATGTAACAATCAAAGAATTCACACAACACGAATGTTTGGTTCTTTCGATGCTCAAGCAGCATACCAGTTTGCTATTTTGACACTCACGAGAGCGCTACGAGGGACGCCGCTGGACTTGTCCCACAGATGCGGCCAAGAGCCGATTAACTTAAGAACGTCTCTTTGTACCGGCCAGTTGCAAGAGAGTATGCCGCATCTTCAGGTCCGCCACTGACCGCATACGGGCCTGGCTTACTCCTAACACACTGCGAGGCCAGCAGACGTGGCTTGCGTACGGACCTCCAACTGCAATTCCACCCTGACATACACTTCACAGGTTAAAAAATTCACTGTAGTTAAACCGAGACGGGCAGGTTGTGCATCCACCTTCAACTTCTCAAAGGAAATGTAGATTCCTCGCTTTTGAATGTCTTATTTTAGAAGCCACAAGAAAACGGAGCATAGATCCGTTTTCACATCGTTAAATTATCGTTAGTTGTTGTCAAAACCCTGTACAACAACATAGCATAGATTATACATCATCTATGTATTATCATATCAGGTAAAAGAAACTCTTCTTATTAACCTGATGTCTGCTACGTTCTGCATTACAGCTATGGAATATTACACTTATTTTTTGCTCATGACAAAGTGCTAAGAGCATGCTCCAGCTCCGCTCAAGGATGCCTTCTCACTTTTGAACTCTCTTGAGGTATTCAAATGCCTCAGTATCTAGAAAATCTATTACGTTATTGAAATAGCATCACCTATTTGATGTAAATATCTACTTAATATTGCATATTACTTCATAAATTTGGTAATATAGCAGATCTTATTACGATGCCTGTCTCTCTCTGTGTAGGTGGGAGATGGTTACACCTCACTACAGCTCCAAATCTCTAACCATATCTATGGCACACTTGCCCTCACTTGCACCAGGCCATTGGCTGCAACTAATATCAAATTCCAGAATGAGATTTTCACTCTGCAGCGGAATGTGCGCTGATGTGAAACTTCCTGGCAGAGTAAAACTGTGTGCCCGACCGAGACTCGAACTCGGGACCTTTGCCTTTCGCGGGCAAGTGCTCTACCATCTAAGCTACCGAAGCACGACTCACGCCCGGTACTCACAGCTTTACTTCTGCCAGTACCTCGTCTCCTACCTTCCAAACTTTACAGAAGCTCTCCTGCGAAACTTGCAGAACTAGCACTCCCGAAAGAAAGGATATAGCGGAGACATGACTAAGCCACAGCCTGGGGGATGTTTCCAGAGTGAGATTTTCACTCTGCAGCGGAGTGTGCGCTGATATGAAACTTCCTGACAGATTAAAACTGTGTGCCCGACCGAGACTCGAACTCGGGACCTTTGCCTTTCGCGGGCAAGTGCTGTACCATCTGAGCTACCGAAGGTAGGAGACGAGATACTGGCAGAAGTAAAGCTGTGAGTACCGGACGTGAGTCGTGCTTCGGTAGCTTAGATGGTAGAGCACTTGCCCGCGAAAGGCAAAGGTCCCGAGTTCGAGTCTCGGTCGGGCACACAGTTTTAATCTGCCAGGAAGTTTAATGTCAAATTGATTGGATAAATGATTACACAGTACTGCGTAATCACTCACAGCAGCCAGATGCAGTCCTTCATTATACTGTCCGTCTAATGTGCTGTACCACCCCTCCTGAAACTGTACCCAGGTACAGTGTTGTTCTCTAAGCTCATTGAGCTGTACCATCAGCATGTAAGGGCGAAGCTCATGATGGGCAGGTTGTGTGTGTGTGTGTGTGTGTGTGTGTGTGTGTGTGTGTGTGCATGCTCCACCTGTTCAGTATATATTAATGTCTGCGATTTGTCATGTTGGCTTGTTCTGCTCTAAATTTTCTAACCTTCAATTTATTGGTAGAAACAGGAATCCAAATGACAAACACATTCAAATGTGTGTCATGTCTTTCGGAGATACCTATGTGGTCAATTTCTCTACTACATCTATGTCAGGACTGAAAAACCATGTCTTCTAAATACAGGTGACAATGTGATGTCAGTAGGAATATTAGGTATAAAGAGCAAGAAAGCGTCTAAAGAACCATGATCGAACAATATAAGTTATAACGTCTGACATTAAAAAGGGCTGTTTTGATGAAGCAGGTGTCTGGGACATCGAAGTAGTTGCCAGTTCTTACAATTCGTTTCCCTGTATCTTACGTTTATTTTCTTAGAATTTCAAGGATCTAGCCACTTCCTCATCGGAAATCTACCTTCCTCGCAGTGGCTGTGTCGCAGACTCTTCCTGCTCCTTTAGTAACTTGATATAGAGATCCCTCCACTAAAAAGAATATTATTTTATGGTCTAATTTGTAACAATGCAAATGGATTGTAACGAGATTGATTCTGCTTAAATGTTGCGGTTCATAAGTACATTTCAAAAATCGATATGGGATGTATATGGTGCAAAACAACATCAGTTGTAACCCTTTGTAGGCTAGTGGTTGATATATTGATCACCTTTAATAAGTGTCAAACAGGGAACTTGTTATACTGAAAGCTGGCCCTTAACAACACATTAGGTGTTCCTAAATGGATTACTTGAGTCTTAAGGTACCAGCTTTCGTTATATGAGGTTGTTAGAACGTTCTTATTGAGATGGTAGCCGGCTAGGAGAACACGGTCCACATGAAACGTGTCTTTGCCGCCATTTTGTGTGCGCGACGTATATTCATTCATGTAAGGATTTGTTGATCAGAAAATTACTTAAAAATAATGTAGCAAATTTATTGGGCTAATAGTTGTGTTTTGCATTATGTATATCTTTGTTCATTCTAAATACAAAACTCAAGTAATAACACAAAGAAATCCGAGAGCATGGTAGCGAAATTGGAGAGTTGTTATTTACGTTTTTGTAAACGTACTCTTGTATCATATATGTACGACGGACTACACAATTTTTACGTTATATTTAGGTTTCATGCCAGTAATTCACATTATATTCAAACTGGAGTTAGTGTTTGGTTAACGAATTACTAACAAATGAACTTTTGTATAATGTAAAATGACGTATTCTCCGATTTCCTTTGTAACGATGCATAGAATGACGAATAGATATTCATTTCAAGAATTGGAAGAGATGTCAGCACAGGTTCTCCATTGTTTGATAGATGAAATAGACGATGATCAAGCTGTTGATTCTGAGTATGGAGATGATTTAGCTGCCGAAGATATATTCGCAAATACTGACCACATTATTAACAGTGGAGATAATTCATTCCATGATTCTTGCAGTGATATCACTCCCCCATTATCTCAACGAACATGTGTATCTCTGTAATTGATAAGGACAAAGAGGAAAATGAAGAG
The DNA here is from genome assembly GCF_021461395.2 of Schistocerca americana. NCBI lineage: Eukaryota > Metazoa > Arthropoda > Insecta > Orthoptera > Acrididae > Schistocerca > Schistocerca americana. The sequence continues at coordinate 93,332,692 of NC_060126.1, read as the reverse complement.
AGGGGTAAACGTGACAATGCTAAAATAGGCTTAACGTGCAGTACAGTTTTTCAAAAATCTTTACTCATCCACCCCTTCACAATTCAGTACATTTTTCGAGGGTTTTCAAATAAACATCGATGTCAGTTTACAACTCCTATAGCTATCTTCTCACTGTTTATTTTTCCGGCATCATATCAGAACATTTTTTCAGAGAATGTAATATTGTTGTTAGTCAGAAAGGTACTGATCTAAATTTGACCACAACTGAGTTGAAAGCATTCTTTGGTGTATGTCTTATAATGAGCCATTGATTTCCAGACATAAAACATTATTGGTCATGTGATTCTAATTAATCTGTAAACACTGCAGCTTCACTTATGTATGTCAGAAGGTTTTTTAAGATATTAAAGGTTTTGCACGTAAATGATTCACTAAATAGACCAAAACATGGAGAATATGTGTATGATAAATTGCATAAGCAACACCTTCTTCTTTCCCATCTAAAACAATTCTTTAAAAAGAGAAAGACCATGCCAATCTCCCAATATTGATAAAAGCATGCTGGCTTTCAAAAGCAGGGCTTTCCTAAATCTGTACAAGCCAATAAAGCCAACGAAACGAGGATTCAAAATTTGGGTTACATTGTGTAGCATTACAGGGTAGTGTTAACTTTTCAGGTTATGTAGACATTTCTCACTTAAGGAAGGAGGGCCCCTAGGAGAGAAAGTTGTTTTGTCCTTGTAAAAAACTCCTCCCGAACAGGCATTGTAGGCCCAGAGAAACCGACCGGCCGCCGTGTCATCCTCAGCCCATAGGCGTCACTGGATGCAGATATGGAAGAGCATGTGGTCAGCACACCGCTCTCCCGGCCGTATGTCAGTTTCCGAGACCGGAGCCGTTGCTTCTCAATCAAATAGCTCCTCAGTTAGCCTCACAAGGGCTGAGTGCACCCCGCTTGCCAACACCGATCGGCTGACGAGATGGTGATCCCATTCAAGTGCTAGCGCAGCCCGACAGCGCTTAACTTCGGTGATCTGACGGGAACGGTGTTACCTCTGCGGTAAGGTCGTTGACTTCCTGTAAAAACCATTCCAGTTTTTGTTTACTGCATATTTTGACAGATATATACAAATTTTCCATTTCTTTCAAAATTATTAACTAGAGAAGCATTTGGTTGTGGAAAAATGCTCCAAAATAGAAGATATTTTCCTAAAATGTTACCGAAGGCAGACATGCAGATAAAATTAGGACAGGATGACTGTACTATGGAACGTGATATTTCCATATCAAAATGGAGAGAGAGATACAAAATCAGTTTTGATGGCTAGTATAATTGAAATACCATGCCACACCAAAATTTAGTAAGTATCTTGGCGAATGGAATAACTGGAGATTTTACTACCAAGAAGAAATATGGAACACAGACATCCCCAAAGTTTTTATCACAAATGCAAAGTTTATGGAAAAAATGTCCGAAACATTTAACCAAAGATAGTGACAAATGAAGGGGTACATTTTTCATGCGGGGCTATGAGCAAAGGGTGTGCTCATTGCAGTACAAAACAGCCTTCTTTTCTTCACCCATTTCATTCTAAATAAAATGTATGGCACTGCAGTTTGTAATATTTCATTGTGTTTAGGTCTGTTATCTTGTTTGAATATTGTAATCTGCTCCATTTTTGTAATTCAGTAATTAATTAATCTATTGTATCGTCTTTGCATTCGAAATGCCACGTTTTTTTTTTTTTTTTTTTTTTGCACATGTTTTTCTGACATAAGAAAGTGGTCTTTTATATGACCACCATCCACAGTAGTCGAAACCTCACGCAATATGGACAATGGTCTGTAATTCAGGCACCTATTTTTGTGTGCTTTAAATTCCAAATTTATTGCAGGCAATACCTGTTAGAGTACATATACCATCTAACTTTGAACTTTTGTTGATCTTAAAGTAACTGAGTGATCGAAATCTCAAACAGTACATCTCCATCGCAGTCCTCCCAATATCTGAAGGAATACGATTCCACAATTCTACTCTCGCTCCACTGTAGCACATGCCACATCTGCAGACCATGTGTGTTCACAGCATTTCGTTGCTTTAGAAATACTTCCTGTGATGACTCCCAAGCAGTTAATTTTAGCGTATCAATACCAAGCACAATACGTCTTGGTGCATAACACTGCTACTGCCGAAGACATGAATCCTGGCACAGAACATGACCTACTCATCCGTCAACTGAGCCTAGATGTATATGAAACTTTGACGCACAATTTTTCCCACTCTATCTGAAAGAGCCCAACCATTATACCTCACTATATATTCAGTTTCCTCTATATTTTTGAGGTCAACGTCAGCTGCTATGCCGACATAACACTCATAGAAACGTTTATGGTTAATAATGTGTACTGGTGAACAGCAACATCGATTCGACAGGTCAACACAACAAAGTCGCTATATACCGGTATCTGTTCATGTTACCCGATTGATCCGCGAGGCAGAGGCGTCATGTGGACGCCGCTAGCATCGCAGAGGTGCATTGATACATGAGCGGAAGAATATCTCTAGGACAGATGACGTATTTCTCCCAGAAATATAGGGATGGACGAGGGTATATATGGAAGTATATAGGCAACTTTTTAGTCAATTTGCGTGTGAGATTGGGACAGATGGGTAATCGACAATACTGGTTCTATGAACTCTCGACCACGCACTCTACAGCCGCTTGCAGTTTATTTCTTTTAGATGGGGATGTTCGTAGGTCTGTCTGCAAGCTGGACGACCTGTTGTGCAGCTGGCAGCTGACCTGAACGTAACAAAAATCTCTTGCACATTAATAGGACTAGAAATCCCGTACCCTGTCATCGGAATCGTTAACTGCCGTAAAAATATGCCTAGCGGTAAGCATCTGGAGAGCTGAAATAGAATGCACATGTCAGGTTCGGATTCACTTGCTGGAATCTTGAGGGAAGAAAAGCAAACACTAAGAACTGGCAAGTTGGTATGATAAAGCGGAAGAATATGTCAAGCTCAAATTCACCTGCATGGATTTTTAAGGGGTGTGTCGTCGATACACTAAGATGTGAATTTGTAGAAGCCGAGTTACAGCAAATACCGTCGGTTTGTCACCTAGAGACTGTTGTGCTACTATTCCGATTTAGGTGTAAGAGGTACAAACATGGCAGCTGTTGCTGGAAAAAAACCAATGACGTTTTGATCTGGTTTGTGACTGTTTGTTAATTGGCTCTGGATGTACGATAGTTGGATACGCATGTAAGTACTTGATTTGCTTCTGGATAAATAACCATCACTTTGCACATGTGCCCTACCCAGGGGTAGAATACAGCATCATGGTCGATCCGCTGTTGAGCAATACATGGGAGTAGAAACTGAGTAATGCTGTATTTAAGACATGAATATCCCCTAATCTTGCAGTAGCTCTGAATTGTGCGTGCAGTTATGAGGTTTCTGCACCGATGTAAATGATTTAGTGGATAGTGCATTGCAAGCTCTGTGACCGTTAGATTCGTATTATGGATGTATGCTCCATTTAAAAAAAAAGCCTCTAACACACAACCACGGTGCGACTGCAATGAAAAAATTAGGGGCTGATACGAAGATTTTTATTGAGAGACAACCAGCAGTAGAAGTTCCGTCTTTCGTTTTCTCGATAAATAAGGGACAACAATATCTATATGCATACTTCGCAAGTCATCTATGGTGCCTAGCGGAAGGTACCCTGTACATTGCTTGTCTTTCCTTCCCTGTTCTGATTGTAGATATAGTGAGATGGAAGAAAAGAGTGAATATACACCTCCATATGAATGCGAATTCAATGTTGGCAGAAGTTGAATACTTCTGCAGTCAGCTTCAAATGTCGGTACTCTAAATTTTCTCAATAGTGTTTCTCGCCTTATCTCCAGGGATTCCCATTTGAGTTCTCAAAGCACCCATCCACTTGTTTGGCAGGAACCAATAGAAACACTTCAAGAGGGCTGTACTCTGACAGAAACCCCAGTCTGCAAGCTCATCCATGTTTGGGATGGGGCGGTGGTCAGGCAGGTATTTTGGTATTGCTCACTGGGTCAGTCCTCCCGGAATTTCTCGGAAACACACCTAAGAACGTTTCGGTTTGCAGGTGGGAGGAGGGAAACCATATTGTTCAACATCTTGGCGTTTACCGCAGCGACATATAGGCGCTCAGTAGTTCCGTGAAGGATAGGACAACTTTTCTGAGTCGGAAATCATTAACAGCTGTCCAGCACAACGAGCAGAGCGGTACAGGCCCCACGTGTGGGCAGAGGTTTGTGATCTGGTGTCAGCGGTGGCAGATATTCACAGGTGAGCCGGTATCAGCGGCCGGGATGTGGCGGAGGTGTCATGGGGATGGGGCAGAAATGAAATACCTCCCTGCCCCTATAGAGCCCTAGGAATCAGCAGCATTAGTTTGGGAGCAATATACCGGAATTCTAAGTGACTTTCCTCCACTAGTACGACAAGGTAACCAAAAGGCAGTACGTAATTAGCGATGCATATCTTCAACTATTTGACGTCGGATACTACCCATTTTGGTATCGGAAGAAGTGACGACCTAGCTTTAGGAAGCATCCAGTGACGTCGTACAAGCGTCTGCAACGGTTACGTGGCGAGTCTACCCGACTGAAGGAAAAAATTTACTCACCATTTACAGGGACTCACATAATCAATTTTATTAATTATTCAGACAGTTAGATACCAGAGGCGTGCCTCAAGGTGGGTGGAATCGAAGGCGAGACTATCACAGACATGATACGCTAGATGGAACTGTCAGGAGTTGTCTCGCTGCAGCGACATCTTTTACGAAATCTCTCATCTCCACTGGGAAAAATGGCCATCGTAATAAAATCAGATTTATTACCAGATTTATAACATGACATTTGGTATTAACCTGATATTTACATCTCTTCTGTGATGGTATTTTGTTACCTTAAGAGACTCCGTAGGTAATGAGGCATTTAAATGCATTAAGTGTGTTCCAAAGTGAGGGGATATCTTGTGACACAGGTAGAGTATGCTCTTGCCACCTTGTCGTGAGCCAAAAGGAGTTCAATATTCCACTCCTGTGATGATGGACGTAGCGAATATTAAGCTAATACGAATAGTTTTGTTAACTGATGAGAGAAAACATGGAGGTGGTATAGCTTATACCATTTTGTTGTGCTGGGTTATGACAAGACGTAAAAATACCTGAGGGACATGGAAATGCGAGTATGGTCCGATTTTTTGAAAATAAAGTGTACAGCACGGACGAATCTACAGTTTGGATGAGGTATTTGAAGCATATGGACGACAGCATCCCAATCCAGGATTGACTCAAGTGGATTTGCATCATATATATAGAGGAACTGGGTTTGAATCATGACTCTGATGACTCTAGGAATGTACTAAAATCACCACTGCATTCTTTCTATAGGGATCATGAATACAAAGTTATATTAGTCAGTGTCTGTAGAGATATTTAAACATTCTTCTTGCACACTTCATGTGAATGTAACTGGAAGAAGCCCTAATAACAGAGACCATCGGATGTACGCTCTTTCATGCACTTCACAGTGATTTGCTGGATTAAGGTGGTGATTTTACTGTAATGTTACCAATCTTGTTTCGTAGCATTAAAAACATTACATGCAATTTACATCCGATTGAACATTTGGAGAGAAAAGAAACAGCAACTTATATTCCTGACATATTGAGGAACAGACTGTTGGAATCACATATTTATACCATCCCACAGGCCTCACACAGCTGGTAACGGGATTGGAAGTTTCCATCAGACGCCGACAGCAGTCGTGTGGGGCCTGAAAGACCGGATGGTACACGCCTGCTGAGCCATACCTCCATAACTCCGTGACGCACTTTTTGTAATGCGTCTATATGCGTTTGGAGATATAGAATGTATCATCTCTTTGAAGTATTCACATGTTCATCAATCATTTCTGCTCCTGTCCAGGTTTCCTATGATGACAGTTGCGACCACACTCTGTAGTCCAACTCTCCCCACCATTTTGTAAAAATTCGTAAAAGTTACTAAATTCAGCTACAATCAGTTTGAGATCATTTGATTATCTGTCTATGAATGTGGCAAATATTGAACTCATACAAAAACTGAAACTTATCTTCTGCTCCTAGAGGAGTTGCAATGCTACTGTGACTAATAGTTAGGGTCAAGGCAGAAGAGGAAGCTTCAGTGGACAAAAGGCGTTATCTGTTCATCAAGTCCATGACTACAACCCCTACCAGCTGTTGATACTCGCCTTAATTTGAGACCGAAAGCACAATATTGTGCGGGCGTTAAGAAGTCATTATAGTTCTTAGTGCATCCGCCCCAGTCGGTTTGCCAGCTTCTCTTCTGACCAGTGACTGCTGCAAAAGGACTCTGATGTGCACGCGATATGCTCTAGACACTTGTCGCCTAGACTAAACAGCAACTTTAGCTAACTCAGTACCTCATCAACGGCAATAGCGTGTAGGAGCCAGTGTTTAATATCGGCGGGCATTATTATGTTGCGCTCTAGCAGTGAGACGATACACTCAGCAGCGTGATAGTAAATCATCGCACTCATCCATTGAATGTCCCCTCCTTGGCTACCTCATGGGTTCATCTCTATCAGCAACATGTTAGACGCCTCACACTAATTCCACTCTGTCCTGCATTTTAAACTCCGGCTGTCGTTTAAATTAATTTAAGAAGCATGTATGGTGGTTCCTGAATTCATTAATTATTATCTCTGTAAATCAATAATTTATCTGGTCAGTAAGGTCGTTCCCGACTGTACATCTGTTAATTCTAAAAGACTGAATCTTACTGTTTAACTGTAGTTTGAGCTGCATCCCCTATACAACTCCCTCAGTCTCTTAGTTAATTGGGGTCACAGAGAGGGGGAATGGCTCAGAATTCAGAACTACAAGGAACATTACAGCTTTCTTCAATTTCTATAGAGTGATGAAGAAGGTGCGAGTACATCTAATCTGGTTGAGCAAAAAAATCAAATATAAATTATTTTTTATGATTTCTGGTTTTCACATTCATGTAATTTAGATTTTCTATTTATGAACTGGTAACCAAATGTATAATGTTTTTCCTGGTGTGGCGACACAAGCGCTGCATCATTTGAGGGATACAGAGGCAAGCGAGTGTGCCGGGACTTACCCCAGTTCACTGCTGCCAGCGCCACGTCATCATAACCCGCCTGTTCGTAACATGCGATTATTGCGTCATAATTTAAGAAAGAACTTAAAACATTAAAGTTGCTTTCTCATACTTTGTCAACATATGCTTCAGTTAAATTACTGAAAACACAGTTAACCTCAACGTAAAGGGATCTGAAACACATTGCCCTCGAAAAAACTACTTTTGGAGGATAATAGTTCAAAGAGTTGCATACACATGCTGTTAGATAGCCCTCAATAGAGGAAATCTCGTGAGTGAATGTAATGGAGAGAGATCCCACCGTAATTTCAAAAGTACTAAGGCATAGGTAGTTCGAAAGGAAATGAAATTTACGCTGTTACTGTTTGTACCCATTGTATTAATTTATTTCTTGTATGGAGTAACAGTTTCTTGTTTAATGTTGGTATCAGTGCTACATGAAATAAATTATACTACGTGATGCACAAAGTTGCCAAGAGCGCCTACTGCAATATAAATTTCTGTGACGTAAGAAAGGAGTGTATTACCCGGATTTCCAGCGTGGAACATAGCGCTACGAGCTGCAGTAAGTTAATTATAGATGAAGCTATTTGTTAGTCAAAAACTGAGACAAGTGATAGTATAACAGTTACGCATTCGTGTGAATATCATTCTGCAAGTATTGTTGCGTAGTACAGGGGGAGTTGACACTCTAAAGTTGGAAACAGTAAACGTGATGGTGTGATACTCGTAGAAACGAGAACTCAATCTGTTTCAGCAAAAGAGCCACTAGTTAAACTTTCAGGAGGATGTTGCAAATTTAATGATGATTGTTAAACGGTTTCACGGTAAAAATATGGAAATTATGTTTCTCTGTGTAAGGATGGTAAAGGAGTACATGGGATGGCTGACAGAAAATATTGTTTCACATTTAGCCGGGACAATTTTCAAGATGTGTTAGGGAACACCAGCGAGTTCATTTCTGATGTTTGTAATCTTTCTCTGCAGTTGCGCATAATGAAACAACTGTACAGGTTACGATAGCAAATGGTTAGGGAAGTGGATGCAGGAATTCCAATTGCTGAGTTGGTAAAAATCCCTTTAGCCCCCTTTCTCATATCACATTCCATCCGAAGAAGAGGAACATCTGGTGAGAATGTTGCCTTCCAAAATCGTCCGTAATTCATCTACCACCGACTTCTTTGATTGCAGAATTGTGGAAAAATTATGCCATCCGACCAAAGAGCTTGCAAAAATTAAAGAATATTTCTAGAAGCTGTATCGCTACAAGAACAGAACAAACAACTAAAAAGGATGCGAATAATACTAAAAAAAATAAAACGGCCATTTGCGAGCAGCTCTCACACGCTGCGTGTTCCGTGCTAAATTACCTACGTATAAAGACAGTTTGTCCACTCGGGGAATAGAGAATATCGACAATTTTTGGCTGTTATCGACACTGTCGGTTCCAGGGATTCCAAGGTTTTTAAGATTGTTTTAAATGTGAAGTCAGACAGCAAATGAAAAAGAATTATTTTTTTGATATAATTTAAATACAAATTAACAACAGTCTGATTTTTTCGTTTAATTGAACAGAAAACCGTTTCTTCTAGTTAAATTTCACGATTCTACGTAGTGGGGAATTACCACATAAGTTTGAATGATTGATTTAACATGTGTCGAAGTATGTAACATAAATGACCGCACCTTCTTATTGCATTGACCAAGTAGCTTAAAATGTTTGCACTGCAAAATGACCATAGACCTCAGTACGTGACACAAATTTAAACCTGATACTTCAAACCGTTCCTCACAAAAGTAGGATCTGACCGATGGACGGACAGTTAACAAATAACTTTTTTTCCTGTGATGAGTTACAAATAAACAGTTTCCGAGTTGTTTCTACGGTTATAGGGTGAGGCCCTGCTTCTTCGAGAAAAGCATGATTATTGGTCAACAAGAAGTACCATGAAGGCTGTGATGCGTTAGTTTGCGAGTATCAAAATATATCGCAGAAGCGTCCGTGTTTTTCGATGGCATTGACTTTAGTTGCTTGACGGTTTTACATCCCCAAAGGAACGTAGATCTTAATATGTGAGATCGATTTCAACATCATACCTCTACACGTTCCAGAGAAAAAGGGTTTTGAACAGTCAGACAGACAGACAGGAAGGCAGCACACGGACAACAGAGTGAGGCTATGAGGGTTCCGTTTTTACCGTCAGAAGTAGGGAACACTAAAAGCAACCATGATTAATCGATGCTCCTGTTCGTCCTTATCACGAGCTTACTTGGAGGTCAGTGATGATTAGACCTACGTTTGTGTGACTCTCGTTAACGAAAAGCATTTCTTCAGTATATTCAAAATAGTAAAAAGCTTGATTCTTATGGTTGAGGCATAGATACCCGTATATTTCACGAGATACAACGTTCGGAAAACAATAACTGAATTTCGGAAACAAGACTTTACCGTCGAGTTTTCATTTTAAGGCTTGCAGGATGTTTGCTTAGCCAGCAGAACACTGGTTTTCTTATCGTTATTTGTTTTACACTAATGGCCTCAGGAAATTGTGTGTTTCAGTTCATGATTCAATCATCACAATAGGTATTTCTCTTCAGATAAATGTCGTAGAATATTTTTACGGAACACCGCAAATTTTCAAAAAGAAGTGGTGACCTGACAACCTAAAAGCGTTTCGAAAATGGTAGCAAATTTGTACAGGAGCGAAAATCGATTGTGGATGAGGAAATCGGGCAGTTAGAACCGGATTTCCAGAATCACATTGATGTATTTACACAGTCAACCAGAAGCGGTATCGGAAAGCTGGTGTACGAAATCCGGTTTTGAATGCCTCACGGCAACGTTGTGCCTGCTACACTCAGCTCAGTAACACACAAGCAACAGTATGTTCAGTGTCGGTGACCAGACTCCTGCTGGGACGACCGACAATCCTCACCTCAACTGAGGACCGCTGACGTCACTAGACCCACCAACTGGCTGCCGCATCGTGAGCGTGTGTAGGAGGAGGGAGGGCAGCAGGTGGCGTGCTGCTCCCCCAGCTGCGCTGGTCCTCCCTTCCACAGACAGGCGGCGACCGTCGTTGGTCGCTGCCCTGAAACATTGAGAGAACACCAACACCAGGTGTCCTTTCCCCGCCATGACGACTTGGGAATGTCTGTCCATACAGACAGCCGCTTTGACTAACTTTATTTCAGACGATGACGAAAAACTTGTCAAAATTAACAATTAACTAAGTGCTGTTATTACTTGTATTGCCACTCATCAGTTGCAACTAAGAGCGACCCACTGGCTGGGAGGTAACTTTCCCAGTGACAACTACTCACTTTCCTAAACTAAACGGACAAAATGCTGCAGAAGCATACGAAGATAATTAAAGCAAATACCCGTGATCGCCAAAAACTAGTACGTCTTACTCCACTTCATTATATTTAGATTGTAAATTTGTAGTTTCTGAGTCGTTCGTCCCGGACAGCGAGAGACCAGGCTACCATACTCTGTGGGTAGTAGAACTACATTAGTAATAGCAGCGGCTACTGCGTGACATAATGTGCCTAGTGACTAGAGAACATGTAATTTCAGAGTAGCTTGTGAGTTGGATATGTATTCTGTATGCTGAAACGAGTCTGTATATATCTGATTCGTTGCGTACTTAATTATTGTCTTCCCTGTGTAATATCCGCTGAGAACAGGCCATGTGCAATACAAAAATATTAACAACTATAGAAGCTCTACGAGTGTTAGGTCCTGGCAATGAAAAGTCAAAGGGTACCCAATGGTCCAGCCAGGTGACAGCATATTGACGAACTATACTGATAACACCATAACCTATCATCATGGTGCATTCAGCACACATATCGACAATTATAGTAAAGCCAGCACTTCCCGGATAGTGAGAGAGAGAGAGAGAGAGAGAGACAGTAGGACGAGAGGGGTAAAGAGAGAGTGTCACATCATGAAAAACCAATGGCAGGCCCCAGACGTAAAGTTTCACCACACAGGGAGAGACACCTCTCCCTCCATCCATCCAGTCCTCAGAAACATACTGAAGAGCAGTGCACAGTTGGAGTCGATAAGGTGGTGTGAGGCCTTCGGCGCCATTTCATGTCATGTCAGGGACAGGAAAGTCTAAAAACCTCGGAAGCAGGGCGATGCGAGCAGTGAGTCGGGGAAGTCAGAGAGACAGAGAGAAGCATGGGAGCAGCCAGGCAGAGCTAGGCAGAAGTAGCTGCAGTAGCATCAGCGCTGTTAATGAAATCATAAGAGAAGGGCCGAGGAAGTCTCTGTGTCTTGTAGTGGGTGTGGGCTCAGTTAATACGACTGCCTCATCTCTGTCAGACAGAATAGTGCTAGCCAGTAACTCTCTATGTACTAAGACTTGGAAAATTTGTGGGTATAGCTCCTCCAAAACAAGTAGAGCAAGAATATAAACTGTTTTCTGAATGAATTTAGAAGTCGCAAACACTTGTAATTGACAAAGAATCCTGTCGGAGGAACATCCGCAACTGAGCATTATAGCAGAGTTGGAAAATACCTCTATAGTTGTAAGGTTCTTCCAATTTCTAATGAAAGTAGCTTTAAAACTGAAGCTGTATTTTCAACCTGTGCTACTTCGAGTTGATGTTATTTCAAGTCAGTTTCCAGCGCTTACCTTTTGGAATTAGAGATTTACCATTTTAGCGAGATCAAGAATCCCTCCCACATTGGCAAACTCACACTTGGGACGCGACACCTGTTCTAAAATATATCTTAAAGCAGGCCGAAGGAAGAAGGAGTGCAGCGTCGGCTGATGTCTTTCAGTAAAAGGCGGTCATTTATGCAGATGATGACGATGTAATTTTCCATTGCTTGCAGAGACTGATAACTGTCACACCACCCTACAAAAATTGTATAATATGTTGTGATTCAACCCATCACATCTAACTCCCTCAGTCTTGCAGTCCCCTATGGGGGACATAACACATAGCATTATTTGAATTTTTTTCCCTGAGCTCGTATGACGTTGGCAACACTGAAAATTGTTTTTAAAGGAATTTCAGGCGTGGCAGAACCTCATGCAAGGGCAGTTGATCATCACTGTGCTGAATCACATTGTTGCAGGCAGAATAGAAAATGGCTGACTGAAGAAAGTTTGTTTTCAGAGGAGAGGCTCTTTGTAAGTTTTTTTTCTACTTTATTGTGTTTTAATCAATACAATTTATAAGGGATTATGTAAGTGGATGGTCAGAGAATAATTATTTAAAATTGTAATTTTAATAATTTTACAATTGTATTGGAAAATGTATTGAAATTGGAGTGTGCCCTGTAGGGAACATCAGGACTTAGTGCAAAGTATAACATGATTTGCAACAAAATATATTTCATCTTTTTTTACAAAAATAATATTTCAATTGTTCATCTTACATTCTGTGGTAAATATCAGATTAACATTAATTAAGTTTCAAGGAACTGTAATCTACAGGTGAACAATTTTACAATTTTTAGGTCTAATTTCGAATTCTTTTTTCTGATTAAAAGGCATTTGAAGATTTTTTAAATGAATTATTTGATGGAGCTCTCTAATGATGTTGATGATGCTGATGATGAAGGTGATATCTGTAGAGTTCTAGATAACCATGTTAGTGATGAACAAGAATTAGATATAGCTAATAAAGATGAAGATGAATCTAAAGACAAAACGATAACAGGTCTGAAAGAATTTGCTCTACTCAATCTACCACCGACAGAACATTTTGGAAGAAGACTTTGGACTTTTTCCGCTTACCTCCTGCAACTGAACATGAGAACCAAGTGGCTGTCGGTGTGAACTTACCACCTCATGACTATGTGAGTAAATATCTGTTGGCAAATATTTTTAGCACCCTTACCAAATGTACAAACGGAAGGTATCTTAAAAATACTGCGAGAGAGCTGAAATGTACTGTAGATGAAATGAAAAGATTTATCTCTGCAACAGTGATGATGTCATACTTGTGCTATCCCAGGATTATGATGTATTTGTACAAAAAGACTAGGGTGATAGGTATTGCTAAAAAAATTAGCTGTGACAGATATTTTACAATTACAAAACATCTGAAACTTGTTGATGATGATGAAGTGCCCCCGAAGTAAAACCAAAAATTCTGTTTTGGAAAATGTAACCTATTCTTGAAAGTGAACAGAATGGTTGCAGGTTGGACCCCAGGCCTACTAACGTTTCTACTGATTAACAGATCATTTCATTTTGGGGTCACAGTCCAACAAGACAGGTCATAAAATCGAAACCTAACCCTTGTGAAGTAAAGAATTTTGCACTGGCTTCAACTGATGGGCTCCCTTTAGATTTCTTCTTTTTTTCAAAGGAAAGATGGTCCTATAGTGATTGATGCTCAATATGAAAATCTGGATGTAGGTGGAAAAGCTGTTATAAATCTGACAGCCACTATTCCTCCGGGAGCGAACATGTACATGAACTGTTATTTCACATCGGAATTGCTTTTCAGACAAATTGCACAGTGAAGTTGAGTGTCAAGCTACTGGAACATTACAGAACTCCAGAATTCCAAAAGCTTCCACCTATCAGTGAACAACGATATGAAGAAAAATGGTAGGAGATCCACTGACCAGATAGCGAGAAATAATGGCCAAGTTATCTCCATGTCCAGTAGAGAAGGAGTAAATCCAGTTGATGAATGTCGCCACTGGTGCAGGAAAGAAAAAAGTTACATTCAAGTGAACCAACCCACAATTGTAAGTACCAACAATTTAAATATGGGAGGCATTGACTTTCTCGACAGGCTCGTCAGCTTTTATATAATAAGTGTCAGAACTAAGAAATGGACTGTAAGAGTGATTATGCAATTCATTGATCTCACTATATGTGCTTCATGGCTAGAATACAGACGTGATCAAGCTGTCTTGGGTACATTGGAGAATGAAGTTCTAGACTCCCCCAGGTCAGAGAAAAGTATGCAGGATATCCATAGCGGAAAGGAAAGTTAAATTGAGTAAGATATTTTTTTTAGCCTACTTGTTACAGCCAGATGCCGGCCTGTTGCCAGTAAGTTACGCTGCCCAGCGGTTGCGAAGTAGAGTGGACGCCACAGGGCCGTCAAACGGCTGAAAAGAGTAAACACAGCAGTTTGCATGGGGCAAGTTACAGCCAGAAGGGACCCACTGGGGGTGTTATGAGTACGTCACTCGGAGCAGCGAAGTAGCAAAACAGAGGCGCACAGCAGCGTATAAGCAGGTGCTGGTTTGCTGGCAAGGGAGATTCAAGTGTTGCAACTCTCCTGGAAGGCAGGGCATGTCACATCACCGGCTATATCCAGCAGCGGATGGAGCGCCAGCGTTCCAGTTCACAGTAGGTCGCTGGTTCGACCCTATGAGGCCAACGCAGGATCCGTAGCCAGCCAACGGTGACCCACTCCACAGCTCGCTACCGTGGGCAATCTTCTGGGCTCCCAACACACGCCAGAGGCATCTCAATGTGAGGGCCACAGATTTGGATGTCGGATCACAGGGGCTTGTTCTCGGCACGATCTTAACCACGACGGCAAAGAAGCACACAGCGGGCCACACTGCGGCTCCCAGCGAGAGGCGCTGAGGCAACGGGAACGAAGGCCCTGAGTCGGCTGCCAGCGCATCCTGACGTCATCAAAACAACACAGCTGTACACGGCCGGCACACTGCACTACGTTGCATGGGACGCTGAGGTAGCCCTTCGACGCCAAGCTGTTTTTCAAACAGCGAAGTTGCGTCCATGGCATCACGGGACCCTGTGACATAGACAGAGAGGAATACAACACTGTAGCTGGGAGTAATAAAACACTTGAAGATCACGGCCGAGTTTTAATGTGGCTCATCCTGACAGTTTCCATCCAGAACCAACATTCCTCCACTGCACGTCAACATCTACATATGGCAGTGACCAGATACATTTGGTGTCAGAATAGCAGGCGTCATTTGTATACTACAACGTTCAAGCCCGTTGCCTGCATTACAGTCACAAACTTTGGTGAGTGTTGACCAGTTCTTCTTTTTGAGTGTTGGACGTTTTCTCTCTTTGCGTTGTCAGAGTAAGCGTTAGTGTGTTTGTGGCAGTGAGATTCTTTTCTTTCGTGGCATTTTTGTATTGGGTTGAGTATGATGTTTTATTTATCTCCTCCTATTACGTCATGGCATAAACATAAGATGAGGTATTGAACTGTATGAAGTCAGTATATTTTTGTAGTTAAATGTTTGATTCTGTTTGACTTTATAGGTTGAACTGGGACTAACTGGGAACAAAAGCAACACAATGGCAGAGTCAGGGATGCAAGGTGTGTCGGAACCAGAAGCGGTGCAGATTTTGTTGGAAAAGGTAGCACAATTGACAGCGGACAATACGCAGTTGAGAAGTGAATATCATCTAGGAGTGGGCGAGAAACCGCATCTGATCAGTTGTTGTTGCCTAGGGTGCCACAGCAGGATATTGATCCAGTTGCCACGAGTTGGATTACTCTATTTTCTGGCAAGGCATCTGAGGATGTGCGTTCGTTTGTGGAAGACTAGGAAACTTCAGCTGTGATGAGTGGTTGATCTGATGAACAGTTGTTACATGTAGCCAAGATTAGGTTAACAGGTGAAGCGAAGACATATTTAATGTGTTCTCAGGCCTTAAGGAAGGCAAGGCAGTTTAAGCAGTTGGAGGAGGGGCTTTTACAGAGGTACAAGAAACAGAATAGCCCTTAGTACTTTAGGGAGAGGCTGAGTACAATGACGAAGAGACAGGGGAGGCGGTAGAGAAATTTGCGGACAGAATACGAGAAATTAACGAGTATACTTACAAGTTGGGTCAGAGCGATGAAGCGAATGGTGTTCTGTTGCAGGAGGCAGAGCAACGGGCACTTGAAGTGTTTTTGAGGGGGTTACCGGCGCATATGGCGCGGAAAGTGCTAGAAGGGACTCCGAAAGATTTGTATTCGGCCATTCATCTGGCAATCCAGTGTGAAGAAAAAGACGTGGCAACGGGGGTACCTGATAGACAAACAGTGTTTACAGCGTGTATCAAATGTTATTAGTATGGTCGTACTATGCAGAGGTGGAATGTTCAGTAGTAGGAGCCCTAAAAACTACAAAGTTTAAGATTTTGTTGGACACAGGGGCGCAAGTGTCAGTGGCGACTAAGAGTTTAATGGGATGAAGGAAGTTAGAACAACCCCGTTATAGGTTGCATGGAGTGGAGGATAAGGAGGTCACACCTTTGGGGTCAGTGATAGTTGACTTTCGCATATTGAAAGTCCGATTTGACGAATGCATGGAGGTAGTACCAGGGGTAAGCGAGGGCTACGACATGATCCTAGGAGTAGATTTCTTGCATCAACATCATGCCAAAATTGACTGTGGACGACGAACTGTGGAACTTGCTAGAATGTTATTTCAGCTAGGGGAAACTGTTGTCGATGCAGAGTTGTCGCGAGGAGTGTTCAACGTAATGAACAAACCAATTGAGCCACGTACATTAGCATTAAGGCTTAATTCGCATGAATGTGGGTCTAGCGGCACCGGGAAGCCGCTTTGGGTAAGTGTAGATTCAAGTCTACCAGTGGTTACGTTATGTGTTATTGAACCATTGGTGGTTAATGAAGTTTTGAATCTATTAGGTTGTTTTGTGAAATGTAGTATTGTACGCGTAAAAGAGGGAAACGGCGGGCGAGTAGTCAAAAATGGTTCAAGTGGCTCTGAGCACTATGGAACTTAACTTCTAAGGTCATCAGTCACCTAGAACTTAGAACTACTTAAATCTGACTAACCTAAGGACATCACACACATTCATGCCCTAGACAGAGTTCGAAGCTGCGACCTTAGTGG
The DNA here is from genome assembly GCF_021461395.2 of Schistocerca americana. Classification (NCBI taxonomy): domain Eukaryota; kingdom Metazoa; phylum Arthropoda; class Insecta; order Orthoptera; family Acrididae; genus Schistocerca; species Schistocerca americana. Next base: position 93,315,694 of record NC_060126.1, on the reverse strand, counting down.
TCGCGCGGTTCCAGACTGTAGCGCCTGGAACCGCTGGGCCAACCCGGCCGGCGGCGAGTAGTCCCCGTGAACGTGGATAATTTTAGGGCTGTAATCGCGAATTTGGGAAAAAGGAGTTTTAATGGCAAATTTGGATGTACCAAATGTCAAAGACTGGTGTTCGAGAGATAGGCGTAGCGATCAACCACTAGCTGCCGATTGAACTGCATTGCGTGACAAAGTTAAGCATTTGAAATGAGGAGAAAAAGAGCATATGGAAGAATTGTTGTGGGATTGTAAGGATCTGTTTTTTCCACGAGAGCTGTTATCAGCAACTCCATTAGTTCCACATAGGATACCAACAGGGAACGAAGCATCTTTTTACTGTAAACCATACGGAATACTGAGGTATTTGCAGCCACCGATTGCGGAGGATTTCATTGATCAGCAGCTTGCGGACGGGATTACAGAGCATAGTAATAGTCGCTGGGAGCGGGCATTGTCGTTGTGCCTACAAAATCTATGGATAGAACTAAGAAGTAAGGCTCTGTTGTAACTATCGACACCCAAATAACAAGACAGTAACGTACTCATACCCCATCCCAAACATATCAGAGACTTTGGATCACTTAGTACAGTGCCAGTACATCTCTAAAGTGGATGTGTCAAGTGGTTACCATCAGTTAGAGGTGGCTCCAGGGGGTCGTTCAAAAACTGCTTTCTCTACTCCTGGAGGCCATTACCAGTACATCAGAATGCCATTCGTTTTGAAAAACGCTCCGGCAACATTTCAGAGGTTGTTAGACACTGTGTTAAGGGGTTTGAAACCACGTCAGTGTCTTGTCTGTTTGGACGACATTACAGGACATTATAGCGTTTTCAAGTAGTATGGAGCAGCATAGATAGCTGTTAAGGGAAGTCTTTATGAGGTTAAGAGCAGTTCGTTTGACGTTGAGCCTGGAGAAGAGTCTTTTGCATTGGAAGAAGTGAAATATTCAGGTCATATCATCAGTAAGGACAGATTGCAATCAGATCCGAGGTTGGTACAGGCTGTAAGGGATTTTCGGGACCGAAAACAGTTAAAGAAGTGCAATCATTCTTCGGAATTTACAATTTCTGTCGAAAGTTCGTGAAGGGCTTTGCAGATTTAACACGGTCATTGATGCGATTGTTAGGGATGGGTGTGAAATTTGGGTGGTCAGAAGAGTCTCAGAAAGCGTTTGACAAACTGGAAGAAGTGTTAACATCAAGCCGGGGTCTTGGGTTTCCAGATTTTGAAAAGGAATTTATTCTAGCATGCGATGCATCGAATCAAGCATTAGGGTGCGTTCTTAGACAGGAAATCGATGGGAAAGAACATCTTGTGGCCCACGTGACTAGGCAGTTTAATGCAGCAGAGAGGGATTACTCAACAATAGAGAGGGAGATGGTTAGTGTAATCTATGGAACCACATATTTTAAATGTTATTTATATGGGAGAAGATTTCGGGTAGTGACAGATCATGCTGCACTGAAGTGGTTGTTTGGGTTGAAGGATCCGTCCACTAAAGCCGTTAGGTGGGCTGTGAGGCATAGTGAATTGGACTACGAGGTGGTGCAAAAACCTGGCAATACGCACGGTAATGTGGATGCACTGAGTAGAAAGGTGGCAAAAGTAGAAGTCATAGTTATGATCTAGCAGTATGGCAAGAATTATAGGTCGCTGACAACGGTTGTAAATTGTATCGGACACAGCCACAATTTAATATGTACGACAGTCTTCTGCGCTGAGAAACGAAATTAGGGCCAAGGATAGTAGTGCCAGCGAAGCTGAGAGGTAAGGTTTTAAGAGAAGCACATAATCACGTGTTATCTGATCATGGTGGGAGTAGAGCAACGAATAGGAGAATTGCGGAGAGGTATTGGTGGAGAGGTAGGAAAGTAGATATGGATCAGTATGTCAAGAATTGTATACCATGTGCCCAAAGAGCAGATTTGAGTTGGAAACGGATACAGCTACAACGACTGCCGGAAGCGACGTGTACATTTTCTGTGTTAGGAATTTATGTCTCAGGACCTTTCAGTCGAACACCATCGGGGAACAGGTTCGTTCCGACAAGAATAGACCATTTTTAGAGGTATGCAGACATGGTGGCTATACCAAATCAACAGGCAGAAATGGTCGCCCAAGCGTTAATAAACTATATTTTGAAGATTGGTGTACTGGAGACAGTAATTGCTGACCAAGGGACCAACTTCATGTGGGATTTAATGAAGGAACTGTGTAAATGGTTGGAACATAAAGAAGTTGAGGACGAGTGTGTTGCATCCACAGGCGAACGGAAGGGCAGATCGGGTACACAGAACAATCGGGAAGATGCTGCGTTTTCATGTGGATTCTCATCACCGTCAGTGGGACTAGTATTTGAAGCATATTGTATGTACATACAATGAAAAAATCCATACCACTACCGGTTTGTCTCCATATGAGGTAGTGTAAGGCGAAAAATTCTGTCACCGTTTGATTTAGTGATGCTACAGAAAGTAAGGACTGGTGAATCTATAAGTCAATTCACGAGGACAATTCAGGATGTTTGGGAACGAGTACAAAAAACGAATACGTAGGCTTTGGAAACGTAGAAAGACACAGTGAAGTGGAAAAGGAAGTTTACCGCACTATAGAGTAGGGCAATGGGTAATGCTATCCAGCTCCTATACGCCAAAAGGGGAAACGAAGAAGTTCGTCACGAGGTATCAAGGGCCATTCCAAGTAGTTGAAACCACATCCCCCGTTAATGTTAAGCTTCAGCTGTCAACTAGAACAACGATAGTACACATTGGGTGGTCGTGGCCATTTAAGTGTTGTCCAGATGTGATTCCAGGCACGTCCCAGGAAGGAAAGAGGAGGAAAGAGAGAGTGGAGAGAGGTGTTAAGGCCAGGAAGATAGAGTACAGCATGATGTACCTTATGCTTTGCGTTGCAGAAAGTAGTAGAGTAGTTTTACTTTTTTGTTTTCTTGTTGTGTATCATTGGGTCTACATAGATTAATTAGTCATTGTATTTTCATATGTTGTATGTGTTTTCGAGTATTGTGAGCCTGCTGGGGACAGCAGTCTTTTCGGAGAGGAAGGAAGGGTGATGTTGATCCCTGTCCTCAGGTCGCTGAAAAGGGGAGCTTGGAGCAAGTTTGTAGAAGTAAAAACTGAGGAGGTATTGCTGATCTCGGCAGTTAACAGCTGTAATACGATATATTTAAATGCTTTTACTAATTAACACTGTTTACAAAGGGAAAAACAAGTAACAAAACAAAATAGTATTTAATGTTTACAGCAGTGAAGTTCACCCAACGTAGGCCAAGTTAATATATCATTCCAGAAGGATGACACACTTTCACTTTCAGGAACAAATCGTTCACATTGTTTAATGTCTTCCATTTTCTTCACCCCCAATAGGTACTTTCGTATCCTTTTAACACTTTTCATCTGGCAACTGTGGTTTCTTCCTTTGGTCAAATTTCAAGGAGAAGTTATTGGTCTGAAGCCCATTAATGAATTCCATTGCTTTCACAACTCTTGATAGTGATGATTTATAGTGGAAATGATGAAAGTTTCAAGTATTTAGTGGAACCTTACCAGGCCTTGGAATACCTCGTTTCGATATTTCAATAAAAAAGCAGGTCTTCTTATAAATTGATGGCCAACACTTCTTCAAGTCTACTATTTTATCTCCATCCACTAAATGCACGGCGAAATTACAGATTGCAGTTAATGTACGCTCCATTAATTCATGAATCGTGTACATTCTCTCTACTTTCTTGAGATGTCTCATTATTACCTCAAATACCCTATCACATGGTAGGAATGAATGACCGCGGGCAGGGTAAAAATTTTCAGTATTTTGAAATCGGTCTAACTTCACACGCACTAAATACCGGTAGATCATTGTGTTGTGTTCATTCTGATCCGGGCTGTTGTCGGAAAACGGAAGTAAATTAAAAAAAAAAATGGTTCAAATGGCTCTGAGCACTATGGGGCTTATCATCTGACATCATCAGTCCCCTAGTACTTACAACCACTTAAACCTAAGGATATCACACACATCCATGCCCGAGGCAGAATTCGAACCTGCGACCGTAGCGGTTGCGCGGTTCCAGACTGAAGCGCCTAGAACCGCTCGGCGACACCGGCCGGCTAGGTTTTTCACATCTTGGGCTATGTATTCATTGATGTAGCTTGACAGAAAAGGACAAACTCAATTAGGTCCTCTCTTCGAATTCCACCCGTGATTGAGATAAAAAACATATGACCTCGTATGTGGATTATGTATACAAAATACTGCAACAGGCAACTGGCGCAAGTAGAAGAGCTCTTGCATTGGAACACGAGGAAGTTGAACATTTTGTATGTAGATGTAGTCGAAACATAAAGCAGTATTTCTAGCATTAGTCTCTGACTGTCTTTTCCCGTTTTGGAGAACATCATAAAACTTCTCAGATCTTTGCATATGGACAATCTTCTCTGCTACTGCTGCTCGTTTTGCTACTTCTTTGAGTGTTTTTTACTTCATCTTTACCGTCAACTCTTCACAGGTGCAGCAAGTGTCTACTTTAGGTCTTCCGAAAGCGCGAGAAAAGTTTTCAGGAAAAATCTTATTATAGTACTCGTATTTCACTGGCGAGTTAGAATGTTTGGCAATAAAAAGTTGGTGCATTTTTTTCACAGGTAGTTCACAGTCAAGGTAGTGCATAGTGCGGCTACCATAATGACTTTCCTTAGTGGGAATGGTCTGGTGTGATCTGTAATTTTGACAATTTCCTCTGGCGGCTTAACGTTAACACTCTTACATTTCCCTCTTCCGTTTATCGGAGCCTGCCCACTACACAGCAGTTTGCGAATTCTTTTAGCTCTCGCATCAGTTACTGCATATATACTTCGAAAAACGTTTCTACATACTTCAAATGGTTTGTCTCCAGCGCGGACACAGTAGCTAAAAGATTTTTCATGCATTCACCTCTTCTCACTTCTTGGGCGGTGTTTTTTGATATCACTATCTGTTATCAGTCTTTGCAGGAAAAGGTCATGGTCATTCTTGCATTCTATGTTCAGAAAATTTGCTAAAGCTTGAATGCTGTTGTCTTCTGCAATAATACTAAAACAGCTTCTTCGACACTTGCAGTCTTCTCCTGTCACCTTTTTCGGAACTTCTTTGCCTCTATATTTCACATGTTCCTCTCCATGAATTTTAGCTTTCTTCATAACATTTCTTTGATATTCCGAAGAGTGTTTTACCCTTTTCTTCTCATAACTGCTAGTACACACCACTTCATTCAATTTCACAAGAATACTAAAATCAACAATGCCAATTTCTTCCGTACAGTTGTACCACACTTAACTGTAGTGACAACAGTTGACAAGAAAGCCGGCCGGGGTGGCCGTGCGGTTCTAGGCGCTACAGTCTGGAACCGCAGGTTCGAATCCTGCCTCGGGCATGGATGTGTGTGGTGTCCTTAGGTTAGTTAGGTTTAAGTAGTCCTAAGTTCTAGGGGACTGATGACCTCAGAAGCTAAGTTCCATAGTGCTCAGAGCCATTTGAACCATTTTTTTTTTTTTTTTTTTTTACACGAAAAATAACCGAAGTCCTGGACTTCGGATGTTCCCGCACTCAGCTCAAACTTCCTACCTCTGTTTGAACGTCAACAAACGATGACTTTGGCTGTTTTCATGCACGCTATTGTGGAGCTACATGCAGAGTATGCATTTTTTGCCTTTAACTCAGTTCTCACCAAAATAAGACTTAGGAGGTTTTTGCAATCATCGATTGAATTGCATTTTAGAGACCAGATGTTGACAATCGGATTATTACCTGTTGAACAGACTGCCAAGCTCTCGGCAATCCTCTAACCAAACTATTCAACCCATTTCTGAGTTATATTCTACGTAAGTTCACCATGCTGAATGATCTGTTTCAGTCAGTGTCTGTAGTCGTTGCGAACTTCCATGACAGAATCTCTACAAACTACCAAGAGTTGTTACAATCGTACATGTCCAAGGATTATATTTATCAAACTGATTTGAACGAATTAGATCCATGCAACGAGACACGTTGTTTACGGCCGGGAAATATGTGCTTTGGCGTTGAAGCAAGGAAAATGTTAGACCAAGTTGAAATTTTCAACAACTTGCATAGAATTTCTAATGGATGGCTGTAAGGAAATTAAGAAACGCTTCAATTTTTCGCATCGCGTTCTTAAACTACTGACTTATCTTAATCCTGCGAAAGCAGTGTTAAAACAAGAGGCACGCTGGCAAGTTTGCTATCGTTGATGGAAGCCTTGCCTCCTGTTGTATCCACTGACAAATGCCAAATAATCGATAATGTGTTGCGCCAATTACCATCGTTTGAGCTCCCGGCAGATAATGAAATAAAAAATTCAGTGGATTTTTTTTGGTCGAAATTGATGGCTTGCGAAGAAGGCGACCAAGGAATGAGTTTCAAAAATTTATCTAGACTTGTCTTATATGTTATTTCACTTCCGCACTCGAATACTGATATTAAACGCTCATTCAGACAAATCAATTTCTAAAAGCGAAAACACAATATTGGTTCAAATGGTTCTTAGCACTATCGGACTTAACATCTGAGGTCATCAGTCCCCTAGACTTAGAACTACGTAAACCTAACTAACCTAAGGACATCACACACATCCATGCCCGACGCGGGATTCGAACCTGCTACCATAGCAGCAGCGCGATTCTAGACTGAAGCGTCCAGAACCGCTCGGCCACAACGGCCGGCGGAAACACGATATTAAGTAGTGAATATAGACGTGTGAAACTAGCACTATTACAAAGAAAGTAAACAACAGCTGAATGCTACTTCGGTAAAATTCGCGATTTGTATTCTGCCATAGATGTGGAAGAATCTGATAGCATTTTAATGCTTAACGAGTCTTAAGTTCCAAAACAGTGACACTTAGTTAGTAAAAATGACTGTTACATCAAAGAAATAAATGTTTATTCTATAATTGTTCCTATTGTTGCCAAAGCTTCGAAGCTTTTATGATGTTTGCATAAATATTTTTATTTTCTGTGTGTTTGAATATAAAATAAATATTAACATAAGCATAAAAAAATGGCCAGTGGTTTCATTTGGCACTGCATTTTCCTTCCATTTCCTCACAAATTCAACATGTACAGGTTATTGAATAAGAGTACCGTTTTTCGAGCGAGTATTAAATTTTGCCCGTTAAGTAAATTGAAAGTTGGGTATACTGATGTGTTTTTCTTTTTTATGTGTATACGTTTTAATCTCAGTGGTGGAGAGAAGATAGCTTCGGCTACATGTGTAAAATCTTCGCCAATTACGACGGCGAGAAGGTGGTAACTGTAGTGTGCTCACTTTCTGTGTAACCCTCCACCCCATAGTTCTTATCGTAACATATATCAGAAAGTTTCGTGGGCCCCACAACCGTAGCCAGTATTCACGATTTAACACTGCACCCAGCATTTTGGTTTTTGCATTGGTAACAGCATTGTATTTTTGGCGTGTTGATTTGCATCCTTCGAAGTTATTCAAATAAAAGCGCTGCTCAATTACTTCAAACTTAGGGCGCAGAACAAGTACATCAAATGTTTAGTGCTACCCGTGAACAGCGTTCAGTTCCTAAGAATGGTGGAAATCTTCTCCCCTCGACCTTCCATTCTCTCGCCGGCATTTGCTTTTCCTTTTCGTCTCGACTCATTCATCGTAACCGAGGACCATAGGCGAACGGGTCGCGTCTTATATTCTGTCGCTACGTGTGGAGAAACGTGTGAGAGGAAACGCTGATGTAATCCAGGTTCGGCGCTGCCAATCGACAATGTGCGTGCGATTGATACGCCTAGCGCCTCTCGTACCGATCAGCTGTTATGGTTTAGGTTTACACTGAGCTAATACAAATTCGTGAAAAGGCATTATCGCGACCATCGCCTGCAAGTGCATAACTACATCATAGTAAGGAATGCAACACTTATTTCCGTAATGTAATTGTTGTGTCATAACTGTTAGGTCACTGGCGCTGGAATCACTGGGAAAAAGAAGAGAGTGGACACAGAGTGTTTTGGAAAGAGCCGCCATGCAACGGAACTTAACCAGGGCCAGCGCACAACTTTTCACGGAGCAGTTTTATACATCACGCACAAAACATTAAATTCTAGTTCAAAGAAATCTCTGTTGATTCGAAAACAGTAGCATATTTTACAAGAGAGAGAGTACACACAAACAGATTTGACACTCGGTGATTTGTATTATGATCATTATGCTAAATAAGTACGTTACGACAATTTTACGCTCCCGCTACGATAACTGCCTCGTTTCAGGTCGTGAACACTGGTTCAAACAAATTCGAAGCACAATCATTTAAGCGAAAACTATGATTTTCTCCAACCACTTGGTAATCCCAGGCTCCTTCAATTGCAGCCAAGTGCATTTCACCGTCTCCTGCTGAATTTGGCCGGAAAAATGAAGTTACACTTCTGGAAGACGCACCTGCAATTTCTGCTTCTGATGTTTACTTGAATTTACATGTAGCTCAACATCGCTCTCCCCTCCACGACACACCCAAAACTCGGTGTTACAAATGGTGCAATGAACATCAGTTTCGGACCGCGTTTCCTTTACGAATGTGTACGAACGATAAAAGATTAAGTAAAAAGACTTGGTATTTGTTGACGTATCCCTAATTTACGGAAGTTAATTTAAAGTTCTCTATAAACTGCAAGTCCTCTCCCATGGACTAAGGTACTTACTTTTCTTGCAACGCATCAGTGGACACACACTTTCGTTTCGCTATCTTGAATCTCTCACGGAACTTCCGAAACAATGCGCATCACACTCCATGTGTCAAGGAGTCAGTTATGGAATGGAATCGAATTGTCGAAGCGAAGCGCGGGAAAAAGGTTAATGTCGACAGTGTGGCCGTTTAGATGATTTGTTTTTTGTAACGAATTTAGTCCATCGATAACATAACTTTCGTTCTCAGCAGTTACTGAGATAAACATTTAAATATTATGAACCATAACATATAGATTAAAAAATAAATGCTACTTTCTAACAAAACGGGATAAAGAGGCGTCCCGACAAATCCATGGGGACAGCGGGACCGCAGGTTGAAAAATGGTACTGCCCCATTCCAAATGGGATGTGTGGTCACTTTACTTAAGCAACGATCACTTTAAATATCATGAAATTATCGTTGTAGCAAGCAGAAATCTACAGATACCAGTCTGTGAATGCTGACCCCTACTTTGACCGGAGCCGAGGTTGGAATATTACTACACATTAGTCAGCGGCCCTGAAGATGGCGTAATAAATCGCCGAAACTTGTAGCCCAATAAAATTAGACTTAGGAAATTAGACGGCTGAAAGGTGTTTAACTTCACATTCTGCACTGAGCAGCCGAGTCCCGTAATCATCCCTGAAAATACAAAATTGTTGAGGCTTTCGTGGCCACTTGTTGACAAACTGCCTACTGGCTTCTGTTTCGGGTTCTTCGGCCGACGTTCATCTAATGATTTTTCTGACGTTTCACCAGCACGAGTGGCTGGCATTGTCAAAGCTTCACCCTCCATTGCCGGTGGTGAACTGGAGCCGAACTCGCGGGCGTAGACTATATGTACCTGGCGCGCCAACGTCCGAGGGCTTCTCCGCGGTCATTTCCGGTGCGGTTCTCCTCTTGCTACCTGCGACGGTCGTTCGCTGCACTACGGGAAGCCAGGATCCGTTTACGTTAAGGCTTTCCTCTTTCTTGTTCAAACTGTTCGCGTGTTTTTGTATTTCCACAGCTTCTCTGAACAAGCGCGTGTGATAGTGCTTCTCTACAGCCAGAATTTCCGTGTCGGCGAATTTTATTACGTGGTCGCTCTCATTCAGTGCGTGCTCCGCCACGGCCGATTTCGTCACCTGCCCCAACCTGCAATGTCGCTTGTGCTCTTTGATCCTGGTGTTAATGGATCGTCCAATCATTCCGACATAAACTTTTCCGCATGTGCATGGTATACGGTATATTCCCGACATTGCAAGTGGGTCTCTTTTCTCCTTCGCCGATCTAAGACACTCTTTGATCTTCCTTGTCGGTTTGAAAATCGTCTTTACGCCATGTTTGCGCAATATACGGCCGATTCTGTCCGTCACTCTGGGAATGTAGTGCAGAAAGGCCGTACCCGACATTTCTTTTTCTGGTTCCTTACTTCGCCGAGTGTTTGGCTCTGTTACACTTCTAATATAATTTGTGGAGTACCCATTGCTCCTCAGGACAGTTTCCAGGTGTTGCATTTCTCGTTTGAGGTGTTGCGGCTCACATATTCGTCCTGCTCTCGTTACGAGCGTACTAATCATGCCTCTTTTCTGGCTCGGGTGGTGGTTTGACAGTTTTTGCAGGTATCGGTCCGTGTGTGTCGGTTTTCGATACACACTGTGTCCCAGGTTTTCGCCGTCCCTTGTGACCAACACATCTAGAAATGGCAGTTTCTTGTCCTTTTCTACTTCCATGGTAAATGTTATGTTGGCATGGAGGCTGTTCAAGTGTCTTAGGAAGTCACCGAGCTGTTCTTCACCATGGCTCCACACCACGAAAGTATCATCGACGTACCTGTACCACACCTTAGGTTTGCAAGTCGCCGAGTCCAGTGCCTGTGCTTCGAATTGTTCCATGAAGAAGTTGGCCACCACTGGACTGAGAGGACTACCCATGGCGACGCCTTCCAGCTGTTCGTAGAAATCGCCATTCCACGTGAAATAGCTCGTGGTGAGACATGCATGGAAGAGCTTTCTGATGTCTTGCGGGAAAATGGAACCGATGTGCTCCAGAGCGTCACTGAGTGGCACTTTCGTAAATAACGGAACAACATCAAAGCTGACCACGATGTCGTTTGGTGCAAGTTTCAGTTTCTTCAGCTTCTCAATGAAATGTCCTGAGTCCTTAATGTATGTGTCGGTCTTCCCCACGTGTGGCTGGAGCAGAGAGGCCAAGTGTTTTGCCAGTTTATATGTCGGTGATCCAGGAGCGCTAACGATCGGCCTCAGTGGAACGTCGTTCTTATGGATCTTGGGTAATCCATACAGCCGAGGTGGTAGGGCTTCTGTGTTGCGCAGGTTTCTCTGTATGTCCGCCGGCAGAGAAGACGCCTTGATTAATCGATTCGTATTCCGTGTGATACGCTGCGTCGGATCTGCGCTTAGTTTTCGGTACGTCGTCGGATCTAATAGGTCTCGGATCTTTTGCTCATAATCTTCGGTCTTCATTACGACGGTCGCATTCCCCTTATCGGCAGGCAGTACCAATATACTCTTGTCGGCGTTGAGATTCTTAATGGCTTGTACCTCTTCTCTCTTCAGGTTGCAAGCTGGTGGTTTTGCTCGGCGCAGTATCCTGGCTGCTTCAGTGCGTATTTCCTCCGGCCTTTCACAGGGAAGGGTCCGAATGGCTGCTTCGGTGTTGGCAATGATGTCCTCCATAGGTATAGTTCTCGGGATGATAGCGAAATTCCCTCCTTTTTGAAGAACAGACACTTCCTCTTCGGTCAGTTGTCGTTCAGTGAGGTTGACCACTGTGTGTGACATGTCGGAAATCGCCTTGTCGGTCTGCTTCCGACATCTTTCAAACTTTTTCTTCTATCGCTCGGTGCAGCGCTCGAGTTCGTTCTGCATGCTCCTGTGAGTGATGCTGTCGATCTTGTCCCAGTCGTCTCGCTGCATTCTGCTACTTAGTTGGTAGAAAATGTCCAGTAGTTCCTGATCCGTTCTTGCCAAGTCTCTCCGTGTTGTATGTATTCGCTCACGAAGAAAAGGTCGTTCCATTCTGTCGTAGATACGATGTGCTTGGGCGGTGGTGAATAGGCGCTTACATCTCAAGAACTTCGGTGTAGCGCGTTCATCTCGGCACCGTGACAGAAAGGCGAGAGAGGACATCAGCCGCGCTTTCTTCTTCCGTCGTTGGTCAAGGCGTCGATACAATCTGCAAATCTTCTCCCCGTAGAGGCGTAATACAAAATCGTTGAGGCTTTAGTGGCCACTTGTTGACAAACTGCCTACTGGCTTCTGTCTCGGGTTCTTCGGCCGACGTTCATCTAATGATTTTTCTGACAGAAGCCAGTAGGCAGTTTGTCATCCCTGAAAAGATGGACGTACAGAGACTATCCGTAAATCCGCCCATAGCGGCGGCCTGAAGGTGGAAGGCTCGCCCCGGGCACCTAACCTGGGGGGCCTCCAGTTATCGAGGGCTTCGAGACTTGGAGACTCTCCAGGACCAGACCATTTCTCATCATATGCTAAACAAAGTACAACTATGTTCAGCAAATATAAACTTATTATCAGGCCGTGGCAATTGTGAATGGGGCTATGTTTAGAATTTTTTGAAAACGTTGACTGAAAGAATTAAAACCAGTTGTCTGCTAGAGGCAATTATTCTGCATGAAACATTTTTGATATCTATGTCATCTGCACAGCTGTGCTATAAGAACAGTATAAAAATACACGCAAAAATGCACTATAGAACTTACAGTGATTCGTTAATTCGTTAACTAAAACTATTTTCGCGAAGACTGTACGTAATTATTATGTAACTTATTTAATGAATATGAAAATTCAGCTAGACGAAATAGAGTAAAGCCATCTAGATTTGAGCAACGGTTTTTACCAACTGTCGACATCGAGATCATCACTAGAGGCATCTAGACTTCATATGCCGGAACTAATCGTATAAAAACGTTTTGTAACATTTATTTCCAGCTGAATACACCCAAAATCGCAAAAGAAAACATAAATATATCCGTACAACAGAGAAATTGTGAGGTGATTTATTCAGTAAAGGGAGCGATATATCTATTAAAGAATAGAAAACTTATTGTGGTAAAATTAGGTTATAATTTGTAACTTCTTAGGTGACGAAATGAAGATGGTAGCCGCTAAGGGATACAAACATGGCAAAATATTATGGAATAATGTGTGACAGCACTCCTGATAAAAGCAAAACTGTGAAAATGAGTCATATAAGCATATATCTAGGAGACAATATTGTGGGAATTCGAAAATCCTTCTTTGTTTTTTATGTCGGGAAAGACTGTAGAAGATATGCCAAAAGATATTCAACAACAGCTGGAAAAAGATAGGCAGTATATTGCGTTGTGCAAGGCTCAAGGTTATTTCAACACCGCGTCAGTGTCGCGTGTACGTGGAGGAGTACAACGAAAAATTCAGGAAGTCAGTCCAAAAGCTCTATTGAGTCCCTGGGCTAAAAGTTCCTTAAATCTTAATATTGTTATGCGGTCTCTCTGGCGTAACTTGTTTCGAAAATGTCAAGAAGCTATAGTCATTCTTCTCGTCTTCTACGTATCGACAAGAATTGCGTGGGGGAAAAAAAAGATTGAGACAGCCTCATGAATCCATGGAACCTGCACGTCAGCAGTGGACTGTACAAGCTGGTGGAGACTCTATAATGGAGTGGGGTGTGTGCAGTTGGAGTGATATGGGGCCCCTGATACGTCTAGACACGACTCTGACAGGTGACACATACGTAAGCGTCTTTTCTAATCACCTGCATCTATTCATGTCCATTGTGCATTCCGATGACCTTGGGCAATTCGAGCAGAACGATGCGACACCCCACCCACACGTCCACAATTGCTACAGAGTGGCTCCAGGAACACTCTTGTGAGTTTAAACACTTCCGCTGGCCGCCAAACTCCCCAGATATGAACATTACTAAGCATATCTGGAATGCCTTGCAATGTGCTGTTCAGAGTACATGACTCACAATCCAGTAATTCTTGACTATTTATGTGTCACCCGCATCTTGGAAGAAAAGTTTTCTAAACTGAAATCAGTAAGAAAAAAAAAGCTATCTTCGCTCTACGATGAATCAAAAACGACTAGCCAATCCGTACATTCTATCAACTGAAAGAAAAGTTTCAAATTGAATGGATTTCAGTACATTATTGAGAATTTCAGTAAAATAATGGCACGGGAATACAGTAATAATATTAATAATAACTGTTGTCTTTTATTAAGGTTACGAAAGTAAGTGATACTATTATTGTCAGAGCTTTGCTTCCAGATAGGCAATAAACTGCCCAAGAAATTGGTGTAGGCACGCGTATTCAAATACAGAGATATGTAAAAAGGCAGAATACGACGCTGTAGTCGGCAACGCCTGTATCAGGCAAGTGTCTGGCGCAGTTTTTAGATCGGTTACTGCTGCTACAATGGCAGGTTGTCAAGATTTAAATGAGTTTGAAAGTGGTGTTAAAGTCGGCGCACGAGCGATGGGACACAGCATCTACGAGTTTGGGATGAAGTGGGAATTTTTCCCCGTACGACCACTCCACGAGTGCACCGTGAATATCAGTAATCCGATAAAACATAAAATCTCCGATATCGCTGCGGCCGGAAAAAGATCCAGCAAGAACGGGACCAACGACCACTGAAGAGAATTGTTCAATGTTCCGCAAATTGTTGCTGATTTCAGTGATAGGCCATCAACAAGTGTCAGCGTGCGAACCATTCAACGAAACATCATAGATATGGGCTTTCGGAGACGAAGGCCCACTCGTGTACCCTTGATAACTGCACGACACAAATATTTACGCCTGCCTGGGGCCGTGAACACTGACATTGGAGTGCTGATGACCGGAAACATGTTACCTAGTCAGACGATTCTCGTTTCTAACTGTATCCAGCGGATGGACGTGTATGGAGACAACCTCATTAATCCAACGGCCGTGCATGTCAGCAGGGGACTGTTCAAGTTGGTGGAGGCTCCTTATGGTGTGGAACATTTGCAGTTGGAGTGATATGGGACTCCTGATATTCTAGATACGACTCTGACAGGTGACACGTAGGTAAGCGTCCTGTCTCATCACCTGCCTCCATTCATGTCCACTGTGCATTCCGACGGACTTGGGCAATTCCAGTAGGACAATGCGACACCACACACATCCAGAATTGCTAAACAGTGGCTGCAGGAACACTCTTTTGAGTTGGGAGTCCTTGCAACGTGCTATTCAGAAGAGATCTCCCGCCCCTCGTAGTCTTACGGATTTATGAACAGCCCTGCGGGATTCATGGTGCACAGCACTACTTCAGACATTAGTCGAGTCTATGCCGCGTCGTGTTGCTGCACTTCTGCGTGCTCGAGGGGCCCTACTCGATATTAGGCAGACGTACCAGTTTCTTTGGCTCTTCAGTGTATAAAATAAAAAGTAATTTTCTCATTCCATTCTGTATTATTTCTTTGCAGCGTACTTGATCTCCCCCGTATGTTTAAGTGTGTATATTACAACTGCGGGAGCATAGAGTACACTCATTACAAATACTTGATATTTTTGTCAGTGACTACATCCATGTTTTTTCTTCTTTTTTTTTTACAAAATGTACATTACAAATACATTAATTTCTGAGCAGAACGGGAGCCTCATTTACTTTCGCGGAGAGCTTCATTTTGTTTCGCTGCTTCAGGCATCCGATGCTCTTAGTCCACAGATTTACACAGCGTAAGCGCTGGCGGGTTACGACTGGTTTACTGTTATTAACGTGGGCTGGATGCCACTCCCTGAATGGTTGATTTAGCAGAAGCGTCTTTTCTGCCAGCGAGATCAGTGGTGTCGGTAGCGATTACCCATGCTTTGTTTAAACAACACAAATTTCTCTATGATTGCTGGGGGGACGGCCTAGCGTTGCGTCAGCTCCTCGATTTGGTTCGCCTGTGGCGAGAATCCAACAGTGTGGGTCAGCGGTCGTCAAATTGGGGCGCAGGACCGCATGCGAATCAAGAATCCGTAAGGCCCACGGTTCTCAGCCTTCTTTCGTAACAATATGCATTTAACAACTAACAGGCGAATACAAAAACATCAACTAACTTTTAGAACTTCCTAAGAGCATGGTTTTCAGAGCGGTAAATGGCGCGATCACTGCAGGGTTAGGGGATATGAGACGAGTAATGTTATATTTTTTGTCTTCCGTACTGACATACCACGGGCGCTGCTACGGTCTAAGTTTTTGAACGGATGTAACGTGTACTCGCCGACGCGCATCTCAGACACTGTAAGGTACGCTTCAAACGCACCACATATTTGTAACAAGGAGTATGAAATCAAATAAAGGCCGTTGTAATACAACGCAATGAGTAGGAGAAACATAACGTTCAAAGCATTTAGTAAGTGCCTCATACTGCATAATACACTTAAATGTAAGTGCAATTATTATTATTAATCAATTAATCATCCACATACATAGGCAATAAAACAACACTTCATAATGCAGTTACAGTCACAACTTCTTGGTCGCTCAGAGTGGCACCGTTCTGAAGCGCAGAACCATGGACATGAAGTGTTTCGAATGGTGCCGACTTTTAACGATCAGTACCCGGGTGCCGGCGCTAACTTATCACGTCTTTGATGCAGCTCGTCTGCTAAGGACTCACAACACAATAATTTTTACAGGTTACCAGTTAATAGTAAGACCAGCGCATATGCGGCCAGAGACGTCAGCCCACAGTGTCACTATCGATCGTTCAGCTAAAAAAGTCTGACGACGACTGAGGCATGACTTACAGTCAAACAATGCAAAATCCAGGAAGGAATGTAACAATATTAGGAAAAGGATTCACACCATATAGCGCAGATGCTGAGTCGCAGATAGGCCCATCTGCGACTGAGCATCTGCGCTATATGGTGAGTAGCAACTTTCCTTTTCATAATATTGATAGCGAGGGGTTATTTGTTTATGTATTTCAGTGTCGTATCTTAATGGCATTTAAAGTCTTTGCACGAGCTTACTCATTGTTAATATTGCGCTGTGGTAGTTGGATAACATCATATTTAGGATAGAGATGTCGGTATTTAGCAAAAATCGGTGTAAATTACAACACATTGCCTCAGAATAGCAATTGGTTATGAGATTACTCTGCCCAGATGTAGTGGCTGTTCTCTGCTGGCGAAATTCGCGTGATTAGAATAACAAGTATTTACCCACACCCTACATATGCTGCATTGTGGCTGGGTGAGAGCATCACGACGTCGATGTGACATGATGTGACATTGACATAACACGACGTTGACGCGACGAAAAATTGACGTGATATCGTGGGACAAAACTCGCTTGGTTAGAATAATAATAAATTAAATTAATTTGTTATTATTATTTATAAGAAATAACCCACACCCTGATCCCAAACATGATACTTTCCCTGTGGAGCACAGAACAATATTGGCATCGCCCATTCAGTTGCTCTACTTATAAAAGATATGGAGGATAGGAGGGGGATAGAATTTTTTGCTCCAGCGGGGAAGGAATGAGAGAAGGGTCTGTGGGCATCAGCATTGCCAACTGTACGAATTGGATCGCACATATACGATAGTTTGATATGGTGCACGATCATACGATCCACCCTTCGGATCGTACGTCCATTGTACTATCTTTTGAAACGCTTACTATTGTTGAGATTTCATCTTTTTAACGGTTTATTTAATTTTTGACAGTTAGTTCCAAAAATACAATTTCGAGAAGCTTGCATGCCATTCTGCCCAGCCGTGCGATTCCCAAATTTCATTACGCGGCAGCTGCAAAAGTCAACTGGTTATTCCCAGAGACGAATCCCCTGGGGAATTCTCCGTATTGACTGCCTTGCGGTCTGCGCGGTGCTCATACGTAAGTGGAAATGATTACCGTGACCTTTTTGGCTCAGGTGAGGACACTGAGTGCTTCAAAAGGTGTTGCTTAGTGCAAAATTGTGTCATTGGAAACAGAAGACAGTGATATTCTTCTTCTTCTGTTGCATATCCACCAAAGGATGTTGGCGATCACGTTTTCTCAGCCTTTTCTATCTCTTCCAGCATGGATCAATTCGCCGGCGTTTCTTATTCTTGCCCACTGTCTGATGTTGCGGAGCCATGACATTTTTCACCTGGCAATTCCTCTTTTGCCCTCAGTCTTCCCCTCGATTACCAGTTTAAGAAGGTGATACCTTTCATTTCGTATCACATGGCCTAAGTAAGCTGTTTTCTTACGTTTGATTGTGGTTCAGTTTGCTGTCTCTTTTTACTATTCTCAAGATCTCTCGATTTGTTTTTCTTGCTGTCCGTAGAATTTTAAGTATTCTTCGATATAGCTACATCTAGAATGCTTCCAACTTTTTCACAGTGTTAACTTTCAACATCCAACTTTCAAAATCATACAAAAGCACTGACCACACATAGCTCTTCATAAATCTAACTCTCAGGTTAAGAACAAAGTCAGCGCTAGTGAACACTTTGTTAAATTTCATGAATGCACTGCGGGCCTTCTCTACTCCGCATCTGATTTCCACGTCCGATGACCAATTTTCGCACAACCACGTCAGCAAGTAGTTAAATCTGTTCACCATGTCTATGGGTCGATTATTATACATTAATTCTGCATTTTGATGCTGATCTGAATTGCGAGTGACTATCATAAAATTATTCTTTTTGGTGTTGATACTGAGACCCATATTCCTGCTGTGTTCTCCCACTGCAGTCAGAAGATCTTGCTGAACGTTCATGTTATCTGCAATTAGGACTGTGTCATCTGCGTATCTTATGTTGTTAGTCCCTACCCCATTTCCTTTTATACCTACCTCACAATCTTCAAGCGCCTCCTGGAATATATGTCCTGAGTAAAGGTTAAAGAGGAGAGCTGAGAGCACATTCCATTGTCTAACTGCTTTACAGATATTTTGCGCTTCTGTTAACTGCCCGCCAGTTCTGACCTCAGCAGTTTGATTCCAGTACCGATTTTCTGTACAACTAATATCTTTTCCGCCCATGTCCAGTCTTCTCAAAATTTGTACAAGTTTATGGTGTTGCACTCTGTCAAACGCTTTTTCGTATCCTATGAAACACAGCATTACATTCTTCCTCTGACCGTAGCATTTGAACAAATACCTGCTTTCCTCGCACCTAGACCCCGTCTGTAACCAAACAGTGAAAATCCCATACCCCTTTCTCACTTAGCTGTGATTCTATATTGAATGATCTCAAGAAATACTTTAGGGTATGGCTTATCTGGCTAATTAGTCTGTAGTCTCCGCATGTCCTTGCATTGTTCTTCTAGGGCAAAGGAATGAAGTGTACGACAGCCATTTGTCAGGAAATTTACCCGTATTATAAATTTGATTAAATATTTCTTGGAAAACTGAGATGACGTTATGATCTAATAATTTCAGAATTTTGACTGGTATTTGATCTGGACCACCTGCTTTTCTATCTTTTGCCGTTCCTATTGCTCTTCTGATATCATCTTTTGTAATGGCGGACACGATACACCCTCGTCATCTTTATTTTCTCTTTCAGGCTTTCTTACGATAAATACCACCCGTTTCCTTTCTGTTCTTATGTAAGTTTAAGTCGTCATGTATTTGCTGCAGTCGTTCCAACTCTTTACATTGTTGTGTCAGCCAGTTATTTGTTGCTGCTCATATCTCCTTTCTTATGAATTTCTGCATGTCCCTGCATTTATCCTGGTTCCTTTCGTTTTTATATTTTATTCTTTTTTCAAATAATACCAAAATTTCGTCTGTCATTCAATTTTTCTATCGTGTTTTCTGTTTGTGATCTACTTCACTTTCCGCAACATCTGTCACAATATTTTTCATTTCCTCCCGTACGTTGTTTATATCTGATCCTTCTTTTAGTTGTGGTTTCACTGTATCTGTAATTATTTCCTGATTTTTGTGGTTACCCTGTTTTTGATATCTTCATTTTTAATGCGATCGTATTCTATTTTCCGCTGTTGTGCATGTTTTTTGACATTTTTAATTTTTATTTTTATTTCTGCTACTAGCAGGACATGGTCTGAGGGAACGTTGGCTTCTGGATAGGTGCATGCCCTCGTTACCGAGGATCCAAAGCGCTTGTTAATCAGAATGTAATCTATTTTATTCCGTACTATATTGTCAAGGCGATCAGCTGGAGCTCTCCATATGCACAAGCGACCAGGTGGCAGCTCAAACCAAGTGTTCGTTATCTTCACCTTTTCCTCTTGACAAAATTGACAAAGCCGTTCGCCTCGATCATTTCGTATCCCTAGTCCATATGGAACGACCAGTTCTTCAAATCTTCCCTCTACTATTCTAGAGTTAACATCACCCATTCATCTCATGTTCTTTTACCAGCTTAAGAAGTTATTTCAACTCTTCGTAGAATACCTCAATTTCATCTTCTGTTGAATCTGATGTGGGCGCATGTACTTGGATGATGTTGACATCAATTGGAATGGCATTAAGTTTAATTAAAGCCATTCAGTCTGAGTGTGGGAAGAAATCTACTAGAGACAATTATTCCCACGCTTTTCGTCTATTGTGTTGGTTGCCTGAATACTAGATAGTTCCTCCGTGAACCTCACACATTCCAGCATCTGGCCACCATGTCTTTGCCACTCCTAGAATATTTAGCATAAATCTTCCCGTTTCCTGTATTAAGACATCTAATTTCCAGATTCATATAAGCTCTGTACGTTCCAGGTACCGATCCTTACTTTGTTTCGAAGAGTCATGTTCCTACTCTCATCAGCATTTCCCAAAAATCCGACTCGGAAACTATTTATGCCACCAGGAAATTTTGAATTAAATGTCCTTGTCATTTTGGCTTATTTGGTTCTCTTGGGAATAATTGTCGGAGGCGGTTTTCCGTTGCCTTCCTCCGCTTGTAGTAAACAGCTGCTGTTAACCTCGAGAACAGACACTGTCGGGAAGCCGCTCCTCTGGAGTACAGACGCTGCCCACGCTGCTAGTTGTGGTCCACCCCCGGTATTTCATTTCCCCCGTACCGCACATATCTGGGAGGCATTCCCTGATCCTCTACCTGGGGAGGCGCCCGATGGGGGACCGGCAACCACTCACGGGAAGACAGTAATAGTGTAGATTTCTGGGGAAATGTTTCCCAAGAAATCCTCAGCGGGCGTGTGTAGATGCGAGACGCGAAAACAAAAATATAGAAAAGTCTGTGAAACTAACCCTGAATTTAAAGGTTGGTTGTACAATGTGAAAGTGTTAGATGTAGAACCTGTAACGTAAATTTTGTGTCTGACTTGTGATGTGTTAAAAACATTCTAAAAGTGAAAATCGTGTCAAAAACGTGAAGGTAGTTTAAACGCCCGCTAAATCACGCAGGGCTAACAGGTAATTTGGATTGTGTCAAGGGCCAAGGTAGTTGCGGTCGGATTCATTTCACAATTGTAATTTATTATCATTTAGTTCACAAATACAGTTTTCAAAGAATTAAATTTGCTTCACGGATGAAGGCCCCCAAAGAGATGCTTTACAACAAGTTCAATTTTGCAAATACATGACACAGTTAAATTTACGAATATGATATATCGTATACATAAATGAGATCAGCATGCAGAGAGACTGACGGCCGCCGGATTAAATCTTAAAATTTCCAAATAAACTATGATGATTACTGAAGGCCTCGATGATTTAAGATGCCAACAGGGCTGATGGCCCACAAGGTGCCCAGAAAGAGATAAGCAAACGCAACAAGATGGCTGAAGGCCACAAGGTTAAATTCTGCAAATTAACAAAATATATATTGCAACAATTGGTAGAACAATACAGTAAGTTTGAGAGGTCACATGAGCCCCCTCTCATATTTTTCTGAGCAATTGGATCTTCCTCCCTAATTGCATGTGGTGAAAAGTCGCTTTCCCTTCACACGCAGACTTGCCACGCAGCGTCTCTCGTCACGCAGGTGGTCCGTTGACAGGCGCGCACTGCTGATCTTGAAAGGGTTAAGCTGACGGGTGTGAGGGAGTCGAGTGAATGCTTCCCAGACGCCGACATTGTCAGAAGAGCGGCGGCGACACGCCCACAGGGGACTGATGGAGTGGCTGGGCTAGAGATTCCGTTACTTTGCAGAAACTTAGTGAAAACCGTTTCTGGAGGGCTACCAGCGAGGCGTAGGAAAGATTTGTGTTCCCAGGAAGTCTTGGCGGGAAAATTCCCGCGCTTTCTACAAAATCGTAACTGTGATTGGCTTGCTCAGGCCATAGCTCCGTGACGTAGCAAAATCGGCTCAGAAATTGGCGCCAAGAATCTCCAGTGGTGGAAAGGTAGTGCTTCGGCAATAGAGTGGAATTTTCCGCCGGTTTTCGAGTTGCTGATTGGAACTTTTAACCATGGCCACTGTCGTGGGGGTGGGAATGTTCTGTGTTCGGTTTGTATGGGTGCTCTTGTGAGAGTCGACTCTAGCCTTTCGGTTAGAGTAGGTTACAAGACTGAGCTCTTGCTGCTCTGGACAGCCTGCCTTCCGTTGGCTGCCTAATATACTTTTATTCAATATTAACTGATTGACGAAGTTGCTGAAGTTTCGACTTCAACGTAACTTTCCGAGTACAGTTGGCAATTGAGCGTTCTGCGTACAAGCGGCCTATGTTGACTGTCTTGAGCAGCTTTGGCTAAAGTTGTCTGTATCGGAGTTACTGTGTGACTTAGCTTGTTAAAATCAATCACTGTACCATCAGTGATTGTGTGGCAAGCCTTCTTGGTCTCCCTCAGAGGCGCATTTGTATTGCTAGGAAGTCTTTAGTCTGGAACAACCAGACCAGGATAATTTGTTTCGGGCTATACTCGCGACATTATCATCACCACGACGACGGGACGTCGAAGCAACCAGCCATCGCCTCCGGTACGCCAGATCGTGTTCTTGCAGTTAAGAAGACAGCTTGGTAATGTAGGTCCGCAGCACCGGCAGATTAGTGATTTTCCTAGGTGATAATCAGAGCTCAGCAGAGCGCGCCTGTTCGTCTTTTTCTAACTTTGTTCTGTCTTGGGTGTTCATTGTCTGAGTTCTCACTACTATAGCAGCAATTAATGTTGGGCTGGCTGTGTGTTGCTCTTAAGATTTAAGTTGCAAGGAATTGTCTCTACATATCACTTCGTCATAAATGTCACAACCTAGTTTAGGGACAACTTCACTTTCACAGCATTAATTTGAGTATCCAATTTGAGCCAATTTGATGTATTGTAAGTGTTTCATGTCTTTTGTTTATTATTTTGAGTTTAGTCATAATAAATCATATTGTTATTTTCGACAGAACTGTCATTCTGTTAGGGCAGCCAAAGTGGCCGTGCGGTTAAAGGCGCTGCAGTCTGGAACCGCAGGACCACTACGGTCGCAGGTTCGAATCCTGCCTCGGGCATGGATGTTTGTGATGTCCTTAGGTTAGTTAGGTTTAACTAGTTCTAAGTTCTAGGGGACTAATGACCTCAGCAGTTGAGTCCCATAGTGCTCAGAGCCATTTGAACCATTTTGTCATTCTGTTAATCGGTACAGCAACCCTTTCATTTCTCACTACGTTAATGAAACTTTCCTTTATTTAACTTATTTATCAAATTAAATTGTTGCAGGTGCCAAATTCTTCTCTACTCCACTTGCAGCGTCGATTACAGTCAGTTCGCATTTCTTTTTAATCCATGTGCAACAGCAAAAGTCGTTAGAATAGGGGGGCTTAGAGCATCATTTAAATATGAAGATTCTAGAAGAATTTAGTGTTAAATACACTGCTAGCCCGGCACCTCGTAAGTTTACACATCTCCCTTTGCAATACCAACGGCGGAAGACCCACAATAATATGTAAAATCTTTTAGAGGAAATTACAATAACCTTTCAAGAGCAGAGGGCAATAATGTTTGGACTTGAAGGAAACTCTGGGAACATGTTTCCAGGCCTGAAGGCCCGCAAATAACCTTGCTAAATTAAAAATATAAAATGCAGTTAAATTACAACAACGTTAACACTGCCAAAAGGATAATTAATAGAACGGCACTCTGGAATCTCCAGTGGATCGGTCTGCCCTCGTTCACTTAGGCGAGACAGGTGATGAGTCCAACTACACTTAATTCGTGGAAACCCAACCAAAGAACAGTCACGGACCGACCGACCGACCGCTTGCTTGCTACGACGGAGTACACGAGAATTCAAGGCCCCCCCCCCCCCCAAAAAAAAAAAAAATTACAAGAATCACTATCCCTAAACAAACGCGTATGTGAACTGAGCTGCCAAAACTACACACCATGTTGTGCAGCAGCAACAGGTGAGGAAAGACACTGCCTAAAAACTACGTTAGAGGCCAGGGCAGGTAACCAGAACACTAACGGCCACAAGGCAAAAAATTCCGCTGGTGCACTTGATTATGGGTAAATTAATTTGATCAATTCCACCTGTTTTAGCTATCTCGAGCACTTCACTCGTTGTTGCTCACAGGAAAACCTCCACAACAGCAACGCCAGAACCAACAACGTAATGCTCAAAACCACTGAACCGTCACGTCCTGGGTCGGCGTGCGACGATGCTCGTACCAATCGGACAGCTCCAGACAGACTCCCATACTCCGCAGAGACCGTCAACGGCCCCGTCGACTACGCAGAACGGAAATGTCCTCGGACGAACCGACCGACCAACAATCCACCAAAAGTCAGGCCTGGCTTAAGTGATGCGTGGCGGCAACGGTCGGGCTGGCGATGTCCACGCAGGGCTCACTGCTGCTTCAAGCCAGCGACTGGCTGGCCCAGGCTGCGCCCCAGGCCCGTTGCAACTCCATGGCAGGGCCCAACTCACGACCCAAACTGCCGCCGTGAACTCTCTTCCTCGTGAGTTCCGACTCACTCCACGACAGATGACAACCGGGAAGTCACAGCAGCCGAGCAAAGACCGATCCTATAAGAGGGGATATATCGATGCACGCTACTAGCGCCGATAACGGTGAGGGAAAACAGCAACTCAGTAACGCCAGTAATTTAAATCAGCATGGTGAGATTGAAATACATTAAAACAGGGTGTAAAATGCCACATGGTGGGACGGCGAGCCATGCACGGCTCCACCTCCCCCCCCCCCCCCCCTTCAAACTTAACCCAGGAAGGGGAACCCCAACCCTGAAGTACATGAACTTAACTAGACTGAGGTGAACCCGATACTGCTTGCCCGAGCTGTTATCCCTAACCAAGAGATTGACTGGGCCTAATACACGTATAACAGAGCACGGCCCCCTAAAACGAGGAGGTTGCCCCCGTGCACCTGCCTTCCATGGATATTGCGGACATAAATTTGGTCGCCGGGCCTATCCTTAAAGGTTTCGTGATTACGGTTGTAACACTGGGATTGCCTATGATGAGCTCTCAGTATATTACCCCTGGCCCGGTTCCAATTTTCCTTGAAGACCTGCGGATTAACCTGGGGTGGAATAAGATCATGAATTCCCCACAAGTTTGAAAGAGTGTAGGAAAAAGTCAAGGATGCAGGCGTAACTCGCGAGACCTCATGAATGGCTGTATTAAAAGCCAAACTGAGCCAGGGAAGACTGGAATCCCATTTGCTGTGTGTTTTCTGATGGTCAATAATCAAAGCGGATTCGAGATTGCGATTAACCCGTTCCGCAAAGGACCCTTGGGGATAATACAGGGTGATGGTAATACGTTTAACACTATTCTGGAAGCAGAAGGTCTTAAAAGGGCCCGAAAGAAACGCAGGAGCGTTATCACTAACCAGCTGCTTAGGTGGCCCGAAAACACTAAAAATACTAAGCAAGTGATTACTCGGGGTGGTAGCGGTAAGGTTTCGACTAGGAATAAGCCAAGTAAACCTAGAAAATGCATCAATTACCACGAATACATATCGACGACTCCTTTTAGTGTGAGGCAAAGGCCCCAAATAATCTATGAAGAGCTTGTGCATTGGACAGGACTCTCGTTCGGAACCCAGTCAGCCTTGTTGAAGGGCATTTTTGGGTTTAGCTACGTTACATAAGAGACACAGAGCTACCATCTGTCTAACATCTTGGTCCATGGAGGGCCAAGTTAATTGCCCCTTGATCTTTTGGAGCGTCTTATAAGTGCCCAAATGATCACCCACCAAGGAATCATGAAAATAACTGAAAACCGGACGAACCAAGGTAGCAGGCAAACAGATTTTTGACTGCCGAGCTTCGCCGACCTTCCTGCACAAAGGTCCCCTCTTAATCTCATATTCTTGCGCGAGCTCTCCTGCCAACACACGCTGCTTAATGCCAGCTGTTGTGGGTTGGCAAGAGAGCCAACCCGTTTTTGAGAGGAAGCCGAAAGGCACGCGTTTTAGCTGACGCAGGCTGGCGTGAGGTCTGGAACAGGTCAAGGAAATTAGACTAGCAAAAAAGGACGTAGCTGTGGAATACTCAACTTTAATCCATAAATGGTGAACATCGCTCTTGACGGTACATGTTTTACAGCATCAATACTAACTGGTAATGGCGCCTTGCTAGGTCGTAGCAAATGACGTAGCTGAAGGCTATGCTAACTATCGTCTCGGCAAATGAGAGCGTATTTTGTCAGTGAACCATCGCTAGCAAAGTCGGCTGTACAACTGGGGCGAGAGCTAGGAAGTCTCTCTAGACCTGCCGTGTGGCGGCGCTCGGTCTGCAATCACTGATAGTGGCGACACGCGGGTCCGACGTATACTAACGGACCGCGGCCGATTTAAAGGCTACCACCTAGCAAGTGTGGTGTCTGGCGGTGACACCACACTAGCCCACACAGGAACCTGATCCTGATGGTGTGCAACGTCCTAAAACAGAAGGGGGAATTGACCTAATACGCTGCAGCTAAGATTGTCACAACCAAGCTGCTTCCCTCCAGTAGTAGACACCTCTTCAGTAAACATCTTGCCGAGGACATCCACCAAGACATTTTCGGAACCTTTAACATGCTTAACTTCGAACTGATATGCTGAAATACGCACTGACCACCTTGCAATGTGCCCAGTCTTACGCGGCCTCGCCAATACCCAGCCCAAAGCTTGATTGGAAAACCCGATGCTCGAGTTAGAATCGATACTTCTCTAACGCAAATAAAAAGGCTAAGGCCTAGCACTCATAGACCGAGTACTTAAGCTCAGCATCTGTTAACTGCCGAAACGCGTAAGATTATGGTTGTCTCTGCCCCTCTAATTTCTGTAAAAGAACAGCTGAAATACTGGCATTAGAGGCATCAGTCTACATAATAAACCTTTTGCTAAACTCCGGTACCCCAAGAACCGGCGTATTAGCTATGGCTATTTTAATATGCACGAAGGCACTCTCCTGGGCAGGTTCCCACTCAAAACGCACACTATTACGGCGTAACTGATTTAAGGGTGCCGCCAGCTGAGCAAAAGTGGGGACAAAACGCCTAAAATAATTTGCATGCATATAAATTTTTTCGATTCCCCGCTTATCAACAGGAGGAGGCAACGCCCGCAGGGTTTTCGTTCGCTCTTGATCAATACGAATACTCCGACCGGAGACTATATGCCCTAAGAAGGATACCTCTCGCTTAACCAGCGTTATTTTACTAGATTTGACTGTCAGACCAGTTTGCTATAACCTTAAAAGAACTTGCTGAATATGCTGCAAATGACCCTCGAACGTACGTCTGTAGATAACCAAGTCGTCCAAATACTTGTAGACACAAACTAACTTCAAGTCCCCAAGAATATTGTCCAATAAACGAGTAAGCACTGCCTCTCTGATGGCTAACCCAAAGGGAACGCTGTCAAACCCGAAGAAGTTCCAAGCCATGCAAAAGGCGGTGACACGTTTACATTCTTCAGCCAAAAGTATTTGATGATATGCCTGATTCAAATCGAGAACAGTAAACCAATTAGCCCCGGTAAACCAAGTAAAAGAATTATGAAAATCGAGCAAGGGTAATGACTCGAGTACGTCCTTGGTCGGCCGGCCGGAGTGGCCGTGCGGTTCTGGGCGCTACAGTCTGGAACCGAGCGACCGCTACGGTTGCAGGTTCGAATGCTGCCTCGGGCATGGATGTGTGTGATGTCCTTAGGTTAGTTAGGTTTAATTAGTTCTAAGTTCTAGGCGACTGATGACCTCAGAAGTTAAGTCGCATAGTGCTCAGAGCCATTTGAACCATTTGAACGACCTTGGCGTTCAAACGCCGGTAATCCACCACTGGTCTGAAATTGCACCCTAATCCTTAGGCACCAGAAAGATTGGAGAGGCATAAGTGGAAGTAGAGACTCTGATAACTCCCTCTTCCAGCATCTGAGATATCTTAGGCCGGAGTATCTTAACCTTCGGGGGTTGGAGGCGATAAAGAGATTGCTTAACGGTGTGTCATCGCACAAACGTATATGAAATTCAAGAACGCTGGCAACCCCCAAGTTATCGCTGAGGAGTTGAGAAAAACTGGAACATGTCGTGCATCTGGGATGCCCGACTGGGTGAAAGGTGGTCTAGATGAAATTGATTAGCAGCAACCACCACGCCGAAAGTCCCGAAGGTTCGGCCTACTCCAGCTTTTGCGCACTAATAAAGTCCAAACTTCTCACTAGAAGCAAATTTAAAGGAAAAGGCGCGTCCAGAATAATCCAAGATGAGTCCGGTTTTATAAATGGAACCACACCCCAATATTAGATTAACAGGGAGTCCCTTAGCCAAGGCTAAGAATACAGGAAAGGAAAAATCGGCAACTGATACACTCCCCTGAACTAGCCTTGCAAAGGCGGCACCTGGCCGTTGGCCTCCTGACATCTCTGCACCGGGGACGGGGCCGAACGAAGTCTAGTACGATGCCCAAATTCCAAAAACAATTCAAGACTCAGTAATGACAAAGAACTGCCAGAATTCTGGAGAGTGCAAATGGGCTCGCCACCCACCCGAGCACAAAAATAAGGCAAAAGGGAAGATTATTCGGGTATACCAGGGCCTAAAGGTTCGATGCCGGGTTCGTGGGACAACCCGGCGTCATCTATAAGCTCTAGGAGCTCGTGGCTGACCACAAGAGCGTGCCAAATGAGCTGAACTTCCACATCTTTTACTAATGTCTACAGATGTGGGCAATCCGGAATCGACACCCATGTCGCGTCTCGCAACCTCTCGACGTCCGTGGATCTCAAAGGGTAATGCGGATGCTGCTATAACGGCATCACGGAGTTATCTCCAGGTTTCAGGCTGCTTACCAAAAATAAAATTCGGTTTATCCACCGCAAGCATTCCCTTGAGGACGATAGACACTAGTTCATGTTCCGGTAGTTCAATCAGCAACGCCAAAAAGGCTGTGTGGACTCTATGAAGATACTGATATAACTGCTCATCACCCCGCTGCACTTCCCAAATGTGACGGCACTCCAGTTGTTTCCAAAACCCGATGGTTAAGCGCTGACTAATTTCAAGTCAACTTATTCGTTCCAAGGAAGACCCTTCGGCCATGGATCGTGAGAGGATGCTCTGCAACTCGCCTCTAGCTAGCGGGTACAGCAACGACAAAACGATGCGGTGCGTGCGCGAAAAGCGGCCTCGTGCTGTTCGAGACGAACCAGCAACCACAGAAAATTCTCTACTTGATCAATCCGCTGTACCATCAACTCGCTCAGACCCTAAAAGAAATAAGCCAAAGGGTTCGGCATCTTAGCTAACGCGGTGTTTTCTGGGTTCCTACCTTGACAACTCCATCTTCACAACATTTTATTGACTAAAATTAGTTGTCTTTTCTTAGGGCTCAACGTTCATTTCCTTTTCACGGAGTTAAGATATAGCGGTTCAAGTTTCGATGTGATCATAATGATACCTGCTCTCGTCGATTCCCTTAGAAGGGTTTGAGGTAAATCCTGGATTACTTCCATTAAAAGGGAACAGCAAATTTCCTTCCCAGTCCCCTCAATCAAACTTTTGGTTCGTTTCGGATGACCTTGTCGCAAATCTTCCTTCTCTTCTCTTTTTTCCAACATTGCTCATTGACTGCAAGTATCCCACAACGGTTAAATAGTTGCAGTTCGTCCCATCTGCTAATTATCGTGTACGCTGACGAAGATCGCAATTGAAAGTTATAAAAAACATACTTTACCAAATCCTGTTGCTCTTCCCCAATACGCAGAGTAGTTCACATCGAAATGATACTACTGTAAACGGAAATATTGTTTTCTCACACGATTAATTGAATGCTTTTTACAGAACACACAACACCACCTTATTCATACCGCAAAACTGCATTCACCTTGGCACTAAATCCAAAGAAACGAAAACGTCTCGAATCACAGACTTTTCCTCTTTTATATTCAGACTTTTATTGCTTAAACAGGACTGCTGAATATTTTCATACATGTAACAAGCAAGAAATCGACTGAGATATTTATCTAGAACATCAAATAAAAAGTGACATTACATAATTACACTGATAGCAACCAGGCTGACAAATCTCCTTATAAAATCTCTACGAACATATGCGCCGATTTCATTTTTGCCTGCAGTGGTACATACCATACTTCAGTATACCATGAATCGTATGCTGCATGAGGAGTGTCCACAGCGCCTTTGTTGCTACACGATGTTCACTCGGTCTATTGAAGATCTTACGCGCTGCAAACTAATCTGAACCACACTGAGGATACAAAAGTCACGGGATAGCGATAAACACGTGTACAGATGGGGGCAGTATAGCGCACACAAGGTACAAAAGGGCAGGGCACTGGCCGATCTGTCACTTGTACTCATGTGGTTCATGTCGAACGGCTTGTGACGTGTTTATGGTACACACGACGGGAAATAAGTGACCTTGAACGCGGAATGGTAGTTGGAACAAGACGAATGGGACATTCCATTTCGGAACTCGTTAGGGAATTCAATATTCCCAGATCCGCAGTGTCAAGAGTGTGCCGAGAGTACCTGATATCAGGAATTATCTCTCACAATGGATAACGACAGAGAGCAGCGGTGTATGTGTAGAGTTTTCAGTGCTGCGGCGTGAACAACACTGTGTTAAATAACCGCAACCACAGAAATTAACGCAAAACGTACTACGAACGTATCCGTTAGGAATGTGCGGCAAATTTGGCGTTAGTAGTCTATGGCAACACAAGACCCACCCTAACATCTTTGCTAGCAGCACATCGCCTTCAACGATTCTCATGGACTCGTGATCACGTCAGTTCGACTCTACAGGACCGGAATACGGTGGCTTGGTCACATGAGTGCCTATTTCAGTTGTTAACAGTTGATAGGACGATCCAAATGGGGCGTAGACACCACGAACACCATATACAATGGACAGGGTCCTGTAGTCCAACTGAACTGATCATGGACTTGAGATCGTTCCTGTCGTCTACTTGGAGACAATTTCCAGCCATTCACAGACTTCATGTTCTCAAACAACGATGGAATTTTTGTGGATGTCAATGTGCGATGTTACCGGAGCACAATTGTTCGCGATTCGTTTGAAGAACATTCTGGACAATTCAGGCGAATAATTTGGCCACCCAGATCGCCCAACATCTATCCCATGGAATGTTTACAGGACGTAATCGAAAAGTCAGTTCGTGCACAAAATCTTGCACCGACAACACTTTTGCTATTATCGACTGGTACAGAAGCAGCATGGCTCAGGATTTCAACAGGGGATTTGCAGAGTCTGTGGCATGAGTTGCTGCATTACTTTCGTCACCTCACAATGACAATGAACGTGTTCTTCTGAAAGGAATTACTGAATATTTTCCTATGGTTAGATGAGGCGTATTAAGTCTCGATAACTAGAGTGTTGTTCTTGAAGTGTACAGATGATAAATTTCGTTGCTTAATATAGATGACTCCACCAAAGTTCATCTAGTTGGAATTTCATCTTTATTAAATAAACTACATAATAATCAGCTGAAAAATGCTCCTGTTGGAGCAAAATTAAGGCAAATATGATCGTGTTTAAAAGACTCTGACAGAAAAGTGGGCAATCAGCTGTCTGGGTCCTCATTCCTCCTTCCTCACCAAAAATTCTGGAAGCTTCACAGGACGAGTGACCATGTTTTATAATAAATTTCCCAAGAAAAATTTTAGTTTTGTTGAGTTAAAAATTAAATAAATAGTGGATTTTGTATTAGAACTTTAGAAATACCGTTGAAAGTGTACTTTTGTGAGTGAGATCCGCCAAATACAAATAATTGGTTTCGTATGACATATATGACAAAACTCCAGAATCGGAAAGTTAACTTTGCAAACTAATTGATACTAGTAAAATGTGTTCTGTACTTACACATACCGTTTTAAAACAACAAATCCTAGAATTTTTCACACAGAACATGACGGTAAATTTTTAATCATCCAACTTTTCGAATCTCTAGACTCCCTACGTGGTGACGCTCTTGTTTCCGACTGCAAATAAGTATCGTAACCCTGAACTTTCCGACTGACATGAAAATACGAACATCCCTTCACATTTTATCCAGGCTTAGGACAGGCTATGCACGTAGTTCATAGGCATGTTTAAATGCTTTTTTTCCATTTTATTTATTTTTATTTATTTATTTATTTTGTTTCTGTTGTTGTTTACTTTTTTGTTGTTTTTGTTGTTGTTCAACATTACAGTAGTAAATTCATAACCTTTTTTTTGTCAATCGTAAACTCATATTCAATTTTTTCTAAAAAGGCTAGAGATTTTGAACACCTTTTTAAATCTCCAGAGTCTTCATCTGTCTCATAATGTTTTTTAATCTTTTGTCAAGATCTATGTACCTCTTCTTCCTTTTTTGAAGAGGTAGGCCAATGGAATCTTTTTAATTTCAAAAATAGCGTTCACTGCCTCCTCCTTCAGCTTTTGAATCAGAAAGTACACGTTTGGATGTTTCTAGTTTATTGAAGAGTTCAGTTTTCTATGCCAACCTTCGACAGCATTCGGCGCTCTGTGTCGTAGGTTAAAACATTCCACATTTCAATAGGTATATTAGGATTTTCCATCCACTGATCAGCCATATAGTCTGTAAATGCTGTGGTCTTCTCTCCACTGGGAATTTATTCCATTATTAAAATCCACGCTTCATCGATAATGTTAAGTGGAAGATGTGCCACTGCAACACGCATGGGACAAAGCAATCGCGCTTCCTCCCAATCCCTGTAGTCTTCCGCTAGTCCCAGTTCCTGTATCTTCTTCCACAGACACTGGTTAAAGTGAAAATTACAGCCGGAAAGGTGTGTTTCAGAGAACACTGAATTCATTTCTTTAATTGTAGCCATTTCAAAATCTAGCACTGCAGTTTTTGGTAACCACCCAGGTATCTTAGATATCAATCCAAAAACAAGTTTTTCATATCAGTTTTTACCTTTTTCTGGCAGCAAAGCAAATAAAACAGGATAAATCTTAGTTACCTCTTCTGTACTTCCGATGTCGACATGGATTGTGTACAATTGTTTGAACTATTTCGAAGAGCTGTAAAATGTCCCATACATAAGCAAAGATCCATTGTCACAAACGATTTTCTCTGCTTCTTCGCAAGTAAATACTAGAAGCCTCTTGCCTGGAACAGAGCCATCATCAATGTTCAAAAAACTATTACCTTCCTCTAATTTCAAAGGGTCTTCGCTAAGGTGAATTTCCGAACTGTAGCCATGGTTCTGGGTTGTCCCAATAGCTCCTCCTCTCGCCTTACAAAATAGAGTGTTGGAGCTGTCATAATTCGGAATATATGCCACGAATTCTAATACTTTATCTTTCAAATCTTGAAATTTCTGCTTAAAAATTTGAGCTACAGGCACTGTCTTTTCTTCACGAACTATTTTTCTGCAATTATGTAGTCTTTATACTATATCCACATCTGCTTTGTCAGGTGGACAAGAAGTTGCTGTTGAGCAACGATTTCACCATTAGCAATTTTTAAATGGCCTTTGCACCTACTTCGTTCATAATTTAAGCACATCCAGTTCATAAGTTCTGAATTCAACCTGTAAATACGGTAGCAATGACCATCCTTGATAAGACACGGCCTCCCTTTCGTTGTTGTTATCACTTCCATCGTGTACACTGCATAGAACAGAAGTCGGATAGGAAAACACAAGGAACGAAAGCTATCGACGACGACACTGTCTGAGAAACGGTGATAACACATGTACTCAGGGTGAGCGACTGGGGTAGCCAAACAGTGGTGGAGGCTCAGTTCTCAAACACCTCGTTAGGGAACCGGATGCTTGCGACAGCTTCGCTACCTGCTGCACACTTGTAGGAAACCCCACGATAGGAAACTCCACGTCAACCCAAGTGGGAGACACACGAACACCCACCCCATGGGATTATCTCGGTTTTGGTCCCTCAAAAAAGACTTTGAAGGATGGACGATTTTTGTCGTACGAAGATGTGCAACAGGTATATAAGGCTTCTTCACTCATCAGTATACAATATTTACCAAACGGGTGTCTTCCTAATGGTGTGTCGATTGAGTGATTGCATAGTTTTTGGTAAGAAGGTAATCATGTGTGCTTGTAAACAGGTTTTGAAACTGTTGCCTGAATAGGCGGAAAACTGAGCATTATATTTTATGAACCCCTCTGTTGAATTTTAAGGAGTCAGTCTTTATTGCTGCGAAATAATAGGTATCGTAACTCATTCGCAGTGGAGAAAGAACTCGTTATTTTTTTTAAATAGGTTTGCAGTAGTTTATTCCATTTGGCCCAGACATATGATGCCTTATTATGCGTATGACCTCTTTTTATTTTTTGGACCCATTCACCACAACGGAATTTATTTTTTTTCGTTGTGATGTATTTGGTTGTAAGTCTATTTTTTCCAAAGTATGTGAGTGTGCTTTGTAGAGTGTAGCCCTAAATGCTACTTGTTTTTGGGCGGTGAGTTCGCATGAAGCGTTCTTTATTTCTCTGTGTTGTTGATTTTAACAGTAATTAAATTTATGCTTTTCTCGTCCTCATGCGAAACTATAAATGTCATACCTGTGTGCAAAAGGTTTCATTATGTATACGACTATTCAGTATCCTCTCCTGTGCCACTACGTAGTAGAAAGACCGTCTTTCTTCCGGTAAACTTTGCCATTAAAAGTATGCTAATTATGCGACAACATTACTTGCATAATGCCGGTAACTTCGGATATTTCGGAAGCAGGACCCTTTTTACGTTCTATTAAGTTTTGAAGAAAATTGCGAAATTGCTGAGTATTTTTCCGTTTTCACCACATACGTATCTCCAAATGTGTCTACTATTATTGGAGTTAGTTTGTTTCCACTTCTAGCATTTAGATCTCCAGTAAAGAATATCTGATTTTTATTCATACTGTTTAATGTCACCTGCAATAGTTTGAAAAAGACCTTAGAGTAGGCAATATTTCCTTCATGTTGGACGTTAGCTACTATTATTCTATGGATTGCTCTTGTATATAATTCGTAATAGAACAGTGCGTCCTTTTTCATTTCATAGTCAACTGCTTTACCTTATTTTTTTGTAGGAATGTAGATGGTAACACCATTATTTGTTCTTCATTCATAATTTACTCCGCTGTACATCATAGTATAGCCATATACACGCCTAGTTCCAGATTTTTTTTCTGTAATACCTGTAAATCTATTTCCTTTCCTTTCAAATGTTTTGCTGATTCGAATTTCTTAACATCAGTTACCTAACGTACATGGAGGAAGCTTTCCAAGCTTCCTTAAACCACTGTCTCTTGCTCCTATTTCTCACCCATATCGTAACCCGCTAATCCGTCTTTTTCCCACCGCTAGACTATGTAGTGCAAGTACGTTTATTTTGTCTCTGAATGGGTCACTAGCCCATCTCTATTACAGGAATTTTCCCATGTATGGTCCCAACACTCACTACACTGACACAAATAAGCTAATTTATACCTAACAACGTTTCTTTTTCTTTTTCCATTGTGGATAGCAAACAATGCCATACTAAAATTGTAGCGATCATTGTCTAAACACATAAAAGTTTGTCTGTTTCGTAGTGGAACACTGATAACGAGTTGTCAAAAAAATTTATAAGCATACAAAACTTATCCTCGGGGCGGTTAGTAGACCCGCAACCGAGCGCCTCCCCAGGTGGCGGATAGGGGAATGCCTCCTAGATATAGGTGGTACCGAGGAAATGAAATACTCGGGGCGAACCAAAACTACCAGTAGCGTCTGTTTCCACAGTGGACGGCTGTAAAAGGCGTCTGCTCCACATGTCAGTGGCGGCCTCAACCAACCTCCTGATCTGGAAAGTCAGGCTGTAATCGGCAGCATGCCATACATCCAACTACTAAACATCATGATGGTACAACGAAAAAATCTCATTACCCCGGGCCCTAGTCAATAGACTGGGATCGTCGTGAGCATCGGATTCCGGGGACTCACGGACATCATGAGAAGAATAGAAGCTTCTCAAACTCCCTCAAGACCAAACGCAAACACTACATCGGCACACTCAACGTGACCACACTGTTGAAGACAGGAAAGATGAAACAAGTGACAGACACTCTCGAAAAATTTCAAATCAAAATATGTGCGCTGCAAGAATCACGATTCACAGACGAAGACCATTACAACACGGAGAATTTCAGAATATACAAAGGAAAACTATCGAGACAACTGAAAAACCTAAGGCTTTTATGCGCAGGATTTGCAGTACACAGGTCCATCACGGACAGCATAATTGACTTTTTGTCACCAACCGAAAGAATCAGCACCATACAGTGAAATGAGCCAACAAATCCTACACAATAATCAACGCACATGCACCGACTAATGACTAGAACAGGAAAATCCCGGATGAAATTGATGACTTCTGGACGACAATGGAAGAAACTATCAGAAAAATTCCTGCACATAGAGTCAAAATAATACTGGGAGACTTCAACGCTAAACTCGGAAAAGAAAAGATGTACAGACATACCACATGAAAACATTCTCCACGCAAGGACACAAACAATAACGGAAAACACCTGATAGACTTTTGCAAAAGCCACGACCTCTCCATTATGTCAACAAAATTCAAGAAACCAACACGGAAACATACCACATGGAAATTCTCCAGCGGAAAGCAAGAACTACAAATCGACCACGTAATAGTCCAGAAAGACTCACAAAAAGAAATTTTGAACATAGACACACGTAAAGGCTATTTCGACTCAGACCACCACCTACTACAGATCAGGACTCGTCTTTTGCCCAAGAAAAATCTCCAGAAGAACAAAATTATTAGACCATATCCAGAATACCTTACTTTAAACCAGACACAACTATTAGACTAAATTAAAATGGAGGAAACGACAGACTGGACACAACTTTCAGGAATAATCCGAGAGGCCATGAAACTAGCACAAGCACCACGCACAAGGAAACACCGTTGGTTGAACCACACATGTGACCAAGCTATTGACCAACGAATCAGTGCATGGAAAAAATTTAGTAGCCATAAATCCCAAGACAATTGGATGAACTTCCTGAAAACACAAAAGCAATCAAGCAAAATCATTCGCAGTGTAACACGACAGTATGATAAACGGCGACTGACGGAGATCGAATCGGACTTCATGAAGAACAATATAAGAAACTTATACAGAACGTTCAGAGAAAATATGACTGGATATCAACCACCCAACTTGTGCTTCAGAAGAGCGGATGGAACCCTAGAAACTAATACCAAAAACAATTGTGACATTCTGGCAAAGCACTTTGAAAAACTGCACAACATGGACCCCACTATGGAAGAAATGATGAGAGAAACTAGCACGTACAATCCAGATAGTGAACCTCCAACTCTAGAAGATGTTCAAGAAATAATCAAGTCACTCAGAGTCGTAGAGCACCAGGAGAAGACGGCATCATCGCGGAAATCTGGAAGTTACAAGACCCAGAACTCACCAAAGACATCCACAGGATCTTGAAAGATATCGGAAGACAATGAAAATTCCTGACGGCTGGAAAACTGCCCTGATACACCCACTACACAAAGAAGGTGACAAGACTGACCCGAACAACTACAGAGGAATATCCCTGCTACTGGTCACATACAAGATCCTCTCTAAAGCTTTACTAAACAGACTAGAATGCCAGACCGACCACTTGATTGGGGAATACCAAGCAGGCTTCCGTAAAGGGCGGTCTTGTGCGGAACAAATTTGGAACCTGAAAATGATGTTACAACACAAACAGAACCTGATCATTACCTTTGTCGACTGCAAAAAGGCGTACGACTCTATCGACCGGAAAACTCTCTTCAAAATTCTAGCAGAATACAAAGTAGACAAGAAATCGCGGGCTATCATAGAGCAAACTTTAACCAACACGACCTCCAAAGTAAAGTTCTGTGGGGAACTATCAGAGCCCTTTGAAATTCGCATATGTGTCCGACTAGGCGATGGCCTCTCACCTCTCCTTTTCAATCAGGTGTTAGATAAGGTAATAAAAGAATGGGAAACATCACAACAGCGGATAACCTTAGGAAACCTACAGATTAAATGCTTGGCTTTTGCAGACGATTTGGCGATTGTCACGAAAGGTATAAAAGAAACAAAAGACGCTATTGAAAAACTACACGAAATCGCTTCCAAAACTGGACTGCAGATCTCTTATGAAAAGACACAGTTTATGAGCATAAAGAAACTCTCATCTCTGAACACAAAGTATGGCACGATTTACAAAACGGCAAACTTCAAATACCTCGGTGAAAAACTACAAATGAGTGGACGTAACAGAGACTCAAACGAAGAAAGGAAAACTAAACTGGACAAGGCATACATAGTAGTGTGGAATCATTACAACAAGAAGTCTATCTCACAAAAAGCCAAATTACGCCACTACGACACGGTGGTGCTCCCCGAGGCACTATATGCAGCAGACACCACACTAATCCTAGGGCATACACGTATCAGACAACTAGAAAAAGTAGAACGGAAAACACTTGGCGCAAATAACAACAATGGAATATGGATCAAGAAACCTACAGAGTAACTATATAAACATACGGAGACAATCACAGAAAAGATTAGAAAACGCAGACTACAATTCTATGGACACCTATACAGAATGCCATCACACAGACTGACCAAACAGATCTTTGACTGGGTAACCACTAGAAACAACAAATGGGTGGCAAGGGAAAAAACGACCTGAATCAACTCAACATAACAGCAGACTCAGTATAGGAGAGAATAAAATTCAGAAACATCATTAATAAAAGTAAACTACATGAGATACAATGTGACAAACGATCAGGCGTAAAATGGACCGAAGAACCCAAGCAAGATCACAGCCGGAAGATGAAAGAAATATGGGCAACCAAAAAGGCAATCAAGATGAAGCCGAAGACACAAAGCTGACGAGAAGCATGGACAGAGGACCGGAAACAGAAACACAGTGAGCAGATGAGGGAAGTTTGGGCAGCAAGGAAGGCAGCAAAAGGAACTGGCCATGTAGTTTAGTCCAAATGTGCTCTTTAAGGGCAAAACACCAATAATAATAATAATAATAATAATAATCCAAAACTTATCAAACGAATTATCTATGAATGTGGGCACGATGTGCAACTCAATTCCTGACGACATATTAACATACATTTTGCAGAAGTTCAAAATTACCGAAATTTAAGGATTTAAAGAGCAATTGATCACCTATGGCCAAGAGATGGAGCAGGAGAAATTACCATATCGATATCAGCCGAGAAGTAGTAGGAGAGGCCTAAATATCATGTTTGGTCATTTAATGATACAAATTTAAGTAATTGTACGTGTGTTGCTGAATATTGGGAAGCTACGATTATCCTGTAGCCATATGGTAATAATGAGTGAATTTACAGATTATTGTTCAAGAATTTCCACCAAGTTTTACTTGTCTTCTCAATACGTCACTGAGGTTGTCAATGATTTCCGCCGTGGTACGGGTTAGGTTGTGAAATTTTTTATTAATTATTAAGTTAGTTTAACGTGTGATACTGGATATGTTTTTGAATGTAGGTTTCATATGACGCTATTTAGATTGTTATTTTACTTATGTACAGAGGTGCATGATAAAACTATATTGTGGTGCAACAGAGGACATTAACAGCAGCACTAACAAAGCCAAAGTCGCCTTACACCTCTTCGCTCCATCTGGAGAGTGGAGAAAGTAACACTGAGAAAAACTTTCGGATATTTGGAAGTAATGTAAAAACTGAGCTTCTATATGGTTGTTAAACATGGTAAGTGAGAAAGCAGCCAGTCCATAACTGCGAGACATTCAACAACTGATATCTGAGGAACATACTAGGGGTATGGTGGCCAAATGTCATGTTTAACGAAACACTCTGGGAAAGAACCAGTTAGAAGCCAAATGAGCTGCAAATAAGAAACAGAAAGTGGAGATTGTTAGAAAATTCACTTAGGAGACTCAATGAACATATTGCGAAGGAAGTTCTTCATTGAGTGCTACATGGACGATGGAGACGAGGCAGGTCCAAAATGAGGTCCAGATGAAGCAGATGGTCAACAGCAAATATATATAAAATGATGGTGAATTACCATAGTTTAAATGGTGTATTATTCTCAACATGTTGGTGAATATGACATGGTGAGTTTTAAACAACTCGTTATATTGTGGCACGCTTAAGGGTATATAGATGCATTATATTCCCGCGAGTACATGACTTTGAGCCATGTAGCAGTGTTTCATTCCTCACTGTTCCACATTAGGGTATTTGCTCCTTTTCTCCATTTTACTATGTGACCTACAGTTTTCTGTTGTGTTTACACTCTGAGATGTACACTAATTACATTTTTAGCGTTTTACTATTATCTTACATTTGTCACAAAGCCTGAGCACATTTTAGATTACATACTTAAATTGGACTGTGGCTTTTAAAACTGAACAGGCTTCTTTTTTCCTCCATCCTGCTTGAGGCTCAACTACATGTAACTTGATTAATTTTAGTTCTACTAATTATTTCGATGATAGTCACACTGTTATTGACAAGATAGTTGCTGTGTTGAGTGACAAAACCTAATTAGCAACTTGTTGAATATAAAAAGACAATAATTATTTCTCATTAACTTTTATAATGTTGCATACTATCAGTCATTATGTGGAAAACATGTATATGTATGGTATAATACCATAAGTAGCACCGTCGCAGAATAATTCCAACTGGTCACTAGACAAGAAAAAAAATTCTTAACATTGAATCAAACACAAAAAGCCAAAGATTTTGTAACAAATGTGTGATATATACATATTCTTGTGAGTTTCGAGAAATAATTCTGTTGAAAGGTCACTATTTATGATGTACAATAAAGTAATTACATACAAATGATGAACTAAGCTAATCATGAACATCATTGAGATGTTGCACTTAGCAGACAAGTAAAAGTGAGCTTATGAGGCAACGATTTTTGTAAGATGTTCTGATTAAAAAGAAATGATTGGAAAATATACGAATTTTCTTATGATCATGATGATGATAGCATTCTTTTCAACAAATTTATGAACTTTTTAATGTTGAATTAATTGTTAGAAATGCTATGATATTTATGATTGGCTTGGCAATGAATAGTCATGTAACATAGAACGATGTTTATTTTGATTCATGTGATGTACATTTCCTGGAATTGCGTACAATTTATTTTAGTAAATGAGGGGATGGTTATTGACAAGAAAGATATTAACATGGCAACTATGAATGTGTTTGTACAATGAAAAACGGTTGCCATTTATGGGTAGAGCAGTGAATTAGTGATAATTAACCGAGGATTGTATTATGATAAAATGTTGGTGCTGTCTAAATCTTGTTACCAACTGCTGTAATGGACAAGCAAGACGTGATAGCTAATAAAACATGGAAACATTCAGTGAGATTTAAGGGAGATCCTGCTTACCCATTCCCTTATGCTATGGACCTTGAGTTCACAGGGTGCCTCATCAATACAGATATCCATACCGTAGATACAACGACAGTGGAGGGATCTCTGTTGAAACATCAGACAAACGTATTTCTCATAAAGAGAGGGACCACCCTTTCTGGCAGTTGTAGGGCAACATTTTTTTTGTGATTGGCTGATCTGGACTTGTAACTACAACGAAATCGAAGTGCTGTCATGGTACAGTGAAACAGCTGAAAGGAAGTGGAAGCTACAGCTGTAATTTTTTCTAAGGACATGCAAATCTAATGTATGGTTAAATGATGTCGTTACCCATTCACATCTCAGGGTGGAGATATCATGAGAACGATAACTGTCATTCTATAGATTGTAGAGCGTAATTTTAGACTGCTAATCAGGTAGTTTAGAAAATTTAAGAAGACTGAAGTTAGATATAGTGGGAATTGGTGTGATTCAGAAGCAGAAGGAAGGGTAATGGAGGAGTAAGTTTAACAATGAATACCAAAGTAGGAAATTGCTTAAGCTGCCCTGGACAGCACAGTGAAGAGACTGACACTAAAGCCGCATCTGCCACTGTAGCACCAGTTCATATGATAATTAGTTCTGAAGATGATGAAGAGATTGTAGAAATGTGTGATGACACGAAAGAAATTATTCAGATAGTTAAGGGAGACGATAATTTAACTGTGATGGCGGGCTGGAATTCGATAGATGGAAACGAGGAGGCAGAAGCATAGCAGGTGAATATGGACTGGAGGGAGGAATTGAAGAGGAATAGCTTACTAGAATTCTGCACAGAGAATAGTTTAATCATCGCTGATACTTAAGTTTCAGACTCATGAAAAAAAGAATGTATGCTTGGGAGAGACATGGAGACACCTTAAGCTTGTAGATTGGTAATAGAATGGTAAGACAGAGACATCGGAAACAGATAGTAAAACATAAGACAATACAGGGGCCAGATGCAGACTCTGGTCACAATTTAGTGCTTATCAACTATAGGCTGAAAGTGAAGAATCTGCCAAAATGTAGGACATTAAGGAGATGGGATGTGGATAAGGTGAAAGATCCTGTGGTTGCTGAGATATTCATAGGGTGCATTGGGCAACGATTGACTGTAACAGGGAAGAGGAATACAGCAGAAGACGAATGAGTAGCTTCGAGAGATGAAATTGGTAGAAAGGCCAGAATTGGCCGTAATTTTGATGATTTATTAAAAGCAAAATTGATTTTCGATCACAATATGATCACCTTCAGCGCTTTATCGTACAAATTAAAGCTCGTGGGCTCTGGTGTCTAGTTATTAGCAGTGATTGTTTCATAACTTCTGTTACTGCTAATAACTAAACACCAGTTTCCTACGAGCTGTAATTTGTACGCAAAAGCAGTGAAGATGATCATTATGTGGTGGAAAGTCGATTTTACTATTAATAAAGCAAAATAATGACTACTGACCTTCCTCCTAATTTTATTTATCATATGGTCGTTGTGCTCACAGCACTCCATAAAGTCGCCAATCAATTTGAGAGATGAAATAATGAAGGCAACAGAACATCAGACAGGTAGGACAATATTGAATTCAATTTAGTAAAGATGAAATTATAAAAATGGAGCAAATGAAGTAGGCGAAAGGGAATACAAACGTCTAAATAATCAGGTTGACAGGAGGTGCAAAATCACTAGGCAGGAATGGCCAGAGGACATATGTAAGTATTTAGAATCACATACTGCTACGAGAAAGATAGATACCGTCTGCAGGGTCCTTTGGAGAAAAGAGAAGTAGCTGTGTGAATATCGAGACTTGAGACGGAAAACCAGCGCTAAGCAAACAATGGAAATCCATTTATTCTCATCTCTCAAGATGAGAATAAATGGATGGTCTATATAAGGGAGATGAACGTGAATGAAATATTACAGAAATGGATTAGGACGTAGATGAACACAAGATGGAAGATTTGATACTGAG
Source organism: Schistocerca americana (assembly GCF_021461395.2). Lineage (NCBI taxonomy): Eukaryota > Metazoa > Arthropoda > Insecta > Orthoptera > Acrididae > Schistocerca > Schistocerca americana. The sequence goes on along the minus strand of NC_060126.1, from coordinate 93,272,159 downwards.
AGAGGAATTTGATAGAGCACTGAGAAACCTATGTCGAAACAAGGCAGAGGAGTAGACGACATTCCGTCAGAACTGCTGTATAAATGGGAGAGTGTAGTGGGACGAAATTAAGCGTCACCCATCCACCAAAGTCAGCCCAGTTTGCAGGTGACTATAAGTTTAATTTAGTTTTGTTTATGTGTTTTCTTATTATTTGTAATAAATGTGAATTATCTAAAAGTTTTGTATTTTTTTTATGTGTTTCATGTACGGAGAGATCGGCGCAACGAACGGGGACAGCATCTTCGTTGCCGCGACCAGAGAGGAAATTGCTGGCCGCTATACGTCGCGGGTCGACAGCCAAGGAGCAACAGAAGATCCTGGAACCGAGTTGTTGCGTCGTGTTTCTAAAAATTAAAAATGAATTTTTATACTCTTTTTGTACAACAAAGAGATTATATAGATCTCAATCTTATTGAAATGTTAGTCACTGTCTGTCAACGCTCAAGTTCACATCTGTATGTGTAGGAAGCTAATAAAATAGTGTATGCTACTAAAGTTGAAACACGTGTCTTGAAGATTTATTTATGAAGAGTTATGTGAACGGATTAATAATATATTTGACAAGATTATTGATTCAGACAGCGTTGGCCGAAACTTTGAATCTAAAAGGTTTATTTAATGTGTGATTCTGATATCGATTAGATCAAGATAATGTGTGTGTCGATATAATTTTCTGAGGAGAAACAAACGAAATTTAAATTCGAAAAAGTTACGAAAACCAATTGGCCCAAGTGATGTAATTCTCTGCACACGACTCAACTGATGTTTTACAGTTTCGTTCAAGAACCATTCTATGACAATTTAAAAAGAATATGAATCATTTTTGAAGTGGGTTGTAACTGACGTAGGTGACGAAGTCTGCACATGGTCATATATCAATCGAAAACCTAATACGTCGTTACACCGCACCGTGGCGACCTTAGAAACAAGACTTGTGTGCAACTAAGGCACACAGGTACGAAACAAAACATCGAGAGTCCTTCGGAAGTCAACGCGAGTTTTCGTGGAGCCTTCACCAGCCAGCGGCGACTTCGTGGGTGTGGGCATCTGACGGAGCCGCAGCCAAGCAGTACGGTCACGCAGTTGTTCCACGAGAAGGCGCATCTGTTGGGCAGCAGCTGAACGCTGCAAACCCCGACAACCTTTTTTCTCCCTAAACTAATAGGCCCAGTACGTCAGCTGCGGGGCGTTCCTCCGGCTGGTATTAGAGGTGTTGCTGAGGGCTTCGCCTGTCTACGGCGGTGCCGGGCGTGGGTGCAGCTAGCGACGTTTCCGGTGTTCGACTCAGCGTCCTGCCGGTTGCGGAAGCGGGGTCGCAGCATCTCAGCGGCTGCATCGACGGCTGTTACATCTGCAGCCCATAGCAGCACACTAATCATCGAGAACTACAAATTACAATATTAGTGTCCGGTGAGTTTGTTTCAAGTTGGAAGTGGAGTGTTGTACATAGGAAGTGTGCTTTTACAGGATTGTTGATTACAAGTCTGCGTGGGTAAATAGTTAATATCTTACAATAATGTCGGGAAGTGAAATGTCAGACGAAGAGCAATCTATGTCCGATAGGAGCATGAGAGCCCTTTTTAGGGCGATCGCTAAATTGAAACAATCTAACGAAGAATCTACTGCTAGATTAAAAGAGGAATTAAAACAGTCTAACGAAGAATCTATGGCTAGATTAAAACAGTCTAACGAAGAATCTATGGCTAGATTAAAACAGTCTAACGAAGAATCTATGGCTAGATTAAAACAGTCTAACGAGGAATCTACTGCTAGACTTAAAGGGGAGCTAACAAAATCAACAGACAGGTTGCAGGAATATCTTAATGAAACCAGTCGAGAATTAAGTGATAAAATAGAGTCTTCTAAAGTTGAAATGCAGGAAAAATTAGTAGGACTTAGTAATAAGATTGCTGATAATTGTAAAAGGTTAGAAGAACATATCCAGGAATCGCGCGAGGAAAAAGCTCGCATGCGAAACGATATCACTGACTTAACCGAGAGACTAGATAGTGTCAATATCTTAGTTGTAAATGAAATACAGAAAAATAACGATGTGTTACGAGATGAATTTTCTATGCAAACAGAAACTGTTCGCAGAGAATTATTGAAATCTATTAAAGAGGTCTCTACCAAACCTGTAGAGATTTCTTCAATAGATAATGTAGAATTAGAAACATTAACTCATCAAGTAGAAAAGGACCATACCGAAATCGAAAACATGAAATTTTTAATTACTGAGATATGCAGTAATCTTGAGACTGCCAAAGATAATAATATTGACGAAGGTACAGAGCGTTCACATCGTGAACACAGTGAAGAATCGATATTAGCTAATCGCGTATCCAATACAGAAATGCGGATACAGGAAATTACGAAACGGTTATCGGAATTAGATAATAACGAGGACATTTCAGGTAGCAGAGGTAATAACATAATCAGAGACAACAGTCGCATCGAATTTGCTAGCATGGATGGCAACAATATGAATAAGGCAGTCACGGCAAGCCAATCCGATGCAACTCCGTCTCTGCCAGCTAAACAAAATCCGACTATTTCTCTCACAGAATGTCTGGATGACATAACAACAAATTCAAATGTAGCAAGTCGATTTCCTGTATTCAAACCAGGAGGCGAACTGCACCCTATAATCTTTATAAAAGCTTTTGAAACATCATTATCTTCTAAATGGAGTAGTGAAAAACGCATTCAATTTGTAATAGGACATTTAGAAGCAGAAGCTGCGGAATGGGCAGTACTGCATAGAAATGAATTCAGGGATTGGGATGATTTTGTTAAGCAGTTTAAAGAAAATTATTGGTCAAGACGAAAACAACAACACTTAACTTTAGAGTTGTTAGCCCCTCCTCCATATTCTAAACGGTGGAGAGGTTATAGGAATTATTTTGAATGGAATTTAAACCGTGCTAAATTAATTGAAAGTCATCTAATACGAGTCCTAAGTAGTAGGTTACCGTATTACATAAAGGAAAGAAAAATGTTATTCTACGAATTATACAAAACCTTAATAATGGGGACGAAACAGTTAACACCCGGGGTGTGTGGTTATATTTTAACGACTTGTTGTATTGGAAAGCACAGAGGGAACACCAGAGATGGAAAATCTGCATTCCGGAAACTGTTGTGGACGAGTTAATTACTTATATTCATGAAGGTTACGGGCATTTTGGAATTCATAAATGTATTAAACATCTAATGAAGTATTATTATTTCAAAAATATGTCCCGTATTGTGAGCAGTATTATTAGGGCTTGTGAAACCTGTCAAAAGGTTAAAGTTAATAACAAATCCAAGCGTTATAAATTATATGCTGTAATTCCTCGAGGTTTGTGGGATCTACTGTCATTAGATTTTTTCGGCCCTCTGCCTCGGAGTTCAGGAGGATTAACATATGTGTTTGTTGTAATGGAATGTTGGTCCAAACATGTGAAACTATATACTTTGAAACGAGCGAATACAGCAAGCGTTATACGCTGCCTCACCCGAAATTACTTTGTTAACTGGGGCATTCCTAAACGACTTATGTCTGACAACGGTAGTGCCTTTATTAGTCAAAGATTTCAAGATATGATAAGACAATATGGAATCAAACATATCTTAATTTCGAAATATCACCCTCAAAGTAATTTAGTAGAAAGAGTCATGAAAGAATTAGGACGATTATGTAGAACTTATTGTGCACATAAACATACTCGGTGGGCCAAACTAATGCCTGAATTCGAAAAGATATTAAATGAATTGCCTCACCTAACGACGGGATTATCACCTATAGAAATTTTAGGCGAACGAATTATAGGTGAGCCTTTACTAGCTGCTTTACCTTGGCCACCAGTAAATGAGATCCAACAATGTATCCCAGACGAAAAAGTTTGCGAACAGATTGTAAAAAATGCCGAACGGAGAATTAAAAGTTATAATCAACAGGCTATAGAACCCTCATTTCAGGTAGGAGATCTTGTGTTAGTACGATCTCATCCTAAAAGTTCTAAGATCGATAAGGAATGTAGAAAATTCTTCTTTATCTTTGAAGGTCCATATGTTGTACATAAGATTGTACATCCCAAAGCATTACTTCTTATGGAACCTTCATCAGGTGTAATTAAAGGATTATATAGTGTTGATCAAATGAAACTCTTCATTCCTAAATAAGTTAATATTTAGTATATGTTACATACGGAAGAGCGTTCATAGTTTATTCATGTGAAGTTTTTCGTGATAGTTACGTATTATTTTAAAGAATAGAACAGAAAGCTTAAACAAGTGTTCTGCAATAATCTACTGGTACTTCAAAAAGAGAAAGATAACCAAAAAGGGGGATTTATATGGAGGAAATTTTGCTCTTAGGTCTAAAGGAATTTTGCGTATTTTAAATTTACTCGGATAGTAGGAGCCAAAGGGGATGGTTAATAGTTTTAGGGACCATGGGCGTCCAGAGCTATATGGCTCACGAGAACATAGCAGAGTGCCTTTAATAGAGGTTTGTAATAGTGTTAATATAGAACACACCAAACGGGGCTCTCTCGCTTGTTTCTCCTAAATAAATGGCCATTACCCAACAAGGTGTCCGAAGGTAAAGAAAGCCGTGCCGAGATTCTAAAGAAAGTTTTGCTTGATTTCTTCTTGACCTCAGGCATAAATAAGGCATTAGGGAAGAGAATGACGTAAAGTAAATAGTACTATTAGATATTGTGAGAAACTTATTAGTAATATACATTCTTGAAAAGAATAACTCTAGTAAATAAATGAAACTATAACTAATCTATCACAATTTGAATGCTCTGTCCTAATGTACAACGTTAAAGAACGTACTAAATTAGTATTTATTAGCAACTATTAACTGAAGAGGAGCAATCTCCCTATATTCGGCTACGAATTACCATAATAGCACAATTAAGAGTAAATGACAAATAGTCACAACAATATCGTATTAAAAGGATTAAATCTATCTAAGAGCAAGGGCTCTAGGTTACGTAAAATGTGAGAAAAATGTATTAACAGTTAAATATTGTATATTGAAAAGTTTTAATTTCGGTTAAAACCTGACAAACTGAGCTTGTGGGTGGGGTATGTAGTGGGACGAAATTAAGCGTCACCCATCCACCAAAGTCAGCCCAGTTTGCAGGTGACTATAAGTTTAATTTAGTTTTGTTTATGTGTTTTCTTATTATTTGTAATAAATGTGAATTATCTAAAAGTTTTGTATTTTTTTTATGTGTTTCATGTACGGAGAGATCGGCGCAACGAACGGGGACAGCATCTTCGTTGCTGCGACCAGAGAGGAAATTGCTGGCCGCTATACGTCGCGGGTCGACAGCCAAGGAGCAACAGAAGATCCTGGAACCGAGTTGTTGCGTCGTGTTTCTAAAAATTAAAAATGAATTTTTATACTCTTTTTGTACAACAATGAGATTATATAGATCTCAATCTTATTGAAATGTTAGTCACTGTCTGTCAACGCTCAAGTTCACATCTGTATGTGTAGGAAGCTAATAAAATAGTGTATGCTACTAAAGTTGAAACACGTGTCTTGAAGATTTATTTATGAAGAGTTATGTGAACGGATTAATAATATATTTGACAAGATTATTGATTCAGACAGCGTTGGCCGAAACTTTGAATCTAAAAGGTTTATTTAATGTGTGATTCTGATATCGATTAGATCAAGATAATGTGTGTGTCGATATAATTTTCTGAGGAGAAACAAACGAAATTTAAATTCGAAAAAGTTACGAAAACCAATTGGCCCAACGATGTAATTCTCTGCACACGACTCAACTGATGTTTTACAGTTTCGTTCAAGAACCATTCTATGACAATTTAAAAAGAATATGAATCATTTTTGAAGTGGGTTGTAACTGACGTAGGTGACGAAGTCTGCACATGGTCATATATCAAACGAAACCTAACACGTCGTTACACCGCAAGAGCCAACAAAGACAAAACTCTTCCATTTGATGTGCAAGATGTATGAGACTACCGTCAGACTTCAAGAAAAATGTAATAATTGCAATTTCAAAGAAAACAGCTGCTGACAGGTGTGAATATTACCGTACTGTGAGTTTAGTAAGTCATGGTTGCAAAATACTAACACGAATTCCTTACAGAGGAATGGAAAAACTCGTAGAATCTGACTTTGGAGTAGATCAGTTTGGATTTATTTTGAAATGTATTACCACATGTGGCAATACTGAGCCTGCAACTTACCTTAGAAGATAGTTTAAGAAAAGGCACCCCTACTTTTGCAGCATCTATACACTTACAGAAATCTTTTGATATTTATGACTGGAATACAATGTTTTCGAAGGTAAAATACAGGGAGCGAAAGCCTATTTAGAACTATTACATTAACCAGAAGGCAGTTGCAAGTGTCTCAGGGTGTGAAAGGGAATCAGGGGTTGATTAGGAACTGAGACAGGCTGGTAGCCTATCCTGGATCTTGCTCAGTCCGTACACTGGGCAAGCAGTAATCAAAACCACTGAAAAGTTTTGAGTAGGACTCAGAGTTCAGGGATAATAAAGAAAGTCATTGGAGTTGACAACGTAGTTCTGTCTGAGACAATAAAGTCTTACAGGAGAAGCTGAAGGTTGTCTCCGTTGATCCATTGTGGATGCGGGACAGCGGCTGGTCATTTATTTATGAAAAACTAATCACTAAACACCCATACGTTTTTTGAAATGGTAATTTTATTTACAAGACCAGTTTCGGCAATCCATTAACTCCACCTCCAGGCCGCTGCGTGTTAAAAACAACTAGTATAAGTATAGTATACAAAAACTGATATTCTAAAAAATGTAGCGTAGTCAGATAAATTCTCAAAAACCTACAAAATGCATTGGGCGGTGTTAAGAAGTGTATCTGTCCACACAACGCACAACAAAGCACAATAGATACAGGTGCTGGTTAGCAACGAAACTAACTACTCTGACATCACGGAGTTATAATAGAACATGTCAAACATTTCAAAAACATAAATTAGAAAGCGTACAAAATCAGAAGCACAAAGGAATAATGCTTGTCTAGCTTTTTTAAAAATATGTCCACAACGCTTACAGATGAGAATGACTCTTCTTCTTAGGAAACATTATTCGCACTCAAATTAAAAACTCGCGATACGACATATCAAGTACACAATATTGTGAATACCTATTGATTAAGTAACACTACTGATATATGAGATGTATTTCTGACGGTATCAAAAATATAGACCAGAGGCAAAAAACGGCCGACAAATTACTATGTAAATGATGGTAAGTGAAGAACCTGCACGGGATACTCCTAAAATAATCAGAGGGCATAATACTGTATCCCAAGTAAAAACTGAAACGATATGACTTACTGTGTCTTAAACATCAATTAATTGGCGGTGGAACAAACAAGGGACGCCAAACACCATACTATCATGTTGATGATATATTCGTTGTATAATGGAAATTAGAACGAGGCACTCAGACTACAAGAAATTTTTAACTCCTTACACCACAAGTTTCATTTCACTATGGACTTAACTTATTATTTTTATTTACAGGTAAGTAGGAATGGCCAGTGTTCAGAAACGAGGTTTCTCGTAAGCCGACAACAAAATTGTCATTATTGCTGCGAATTCCGATCATCATCCATTACGGAAGAAAACATTCTTTCTTTCAGTGTTTCATAGGCTAAAATTATTTGCACCTGACCATGTGGCAACTGCATCGACAAAACCTCCATTGTAAAGATAGGCATTGTAAATGAATTTAGAGAAAGTGATAGAAAGGTAATGGGTAATAAAACTCTGTCAAAGTTGTGCGAAGTGAAAAGTTGATTTTGTATTAACACACTGGGGAAGCTCCTACGTCCAAATATAAGACTGTTGGTTAAAAATTTTGCAAATGGTGGTCTATAAAATTAAGTGTGTAGATTGTGACAAGTTTTACATCGCACAAACTTGGAAGCGTTTCAGAACTCGACATAGGGAACCGGTTATCCTCGCTGTGATAGTAAACTATGAGATCATTTACGTCAGTTCATCAATCAGCTTCGTGACATCGAAAACGATTTACAGATTCTTCATTATAAGAGTAGAGACGTTAATTTGGATACCTCAGAGGACCTAGAAATTTTCATACATATAAGGCGTTTCCATGACCGATTAGTTAATGACCAGATCAGTGGAGCAGGAGATTGGTTTTTAATACTTTTGATAATGGCTTCAATGGCCGTTGGGAATAAAACTTGTAGGCTCGTTGCGGCCACCGTTTATAACACCAAATGTGCAGTGACGTTTGCCGATGCTTTGAGTACATTTTATATGCATTTATTTTCATATTTGTATCATTTGCGGTCATGTCTTACACGTTTTTATGCCTTTTCACTTCACTTCTGTCATTGTGGCGTGCGCTGTTTGTGTTCATGCCTTTTATTGTTTGTCATCTTCTCTTACGGTACTGCCGCCTCATTTTCTTATTTCATTTACTGGCGTCACTAACTTCCTGCGTCATCTGCCGTGAGTGGCAGCAGCAGCGCTTATCGATAAGTGCACTGTCGTATCATCTCTGTAGCGACCGATAGTATTTCCTCCGGGTCGTCGTGTGTCTGGAGTTCAGTTGCGAGCTCAGTCGGGACGCATCAGAAGTGAAGTTGGGGACAACTAGGATTTGCCGACCGCTGGCCACACACGTGAACTATCCGACGGAAGCACATTTGAGCGGAGACGACAGTTGGTTGGTCGTTCTGTTGGTCGTCTCATCGGGCGTCGTGTATTTGGTCTTCCGACCGCTTCTGGGCCCTTTCAATTGGTCATCTTGTGGGACGTTGGTCGGTTCCTTCCTTGTGCAGAGATGTCGGGTGGCCAATGGTCCGGTGTTCACTCTGCATGGTTGGATCTGAGCCAGTGTCTCTAGGTCGTCGTGCGTACGAGTTGGGTCCGGATGCAGCAGCAGTGAAGTCAGGGACGGACCAGCAGTGAGTCGGCGGATGGAGTCGGTGGAGTGAGTCGGTGTAGTCAGTCGATAGAGTCAGTCAGAAGGCAGACAGTCGCATGATAGACGCCGGCTCTGAGTCTCATTCGCTTTTGGGTTGTGGACTGAGTCGGGTTCGTCGTTACTCGGGTGTCGGACGAGTTGGCAGTCAGTAGCAGGCAGGTCCGCACGGTGCAAGTACGCCCCAGGACCGTGGCTGACGTAGACGGAAGGCCATTGGTCGGTCGGTCGGCTTGTCGTCGGATGGCGACATGTGGTATTCTGATCACAGACACCAGTATCAGTCGGGCAATAGTGGGCAGCCTGCAACAGTCGGGTCCGAATGGTGTTAGTATTCGCCGGGACCGCTGTCGGCGAAAATGGGCTGCCGTTGGTCGTTTGCTCGGACAGTCGTCTCAGTAGACGACGCCTTGGACCCTCAGGACGAACACCATTTCCAGAGTTGGGATGTGGTTGGACCTTGTTGGTTCGGGCGCTGTTGCAATTGGAAACGACGCTAGCTGTGTGAGTGGCTTTTCGCTTTCCACCGAAGCAGGATCCTCAAGTTGAATAATTAGTTACCTGTTCTTAAAACTCGACTGTTACGATTTGTTCGTTATTTGTGGATTGTTGTTTTCTCAGTCGTTGACGCGTGTGATAAAAAGTAATGTGTTTTTTTGCGTAGAATCTGCAGCCTACCATAGTCACTTGACAGCTGTGATTTGTGTTTTCGGTATTCTTTTTAACTTGTCTTGAGTGGTGTTTGATGCCTTGATCTTGGTGAGACCGAGTTAGAAATTATTGGTATCTTGGTTTATTCTTCATCGGCCGATATTTATCATTAATTGTGCAGTTGTATCTGACCACTGAAAATCGGTCAGACTCTAGGTCGGTCGTGAACCGTCCCTAGGTTGGGTTGCCTTCATTTAAAAGGTTGTCGGTCTGGCTGCCTGTCTCACGTACACGTACGATCAAAAGTTGAATGTTCTGTCCAGGCCTTTAGCCGTAAGAAATAGTTTCTAGTTTTTATGTGGCCCCCAGACGAGTTTTCTAGATTGAATTGTCTGGGCTTTAAGCAGTGAGTTTGTTTGGGTTTCGTATGTGGCCTTCAGCCGAGGGGTGTGGGAAGCATTTTAGGATAAAGCCTTTAGACGAGTTTAATTGAAATTTAGAAGCTTTTCCCTTTAGGCCTTAAGCCGTAAAATTGTTTTGCTGATATGCGGCCTTCGCCGACTTTCAGCCTATTTGAACATCTTTATCTCGGCCTTAAGCCGTAATGCTGTTCTTGATTAATGTGAGGCCTTCAGCCGAGTTCTATGGGAAAAATTTAAGCTAAGGCTTTCTGACTGTTTATATTGAATATAAAAAAAAATTCTAAAGAAGTGAGACCTCCAGAAGAACTCCTGTACCTCAATTCCTCGCTTAGGCCTTGTGGCTTGGATTTTCGATGTGGCCTTCAGCCGATCTAATTTAAATCAAAGGAGGTCTTTCGTTAAAATGTTGAGAGGTTTGATTCTTGCTTGTGTGATTGTGTGTTTTAAGAACTAAAGCTTATATGTTGAGTGCAACTGACAGTAACTTATTTTGGCCCCTTATCACAAATATAACCGCATCCGTTCTGTCCTGCTGGTCCAGGGATTTCAGTCAGTAATGTGGATATACATCTTATATTAAATTTCCTTATGATAATGGCGGCTCCGCCATCTGGCGTTGTATTAACACTAGGTCGATTTGCAGTAGGGTTTTGGAGCACATACTGTACTCGAACAATATGAAGTGCCTCGAAGAAAACGATTTATTAACACATAGTCAGTACGATTTCAGAAAGTTTCGGTCTTCTGAAAAACAACTAGCTCTTTATAGTCATGAAGTAATAACATGTGAGCCACAGGGCATTCCGATATCATCGTAAATTATGAAGCCATCGCTAAAATACACTCATGTGTGGTCAATTATTGGTAGATTTTCCGAGTTTTCGATAAGAAGGCAATCTTGTATGCTTCGACACAGGTTTCGATCTCCTGCCTGAGGGGCCAGTAAACTGGAGCATGATATCTTATATACCACACTTTTTTTCAATTTTAGAGAATTTTATTTATTATGTGGACTAGAAGGTATTAACTTATTCACAGTGAAGAAAGAAAACTTAAAAAAAATAGCTGAGCAATTATTTGTGAAATTCGGCTATATAAGTGATGCTTCATTCTTGTGTATTCGTGTGCATAGAGTGCATTTTTCCTAGGTAGCAATTGACCATGGCAAAATTTTATTACTGTGCCACATTCAAATTCGGCGGTAATTCTATTTTCTTCCAAACTAAGTGAGCGTGCTTTGCAGAGTGGTGCGTAAATGCTACATGTTTGTGTGGAACGAATTGGTGTTGTTTGTCTTCAGTTTTTATTGTATGTTGTAGATTTTAATAGCAATGAAATTTATGCTATTGTCGTCCTCATGTTACACAATTAATTTCATACCATCGTGGAAAATATTATATTGTGTAAGCAGCGCTCTAGTCCTCTCTCATGTGTAACCATGTACAAGCAATTTATCATCAAAATACCTCAAGTAGTATACTGTATTTTTATGGAGCCTGTATACTTCCTTAAAAACATTAATTTCCAAATGACTCAGAGATACATCTGTCAGGAAGCTTGATAATACTGCTGCACGTGGCTGGGCCCTCTTTCTGCTGATAAACTTTCCCATTAAAAGTAAGCTGATTCTGAGATTATATCATTTGAAAATACCGCTAACTTCTGATTTTTCTGAGACAGATACCCTTTCCTGTTTTACTAAATTTTTAAATAAAATAGCGGAGTCGCTGAGTATTTTTACGTTTTTCTTTTACATATGTTTATCCACATGTGACTGCTACTGTTGGGGTTGGTATATTTCCAATTGTAGCATTTAAATCTCCCGTAAAGAACATGCGGCTTTTATTCGAACTCTTAAACATTACTTGTAATTACTGGTGAAAGTCAATATTTTCTTCTTGTGGAGCATTAGTTTCTATTGTACTTCGGATTACACTTGTACCTGTAAGTCCTACTAATACAATGCGTTCATTTGCATTTCCTAGTCAAATATTTTATTATATTATATTCTAGACTTCGAGATGGCAACATTTTTACTTCCTTTTTGTTCATGTTTCCCTACTGTAGATCAAAGTAGAGTTTTCTACACATTCATTTCCAGATGTTTTCTTCTTTGTTTCTGTAACTGATGAAAAATCTGTCTTACATTCTGTGAAGTGTTTCAACCATCTCTTCGTACATTCTACTGTTTACTATCTTGTCCGTGTAACGATCATAGATTGATTTTCGCAAAGAAGGTCATTAACTTGTAATTGTTTATGTTTTGCGATGAAGTAACTGGTTCACTCCTTCATAATACTCCAAAAAACTAAAACTTCATGTCACTTGAAAACCATGAGAGACCACTCGGAATTTCTTAATGTAACCCCTCGCAAAAATCCACTCATGGTGGGAACGACGCATTTGCGAACTGCGCATAACACCTTGAAGGTCGTGTCCACACTAACATACATGTGAGCCCGGGGAGTTTTCAAAATTGATCTGAAACTCCGTGGCTCATAGCTAAAATACACTCTTCTGTGGCCAGTTAATGGTTAATTCCCCATAGTTCTGGATAAGAAGGCAATCTTGTATGCTTGGAACCAGGCTTGGGAACTGCTGCCTGAGTGGGTGGTAAAGAGGAGCCTGTTAGTTTATTAAGCCCAATGTTGAATTTTAGGGAACCGGTGTTTATGCTGTGGTCTAACAAGTGCCCTAACTCATTCGCAGTGGGGAAAAAATGGTTGTTTTTTGAAAACTGCTCGGCAGTTACTAGTGATGTTTAACTCAGATATCTGTTGTCTGATTTTGTGTACGATATTTGTTCCATTTTTAATTTCCTTGTATATGATATAATATTATGTAAGCAGCTCTTCATTATCGTCTCTTGCGCCAGTATGTAGTAGCAAGACCTTCTTTCTTCCGGTTAACTTTCACATTGAAAGTAACCGAATTGTGCAACCATATTACCTACATAATGTCAGTAACTTCTGTCATTTCGGAGGCAGACATCGTATATATTCCACAAAGATTTGAAAAAAGGGAGCGAAATTGCTGAGTGTTTTTCCGTTTTCATCATACTCGTTTCCCCAAATGTGCCTACTGCTATTTCAATTCGAATGTTTTCACTTCTGTCATCTTGGTCTCCCGTGAAGAAAATCTGATTTTTACGGAAGGTGCTCAATATCATCTGTAATACGTTGTTAGAGGGTTTCTAGTAGCCAATATTTCCTTCATCTGGAGCATTAGCTGCAATTATTCTTGGGACTGATCTTGTACCTTTAATCTCTAATAATACAGTGCGTAATTTTGCATTTCATAGTCAAGTGTTTTAGCTTACTATTTACTTGCGATGTAGAGGCAACATCTTTACCTTATCTTTCTTCCTGGTTTACATCGCTGTAGACCATAGTATAGGGGTCTACAATTGACTTCCTGGAGTTCTGTTACGTGTTTCTGCAATTTCTGAAAAATCTATTTCGTTTTCTTTCAAATATTTAGCTGATTCGAGTCCCTTAAGATCAATTCCCTAACGTACTAAGAGGAAGCTTTCCCACGTTCATTAAACCATTGTCTCTTGCTCCTGTTTCTCACCCCCCAGATATCCGTTCTCTTCCCGAGACTATGCTGGGTACTCCAAGTATGTTTATTCCGTCTCTAAGTGGGGTACTGGCCCATCGCTGCAACATGAATTTTCGATGAGTGATCCCATCAACCACTACACTGTCATCTATCAGCTGATTTAGCATCTATGAATTTTTTTTGTGTTTTGGCTAGCAAACCAGTCGATCTGATATTGTAACTATCATTGTCTGGGTAAGCGATGGAACACTCAATACAAGACGAAATATTTACGTAACATTTCCAGAAGTTCATAAAAGTTGAAATATCATGATTTAAAGCGGAATTGATCATCTATGCACCAGAGGTGGAGCAGGAGAAATTTTCATACCGAAATCGGTAGAGGACAGTGTGTAGAGGGTGGAGAACGGTATAGAGAGGCCAGAGTATCGTGTTTGGTCATTTCATGATACTAATTTAAGTATGTGTACACATGGATTTCCTCTGTGTTACTGGATATTGTGGAGCTCAGATTATACTTGTGTCGTTTGGTAAAACTTAGTGTATTAAGACCACGTTTACACTGTATTAAATTTGAAAAAATGACAGCGAAATTGCTGAGTATCCTTCCATTTTCATCACACTCGTTGCACCAAATGTTCCTACTGTTGATGAAATTCGTATGTTTCTACTTTTAGCATTTAGTATCCCGTGGAAAAAACCTGATTTTTACGCAAAGTACTCAATATCATATGTGATGGGTCGTAACAGGGTTTCTAGTAGTCGATATTTCCTTCATCTGGAGCATTAGTAGTAATTATTCTTGGGATTGATCTCGTACCTTCGGGCTCCAATAATACAGTGCGTCATAGTCAAGTGTTATGTCTTACTATTTTCTTGCTACGTAGAGGCAACATCTTTACGTTCCTGCTTTACACCGCTGTAGATTATGTTGTAGACGTCTACAATTTAATTCCAGATGTTTTCTTGGGGGTTTCCGTAATTTATGAAAAATCTATTTCGTTTTCTTTGAAATATTTAGCTGATTCGACTTCCTTAAGATCAACTCCCTGGAAGATTTCCCAGATTCATTAAACCATTGTTTCTTGCTAGTGTTTCTCAACCATGTCGTATCCCAGTTATCCGTTCCGTTCCCGACACTAGTCTGGGTACTCCAAGTACGTTTATTCTGTCTCTGAGTGGGGTATTGGCCCATCGCTGGTATAGGAATTTTCCAGCGTGTGATCCTACCACCCACTAGACTTCCATCTAGCAGCTGATTTAGTATCTATGAAGTTTTGGCTCAAATGGCTCTGAGCACTATGGGACTTAACGTCTGTGGTCATCAGTCCCCTAGAACTTAGAACTACTTAAACCTAACTAACCTAAGGACATCACACACACCCATGCCCGAGGCAGGATTCGAACCTGCGACCGTAGCGGTCGCGCGGTTCCAGACTGTAGTGCCTAGAACCGCTCGGCCACCCGGGCCGGCTATGAAGTTTTTTTTTTTTTTTTTTTTTTTTTTTGTATTGTGCTTAGCAAACCAAGTTGTTTTGATATCGTAGTGATCATTGTTTGAACCCATAAAATATTTTGTGCTTCTTGGTGAACCAGTGACGATGAGTTTGTCAAACAAATCTGTGAACATATCAGACTTATCAATCGTATTATGTGCATCAGTTGTGGAACTCAATCCCAGACCAAATATTTACGTAAAATTTCCAGACGTTCATGATTGTTGAAAAATCATGATTTAAAGCGGAGTTAGTCTTCTATGGACCAGAGGTGGAGCAGGAGAAATTTTCATATCGCAAACGGTCGACCACAATGTGGAGAGGCCAGAGTCTTGTGTTTCGTCATTTCATGATACTAATTTAAGTAATTGTAATTTTCTCTGAGTTACTGGATATTGTGAAGCTTAGATTATTCCTGTATCATTTCGCAAAAGTTAGTGAATTAATAGATTAATTGCAAGAATTTTTTCCAGATCTTAATTGTCTCCTCAACATGTTGGTGAGGTAGATTTTTGCCATTGGTTTCCAGCATGGTACACGTTCGGTTGTGAATTTTTTTATTAATTATTAAGTTCATCTGGTGTGTGATACTGGACATGTTTGTGAATGTAGGTTTTATTATAACCATACTTTGATTGATATTTCACTTATGAACAGAAATGGATGAGGTAAAGCATAAGGTCAATACCAAGGAAATGGATGGGAGGAACTGAAAAAATTATCAGAAGACAGAGCAAGATTGCAATCCTTTATTGCAAGCCTATGCTGTATTATTATCTCATTTTTTTCCATTTGCTTATCTAACCTATCTTTTTCTGCTTTGTCGGCACTCTGAGCACTATTCCAATTATTTTTTTATCTATTAAATATTATCTCACATTTACCACAATCCTAAGAACGTTTTAGATTACATATGTAAACCATTCTGTATCTTTTAAAACTGAACAGATTTCTTTTTTCATCCAACTTGCTTGAGGCTCAACTGACATGTAACTCAATTAATTTTAGTTCTGCTAATTCTTTCGATGACATAAATGTTACGGCGTTATTGACAAAATTGTTACTGTGTTGAACGATAAATCCTAATAAAAACAACTTTTGGAATGTAAAACGACAGCAATTCATTATCATTCACTTTTTTTGAAATGAGGCACTAGCATCATTATGTAGAAAACAGGCATGTGTAACGTACAATATCGTAAGTAGCACCTTTTCAGAACAAAGTCAATTACACGTTAAGAGAAATGCTGATTACTAGAAAAGGAAAACTAATTCATAATAAAGAGTCATACATAAAAATTCGAAGATCTTGAAACAAATGAGTTATGTATGTTCTTCTGAGACTCTAGATAATGTAATGTTAAAATTGTCTATTTCTGGAGCACAGCTAATTTTGTGTTCAGTTAAGTAATTAGATAGATTTGGTGTACTAAGTTAATGATGAGCATTGTTGAGATTTTGCACAAAGCTGAGAAGTAAGGCTGAGCTGATGTAACAAGGCTTTTGTAAAATTATAGAATTACAAAGATATGTTTGGAAAATAGATGAATTGTCTTATGATCCTGGAGATAATAGTGTCTCATACAAGAAAATTATAAAGTTTTGAATATTGGATAATTATTTCAAATGTGATGTTAACTCTGCTATGATATTTATGTTTGGGTTAGCAAGAAATACTCATACAATGTAGAATGTTGCATGCTTTCAATCATGTGACATATATTTACTTAACGTGTACATGATTAACTTGAGTAATCGAAGGATTGGTTATTGAGAAGAAAGATATTAACATGGCAACTATGAATGTGTTTGTACAATGAAGAACGGTTGGAATGTATAGTAAGAACGCTGAATTAATGATAATTAATTGCTGTCTGTATGCTAATATCAATTGCAGTAGTGAAGGTACATGTAGTAATAGACAATAAGAGAAGGAAATTTTGATGATAAATTAGTGAGCTTTTAGTGAGACCCACCTCATCGTTCACTAAAGATGATGCCCTTATGCTAACGACCTTGAGTTCACAGGGTGGCTTGCCTGTCTCATCGATACAGATGAGCACACCATAGGTACAACGACAGTGGAGGGATATCTGTTAAGAGATTAGATAAACATATTTCTCCTGAAGAGAGGGCGCTGCCTTTTCAGTATTTTCAAGGGCTACATTCTTGATGATGGACCGATCTGGCCATGTAACTACAACCAAAACGGAACTGCTGTATTTTTACAGTGAAACAGCTGAAAACAAGATGGAATTATGGCTGTAATTTTTCCCGAGAGTATGAAAATCTATTTTCTGGTTAAATGATGAAGGCATTCTCTTGCTTAAAATATTTTAGAAGTAAAAGAATTCCCCACTAGACCGCTGGATGGAGACTATTCAGGAGGAAGTCGTCATTTAGAGAACGAAAACTGTCATTTGATAGATTGGAGAGTGTAAAATTATACCCTTTAATCAGGTAGACTAGAAAATTTAAAAAGACTGAAGTTAGATATAGTGGTAATTAGTGAAAGTCAATGACAAGGAAGCAGCACTTCTGTTCAGGTGAATGCAGGGTTATAAATACAAAATAAAATAGCATAATGGAGGAGTAGGTTTAATAACGTATAAGAAAATAGGAATGCTCTTAACCTACCATGAGCAGCATAGTGAGCACATTATTGTAGCCAAGATAGACACGAATGCCACGCTTACCACAGAAGTACAAGTTCGCATGACAACTAGTCCTGCAGATAATGAGGAGATTGTGGAAATGTACAATGACATAAAAGAATTTATTCGGATAGTTAAGAGAGAGACAAAATTTAATCGTGATGGGGGATTGCAATTCGATAGTAGGGAACGAAGAGGAAGAAGCATACAAGGTGAATATGGGGGGGGGAGGAATGAAAGAGAAATAGCCTAGTAGAATTCTGCACAGAACATGGTTTAATCACCTGTAACATTTGGATTAAGAGTCGGGAAAGAAGAATGTATAAGTGTAAGGGAACTGGAAACATCGGAAGCTTGCAGATTAATTACACTATGGTATGACAGAGATACCGGAAACAGCTTTTAAAACGTAAGACAATACAGGGGGCAGATGCGAATTCTGGCCACAATTAGCGCCTATCGACTATAGGCTGAAAGTGAAGAAACTGCAAGAATGTAGGACCTAAAGAACAAGCAACCTGTTGAAAGAAGCACAACTTGTTGAGAGATTCATAGGCAGCTTTAGGCAAATATTGACTATACCAGGGGAAAGGGAAGAAGTAGACGAGGAATGGATAGTTATGAGAGATTAAATAATGAAGAGAGCAGAAGATCAGATAGGCATGGCACAACTGAATTCAGTTGATTAATGAAGAAAATATAAAACTGGAGCAAATGAACTAGGCGGAAGGGAATACAGACGTCTAAATAATCAGGATGACAGGAAGAGCAAAATAGCTAAGCAGGAATGGCCAGAGGACGAATGTAAGGATTTAGAAACATCTACTTCTAGGAGAACGATGTATACCGTGTACAGGGTCCTTTGGAGAAAACAGAAGTAGCTGTGTGTTTATCGAGAGCTGAGATGGAATACCAGCCCTAAGCAAACAACGGAAAGCTGAAAGATAAAAATACATGGATGGTCTATGTAAGGAAGATGAACTTCAAAACATTGTGAATTGCTGCAGAAATGGGAGATCCAACGAGGACCAAACTCTTCCATTTCGTGTGAAAGATGTATGAGACATGCGAAGTATCCTCAAACTTCAAGAAAAATATAATAATTGCAATTTCAAAGAAAGCAGGTGCACACAAGTGTGAACATTGCCGTACTATGAGTTTAATAAGTCATGGATTCAAATAACTAACACGAATTCCTTACACAAGAATGAGAATACTGGTAGACTGGTAGAAAGAGTCTTTGGAATAGATCAGTTTGAATAGACAAGAAAAATATTAACACATGTGGCAACACTGAGCCTCTGGCTTACCTTAGAAGATAGTTTAAGGAAAGGCAACCCTCTTTTTATAGCATCTGGAGACTTGCAGAATTTTTTGTCATTGCTGAAGGCAACCCTCTTTTTATAGCATCTGTAGACGTATAGAAATTTTTTGACATTTCGAATGTAGCAGAGGTGAAATACAAGGAGTGCAAGCCTATTTAGATCTTTTACATAAACCAGACGGCTGCTGCAAGCGTCGAAAGGCGTGAAAGGGAATCAGTGATTCATAAGGAACTGAGACAGGGTTGTAGCATATCCTTGATCCTATTGAGTGTATACAAAGTGCAAGTAGTAATCAGAACCACAGTACAATTTTGTTTAGGACTTATAGTTCAGGGAGAAGAAATAAAATCTTTGGGATTTGCTGATTACAATTTAGTTCTGTTAGAAGCAACAAAGGGCATAAAGGAGAAGTTGAAACGAACGGACTGCCTCTGTCGATCCATCGTTGATACGGGACAGCGGTTGGTCAGATATTTATGGAAAGCAGATCACCAAACAGCCGTACTTTTTCAGAAATTATTATTGTATTTACACGACCAGATTCGGCATCCCATTAATGCCTTCTCCAGGCGGCTGCATGTTAAAAACAACTAGTATACATTTTTAGATGTCAAAGTATACAGCAGTTGATCTAACAGAAAATAAAGCGCAGTATTAAAAATCAACAAAAGCCTACAAAATGCAGTGTGCAGCGTTAAGAAGAGAATCTGTGCACACAGCGCCCAACAAAGCATCGAAACTAACTACTTTCACATCACAGAGTCTTAATCGAACGTGTCAAACACTACAAAAAAAGTTTAATAAATCAGAAGCAGAAAGGATTAATGCTTGTTTGGCTTTATTATAAAAAATATCCACAACACTTACAGACGAGAATCATTCTAATTCTTGGTAAAAATTATTCCCATTCAAGATAAAAACTCGCAATATGACATATGGAGTACAAAGTAGTGTGCATACCTATAGCCTAAGTAACACTAGTATTACTGTACTTCAGATGTAGTTATCACAATATCAAAAAACACTTCCAGAGGCCAAACATAACGGCCGACAAATTACTAAGTGAACGTCGATAAGCAAACAACTTGTAGGAGATACTCACAAAACATCAAGAGGGCATTATATTATATCCGAAGTGAAGAATGAAACTTTATGACTTAGTGGCCGCTAAACATCAATTAATTGGGGGGAAAATAGTACGGTGGAACAAGGTACTATTGTTATGTTGACGAGGTGTTCGTCGTTTTTAATAGTAGTAAGTACGAGGTGATTAATCTAAAGAACTTTTCAATGGGCTGTCTATAAGATTCAGTATGGACCTTGTGACAGGTTTTGCATCGGACACACTGGGAGGGAGTTCAGGACGCGATAGAGGGAATACTGTTATCCTAGGTGTGGTAGTGCACTAGGACCTCATTTACGTCAGTGCACCCATCAGCTACGTGCCGTGGAAAACAAATTACAGTCTTCATTATGAGAGTAGAGATGTTTAATCAGATATCTTGGGAGACCTAGAAAATTCATACAAAGAAGATGCTTACATAACCGTTTAGTTAATGAGCACATCACTGGAACAAGATATAGCTTTTTCACACTTTTGATAATGTTTTCAGCTCCGATTTGAAGTAAAAATCGTACACCCTTTGCGGCTACTCTTTGTAACAATAAATGTACAGTGACGTTTGCAGCAAGTTTCAGTATATTTGTATATGCTGTAATTTTCACATACGTGTTTTTGATGTCATCTTACAAGTTTTTATGAGTTTTCGCCTTACTTTTGTCATTGTTAGTAAAATAAATGTACAGTGACGTTTGCAGCAATTTTCAGTATGTTTGTATATGCTGTAATTTTCACATACGTATTTTTGATGTCACAAGTTTTTGTGACTTTTCGCTTTACTGTTGTCATTGTTAGTAATCTGGATATACAATAATTATTAAATATCCTTAGGATACTGGCGGCTAAGCCACCTGGCGTTGTGTTAGCCCAGGTGTCCTCGATCGGCCGCAGCGCGCGTTAACTGCAGCTCTGGCTCTGGAAAATTTGGTTTCTGTCTATGCGAGTGGGAAGCTATTGTACCTGAAATACCATATGCACTTCTTGATATGCGGTATTTACAACTGCCTCTTGAGCTCGTAAAATTGCGTATGGTATGTACATTTTCGCCTATTGTGAGACCTTCAACTTCTTATAAATTTTGTACCTTTGTTAACCATGCAATTGTGTATACTTGCATTCGTATTATGGGAAGAGTTTGTAATCTCGAATTTTAATTGCTGACAGGTCACCAGTAAGAAATCCCCAAAACAGCTACACCATTTTTTCAGCAACCAACAAGCACTTTTAGAGTCATTTTTATTCTGTTTGTCATGGTTACCTTCTGGTGCCAGGCATTTCAGTCTTAGATAGAACAAGTGATCCTCCTTTTTGCGCCAGTATGAACGTTAAAAATTATTCTTTTGCTTTGCACTCCGGTTGGTTTTCGTACACTCACTCTGCTTTTAACCTGACCCTCTCCCTCAGTACCTTCTGTGCTACAGCTTTCTATGTGTTAGTTACTATCTGGATAGGTTTCATCACTCATTACACAGGTTGGTATCTCTTATTCACAGGTGAATATTAATTACATAATCAAGTGAGACTCCTTACGGTTGACATGGATGTTGCGGTTCTCTGCTTGGTCCGACCTACTATTATCCCGCCAGTTAACTGATGTTTAAGGGACACCAAGACATTTCTTTTCATCTTTAACTTGGCGTATAGTATTATGCCTTCTAGGTATTTTATGAGAATCGCCCGCAAATTCTTTTGTTCCCGTCATTTACTTAGAAATTTGCTGCCCTTTGGGCTTTTCCTCTGTCTGCGTTTTTTGGTATTGTGTTGACTATATCTGATATATCACTCCTGTTGATAATATTTAGACAATTCGTATGCAGAATATAGTGTACTCCATACGACATATCGAGAGATTTTAACTTTAGAGAGAGTACTTTATCGTAAGAACGAGGGGGATTCACATCTGTAAGAATTATAGATATTTTTTATGCTAACCAGTGGGTGTACGTATTCTGCTTTCTTGTGCTTTGTGTGCACAGCTACACTTCTTAATGCTGCATACTGAATTATGTAGGTTTTAAGCGCTTTTATTTGTACGCCTCATTTTCTCGTTGTTTTTAACACGTAGAGGCGTGGAACCGCTGTTAATGAGAGTCCCAAAATGCTCGTGTAAATAAAGTAAAAACTTATGAAAATATACGGCTGTTTGGTGATTTTTGTTTGCCAAAAACAATGGACAGTTTCTTGCAAGGAAGATATGAGATATACATCAACAAAAGAAAAACAAAGGGATTGGAGTATAATCGAAATAAATCAGGTGATGAACAGGTAATTAGAATAGGAAACGAATCTGTGAAAGATTAGATGAGTTTTGTTATTTGGATAGCAAAATAACTGATCATCGCTGAGGTTTATAAGGCAAAGTAAAACGTAGGCTGGCATTGGCAAGGAAAGAGTTTCTGAAAGAGAGAAATTTATAAATATTGAATACTGATTTCATGTTAGGAAGTCGTTTCTGAAAGTATCTGTGTAGGGTATAGACATGTGTGGTAATCAAACATGAACGATAAACAGGTTACACAAAAATATAATTGAAGTTTCTCAAATGTTTTGCTACAGAGAAATGCTGATGATTAGATGGGTAGCTCACGTTACTAATGAGGAGGTCCTGAATATCACTGGGGAGAAGCGAAATTAGTGGTAAAACCTGACTAGAAGAAGTAACAGGTTAACAAAACACAATCTGAAACTTCAAGGAGTCTCAGATTTATTATTGGAGGGAAGTGTGGAAGGTAAATAGCGTAAATGGAAACGAAGCTATGAATACAGCAAACAGATTCATACGGATGTAAGTTGCAGTAGTTATTCAGATTCCCCTGAGATAAGGAGGCTTGCACTGGACAGAGCAGCATGGAGTGCTGCATCAAAACAGTCTTTGAACTGAAGACGACGACAGCAACATTGAAGATCAATATCTACAACAATCTTGTGTGAAGGTTGAAAAGTAGTAAATGAGGTACAGACTGAAATGGGGTTATGAGGGCGGATTGTGACTCGTTTTCGGGTACCTTAGTCGGTAGAGTACTTGTAGATGAAGGCAAATGTCACAGGTTCGAGTCCCACTCCGGCACACAGCTTCAATCTCCCATGAAGCGTCAAGATCAGTGCCACTAGAAGCCGTAAAACGGACTGTCCTGATTTCTTCTGAACAATGAGTTCATACACTGGTGAGGTAACGCTGTTAAATAGCGTGGGTTCGTCTCAAGCGAGTAGGTTGCTGTTAACATGAAGACTAATGAGGCGTCAGATTTCTAATTTTATTGAGATTACTGTAAAGGGTGATATTTTTGCGCTTTCTTATTTTGTACTGATGCATGGTATAAGAGAAATTCGTTATGTCTCAACCATCCTTGAATGTTATAGGTTAACATTTGTATTCGGTAACACATGTGATAGGAAGTCCACTCTCAACACAAGTACCAGATGCTACCTGTGATGGGAAGTCCACATTCAACACAAATGCCAGATACTACGCGTTGTAACCTTCGTACAAAACATATAATGCCATAGCAATAACTCATATCTCAATGCTTAATGATAAGAAATACTTCTCCTTTTACATAATAAATGTAAATATTCAGCGAAGGACTCTTCTTGGAACTATATTTCACGGTGGAGATTGCGACAGTATTCAGTACACAGGAAGTATGAACAATAACGTCTTGAGTCACCGATTATTTAGTGTTTTATTAATTAACACATCTTTATCGGGCCCTGTGAATCCATTACTGTTATTGGTAACATTTCTCTGAGTCCCTTCACACAGCCTAAGCCATTATTTTATTATCGTACATCGTATTTTATTGTCGTTGCCGTGCAACCATCTTCTTCACACCTGTTTCCTTGCGCTACTAGTCATTGTACGAATATGTAAATGATTCAGTCCTATGCTACTGTTGCAGGCCGTTAACAACAGATATCGGACTCTTTCCATGCATCATATTACTGGTGGAGAAGAGTACGTTACTGACAGATGTGAAGTAGTAATTTAAAACGAGTTTTTAAAATTACTAAAATAACCATGAGAAGCAGAAGCTGCCTATTCATTCAACCTCCGTGGTTTTATGCAAGTTCATTGCTACTTGCTCGAGCAGATGATTGTATACTGTTACCAAATTGGTTTTTGTCTTTTTTATGATGTGATAAGTTTGGTCCATACGCCGTGCAATACCTAACCCACGCGCGAGGAGATTTCAGTGAAGAGCCACAACGCTAGGCAAGCTTTGCAGAGAACGTTGAAGGATCCAACCCTCTGTCACAGTCCCGTCCTTTTCCACTAAAGTGCAGGCCACGTCGTTCCGATCTGACCAGAGACCTCTAACTAGCAACTGTATGTTAAATCAACGGATTTTCGTTGTTTATCCGTGGTCTCAGGACTCCGCGTGGTACTCGAAAGGCCAGAGATCACAGGCGGCGTATTTCTGTAGTTGCGACTATATTTCGGCGAAAGTAAGGTGTACATTGCAGCGCTTTTAGGCATTTATTTTCTTATGGTGGATTTTTTGATTGTGAAACCCATTTATATCATAGAGAGGAAGTTAGTGTGCGCGATAGCAGGAAGAAATTGAGGGTAGTCGTTGGCAATTTATACGCTATGCGCTCATATATTTCGCAAAAGAAATAACGATGAGTTTATTTGCAGAAACTCAACACATCGCCATATCGATCTGATTCAGAAACTTCAGAACTCCTCTGAGATCACTCAAACATCGGCATGCTTGGAACATAATAAAATTTCTGTCGGCCCTCCTTAAGGGTTGTTTTATATGAAGGGTGACCAAAAAGACCGTCTGATTTCGTTTCCATTTGAGCGCATATGGAATGTAGCGGGACACCCTATGCGGGTATATAAGCACTGACATATAGGCAAGAGATTTGAGTGGCATTCGTGTCTTTCCGAAGTGCATTCGGTAAATCGAAAGACGTTTTTCGGAAAGAAGGCAGTCTTTTACGATTGGACACAGATTTTGAAACTTCTGCCTGATGCGACAATAAACTGGTGACTGATAGTTTATATACAGCACTGTTGTTGAACTTTATGGAATTTGATTTATTCTGTGTACTAGAAGGTATCCTAACTTATTCACGGTGGAGAAAGGAAACGTTATTTTAAAAAAAAATAGTTGCGCAATTAACGTCGAAATTGTGCCTAGGTAACTGATGCTTTATTTCGTGCAGTTGTGTGCATAAACTACCTGTTTTCTGTGTAGCCATTGACCATGGCAATATTTTATTATTGTGCCAAATTCGGTGGTAAGTCAGTTTTCTTCCAAATTGAGTAAGTATGCTTTGAGGAGTGGGGACTAGTTGCTTCGTGTTTAAGTGGCGTAAATTGACGTTATGTATCTTCAATTTTTGTTGTATGTTGTAGATTTTAATAGCAATGAAAATTAAGATGTAATCCTCATGCTACACAATGATTTTCACACCACTGTGGAAACTATTTTATTGTGTAAGCAGCGCTTGAGTTCCATCTCCTGTGTCATCATGTACAAGCAATTTATCATCAAAATACTTCCGGGAATGTACTGTTTTTTATGAAGCATATTTACTTACTCAAAAACATTAATTTCCAAAAGACTCAGTGATACATCTGCCAGGAAGCTACTGCACATTGCAGGACCCCTTTCTGCTGATAATCCCTCTCATTAAAAGTAAGCAGATAATGCGACTATATCTCTTGCAAATGTCGATAACTTCTGATATTTCTGAGAAAAAGATACCCTTTTATGTTATACTAAATTTTAAAAAAAATAGCACAATTGCTGAGTATTTTTCTGTCTTCATTACATATGTCTTATCCAAATGTGACTGCTATAATTGGAGTTGGTATTTTTCCAATTCTAGATTTCATATTTCCCGTTAAGAACATCTGGTTTTTATTCAAGGTGTTAAACAACACTTGTAATTATTTGTAAAAGGACCTGGAGGATTGAATGTTTCCTTCTTGTGGAGCGTTAGTTTCATTTGTTCTTTGCATTACTCTTTTACTTATAATTCCTACTAGCACAATGAATTCATTTGCATTTCATAGTCAAATATTTTATTTTAATATTGTTTTAGGATTGTAGTTGCTAGCACTTTCACTTGCTCTTTGTTCCTTTATTATCCCACTGTAGATCAAAATATAGTCTTCTACATGTATATTTGCAGAAGTTTTCTCCTTTGTTTCTCTAACTCATGAAAAATCTATTTTACATTATTTTAGACGTTTAGCTTATTCGACGTCCCCTAAGGTACCAGGGGAAGTATTTCCAAGTAACATTAGGACATTTTCTCTTGTTCCTATTCCTTACCCATGTCATATCCCAGTAGTCGATCCTGTTCCCGAGGCTATTTATTGAGTCCCTAGTTAGGTACTGGCCCATTGCCGGTGAGACTGGTTACATGACTGACATCTCTCAGCTTTGCAGTCATCGCTCGTAACCATACAAAGTGACTGTGGTACAGCATTTCTTCTGTACTAGATGCTATGTCTCTACCGCCAACACTCAGTTGCCAGGTTCTTGGCTTCTTAACTGAGTACACAAGCACATTAAAAAATTTTCTGTATTGCGTCATAATTTGACGCATTTTTAAATATGCTAGTTACATCAAAAGAAGTAAACCTAGGGCATACAGATATTTCAACGTCTGTCATTTTTGTCTCATAGTCATTTTTGGTCTTCATTGAGTATGACAAGTCTACTATTGCTTCAGAATTTCATTCAGTAATTGTGGATTTATGAAGATGGGTAGGTTTAGAGACTTCACTGTTTATCTTATTTGAATAATGTGGCTTATGGATTTTCGGTGGGACTCCCTCATTTGACTCAATGAAGACCATTATAATATAACTTCTTGCTTCTTGTTCTTTGAACAGGCAATTTTACTTTTGAATGTAAGCTCTGATATTTTGCTTTCAAACAGGAAAGTCGGTGTTTAAGTGATATATACATCCTTGATCATAATTACTATGCAATTACTTATCCATCTGACCTCCCTTTTCTTTGATGAAAAAGACCAAGATTTTGTTCCTCGGTACCACCTCAGATATTTTCTGAGGTTGGGATGTGTCTCGTGATGCCAAATGATTAACTCATTGAACGAAGATCCAGCAGAACTATCACGATGAAGCTACTGAAAACAACAATTGGAGGGATTGGCGACATAATTATCACGAGTCCTATTAACATAGATCGCTAGTTATTCTGACTTGTAGACATTATTTGGCCTGTCAGAACACGTCTTAATCCTAACTTCTGGGTAGTGTTTAGATTTTACGTTTCCTTAGTCGCCTTCACCATCACTGTATTATTAATTTTCCTATTTACAGTTCTTAAAAGTTTTTTCTCTTCAGAAACAAATTTGTGGTTTCCTTTATAAATATCTGTGTCCTTATGAATCATTTTACTCATATTTCTGCTAAGACAATCTACCGAGTGCAAATTATTTCTACTAAGACAGTCGAAGTTTTAGTGTGCATGATGAGGTTTAGTTGGTTACTAATCCTGAATATGGGTCTTAGATTTTGCTTCAACCATTTTCCGAGTAATACATGTCCTATTTGATTAAAAGATTTCGTTAAACATTATTATTTTAGTAATTTTTCAGAAATACAATAAATTTAGTTCTTTACATGTGTCAAATTATTTTATAATGTTAAAACATAAGAAGAAGCTTCATATCCAGTAGCCTTGTGTTTATTATATTTGTGAAATGGGTTGAAGTGTACCAACAAGAGAGCGCCTTGAGCAATGTGATGTGAAGTTGAGACATGAATTAACCAAAATATCTGACACTGAAGTATTTAGAACGTTCTCGCGGATCGTTTTGCAAGTCTTTCACTGTTTTCATCCATTTTGCGTTGTTCGATCCACAAATTTCGGAGTTTAACACCTAACATCCTCACAACAGGAACATACACTTGGCGAACTTCGCTCAAGGGCCACCGTAAATAATATGTTAAGTGATGTCCACCAACATAACGGACTATCAGGAGCCTAAATTTATCTTGTGACTTAGTAAAATACGATATTTTCTGTGAATCAATTGCACGTTCTTTGAGACGTTTTTGTACATCGGTGAATCGTATGGAATAAATGACAAATCGTTATATTATTATGTATAAAAATACTGAATTTGAATAATACGAAGGGCTTCAGTAACGACTGGAAAAGAATAATTTTTACGGTTATTGAGATACCACTTGAACGTAAAGAAAAAGCAGGAAGTGTAGTAGATGAAATATTTTGTTAAGTTATGGTAGAGTATTTAAAACTGATTGTAATTTACTTTCTAATAAAGCAATATGTAATGTTGATAACAATGTAATGTGTCATATTTAGAAGAAATGAAAGAAGTCTCTGGATGAGGAATAGATGTAGAAACACAGGAGGGATAAAGTAATGGTAACACATACACTTTAGGAAACCAGATTTAAATCTTGAATCATATCCATAGGCAGATGCTGACCATGACCACAGTTTACTGGTTGTGAACAGCAGTTTAACACTGAACAAGAAACTGAAGAAATATACAATACCAACGATATGGTACCTGAATCAGTTCAAAGAAGCAGAGGTTGCTGAGAGGTTCAAAAAGAGCATCAGGTAACGATTGACTGAAGGAGCGGCCAAGAATGCAACAAAAGACCTGTGAGTAGCCTTAGGACTCGAAGTAATCAATTTATAAAATAATCAAATACGATGAAAGACAAACTAAGTATAAAACCGTGTATGATGCACGAAGTATTAAATCGAATTGGCGAAACGAGAAAATATAAAACTAGAACCAATAAACAAGCAAAGGGAAGGAGAGATGTGTAACAAAATGCGTTTGGTAGAAAGTGCTAAATGTAGAAGCATGAATGTCGTGAACACTATTGCATGGATATAGGAGCATGTATTTTCTATGGAGAGAAAATTGGGATTAAACACAGGTAGCGCAACGTTATCTATAAGTTGTACAGAAGCAAGCCCACAGTCGAAGGGCATGAAAGGGAAGTAGTGACTGAATACGAAACTAGTCGGTTTTGTAGCCTATCCCCACACGCTATTAAGTCTGTAAGCTGATTAGCCAATAAAGGAAAACTAGGAGAAATTGGGAAAAGGAATTTAGGTTGAGTGAGAAGAAATAGTTTTGCAGATGATATTTTACTTCTGTCAGAGACAGTTACGAACATAGAAGAGCACTGAATTGAATGAATTGCGTCTTGGAAAGAGGTTCGACAAGAAAAAGTTTTAATAAAGGGTGGTCGGCGATAGTTGATTTAAATCATGTGAGTCTGATGCAAAAAGAAGGCAAATGAGACACTGAAGGGAACAGATGTGTTTTGCTATTACAGAAGCTAAATAGTTGATTGTGACTGCAGTAATGAGCATTTAATATGTAGACTGGCGATAGCATGATAAGCAGTTCTGAAACTGATAAATTTGTTCACATGTAATGTAGATTTAACAATTAGGAAATCTGTTGTGAATCTATCTGTCTAGGGGAATGAATGGATAAAAATATACAGAAAAAATAATAGGTATACCCATATAAATAAACCAGTATAAGTTCCAATACATCTTTCATGTCCAGGCTCCAGCCAACTGTTGAGTTATGATATTACACCTTCTTTCTCACATGTGAACTGAGGCCTAAATATTTTCATTGGCAACATACCATACGTCCTTGTAGAGATACAAGGGGTACCAAATTTGTTACAAAAGTTAGTAAATTACTCAACGGACAGTATTTCTCAGTACAGGTATTTCGTTCATTCCATGTCAGTATAGATTCGTAACGTCATCATCTAAACAAGAGTTGACTAATCTGAATCCGTTTCAGCAAACTAATAGTATCATTGAGGTGATGAAATTTTATTGGTTATGAAGTACAAGTTCTTGAAGTTTATTCAGAATGGGAAATGTTTATTGGTACTTGCAGGCCATTATTTATCTGTTTAATATAAAGGTGTTTTGAATTTGGTGTGCACGAAAAAGAATGAATTTATGTGTGGTTTTTACTCTGAGACGAGTTATCACTTCGAGTGCTAGAAGTGTGCGTTTACAGTTCGCTGACCTGTGCGGTGAATTTTATTTTCTGTGATTTTGACCCGAATGGAGACAAATGCAGTTTCATTTAGACTTCACGTGAGATAGACGCATCACGTTATTATAAAAGAGTCCTTTAGCCCATTAGGGAAAACTGAAACCTGCACGCTGGATTTGAAATACGTTACACGCTAGTGCGTGATCAGGGTGTCCAGTGAATCTCGTATAACAGTTGAAAACGCGCTTGGACTTACAGCACGAATTGGAAATTAATTTTGAGAAAATTGCTGATTTTGACAAAAATGAACCGAAAGTTCATTCAAAATATCGAGGTTCTGTTTTAATTGAGACACACATCACATTATTGGTGACGTTGCTTAGCAACACTGTAATGCAGATTAATTAATTCATTAGAACGATTTGCGACGTAATAAGCCCCATTACACATACAAACTGTTACACGAAATTTGCTGACCGCATGAGAGTATTAGTGTGCCGGCATTTCTGGAAATAAAATCAGTTTCAAAAGTTAAATTACTAACTGTTGTGCAACTTCATTGATTGTCCCACGCCACTACTGAACGTGTTGTATCACGTCTCTTCACAAGAGGTCTCAAGAAGCCGGGATAAACAATAAAGAAGAATCAAGAAAAAGAGTTCGAAAGTGAGGGGTGACGGGAGTGAAAGTGGATATAATCCTCATGAGGAAGTAACTCAGCAACCAATTATGGACCAGCAATCGCATAATTTGAGTGAAGGAAATCTTGGTGAAAGTGTCCAAAATGTAATAAATGTAGGACAGCAATCACATAATTTAACTTATAGTAATATCGTTGAAGTGGAGGTGACAGTAGAAGCACACCCAAGTACAAGTAGAAATAGTAGTAGTAATATACAGGAGTCTATAAATACCAAAGTTACACAGGGAAGTGCGAATCTTACATAAAATGTTACAGAGCTTAAAGATGATACTATTATTAAATTCATGGCGAGTATGCAACGTCAGTTAACTGAGAATATACGACGTTTAGTTGAGAAGTTTGATACTAAATTTGATTCCCAACCTGAAAAAGTCAACACTCAAATGGAAAATATGTGTTCACTAAATGAAAAATTTGACAAGTTCGAGTCACTCGCAAATCAAATCATGTCACTTAAAGATGATAATAGACTATTAAATGAGAAATTCAATAACTTAAAAGTAGAGTGGACGCAACAATTAAATACTAAATTTAGTGAATCAGAAATAACAGTTTCCATCGATATGACTAACCTACACACCGAATTTTAAGGGTGAAATTAATGAGATGGAGAATAAATATGAAACTACTTCAAAGGGACATACTGATTTGTCAGATAAAATCTGTAACTGTGAAAGAAGTTACTTGAAGACTAATGTGCAAATTGAGGATCTGTCTCAAAAGATGTCAGAATTTGAAATAAATACTTGCAAGTATATAGATAAATATTTAAAGGACCAAACTAAGAAATTAGATAATGATCTTTATTAGTGGATAGAAGTTAAAAAAAGAAAATCGAAGGGAAAGTCAATACCACTCTCGAATTGAAACAAGCTGAGGTGGTTATGGAAAAACCGATGGGGAATAATGAACTTATCAAGTTATTTACTAGTGAGCTTCAGGCTATTAAAGATAAAGTACTTGAAGAATTACTTAAGTGGAAAAGTGAAAGAAATTGTAAATTGTCAGAATTAGAACAAAAATCTTCACGAAATGTACTCACTAAAGACAGCTATTCCGAAGACAGGCTTAGGAATAATAAACCATGTAGTGAAGTAAAATGTAGCTGTTGTGGGAATACATCCGATAAATTTAGTGACTGTTATGGAAAAGAAAATGATACTTTTGTCCAAAGAGGGTGCTTGTCGTCTTTAAAGGTTGAGACAAGCATATTCAAAAGCATACATTTTTCCACCTTTTCGACTAAAAAGGATAACATACACCCAAAAATTTTCATCAACAATTTTAAGTGTAATTTTCCTCACAGTTGGTTTGAACTTGATAGGCTTGAATATATTGTGTCCAGGATCACACGTGAAGCAGCACTGTGGGCTGCAGAAGCGAGTGAGAATTGTAAACATGCGCGGAGTTTGAACAACTTTTCTTAGCAAAATACTGGTCAAGTAGCAAACAAGAGAGGCTACGGAAGGCGGTGTATCAACCGAATATAATACTAGTAAACGACGTTCATTAAGACATTATTTCGAGAAATACATTAATAAAACGAGGTACTGGAGTAATCAAATTTCACATAGAAAAGTGATAACGTATTTTCAAAGGAAGATTACTTATTCATATATGTGAGAAACTTACAAATGTCCCTGACTATGACGTGGAACAATTTCCTGTCTGTAGTCGATTCAATCGATATAATACTAGAGGATGCCCGAATATGAAATAATAATTAAATGCCTACATCACAACATAATAATAATAGTAATAATAATAACAATAATGACAACCGAGATAGAATTACTATACCTATAATACACGAAGAAGGTCAAGCGACATCATGTGGCTATAGTAAAGCCAAATAATTAGAATAAACGTAACACCTATTATACTAAAGAAACCTATGGAAATAATTAATCATGTGAATCAGATTTGCACAGGAAAGCCAAATCGAACAATCAGTGTAGTAATTCACGCAGATGTGATATATACCAAGAAGACAATCCTGATAGTACACAATCTTGGAAACACCCTTCGACACCTGAAGTTCGATGGGTAGGTACAAATGTAACTCGACAAGCACAATAACCACAAGGACCGATACCACTCGGTAACGGAGCAATAAAATCGCAAAGAGAACAACTACCAAATTCCGACCATTCTTTACATATCGTTGAAGTACATGGACCACCAAATATGACATGTACCGAAAGATTAAACTAGAACCGGTCACTGAAAGCCTTCCTAGGATGACTGGAGAGAATGGATGAGGAGGGCAGGCATCATTGTAACTAAATGTACTGAGGTATTATGACGATTTGGAACTAAGGGGAGGGACTGATTGAAGAAACACCTTACATTTCGAATAATTGTGGACGAATTTTGCAGGCAGCATTTCAAGCAGTAATAAATGATATTGATGTTGAAACTTTGATTGATACTGGAGAAACCATTAGCGTAATGACGCAGATTTGTTTTAAACAATGCTTAAATTTCCTGTAACTGGATGTACTGTATCTGGAGCATTTAGTACAAAATCACAAAAGGTGTCAAAGCAGGCACGAATCGACATTATGATGCCGGGCGGAGGGGGGGGGGGAGGGGGGGGAGCTTAAATTGAAAGTACCTTCTTATTTGTTTCAAGAATGACTGTACCGTGTGTTTGGGGTCTAGATTTTTTTGTGTGATGCTGGAGCAGTCATCAATTTAAAAGAAGGAACATGTGCCTTGAACTCTGAAGGCAGCGTTTTGACAGTCTCTGTGATAAAAGGCAAAATAATCTGGGATCAGTATTGCATGAATTTAATGGTTAGCTATACTGGTATTGACTATAATTTAGTTGATGATATTTTCTATATTGAATATATCGGAGAACAAATATGTCACGCAGTGGCTAACACACTGGACTCGCATTCGGGAGGACGACATTTCAATCCCGCGTCCGGCCATCCTGATTTAGGTTTTCCGTGATTTCCCTAAATCGCTCTAGGTAAATGCCGGGATGGTTCCTTTGAAAGGGCACGGCCGATTTCCTTCCTCGTCCTACCCTAATCCGATGAGACCAATGACCTCGCTATCTGGTCTCCTCCCCCAAAACAACCCAACCCCAACCCAAATAAGTTAAGTTACTCTTCACGAGAAAATCTACGAACCCGAATATCTATCTGCAAGTCAATGAGAAGATCTGTGTTGCTTGTTAAGTAATTATCTGTTCGTATTTAGCAAAGATCCCGGAATAATCAAAAGTTTTGAATATGGCATTAGGGCATATCCACACGAATCTTTTTGTCACACTTCCTACTCTGTCCCTTGGTCAAAGAGAGAGACAGTCAAGAAAGAAATTATAATTCCCCACTCTAACATTTTGTTAGATCCCTCTCGTTCTGAATTCTGTAGCCCTCTTTTGGCGGTCCTCAAAGCGAATGGTGACGTCAGATTAGTAGAAGCCAGAGAGATAAATAAGATAATCATACCGGTACAGACAAGACCTGAGAATTTGATGAGTTTATTCAGAAATTTTGTGGTGGCCGCTTCCTGACATCCCCTGATAAGTTCATACTGGGAAACGAAAATCTCTGTTGAATGTCGAAAGTATACTGCTTTTATTTTTCTGGGCAGAAGTTACCAATTCACTGTTATGCAATTTGGACTAAATATCAGTGGAGATGTATTTATATCGGCCCTAGACACTGTACTTGGACGAGATTTGCTCGACAGAGTTACCTTGTATGTGGACGACCAATTGATCGCTATTGAAACACGAGAGGAGCATCCAGATCTGCCTGAAAAAGTATTTGCGAAATTCTTAGAGTATGGAGTAACAGTAAATTGAATGAAATCTAGATTCGCCAGAATTCAACAGAAGTTCCCAGGACATATAATTACGCCGGACGGTATTATGCCGAATCCTAAGACAATGAGTGCTATCAAAGAGTGTCTCTGCCTTAAAAATAGAAAGTAATTAACATCTTTCATGGGATTAGCCTCAATTTTTCCGCTGACTTTTGCCTCATCAATTAATCAGCCAAGAACGTTTATTACAGTTTTTACGAAAGAACATCATGTGAAATACACCCCTGAGTGTAGTCAAGCGTTTGACAAAATCCGAGACGCTTTAGTTAACGGCCAGTTGTTACATCATCTGAAACGTGAACAGTATTTTCACAGTGCCACTGATGCTTCCAAAAGAGGCCTAGGCACTACTTTTTCCAAATGGATGATCCACGAGATATGAAAACCATTAAGATTATAGGATTTGCAAGCAGAACGCTCTCTAAATGTGAAAGGGCATACTGTACCACAGAGTTAGAGGTATTAGCTGTGGCGTTGGCGCTTAAAACGTTTAGATATTTTGTCTATGGAAATATAATAACCATATTTTGTGACTATAAAGCTTTGTCTTATGCTTTAACGGGGAGAATGTTTCACTCAAGGTTAACCAGACAAGCCTTGTTACTTCAAGAATATAACATTTCAGTGCAATATTTTAAAAGGAAATACAACATAGTATCTGATGCTCTATCTCGTTTCCTAGAAGACAGGATAATGAAGGATTTGAAGAACAGACTTTAGATTTCAAAGTAATGAATGTGTCTATTGCATTTTCTAAGAAACAAATTTCAAAGTCGCATGAACAAGATCCTGATTGGAAACCTATTCGAGATGTAATCAGCCAAGGAGCTACGAGTTATTTGGGTAGTCTATATACTTTACAATCGAATATATTATTTCGAAGAAAAACTCAGGCCGAACCATGGAAAGTATGTGTTCCAAACGAACTTCTGGAATTTTTACTGTGATATGCACATCTGAAGTGGGGACACTTTGGATCTTTAAAATTCAAAGCCAATTTAGCCCAATTACCATCCGAATTTAGAACGCTTGGCTAGTAACATTCTAAGGAAATGTAAGATTTGCCAGGAAACTAAACCTATCAACAATTGCCGAAAAATTGAATTACATCCAATCATACCACACCAACCTTTAACACTGATATCTTGTGATGTGTGTGGACCATGTGTCTTACTACTCGTGGAAGATTTAAGTATATTCTGGCATTCTTCGACATTTTTTCGAAGTATGTGTAATTGTATCCTTTGAGGAATCTACATGTGCATCTTACGTTAAAGAAATTCGTCAATGATTTCATGCCGACCGCTGTGGTTGAGTGGCGCTTCAGTCCAGAACCACATTGCTGCTATGGTCGCAGGTTCGAATCCTGCCTCGATCATGGATGTGTGTAATGTCCTTAGGTTAGTAGGTTTAAGTAATTCTAAGTCTATGGCACTGATGACCTCAGATGTTAAGTCCCATAGTGCTTGGAGCCTTTTGAATTTGAATGATTTCATAACAGAGTTTGGAAAACTGAAGATGATATTGACAGACATTGCTGCCTACTACACCATCAGAGTTTGGAGAGTGACCATGAAGGAATACAATATGAAACATTATATATATATACACACACACACATTTTTATCCCTGTGGGAATCCAATCGCAAAATTGTTCCACGACTTAAATCGGTACCACACATCAACATTACAAATGTATCGAATGGTTATCAGAATTTGAAAGGATTTATAACGACTTGCCTCATACTTCTACAGGATATTCGCCCAACCAAGTGATGTATGGCAAGGATGATTCTCAAGACTGGCTAAAGGGATGGCCACAAATTGAAGAAGACAATCTCACTAAGGAGGACATCTCGACGAAAATTTACTTAGATCTACAACATGAAGCTCATTTACGAAAGGAAAAATTCAATAAAAGCGTGAAGAAGGTAATAATCTATGCTGTTGGAGAAGAAATATTGTTGAGAATCCATCCACAGGCCTCGAGAAAGAAAAAGTTAAATAAGAAATGGCAGTATTTATATACTGGACCATACAGAAAAATACAAATTCCCCATGAAGGTAGTTATATACTTGCAGATTGTGATTCTTATATGATATAGGGTTTATATTATAAATGAGAAGATATGTACCGTTTATGAAGAGAAAATAAAGGAAGAGAGAACGAGAAGAGTATTCACTAACAGGACACCGATATTAGACCTGAGCCACAGGATGAGCTACAAGAGATATTATTTTGTTCATTATATATATATATATATATATATATATATATATATATATATATATATATATATATGATTAATTATTATTAAATATAATGTATGTGTTATGGCAAACACACCACGATAATATAATTTAAGAGAAGTAAAATGAAAAAATTCTCAGAAAAGACAATTTCTGGAAAGAGAAAGCAGCAGTTAATAGATTGAAGAACACAAGAAAGCAAGATTAACTGACTTCAAGACGGTTAGTTAAGTTTAAAAGAATGCTAGCCTAGAGGCATAAATATTTTATGTTTATGAATTGCTGAAGGAATTTTGTATGTATTAGTGGCAGAAAGTATACTTCATGTATGTGTAATGGGCACAATCAAAGCTAAAGGAAATATGAGAAAGGAATGAAAAGGAAGCTGATGTAACTGTCTAATCGACGTTATAATCTGGAAAACATAGTAGGAAGAAAACCATGTGTTGAAGACAATGAAAGCATGATACAAGTTATACGAAAATAATTATTTGAATTTCATGATAAGCCGATAACCATTATGGTAATGGAAATGAATACAAATCTCATGAAGATGCAGTGGTAAGTGTGGTGTCACCACCAGACACCACACTTGCTAGGTGGTAGCCTTTAAATCGGCCGCGGTCCGGTAGTATACGTCGGACCCGCGTGTCGCCACTGTCAGTGATTGCAGACCGAGCGCCGCCACACGGCAGGTCTAGAGAGACTTCCTACCACTCGCCCCAGTTGTACAGCCGACTTCGCTAGCGATGGTTCACTGACAAATTACGCTCTCATTTGCCGAGACGATAGTTAGCATAGCCTTCAGCTACGTCATTTGCTACGACCTAGCAAGGCGCCATTATCATTTGCTATTTATCTTGTGATGCATGTACCGTCAGACCGATGTTCACCAATTATGGATTAAAGTTAAGTATTTCAGAAGCTACGTACTTTTTTTACTAGACTCAACTCCTTTAACTGTTCCAGACCTCACGCCCGCCTGCGTGAGCTTAATTATACGCGTGCCTTTCGGCTTCCTGTTCTAGTGGCTTGGCTGTCTTGCCAAGTCAAATCTACAAAACAAGGGGAAAATGTGCTATTGCTACAAGCGCTTATCTTAATCGCATTTTTATTCACATTTTTTCATTGTTCTTGGCATGACAAAAAATGTTTAATATTCGAAGGGTATGTGCTGTTTTGTTTAAGCGACAGAAAACGGCGTGGAAAACGGAAAAATACCTGACGTGGAAACTTTGATTATTTTACAGCTTATCATGACATGTTGCGCCTTGACTGAGTTTATCGCGCATAGTAACCTACTGGTTGCGTGGTAGCAACGTAATCAAGCCAGTTATACAACGCTTTTTCATCTGTAAAGAAATTTGCTTAATGGTTGTTGAAGAAGAATTGAGAAAGCTGAAGGTTACAAAGCAAACCATTTACGTTGATTTCTTTAAATCTGTTGAGGTAAAAGCTCGGGTATTTCTTCTGAAAGCAAAGAGCCAACTTGATTGCCTATCCATCTCAGTCTGATCAGTAACCAATTACTTTGACATGTTTCGTGGTTCTGCTGGAAAAGATAAGTTCAGGAAATGGAAGTAAGTTTCACTGAAAAGTAAAGGTAAATAATGTGAGAGGTTTTCTTTTTTAAAAAATACGTCTGTAGAAATGTGTTTATTTAAGAATGTACGTGAGCAGTTGCATCCATATGCACATCTGATTAATTACTTCACTTTCAGTACCCCAGAAATGCAAATACAGTAAAGCACTATCGAATGTATTGAAGGTATGGCCATGTATGGCTGCTGAAAGAACCAATAAAATGTAAATTACTGAGAACAGAGTTAACCTCAACGTAAATGGATCTTAAACACTTTACCCTCGAAAAAACTGCCTTTGGAGGATAACAGTTCAAAGAGTTGCATACACAAGTTGTTAGATAGCCCTCAATAGAGAAAATCTCGTGAGTGAATGTAATGGAGAGAGATCCCACTGTGATTTCAACAATACTAAGGTATAGGTAGTTCGGTGCCAAAGAAAAGGGAATGCAATTTACGCTATTACTGTTTGTACCCATTGTATTAAGTTATTTCTCGCATGGTGTGACATTTTCTTGTTTAATATTGGTATCAGTAT
This sequence comes from Schistocerca americana, assembly GCF_021461395.2. NCBI lineage: Eukaryota > Metazoa > Arthropoda > Insecta > Orthoptera > Acrididae > Schistocerca > Schistocerca americana. Next base: position 93,232,984 of record NC_060126.1, on the reverse strand, counting down.
TACATGAAAAAAATTATACTACGTGATGCACTAAGTTCCCAAGAGCGCCAACTGCAATATAAATTTCTTATTGTTTGTGACATAAGAAAGGAGTGAACTGCCCCGGTTTCCAGTGAGGAATATAAAGCTACGAGCTCCAGTAAGTTAATTATTGATGAAGGTATTTGTTAGTCAAAAACTGAGACAAGCGTTAGTACTTCGTGTGAATATCATTCTGCACGATTTCTTACCTAGTACAGGGGGAGTTGACACTCTAAATTTGGAAATATTAACCGTGAAGTTGTGATACTTGTAGTAACGTAAAATCAATTTATTTCAGCAAAAGAGTGACTAGTTACACTTTCAGGAAGATGTTGGAAATTTAATGATGATTGTCAATGGGTTTCACGGTAAAAATATGGAAATTATGCTTCCTCGTGTAAGGGAGGTAAAGGAGTCTGTGGGATGGCTGACAGAAAATATTGTTTTACGGATAGCCGGGAGAATTTTTAAGATGTGCTAGGGAATCCCAGCGAGTTAATTTCTGATGTTTGTAATCTCTCTCTGCAGTTGCGCATGATGAAACAACTGTACAGGTTACGATAGCAAATGGATAGGGAAGTCGATGGAGGAACTCCAATTGCTGAGTTGGTAAAACTCCCTTTCGCCCCCTCTCTCTTATCACATTCCATCGGAAGGAAGAGAAACATCTGGTGAGCATGTTGCCCTCCAAAATCGTTCATAATTCATCTACCACCGACTTCTTTGATTGCAGAATTGCGGAAAAATTATGCCACCCGACCAAAGAGCTTTCAAAAATTAAGGAACATTTCTAGAAGCTGTATCGCTACAAGAAAAGAATAAACAACTACAAAGGATGCGAATAATACTAAAAAAAATAAAAAGTAAAACGGCCATTTGCGAGCAGGACTCACGCGCTGCGTGTCCCGTGCTAAATTACCTACGTATAACGACAGTTTGTCCACTCAGGGAATAGAGGATATCGATGATTTTCGGCTGTTATCCACGCTGATACCGGCAAGATATCGGTTCCAGGGATCCCAAGGTTTTTAAGATTGTTTTAAGTGTGAAGTCAGACATCAAATGAAAACGAATTGTTTTTTTTATATAATTTAAATAGAAGTTAACAATATTCTGACTTTTTTCCTTTAACTGAACAGAAAAATGTTTCTTCTAGACAAATTTCACGATTCTACGTGGTGGGGAATTACCCCATAAGTTTTAATGAGTGATTTTGCAAGTATCGAAATGTGTAACATAAATGGCCGTAACTTCTTACTGCATTGACCAAGTAGCTTAAAATGTTTGCACCGCAAAATGACTATAGACCTCAGTACGTGTGACAAATTTAAACCTGATACGTCAAACCACTCCACAGAAAAATAGGATTTGACCGACGGACGGACAGTTAACAAATAACTTTTTTTTTCGTGTGATGAGTTAGAAATGAACAGTTTCCGCGTTGTTTCTATGGTTATAGCGTGAGACCCCGCTTCTTCGAAAAAAGCGTGATTATTGGTCAACAAGAAGTACCATGAAGGCTGTGATGCGTTAGTTTGCGAGCATCAAAATATATCGCAAAAGCGTCCGTGTTTTTCGATAGCATTGACTTTAGATGCTTGACGGTTTTACATCCCTAAGGGAACGTAGATCTTAATATGTGACATCTATTTCGACATCATACATGTACACGTTCCAGAGAAAAAGGGTTTTGAACAGTCAGACAAACAAACAGGAAGGCAGCATATGGACAACAGAATGATGCTATGAGGATTCCGTTTTTACCGACTGAAGTAGGGAACCCTAAAAGCAACAATGATAAATCGTTTCTCCTCTTTGTCGTTGTCATGGGTTTACTTGGGGGTCAGTGATGGTTGGAACTACGATTTTGGAACTCTCAATGACGACAAGGAGTTCTTCAATATATTCAAAATAATAAAAAGCTTGATACTTACGGTGGTAGCATTGATATCCATATTACACAAGATACAACATCCGGAAGACGAAAACTGTAATTCGGAAGAAAAGACTTTGCTGTCATGTTCACATTTTAAGGCCGGCAGGGTATTTGCTTAACCAGCCGAACACCGGTTTTCTGATCGTCAGTTGTTTTACGGTAATGGCCTCAGGAAATTATGTGTTTCAGTTCATGATTCAATCATCACAATAGCTATTTCTCTTCAGATAAATGTCGTAGAATATTTTTACGGAACACCGCAAATTTTCAAAAAGAAGTAGTGACCTGACAACCTAAAAGCGTTTCGAAAATGGTAGCAAATTTGTACGGGAGCGAAAATCGATTGTGGAAGAGGAAATCGGGCAGTTAGAACCGGATTTCCAGAATCACATTGATGTATTTACACAGTCAACCAGAAGCGGTATCGGAAAGATGGTGTACGAAATCCGGTTTTGAATGCCTCACGCGAACGTTGTGTCAGCTACACTCAGCTCACTAGAACACAAGCAACAGTAGGTGCAGTGTCGGTGACCAGACTCCTGCTGGGACGACCGACAATCCTCACCTCAACTGAGGACCTCTGACGTCACTAGACCCACCAACTGGCTGCCGCCTCATGAGCGTGTGGAGGAGGAGAGAGGGCAGCAGGTGGCGTGCTGCTCCCCCAGCTGCGCTGGTCCTCCCTTCCACAGACAGGCGGCGATCGTCGTTGGACGCTGCCCTGAAACATTGAGAGAACACCATCACCAGGTGTCCTTCCTCAGCCATGACGACTTGGGAATGTCAGTCCATACAGACAGCCGCTTTGACTAACTTTATTTCAGATGGTGACGAAAAACTTGTCGAAATTAACTAACTGCTGTTATTACTTGTATTGCCACTCATCAGTTGAAACTAAGAGCGACCCACTGGCTGGGAGGTAACTTTCCCAGTGACACAAGTACACATTTTTCTTAAACTAAACAGACAAAGTTACATAAGAGAAAAGTTCAACTACGATATTACACTCTGCAAGGAAATCCATCCTTGTCAGCTCTTAGCCACAACTCCCCAACTAGCAACATTTCCGGCTCTTGGGGCCATAGAGTTCAATGCCAAGTTTCACTTCGTAAACGAGAAAGACATTGGTAGCTGATATGTGACGTATAAGGCGGAGCGAGGTGGGCACATATTTTCATTTAGTTACAATTATGGAGTATAAAACTCAGACTTGACCCCTTAGTGCTGCAGAAGAGTACGAAGATAATTAAAGCAAATACCTGCGATTGTCAAAAACTAGTACTGCTTATTCCATTTCATTATATTTGGATGGTAAATTTGTAGTTTTTGACTCGTTCGTGCCAGACAGCGACAGACCAGGCTACCATACTCTGGGGGTAGTAGAACTACATTCGTAATAGCAGCGGCTGCTGCGTGACGTAATGTGCCTAGTAATTAGACAACATGCCATTTCAGAGTATCTTGTGAATTATATATGTATTCTGTATGCTGAAACGAGTCTGCCCATATCTGACTCGTTGCGTACTTAATTATTGTCTTCCCTGCGTAACATCCGCTCAGAACAGGCCATGTGCAATACATAAACATTAACAACTATAGAAGCTCTACGGGTGTTAGGTCCTGGCAATGAAAAGTCAAAGGGCACCCAATGATCCAGCCAGGTGCCAACATATTGGGTGACCAAGTATACTGATAACAAATGGGCCAAATGGCTCTGAGCACTATGGGACTTAACATCTGAGGATGTCAGTCCCCTAGAACTTAGAACTACTTAAACCTAACTAACCTAAGGATATCACACACATCCATGCCCGAAGCAGGATTCGAACTTGCGACCGTAGCGGTCACGCGGTTCCAGACTGAAGCGCCTAGAACCGCTCGGCCACTGCGGCCCGCATACTGATAACACTATAAGCTATCAACATGGTGCACTCAGTACAAATATCGACAATTATAGTAAATTCAGCATTTCTGGGCAAGGGAAAGGGAGAGAGAGGGACGAAAGGGATAAAGAGAGAGTGGGTAGGGAAACTGATACATCATGAAAAACCAATGGTAGGCTTAAGAAGTAAAGTTTCAATACACAGCCAGAGACACCTCTCCCTCCCTCCACCCATCCCCTAGAAACATACTGAAGAGCAGGGAAAAATGGCACTCAATAAGGTGACGAAAAAGAAAGTCTAACAAACCTCGGAAGCAGGGCGATCCGAGCAGTGAGTCAGGGAAGTCAGAGAGACAGAAGCATGGGAGTAGCCAGGCAGGGCTAGGCAGAAATAGCTGCAGTAGCATCAGAGCATTTAATGAAATCATAGGAGAATAGCTGGGGAAGTCCGTGTGCCTTGTACTGAGTGTGGGCTCTGTTAATACGACTGTGTCTTCTCAGTCGGAAAGAATAGTGTTAGCCAGTAACTCTCGCTGTACTAAGACTTGGAAAATTTGTGGGTATAGCTCCTCCAAAGCAAGTAGAGGAAGAATATAAACTGTTTTCTGAATGAATTTAGAAGTCACAAACACTTGTAATTGACAAACAATCCTGTCGGAGGAACATCCGCAACTGAGCATTATAGCAGAGTTCGAAAATACCTCCTTAGTCGTAAGGTTCTTCTAATTTCAAATAAAAGTAACTTTAAAACTAAAGCTGTATTTTCAACCTGTGCTACTTCTTTTTGAGGTTATTTAAAGTCAGTTTCCAGCGCTTACCTTTTGTAATCAGAGGTTTACCATTTTAGCGAAATCAAGAATTCCTCTCACATCGGCCAGCTCATAGTTGGGACGCGACACCTGTTCTAAAATATATCTTAAAGCAGGCCGAAGTGCCACCAGAAGGAGTGCGGCGTCGCCTGAAGTCTTGCAGTAAAAGGCGGTTAGGTGACTTTTGCAGGTCGCTGTGTCACTGAGCCCGCAGCCCCTTACACCGCCCCAGCTGAACACAAATCAATGTGTTATTAGTTGTGCCTGAAAGTACACTAGCCAACTTTACATAAACTATCCTTTTATGCAGACGATGACGATGAAACTTGCCATTGCTGCAGAGACTGATAACTGTCACACCGCCCTACAAAAATTATACAATATGTTGCAGTTCAACACACCACACCTAACTTCCTCAGTCTTGCAGTCCCCTATGAGGGGCACAACACATATCATTATTCGAAATTTTTTCCCCGAGCTCGTATCATATTGTCACACTGAAAAGTATTTTTAAACGAAGTTCAGACGTGGCAGAACCTCATGCAAGGGAAATCGATCTTTGCTGTGTTGAATGACATTATTGCCAGGCTGAAAATGGCTGTCTGAAGAAATCGTGTTTTCAAAGGTGAGGCTCTTTGTAAGTTTTTTATTAATATTTTATTCTGTTTCAAACAATATAATTTGTATGGGATTATGTAAATGAATAGTCAGAGAATAATTATTTAAAATTGTAATTTTAATAATTGTACGATTTTCTTACCAAATTTTTTGAAATTGGAGTGTGCCCTGTAGGGAACATCAGGAGTTAGTGCAATGTATAACATGATTTGTCAACAAAATACATTTCATCTTTTTTTTACAATAATAATATTTTAATTGTTCATTTTATATTTGTGATAAATATCAGATTAATATTAATTACGTTTCAGGAAACTGTAATTTACAGGTGAACAATTTTACAATTTTTAGGTCTAATTTCGAATTTTTTTTTCTGATTCAAAGGTATTTGAAGATTTTGTAAATGAATTATTTGATGGAGATGTTAGTGAATTGGAGCTCTCTAATAATGGCGATGATGCTGATGATGAAGATGATATCAGTACAGATCCATATAACCATGTCAGTGATGAACAGGAATTAAATATAGCTAATGCTGATGAAGATGTTACGACAGCAACGATTCCGCTCTACTCAATCTACCATCGACAGGACATTTTGGAAGAAGACCTTGGACTTTTTCCCTTTAGCACCTACACCTGAACATGAGGAACAAGTGGCTGTCGGATTGAAATTACCACCTCATGACTATGTGAGTAAATATCTGTCAGAAAATATTTTTAGCATCCTTTCCAAATATTCAAACTGAAGGTATCATAAAAATACTGAGAGAGAGCTGAAATGTACTGTAGATGAAATGAAAATGCTTATCTCTGCAACAGTGATGATGTCATACATGTGCTATCCTAGGATTAGGTTGTATTTGAACAAAAAGACTAGGGTAATAGGTATTGCTAAAAAAATTTGCTGTGACAGATAGTTTACAATTAGAAAATATCTTAAACTTCTTGATGGTGATGAAGTGCCACTCGAAGTAAAACCAAATAATCAGTTTTGAAAATGCGACCTATTCTATAAAGTGAGCAGAGTGGTAGCAGGTTGAACCCCAGGCCCACAAACGTTTTTGTTGATTAACAGATGATTTCATTTTGCGGTCACAGTCCTACAAGACAAGTCATAAAATCGAAACCTAACCCTTGACTAAAGAATTTTGTACTGGCTGCGACTGATGGCGTTCCTTTCGATTTCTTCTTTTTTCAAGGGAAAGGTGATCCTATAGTGATTGATACTCAATATGAAAATTTGGATGTAGGCGGAAACGCTGTTATAAATCGGACAACCACTTTTCCTCAAGGAGTGACCATACACATGAACCGTATTTTCATATTGGAATCGCTTTTAGACAAATTACACACTGAAGTTGAGTGTCGATCCACTGGAATACGACAGAACTCTATATTTCAAAGGCTTCCAACTGTCACTGGACAAGGATATGAAAAAAATGGTAGGAGATCCACTGATCAGTCACTGAGTAATGATGGCCAAGATTGTGTAGTGCATTGGTTTGACAGTCGCCCTGTTATCTCCACGTCCTGTAGAGAAGGAGTAGTTCCAGTTGATGAATGTCACCACTGGTGCAGGAAAGAAAAAAGCTACATTCAAGTGGAGCATCCCACAATTCTAAGCACCAAAAATTCAAATATGGGAGGTGTTGACTTTCTCGACAGGTTGATCAGGTATTATAGAATAAGTGCCAGAATTATGAAATGTACTCTAAAAGTGATTATGAACTTCATTGATTCCACTATTTGTGCTTCATGGCTAGAATATAGACGTGATCAATCTATCTCGAGTACATTGAAGAATGAAGTTCCAGACTGCCTCCAGTTCCGAGAAAAGTATGAGGAGTATCTGTAGCAGCGCCACCATTTAAGATAAGAAAGTTAGCTTTTATGCAATATTTCTGAGCACACAAGTTACAGTAAGGTGCAGGCCTGTTGACCGTAAGTTACAAAGTTGTGAAGTAGAATGAAGGTGCTGAAAAGAGTAAACAGAGAGGTTTGCATGGCGTAAGTTACTGGTAGAAGGGGCCCACTGGCGCAACCTAGGCGTTATGAGTACCTCACTCGGAGTGGTGTGGTAGCAAAACAAAGGTGCACAGGTGTGTATAAATAGGTGCCGGTTTCCTAACGAGGGGGATTCAAGGGTAACAGCTCTCCTGGAAGGCAGGGCGAGTCAAACCACCGGCTACACGCAGCAGCAGATGGATAGCCAGTGTTCCTGTTGATGGCGGGTCACTGGTTCGACCTTCTGAAGCCACCGCAGGGTCTGTAGCCAGCCAGCGATGGGCCACTCCACGGCTCGCTACCCCAGGCAGTCTTCCGGGCTCCCAACACACGCCGGAGACATCCCTAGGCGAGGGCCGCAAATTTGGATGTCGGATGGCAGGCGCTTGTTGTCGTCGTGATCTTAACCATGACGGCGAAGAAGCACACAGCGGACTGCCCTGCAGTTCCTAGCGAGCGGCGCTGAGGCAAGAGGAATGAAGGCCGCTGAGTCGGCTTCTGGCGCATCCTGATGTCATCAAAACACCGCAGCTGTACACGGCCGGCACACTGCAGTATGTTGCACGGGTTTCTGAGGTAGCCCTTCCATGTCAAGCCGTTTTGCAGACAGCGAAGTGGCGTCTGCGGCAACACAGGACCATGTGACATAGACAGAGAGGAACTCGACATTGTAGATGGGAATAATAAAACACATGAGGGTCATCGCTGAGTTTTAATATGGCGCATCCTGGCAGTTTCAAACCGTGTCCAACATCCCTTGACCGCATGCCAACATCTTCATTTAGCAGTGACTGTAGGCAGCAGAGGATGAAGTAGGTAAAAAGACGAGGGCTAGTAGAACTCCTTGGCTAACAGAAGAAAAATTGAATTTCATTGGTGAAAAGATAAAATGCAAAAATGCAGTAAATGTAACAGGCAAAAAGGAATACAAACGTCTCAAAAATGAGATCGACAGGAAGTGCAGAATGGCTAAGCAGGAATGGCTAGAGGACAAACGTAAGGACGTAGAGGCTTATCTCACTAGGGGTAAGATAGATACTGCCTACAGGAAAATTAAAGAGACTTTTGGAGAAAAGAGAACCATTTGCATGAATATCAAGAGCTCAGATGGAAACCCAGTTCTAAGCAAAGATGAGAAATCAGAAAGGTGGAAGGAATATACAGAGGGTTTATGCAAGGGCGATGTCCTTGAGGACAATTTTATGGAAATGGAAGAGGATGTAGATGAAGATGAAATGAGAGATATGACACTGCGTGAAGAGTTTGCCAGAGCACTGAAAGACCTGAGTCGAAACAAGGCCCCAGGAGTGGACAACATTCCATTAGAACTACTGACAGCCTTGGGAGAGCCAGCCCTGACGAAACTCTTACCATCTGGTGAGCAAAATGTATGAGACAGACGAAATACCCTCAGACATCAAGAAGACTAAAATAATTCTAATCCCAAAGAAAGCAGGTGTTGACAGATGCGAAAATTACAGAACTATCACTTTAATAAGTCACGACTGCAAAATACTAATGCGAATCTTTTACAGACGAATGGAAAAACTAGTAGAAGCCGACCTCGCAGAAGATCAGTTTGGATTCCATAGAAATACTGCAACACTTGAGGCAATACTGACCCTACGACTTATCTTAGAGAATAGATTAAGGGAAGGCAAACCTACTTTTCTAGCATTTGTAGACTTAGAGAATGCTTTTGACAATGTTGACTGGAATACTATCTTTCAAATTGTGAAGGTGGCAGGGGTAAAATATAGAGAGCGAAAGACGGTTTACAATTTGTACAAAAATCAGATGGCAGTTATAAGAGTCGAGGGGCATGAAAGGGAAGCAGTGGTTGGGAACTGAGTGAGACAGGATTGTAGCTTCTCCCCGATGTTAATCAATTTGTATATTGAGCAAGCAGTAAGGGAAACAAAAGAAAAATTCGTAGTAGGTATTTAAATCCATGAAGAAGAAATAAAAAACTTTTGGTTCGCCGATGACCATGTAATTCTGTCAGAGACAGCAAAAGACTTGGAATAGCAGATGAACGGAATGGATAGTGTCTTGAAAGGAGGATATAAGATGAACATCAACAAAAACAAAACGAGGATAATGGCATGAGTCGAATTAAGTCGGGTGATGCTGAGGGAATTTGATTAGGAAATGAGACACTTAAAGTAGTAAAGGAATTTTGCTATGTGGGGAGCAAAATAACTGATGATGGTGGAAGTAGAGAGTATCTAAAATGTGGACTGGCAACGGCAAGGAAAGCGTTTCTGAAGAAGAGAGATTTGTTAACAGCGAGTATAGATTTAAGTGTCAGGAAGTCGTTTCTGAAAGTATTTCTATGGAGTGTAGCCATGTATGGAAGTGAAACATGGACGATAAATAGTTTGGACAAGAAGAGAATAGAAGTTTTCAAAATGTGGTGCTACAGAAGAATGCTGAAGATTACATGGCTAGATCACATAACTAATGAGGAGGTACTGAATAGGATTGGGGAGAAGAGAAGTTTGTGGCAAAACTTGACTAGCAGAAGGGATCGGTTGGTAGGACATGTTCTGAGGCGTCAAGGGATCACCAATTTAGTATTGGAGGGCAGTGTCGAGAGTAAAAATCGTAGAGGGAGACCAAGAGATGAATACACTAAACAGATTCAGTAGGATGTCGGTTGCAGTAGATACTGGGAGATGAAGAAGCTTGCACAGGATAGAGTAGCCTGGAGAGCTGCATCAAACCAGTCTCAGGACAGAAGACCACAACAACAACAGTTACATTTGGTGTCTGAATAGCAGGCGTCATCTGTACAGTATGACGTTCGAGCCCACCACCTGCATTACAGTCACAAAATGGTGTGAGTGTTGACCAATTATTGGTTTTGAGTGTTGGGCGTTTTCTTTCTTTTCGTTGTCAGAGTAAGTGTTAGTGTGTTTGGGGCAGTAAGATTTTTTTCTTTCGTGACATTTAATTACTTTTTTATTGGGTGAGTATGATGTTTTATTTATCACCTCCTACTACGTCATGGCATACAACATAAGTTGAGGTATTGAGCTGTAGGAAGACAGTTTATTTTTGTAGTTAAATTATTGTTTGTGTGAGAATTTATGGGTTGCTTTGGGACTAACTGGGAACGAATTTTAGAACAGTGGAGTGCTGTGCGTCTCTATCTTGATTCTAAATGCCTAGAAGAGAGTCTGGTTGCGGCAGAAGAAATTCGCCGAACCCTCAATGACAATACTTTAATATTATTTTATTTAGTTTTGGCCTATATTATAACGAAATTCACAGATTTAAAAATGCGTTTCCAGAGTGTTAAAGTTATTATTATTGACTTTCATAAAATGATGGTAGAAGGTTCACAAGGATATGTTGTTTTCCTACGTGGACCAGTAGCACGTCATAACCAATAAACGTATTGACATTGACCCTGACAACAGCTCAATGTCCCTTTCTGACAGTAAAAAGTATTTACGAGTTGAAGATCTGAAGGCAATTCAGAAACCAGATATATATAATGAACTGGATGCCATGAAAGATTTGTACTGCAGATGTAGGGATTTCATGCAGAGGAGATGTTCAGAAATGGAAAAAAGATATAACTTTGATGATAATTTATTGCCGTTGCTTACAGTTTTAAATTCAGTCAATAAGTACGTGAAATATGAAAATAGAAATTTTTGTCGACCTGGAAGCCGTCAGACAGGTCATCTGCAACAAAAACTCCAGGACAGACCACCAAAAACGGATTTTATAATACAGACTGTCGATACATACTATCTCTTAACGAAATGAACGATCATTTCGACGCAGTTGTATGATCCAGTAAGGCTGAAATGTTGGCAACGCTGGTGGGCAGGATTTCGACTCCTTGGTGGGGACTTCGCAAAATTTCCTCAGGAGTAGCATGATCTCCCCTTCCCCCCACCCCCCACCCCACCCCACCTCGCCTCTTATCAGTGGATTAAACTGAATATAACCGGTTATAATTGGTTATAATCGAATTGTGGCTAGGACACACACTGACAACCTACCATGACCTACTCACTCTCCATCCCCTTACATCTGGCTTCCTGCTTTGGTGGGAAGACCCATTCCTTATACTGACTGCGGCATACAAATTTCCGTACATCATATTTTAATGCTATACATTTTTACTGTTGGATGAGAGATGAGTGGTAGACTTATGTGGGGACCTGTCCTGTACTTACCAGCTCCCAAGATGAATGTGATCTGCATTTTATAGTTTTGTGAATTGTCCTGACTACGCCTTAAACTCTTAGGTTGGAAGTTTTAGTGTGTTTTAAAGTAAATGACTCGTCCTTTATTAGCGCTGTTATCAGCTAGCCGTAATTTCTCCTGTTTTACGTCTTTGATTAGGTCTCCTCTCTTTTAATTGATTGTTTTAGAAATAGTGGTAGGCTTGATATTAGAGTGGGTGCATGTGTGCATGTGTTTATGTGTGTGTGTGCATGTGTTTATGTGTGTGTGTGTATCTACATCTACATTCTACATCTACATTGATACTCCGCAAGCCACCCAACGGTGTGTGGCGGAGGGCACTTTACGTGCCACTGTCATTACCTCCCTTTCCTGTTCCAGTCGCGTATGGTTCGCGGGAAGAACGACTGTCTGAAAGCCTCCGTGCGCGCTCTAATCTCTCTAATTTTACATTCGTGATCTCCTCGGGAAGTATAAGTAGGGGGAAGCAATATATTCGATACCTCATCCAGAAACGTACCCTCTCGAAACCTGGCGAGCAAGCTACACCGCGATGCAGAGCGCCTCTCTTGTAGAGTCTGCCACTTGAGTTTATTAAACATCTCCGTAACGCTATCACGGTTACCAAATAACCCAGTGACGAAACGCGCCGCTCTTCTTTGGATCTTCTCTATCTCCTCCGTCAACCCGACCTGGTACGGATCCCACACTGATGAGCAATACTCAAGTATAGGTCGAACGAGTGTTTTGTAAGCCACCTCCTTTGTTGATGGACTACATTTTCTAAGCACTCTCCCAATGAATCTCAACCTGGTACCCGCCTTACCAACAATTAGTTTTATATGATCATTCCACTTCAAATCGTTCCGTACGCATACTCCCAGATATTTTACAGAAGTAACTGCTACCAGTGTTTGTTCCGCTATCATATAATCATACAATAAAGGATCCTTCTTTCTATGTATTCGCAATACATTACATTTGTCTATGTTAAGGGTCAGTTGCCACTCCCTGCACCAAGTGCCTATCCGCTGCAGATCTTCCTGTATTTCGCTACAATTTTCTAATGCAGCAACTTCTCTGTATACTACAGCATCATCCGCGAAAAGCCGCATGGAACTTCCGACACTATCTACTAGGTCATTTATATATATTGTGAAAAGCAATGGTCCCATAACACTCCCCTGTGGCACGCCAGAGGTTACTTTAACGTCTGTAGACGTCTCTGCATTGATAACAACATACTGTGTTCTGTTTGCTAAAAACTCTTCAATCCAGCCACACAGCTGGTCTGATATTCCGTAGGCTCTTACTTTGTTTATCAGGCGACAGTGCGGAACTGTATCGAACGCCTTCCGGAAGTCAAGAAAAATAGCATCTACCTGGGAGCCTGTATCTAATATTTTCTGGGTCTCATGAACAAATAAGGCGAGTTGGGTCTCACACGATCGCTGTTTCCGGAATCCATGTTGATTCCTACATAGTAGATTCTGGGTTTCCAGAAATGACATGATACGCGAGCAAAAAACATGTTCTAAAATTCTACAAGAGATCGACGTAAGAGATATAGGTCTATAGTTTTGCGCATCTGCTCGACGACCCTTCTTGAAGACTGGGACTATCTGTGCTCTTTTCCAATCATTTGGAACCCTCCGTTCCTCTAGAGACTTGCGGTACACGGCTGTTAGAAGGGGGGCAAGTTCTTTCGCGTACTCTGTGTAGAATCGAATTGGTATCCCGTCAGGTCCAGTGGACTTTCCTCTATTGAGTGATTCCAGTTGCTTTTCTATTCCTTGGACACTTATTTCGATGTCAGCCATTTTTTCGTTTGTGCGAGGATTTAGAGAAGGAACTGCAGTGCGGTCTTCCTCTGTGAAACAGCTTTGGAAAAAGGTGTTTAGTATTTCAGCTTTACGCGTGTCATCCTCTGTTTCAATGCCATCATCATCCCGTAGTGTCTGGATATGCTGTTTCGAGCCACTTACTGATTTAACGTAAGACCAGAACTTCCTAGGATTTTCTGTCAAGTCGGTACATAGAATTTTACTTTCGAATTCAATGAACGCTTCACGCATAGCCCTCCTTACGCTAACTTTGACATCGTTTAGCTTCTGTTTGTCTGAGAGGTTTTGGCTGCGTTTAAACTTGGAGTGGAGCTCCCTTTGCTTTCGCAGTAGTTTCCTAACTTTGTTGTTGTACCACGGTGGGTTTTTCCCGTCCCTCACAGTTTTACTCGGCACGTACCTGTCTAAAACGCATTTTACGATTGCCTTGAACTTTTTCCATAAACACTCAACATTGTCAGTGTCGGAACAGAAATTTTCGTTTTGATCTGTTAGGTAGTCTGAAATCTGCCTTCTATTACTCTTGCTAAACAGATAAACCTTCCTCCCTTTTTTTATATTCCTATTAACTTCCATATAAAAAAAGGGAGGAAGGTTTATCTGTTTAGCAAGAGTAATAGAAGGTATGTGTGTGTGTGTGTGTGTGTGTGTGTGTGTGTGTGTGTGTGTGTGTGTGGTGTGTATGTGTGTGTGTGTGTGTGTGTGTGTGGTGTATAAAGGCTGGGGTTTCTTAGTTCTCACTAGGTTGTTTTAATTCATGCTGAAACTTGTATGAGTTTCTTTTAACCCCACTAGTTTCAGAGATTTTCACAAAGTTGCTAGAGGCCATGCCCCTCTGCACCAAACAACATATATCATCACATCATCAACACCACCACAGTCTAATGTGTATCATTTGTGCGGCTCAGTCATAAAACATGGTAACTGATATTTTAGTGGTTTGGAGATTTTAGAATACATAGTTTAATAAAAGTGTAACAATACATTTCACCTTGTTATATCTTTTCTTTAAGTTTTAACTAAGAATTTGCATGTTACAGAATGTACTGGTAAGGTTTCAAAATGGAAATAATATTTTTTATTGGAAAAAAGAAGAAATACGTAACACATTGACACAAATTATATGGTAGATATTATGTTATTCGTGAATGTAAAATGTCGATACCATGTTATTCATTGCATTCAAAATTTCATTTCCCACAGGAAATTTGACATTATGCTGTTAGTTGACAACAATTTAAGCCAATATATTAATGACACAATATAATGTAACTAAATTGAACAGTTTTAATAACTTAAAACACTAATAGTGGTATTCAAATTTCACTGTCACTGGTCTCATCCTTTGCCTTGGATTGCTCAGCTGTTTTTAATATCTTGTAATAAGCATGCTGTACTTCTCGTACGTATAGTAAACAATGTAGAACATCATTCTTTTTGGTTGCTTCAATGGGCTTTGGACCACTGTGTAGGGTTGGTAGAGGACATTTAAAGCCTTTGAGGAACAGTACTGGGCGACCTCTTCGCCTTAGTGATACAGTACCCATTTCACCATGGTACGAGTTGCATAGTTACATTTTTCTGGATTCGTACTTTCACAACTCCATTTTCACAACATTTTGTTGACTAAAATTGGCTGTCTTTTCTTAGGGCTCAACATTCATTTCCTTTTTACGGGGTTAAGATATAGTGGTTCAAGTTCCTATATCATCATAATGATATCTGCTCTCGTCGATTCCCTTAAAAGGGTTTGAGGTAATTCCTTCCATTAAAAGAGAACAGCCAATTTCCTTCCCGTCCACCCAATAAAACTTTTGGTTCATCTCGGATGACCTTGTAGTTAACGGACATTTGCCACTAATCTTCTTTCTCTTCTCTTTTTTCCAACATTGCTCATTGACTGCAAGTATCGCACAATCGATAAATAGTCGCAGTCCGTCCCCTCTGCTACTTATCGTGTACACTGACGAAGATCACAATTGAAAGTCATAAAAACAATACTTCATCAAAGCCCGCTGCTCTTCCCCCATGCGCAGAATAGCTCACATCTCACACGATTAATTAAATGCTACTCACCGCACACACAACACAAGCTTACTCATGCCCCACAACTGCATTCATCCCGCACTAAATCCAAAGAAAGGAAAACGTCTCGAATCACAGACTTTTCCTCTTTTATGTTCCGACGTTTAACGCTTAAACAAGGCTCCTCAATATTTTCATATATGTAACATTCAAGAAATCGCCCAAGATATTAAACTAGGACATGAAATAAAAAGTGCCGTTTCATAATTACAGTAATAGCAACCAGGCTGACAATTCACCTTATAAAATCTCTACTAACATATGCGCCGATCTTATTTTTGCCTGCAGTGGTATTTACCATACTTCAGTATTCCATAATTCATATGCTGCATGAGGAGCGTCCACAACGCCGTTGTTGCTACACGATGTTCACTCGGTCTGTTGAAGATCTTCCGCGCCGCAAACTAATCTGAACCACACTGAAGATACAAAAGTCACGGGATAGCGATAAACACGTGTACAGATGGGGGCAGTATGGCGCACACAAGGTACAAAAGGGCAGGGCACTGACCGATCTGTCACTTGTACTCATGTGGTTCATGTCGAACGGCTTGTGACGTGTTTATGGTACACACGACGGGAAATAAGTGACCTTGAACGCGGAATCGTAGTTGGAGCAAGACGAATGGGACATTCCATTTCGGAACTCGTTAGGGAATTCGATATTCCCAGATCCGCAGTGTCAAGAGTGTGCCGAGAGTACCTGATATCAGGAATTATCTCTCACAATGGATAACGACAGAGAGCAGCAGTGTATGTGTAGAGTTTTCAGTGCTACGGTACAAACAACGCTGTGTGAAATAACCGCAGCCACAGAAACTAATGCAAGACGTGCGACGAACGTATCCGTTAGGAATGTGCGGTAAATTTGGCGTTAATAGTCTATGGCAGCAGACGACAGACACGAATACCTCTGCTAACAGAACATCGCCTTCAGCGACTGTCTTCAGCTCGTGACTACGTCAGTTCGACTCTACACGACAGGAAAACCGTGGCTTGGTCACATGAGTGCCTATTTCTGTTGGTACGAGTTGATAGGACGATCCAAATGAGGCGTAGACCCCACGAACCCCATATGCAGTGGACAGAGTCCTGTACTTCAGCTGAACTGATCATGGACTGGAGATCGTTACTGTCGTCTACTTGGAGACAATTTCCTGCCATTCATAGAGTTCATGTTCTCTAACAACAACGGAATTGTTATGGCTCAAAATGTGCCAAGTCATCGGAGCACAATTGTTCGCGATTCGTTTGAAGAACATTCTATACAATTCAGGCGAATAATTTTACCACCCAGGTCTCCCAACATTTATCCCATGGATTGTTTATGGGACATAATCGTGATGTCAGTTTGTACACAAGATCATGCACCGACAACACTTCTGCTATTATCGACTGGTATAGAACCGGCATGGCTCAGTATTTCAACAGGGGTTTGTTGAGTCTGTGGCATGAGTTGCTGCATTACTTTCGTCACCTCGCAGTAAATAACACATAAATTAAATGATGAACGAAAGAAGCCCGCATCTTTTGGAAAAGAGGAAGCTGCACTGAAGGAAATAAACAGAATTTAAGAATGCGAAATTACTGGCGCCGAACAAAGTGAGAATGTTAGTTATCGTTTCGAATGGAGACAGCAGTGTGCGTACGAATTCTTGATGCCTGAAAGTTAAATCAGATTGTAGTAACTGAACCTGAGTGTCCTGGTCGTGTTACCAAACTAAGCAAAAATTAACACATTGAAATAACTGTCGGAAGGTGCATCTCAGAAATCGAGGAAATATATATTTTCATTATGGTTTCTGTTAGTATCGTTTGGTTTCAAGATATCATTTTTTCCATTTATTAGGGTAACGCAGCCGGGATTTTGATCAGAATAAATGCATCATTTGATTATTGACGCCTAGGACGTAATTCTGAGCATATCCGCTTGGGTTAAACAATACGAACTGATGGAAAATGTCTTAGTGGTTATCAAAACAGTGGTATGAAATGAAAGTCATGTGAGGCATTAAATGTGAGGAGTGAATTATATTTTCGTGACACGTCGTTAGTGCTCAGAGAATAGTTCTGAGGGCCTGAGTTCATGCCTATAAAGGCGTTCCAAGATTCCAAGTATGAAAGACAACTATTGACAATGTTCCATTTATTTTGTTTCTATACGAGATACGTGCGAGCACAAACGTCGAATGGGTATGGACAGGGGAGAGAGAGAATCAAAGGCTAACGGGTGAGTTTGTCCAGATAAATATTCTGTATTATCACGCATTTCACAGCCTCTTTCCATGTATACTGATGTGTGTGGTTGTAGGATAGCTCTGGAAATTTTGACAAATAGACATTAAAGATCAGTAAGCAGTAAATTTTGGATTGGGCTTGGTTGTGCATGGAAATAATAATTTAGGAAACTGAAGAAGCCTGCATTAGAAAGAAAAGGAAAGTGGTATGGGAGGACCTTTCTTAAATAGACTCTAGCCACAAATGTATTTAAAAATAACTGTGCCAAGTTGGAAAGGCCATCCATATGTGAGTGATTGCTGCACTATCAACTCCCCAGACATACCAGTATGGTAAACCACCATTTTATGTACTACAGTTATGGTTAATCCATGGCGGTGAAAGATCAAATGAAAGTTACATAATTTAGAACATCACTCACCTAAACCTAACGGTTTCTGAAAGACATTTCTCTTGCTATGAAAATTTGTGGAGAGTAATAGTTCAAACAGTTGCACTCTCGAGCTGTAAGGTGGCCCTTGTAAGTGTAAATCTCGTGATTGAATGTGATGACGTCAGACACCACTGCTGAAGTGTACGATGCTCTGCACCATGGAAAACGAAAGTAAAGTTATTCTATTAGAATTAATAGTACCAGTTCAAAGTCGTTTCCTACAACAAGTGTCTTTATCTTTTTTAACATCGTTATAACTGTAAAGTAAGAGAAAAGTATGCCAAATGATGGATTAAGCTTCCAAGTCCCTAGTGTAATATTATTTTCTTGTTGTGTGTGACATAAGAAAGGAATAAATTGCCTGCACCGCCAGTGTAGAATATGTTACTAGTTGCAGTAACTTAATTATTGATTAACGTGTATGTTAACCAACAACTGAGCAAGCGTCAGTATACGAACATATGCGTTCATGTGAATGTGATTCTGCACCATTTGTTGTGTTGCCGCAAGTGCTGCAGCACCGTAAAGTTGGATGCAGTAAACCTGAAAGTATGATACTCTCAGGAACGTCGATTAAGTTTATTTCAGCAAAACAGCAAATACTTAAAGACTGAAAATCTGATGACGATACTTCAGCGCTCGTTGGAATGCTACGTAAATTATACGCAACTAAGCAAGAATGTTGTCTTCACTTAATAATAACAGAATAATGAAATCCGTGTGATTGCTGACATACAATATTGTTATGTGGGTAGCCAGAGAAGGTCTTCGGATATGTTAGGGAACCCCAGCGAGTTCAGTTCTGATGTCTGTAGTTCTCATGTGAGTTACACTTCGGGAAATGACAGAACGGGTTGCGATCGCAAATGGGTAGGGAACAGGAAGGAAGAATTTCAATTGCTGATATGGTAAAAATCCCCTTAGCCCCCTCTCTCATCTCACAAACCATCCGAAGGAAGAGGAACACCTGGTGAGCATTTTGCCCTTCACAGCCATCCATAATTCATCTGTCACAGTCTTCCGAAATGCTAGAATCCGAGTTACGTTCATAGTCCTACCAAAGAGCTTTAAACATTAAAAATTATTTTTAGAAGCTGTGTCGATAAAAGAACAGAACAGACAACCACAAAGAATATAAATACTACACAAGAGTCTATGATAATAAATTTAAATATCATTAGTTCTGGTGCCGTGTTTTTTTTATGCATTAATTGTTGGAATCATGGTTTTCGTACTCAGGTTGAGTACCAGGAATTGCGCAATATTTTCAAAAGGAAAGAGTTTGATTCTTAACGTTATAGCTTTGGATACACATACTGAACGTAACTTATGGGAGAAAATGGAGTCTTCTGTTTCCCAGCAAACAGTGGACAGTGATGTACTTGTTACTTTTACACGAGATACGACTCGCGCATGATGGAAAATGAATTTCGGAAACCAACTTTCTCTGACGTGTTTTCAAGTTAAGACCTGAATCGGCATTGCTTGACCGGGCCCCATCAGTTTCCTGGGCATTTGCTGTTTACCACAAATGGCCTCTGGGAAACATGAATTTAATTTCCGAATTTATTCATCACAATAGCTCTTTCTCTACAATGAAACAACGTAGGTAGTCAGTTTTGTGCTCAGTCGTATTTTTCTACCTCTCATTCTTTGTACAAACAGCCATTCCAAATTTTTTAAAAAACAAGACGTAACGAACGACCGAAAGACATTCCAAAACAGTTTCCTTGGAAGTATGTTATTGAACACAAGTGACGTATATCATCATGTTGACTTACGATTCTACCTTAATTGTTGGTCACACACACTCAACAAATGCAATATAATTGTACAAAACTAGTAGGGTACTTAATTATGGTGTTCCATGTGTAACATGTGAGTTTGCCAGTTTGTCACCTCATACACTGCACACGCAAGGTCGGGTACAACATAACCAAAAAACCAATCGATTTTGTAAACAAACTATTAATTTCATGCAGGATACATCCCTGTTGTCGACAATATATTGCGTTTTCTCGGATAATCTGTAAAATGCTGGGGTTTCTGAGGTTGATGACCTCTTAACGGATCGCTCTGTAGTTCTCGAAGCAGGTGACGTATTAGCCATTGAGGAAATTCAGCAGGGAACGGGGTAGATGAAAGTCGGAAGAGGCAATGTCCGGTGATTAAGGTGGTTGGGCAACACATCCCAAAGAAAAGAACTCAGCTTTTGACGGGTCACCATATAGTTATGTGGCCTGTCGATGTTGTGGTGAAAGGTGACATCTTGTCCAAAATCCGGTCATTCAATGGCAGCCTTGCGACGGTCAAACTGCGGACACTAGATCTCTGAAGTGATAGTCTGATTCGGACGAAGTTCGTAATACAAGACGTCTTTGCAATCCCACCAGGCGCATAGCAGAATCTTTCCGAGAAGCATCGCTGGCTTAGGACCCGATAGTGGTGGCTCCCATGTCTCGCGCCACGATTTATTCTTCCGGGCGTTGTTGTACTCGACCCACTTTCCATCTTCAATTACCAGTCATTAACGAAAAGGAGCATTGTGACTGCGTCTCAATAAGAAGCCACAGACGGACATGCTCTAAATCAAATTCGCTTCTCTCAGTTAATGAGGAATCCACGCATCGCGAATTTTTACGAACCCAGCTTCTCCAAGTTCCTGGTTACAGCAGCACGAGGGTCATGGGGCTCCAATGCCGACACCCGCATTGTCATTTGGGGATTATTGACTATCATATCATTTAGCCACTCCCCATCTATAGACGTTGGCCGACCAGATCGGATGTTGGTCTAATAGGGCCAAATTCAAGGTTGCAGTCGGCTAAACCACTTCTGACTTGCTCGAGCCAGTAGTACATCTATCTATTATACAGCACTATTCTTCTACCTGCACTGTGAGGCGGTTTTACCTATACGATACTAAGACAGCGTAAGATAGCGCTAACGTCCTTTCCTGCTTTTCGTAGCTTGTAAAGACACATTCATGCTGTCTCATCCAACGTCCTTGTTGCGTTTCCCTATTTCTTACAGATGGATGATACACGAGATATTTAGATGTCTCAACGATACTTAAATGTTATATTTTGGTATTTGTTTCGGTTACACATGCCATCGGAAGTCCACTCTCCACACAAATACCAGATACTATATGTGCTAAAAGTCACGGATCAGCTACATTTATAATGTTTTGTTAAGTATCACACTTAAACAAATATTTAAGGTACAGACAATGTAGATGAACACCCGTGAACATTAAGATTGGGCGACATCCATAGATATGAGTATAGTGCTCACCACCAGTTACCTATAAATGCAGTATGAATCTTCTGTATGCATGGAATCGTGAGCTGGCATAGAGGGAGGACTGTTAAATGGATCTGACATGCCGAATATTTATCAAGTGTCCGGTATCACTGCATTCACATCTATTGTACATAGATGTTCATCTGCAATATGAACATTGCTAATGCCAATAATCATATGCTCTGCATTCGAGATTACTGCAACCTAACGTCCCTGGCGATAGCATAGTATTGAACTTTCTCTCCTTCAGTGAGTTTGTTTGCTGCCATTTTTTTTCTGCCACTTTCATTCTGCTTAAAAAAATGAAACCAAATTTCGTGTATGAATTTTTTTTTCCAGAATCGCCTCTCCCTCTTGATGGAAGTGCTCCATCAGTTGGGACGCAGTTCTTTTTCTTGCCTCTTCATTCTGGTCGGATAAAGTTCTTCGTAATCAATCGGTACAAACATATGGGTATCCCAGTTGTTGAGTAATCATCACGCTGCCTTTACTGAGTGAGGAATCCAACTTCTAACTTTGGTGATACCTACCGATGCATCATCCTACGCAGTTGTCGTTTTTCGTGAATACGAATGGACATTTTACAGTACACAGTTGTCAGTTTTTCATGAATAGGAATGGGCATTTCACCTTCTGCAATCAAAAACTCTGTCACACAACGCTGCCTAATACGGACATCGATGATGGCCATTTTGCAAACGACTACAATGTAGGCATCTGCTGACGCAGTAAGTTACTATGGCAGTAGTTTGGGAAAAAAAATTAGTAATCTATATCTACATCTACATGATTACTCTGCAATTCACATTTAAGTGCTTGGCAGAGAGTTCATCGAACCACAATCATACTATGTCTCTACCATTTCACTCCTGAACAGCTGGCGGGAAAAACGAACACCTAAACATTTCTGTTCAAGCTCTGATTTCTCTTATTTTATTTTGATGATCATTCCTACTTTGATGATCATTCCTACCTACGTAGGTTGGGCTCAACAAAATATTTTCGCATTCGGAAGAGAAAGTTGGTGACTGAAATTTCGTAAATAGATCTCGCCGCGACGAAAAACGTCTTTGCTTTAATGACTTCCATCCCAACTCGCGTATCATATCTGCCACACTCTCTCCCCTATTATGTGATAATAAAAAACGAGCTGCCCTTTTTTGCACCCTTTCGATGTCCTCCGTCAATACCACCTGTTAAGGATCCCACACCGCGCAGCAATATTCTTACAGAGGACGAATGGGTGTAGTGTAAGCTGTCCCTTTAGTGGACTTGTTGCATCTCCTAACTGTCCTGCCAATGAAACGCAACCTTTCGCTCGCCTTCCCCACAATATAAACTATGTGGTTTTTCCAACTGAAGTTGTTCGTAATTTTAACACCCAGGCTGAAATGACAGCCTTGAGAATTGCACTATATATCGAGTAATCGAATTCCAACGGATTTCTTTTGCAACTCATGTGGATCACCTTATACTTTTCGTTGTTTAGCGTCAACTGCCACCTGCCACACCATACAGCAATCTTTTCTAAATCGCTTTTCAACTGATACTGGTCTTCGGATGACCTTACTAGATGGTAAATTACAGCATCATCTGCGAAGAACCTAAGAGAACTGCTCATATTGTCACCCAGGTCATTTATATAGATCAGGAACAGCAGAGGTCCCAGGACGCTTCCCTGGGGAACACCTAATATCACTTCAGTTTTACTCGATGATTTGCCGTCTGTTACTACGAACTGTGACCTTCCTGACAGGAAATCAGGAATCCAGTCGCACAACTGAGACGATACCCCATAGGAACGTAGCTTGATTAGAAGTCGCTTGTGAGGAACGGTGTCAAAAGCTTTCCGGAAATCTAGAAATAAGGAATCAACTTGAGATCCCGTGTCGATAGCGGCCATTACTTCGTGCGAATAAAGAGCTAGCTGCGTTGCACAAGAACGATGTTTTCTGAAACCATGCTGATTAAGTATCAATAGATTGTTCTCTTCGAGGTGATTCATATTGTTTGAATGCAGTATATGCTCCAAAACCGTACTGCAAACCGACGTCAATGATATCGGTCTGTAGTTCGATGGATTGCTCCTACTACCCTTCTTAAACACTAGTGCGACCTGCGCAATTTTCCAATCTGTAGGTACAGATCTATCGGTGAGCGAGCGGTTGTATATGATTGCTAAGTAGGGAGCGATTGTATCAGCGTAATCTGAGAGGAACCTAATCGGTATACAATCTGGACCTGAAGACTTGCCCTTATCAAGCGATTTGAGTTGCTTCACAACCCCTAAGGTATCTACTTCTAAGAAACTGTTCGTGTTTCAAATTCTGGAATATACCATTCATCTTCCATGGTGAAGGAATTTCGGAAAACTGTGTTCATTAACTCTGCTTTAGCGCAACATTAATTAGTTCACTTCCTAAGCTGTGTTCAAAGAGGAGAAATCAGATATCTTTCAATCTGGAATAACCTAATAATTTATACCTCATTGCTTAATGATAAAAAATTCTACTTCTCTTATATAAAAATCGATAATATTCTTGTAATCACATTTTGTGGTTGTGAAAATCACCATGCTCAGTACACATGAAATATGAATAATAACGTCTCGCGTCACCGAAAATTTTATATTTTATTAAGTCACACAACGCATTTCGAATCCAGGGTGCCCATTAACGTTTTACCAAACCTTTTGCTGAGCCCTTCACTCAATCTAAGCCGCTCTTTTATTGGCATACAAGAAATGGTTCCATTGCCGTACAACCATCTTATCTATAGGCTTCCTCTTATCAAATTTCAATTATGGTGCGAATGTTTAAATGATTGTCCTTTCCTACTGTTGCAGGACATTAATAATAGATACCCTGTGCTTCGCATTAATCATATTACAAGCGAGAGAGCTATGTTACAGGTTGCTGTTATCAAATGTCTTTCTTAGGCCATTAATTGTATTTTTGAAAATCAGCGAGGCATTTTGTGCAATACAGGATATTCAGGAACACTGTTTCCCAAAGTATGTGGACATTTCGATTTTAAATCCCATTACGACTTCACTAACTTATTTGTAGACTTGTCTAGTTATACTTCTTGAGTCTACACATGCGATGAGCACCGCCTTTCTCTATAATCAGAAAACTGCTCATTATTTAACTTTAGGAGATGTTTTTGCTGTGTGCTTATCTACTGTTTTTCTTTAGAATATATAGCTACTGATGTTTACCACCATTGCGCGTATGTTAAGTATGTGACTCGGTGAATATCACGTTAATCATCTGTGGTAAGACCACATATTCAGTTGCATACAAGGTCATAAACTGTCGTATAGGTTAACACATCAAGACATTACTTAACTGCTTAGGATAGCAGATTATTCATACAATACATCGCACAGCTTGAAACGTTTGCTTTTCCCCGGGATGATGCGAAATGTGCGTTCCTGTTGTGAGAGGGTTACATGTTAACCTTATAAATTCTCATTTTAAATGATGTCGAAGGAGATAAAAAATAGTGGAAATCTTCCAAAAGGGTCCTGTCAGACTATTTTAATATCTGTAATGTCAGTAAACGTTGACTGCTTATGGTGCAACTGCATACCATTTAACTCTATGCACACACTTTCTTCAATATCCGGCAGATACAGCATCGTATGAGATGGCCAAAACGATGCTTTTTATGTAGTGCCAGATACTAGCGTTACAAAACAGCATAACACATGTAAAGTGCTAATTTACACAGCTTTTTTAAAAATTACTAAAACGCCATGCGCTCATACATTTCTGAAAAGAAATATCGGTCAGTGGATTGCCGAATATCAGAACACTGCCACATGGGTTTGACTCAGAAACGTGGGAACTCCTTTGAAATTATTGAAATGTCGATATGCTAGGAAGACGGTGCTCTTGATTCTTTGTCAAGTAGAGTAACTTCAAATACCAGTAAAATAATGGTCGTAACACAGTTAGGGGTGCTACAGTAATGAACAGAGTGCAAACAATTTTTTATTGACTCTCGCTGGCGAGTTTGATTATATAAGGAGTGATCAAAGGAGTGATCAAAAAATTGCGTTTGAGGGCGTTTCCATTTGAGTGTTTATGGAAGGTAGCGGTGCTTCAGTGCACATTTGTAAACACTAACATGTAGGCAACGAATCTGTGTAGGATTCGTGTCTTCCTGACATGCACGCCGTAAATGCACAAATGTGAATTATATCGACGTTACTACCAAACGCATCCAAACAGAATAAATGCGATGTTATTCTTTTCATAGCTGGCGAAACCGACGCTCGCAGAACCTCTTCGGAGAATGAACAACACTTCATCCATCGTCCCCTCACCTAAGAAGTTCAAGGGTCAGCAATTTGTTGTTTTGGTTACCGATGCCCATTGCTTGAAGATTTCACTGACCCTGGTCTCTTAACCATCAGGGAACGGTAATGCGCAACACTGAAGATATCACGGCGCCTTATTAATGCGAAATATCTGCAAAAATTGCCTGATTAACTGTTGTGGCTTAATAATGACACACATCTCAACATCGCATATGCCTTAACGCAGAATTACTGGTGTCGTGGGGTTTCCTACCGTTGGGTTACGTTCAAGCAGTGGCGCACTAAACCTGTTAGTGGCCCGGGCCGGCAAAAAAAAATTTAGGCACCCCTTGCTGCCCCCTCCCACCCTCCTCACCACACAGGAGTTCTAGGAGAGTATCAAACGCAAACGGAAGGAAGTCCCACATTGCTTATCATCTTCAATTTGTGTCGTGATAATTTACAAGGTATAACGTTATTTTACGTAACACTGAAAGTGACTGCTCTCGTAATCTCGTTGCTCTTATTTAATAGCTATTTTGCCCCTTATTTGACAGAATTCATTACATGATTTCTGTTGTTCGTATCTATTATTTATGTTTCGCAACTAAGTCGGCATAGAGCGAGCGGGTTGTATAATAATGAATTTCTATTTCCCAAACCAAGAGGATGGTCACTGTCTACATAAAACTTCGTTCAGTGCGTTGTGGAAGGTACTTTACTTACGGATTTCAACAGAAGCCACAGTGTTGCTCTAACCTTGATTAAACTTTGTACCTTAGATCTTCAAAACAAGGGGAACCTCACCGTCTACGTGAAATTTCATACGGTGTATTGCGGAGGGTACCTTACACCAGAGTTACACACTGTTCGACTGATAGCTTGGGAGTTGGTTCATGAATGTATGTTTTCGTGGATAAGGCATTTATACAAGCCAACGTATGCTGGATGGAGGAGGGTTGGCCTACCCTTAAATAAATTCAATATCGTTTCGTCAGTCAGCATGAAAGTTGGCAGATATGTATTTTTTCATAGACGGGGAAAGAGGAGAAGGTTTGACGGAGGCAGAAGAGGAAATATACGGAGAGAGGAGAGCGTGATGGAGTCAGGGAGGGGGGAGGAGGTTGGCTGGTTCAAATGGCTCTGAGCAGTATGGAACTTAACTTCTGACGTCATCAGTCCCCTAGAACTTAGAACTACTTAAACCTAACTAACCTAAGGACATTACACACACCCATGCCCGAGGCAGGATTCGAACCTGCGACCGTAGCGGTCGCGCGATTCGAGACTGTAGCAACTAGTACCGCTCAGTCACTCGGGAGGTGGGGAGGAGGTGCATCCAGAGAAGTGAGGGAAGCAGATTAAGAGACAGGGAGCAGCAGGTAAACAGAGGAAAGGAAGGTGGTGAATTACTAATGGAACACTGTAATAAATACATAAATTAGGGGTGTTATTGTGAATTTGATGAACTATTAAAAAAATCGAAGGGGGATGTGGACAGAGACGGAAAGATGGATGGAGATGGGGAGGAGGATGGAGAGGAGGAGGAAGTGTTGTGAGAGTTGTAAGAGAGGGGGGGCAGATGGAGGAGATGGAATGAGAGACGGATGGGCGGAAGGAGGAGATGGATAGAGAGACGAGATAGGACTAAATGGACAAGAGAGATGAGGGAAGAGAGGATGAACTGATATAAAACTGGGATGAATAAATAATCCGGGCAACACCGGGTTTACTGTTAGTAATTAGATAAAGATTTACGCAACAATGGACGTGTTCATCTGAAAGGAATTACTGAATATTTTCCTATGGTTAAATGCGGCGTATAAAGTCTCGATAACTAGAGTGTTGTTCTTGATGTCTACAGATGATAAAATTCGTTGCTTAATATACATGACTCCACCAGAGTTCATCTAGTTGGAATTTCATCTTTATAAAATGAACTACATAATAATCAGCTGAAAAATGCTCCTGTTGGAGCACAATAAAGGCAAATATGATCATGTTTAAAAGACTCTGACAGAAAAGTGGGCAATCAGGTGTCTGGGTCCTCATTTCTCCTTCCTCACCAAAACTTCAGGAAGCTTTCCCAAGTAAAATTTCAGTTTTGTCGAGTTAAAAATTGAATAAATAGCAGATTTTGTATTAGAACTTTAGAAATACCGTTAAAAGCGTACTTTTGTGAATGAGATCGACCAAATACAAATAATTGGCTTCGTATGACATATATGACGAAACTCCAGAATCGGCAAGTTAACTTTGAGGAACTGTTTATGCTAGTAAAATGTGTGTTGTACTTATACATACTGTTTTAAAACAACAATATTTTTAAGGCCCACAGCAAATCCTAGAATTTTTCACACAGAACATCACGGTAAATTTTTTATCATCCAACTTTTCGAATCTCTAGACCTCCTACGTGATGACGCTCGTCTTTCCGACTGCAAATAAATATCGTAACGCTGAACTTTCCCACTGACATGAAAATAAGAACATCCCTTCACATTTTATCCAGGCTTAGGACTGGCTATGCACATTGTACATAGGCATGTTTAAATGTTTTTTTTTTTCATTTCATTTATTTTTATTTATTTATTTATATTGTTTGTGTTGTTGTTTACTTTTTGTTGTTTTTGTTGTTGTTCAACATTACAGTAGTAAATTGATAACCTTCTTTTCTTATCAATTGTAAACTCTTATTCAATTTTTTCTAAAAATTCGAGAAATTTTAAACACCTTTTTAAATCTCCAGAGTCTTCATATGTTTTCATAATGTCTTTTAATCTTTTCTCAAGATCTGTGTGCCTCGTCTGTCTTTTTTGAAGAGGTAGGCCAATGGAATCTTTTTTAATTTCAAAAATAGCATTCACTGCCTCCTCCTTCAGCTTTTGAATCAGAAAGTACACATTTGGATGTTTCTAGTTTATTGAGGAGTTCAGTTTTCTATGCCAACCTTCGACAGCATTCGTCGCTCTGTGTCGTTGGTTAAAAACATTCCACATTTCAATAGGTATATTAGGATTTTCCATCCACTGATCAACCATATAGTCTGTAAATGCTGTGATCTTCTCTCCACTGGGAATTTATTCCATTATTAAAATCCACGCTTCATCGATAATGTTAAGTGGAAGATGTGCCACTGCAACACGCATGCGACAAAACAATCGCACTCTGTCCCTGTAGACTTCCGTTAGTCCCAGTTCCTGTATCTTCTTCCACAGACACTGGTTAAAGTGAAAGTTACAGCCGGAAAGTTGTGTTTCAGGGAACTCTGAATTCATTGCTTTAATTGCACCAATTTCAAAGTCTAGCACTGCAGTTTTTGGCGAGCACCAAGGCATATTAGGTTTCGATCCAGAAAAAAGTCTTGCATATGAATTTTGACTTTTGTCTGGCAGCAAAGCAAATAAAACATGAAATATATTAGTTGCCTCTTCTGTACTGATGATGTCGACATGGACTGTGTACAATTGTTTGAACTATTTCGAATAGCTTCCAAATGTACCATTCATAAGCACAGTTCCACTGTCACAAAGGATTTTCTCTCCCTCTTCGCAAGTAAATACTAGAAGTGTCTTGCCTGGAACAGAGCCATCATCAACCTTCAAAAAACTACTACCTTCACCTAACTTCAAAAGGTCTTCGCTAAGGTGAATTTCCGAACTGGAGCCAGGGTTCTGGGTTGTCCCAATAGCTACTCTTCTCGCCTTACACAATAGAGTCTTAGACCTGTCATAATTCGGAATATATGCCACAAATTCTAATACTTTATCTTTCAAATCTTGAAATTTCTGCTTAAAAATTTGGGCTAATGGCACTGTCTTTTCTTCATGAACTATTTTTCTGCAATTATGTAGTCTTTTCATGATCTCCACAACTGGTTTGTCAGGTGGATAAGAATGTTGCTGTTGAGCAACGATTTCACCATTTTCAATTTTTAAATGCCCTTTGCACCTACTTCGTTCATAATTGAAGCACATCCAGTTCGTATATTCTTCATTCCTCCTGTAAATACGGTAGCGATGACCATCCTTGATAAGAAATGGCATCCCTTTCGTTATTGTTATCACTTCCATCGTGTACACTGCATAGAACAGAAGTCGCATAGGAGATAGCAAGGAACGAAACCTACCTACGACGACACTGTCTGAGAAACGGTGACAACACATGCACTCAGGGTGAGCGACTGGGGTAGGCAAGCACTGGGGGAGGCTCAGTTAGCAAACACCTCGTTAGGGAACCGGATGCTTGGGACAGCTCCGCTACCTGCTGCACCCTTGTAGGAAACCCCACGATAGGAAACCCCACGATAGGAAACCCCACGTCAACCCAAGTGGGAGACACACGAACACCCATACCATGCAATTATCACGGTTTTGGTCCCTCAAAAAAGACTTTGAAGGATGGACGATTTTTCATGTACGAAGATGTGCAGCAGGTAGATAAGGCTTCTTCACTCAGCAGTATACGATATTTACCAAACGGGTGTCTTCACAATGGTGCGTCGATGGGGTGATTGCCCCAGCACTGAAGGCGAGTTTGACTAATCGGCATATTGATTCTGGAATGTAAGGCTTCGAAAGGAAACATTTTAAGCTTCTTTCTCATATCTTTCATAAACCTGATTACATATTTTGTAGCTTACTTTTCGATACACTTTCGCCCACTGTTGGAATGCTATCTACAGTGTGTCAGTCATCTCTTTGTTCACTCTACTTTTCACCGTCTTGTCCATGTAACGTTCATAGATTAATTTCCACAGTCGTGTCCACATATATGTGACCCCGACGGTTTTCCAGAATTGGCCTGAAATTCCATTGTCCATAGCTAAAATACGCTCGTGTGTGGGCAGTTAATAATAGATTTTGCACAGTTTTTGGTAAAAAGGTAATGTTGTGTGCTTGAAAATAGGTTTTTAAACGGCTGCCTGAATAGGCGGAAGACTTGAGCATTATATTTTATAAACCCCACTGTTGAATTTTAAGGAGTCAGTCTTTATTGCTGTGGAATAATGGGTATCGTAACTCATTCAAAGTGGAGAACGAACTCGTTATTTCTTTAAAAATAGGTCTGCAGTTATTTACTCCATTTGGCCTAGACGTATGACGCGTTATTTTGTGTATGACCTCTTTTTCTCTTTTGCACCAATTCACGATAACGGTATTTTTTTTCATTGTGATGTATTTGGTTGTAAGCCTATTTTTTTCAAAGTAAAACAGTGGTCTTTGTAGAATGTTGCCCTAAATGCTACTTATTTTTGGGCAGTGAGTTAGCATGTAGCGTTGTCTATTTTTTTGTGCTGTTGATTTTAACAGTAATGAAATTTATGCTTTTCTCGTCCTCATGCGAAACTATAAATGTCATACCTGTGTCCAAAAGGTTTCATTATGTATACGACTCTTCAGTATCCTCTCCTGTGCCACTATGTAGTAGCAAGACCGTCTTTCTTCCGGCAAACTTTGCTATTAAAAGTATGCTAATTATGCGACAACAATACTTGCACAATTTTGGTAACTTCGGATATTTCGGAGGCAGGACCCTTTTTATGTTCCATTAAGTTTTGAAGAAAATTGCGAAATTGCTGAGTAGTTTTCAGTTTTCACCACATACGTATCTCAAAATGTGCCTACTATTATTAGAGGTAGTTTGTTTCCACTTCTAGCATTTAGATCTCCTGTAAAGAAAATTTGATTTTTATTCATACTGTTTAATATCAGCAGCAATAGTTTGAAAAAGACCTTAGAGTAGTCAATATTCCCTTCATGTTAGACGTTAGCTGCTATTATTCTTTGGGTTGTTCTTGTATCTTTAATTCGTAATAGAACAGTGTGTCCTTTTGCATTTCATAGTCAAAAGTTTTCCCTTATTTTTTTGTAGGAATGTAGATTGTAACACCCTTACTTGTTCTTGTTTCTACTTTACTCCACTGCAGATCATAGTATAGCCATATACATATCTAGTTCCAGATGTTTCCTTGTTTTTTTCTTTAATAGCTGTAAAATCTATTTCCTTTCGTTTCAAATGTTTTAATCATTCGAATTCCTTAACATCAGTTACCTAACGTACAAGGAGAAAGCTTTCCGAGCTTCCTTAAACCACTGTCTCTTGCTCCTATTTCTCACCCATATCGTATCC
This sequence comes from Schistocerca americana, assembly GCF_021461395.2. Lineage (NCBI taxonomy): Eukaryota > Metazoa > Arthropoda > Insecta > Orthoptera > Acrididae > Schistocerca > Schistocerca americana. The sequence goes on along the minus strand of NC_060126.1, from coordinate 93,201,162 downwards.
CGCTAATCTGACCTTTTGCCAAGGCTAGACTATGTAGTGCAAGTACGTTTATTTTGTCTCTGAATGGGTTACTAGCCTATCTCTATTACAGAAATTTTCCCTTGTATGGACCCAATACTCACTACACTGACACACATAAGCTGATTATTCCTAAAAACATTTTTGTTTCTTTTTCCATTGTGGATAGCAACCAATGCCATACTAAAATTGTAGCGATCATTGTCTAAACACATAAAATTTTGTCTGTTTCATGGTGTACCAATGATAACGAGTTGTGAAAAAATTTATAAGCATACAAAAAATTTTCAAACTAATTATCTATAAATGTGGGCACGATGTACAACTCCATTCCCGACGACATATTAACATACATTTTGCAGAAGTTCAGAGTTACCGAAATTTATGGATTTAAAGAGCAATTGATCACCTATGGCCAAGAAATGGAGCAGGAGAAATTATCATATTGAGATCAGTCGAGAAGCAGTAGGAGAGGCCAGAATATCATGTTTGGTCATTTAATGATACAAATTTAAGTAATTGTACGTGTGTTGCTGGATATTGGGAAGCTTCGATTATCCTGAGGCCATTTGGTAATAATGAGTGAATTTACAGATTATTGTTCAAGAATTTCCACCAAGTTTTACTTGTCTTCTCAATATGTGACTGAGCTTGTTCTTTGTCATTGATTTCCGACGTGGTACAGGTTAGGTTGTGAAATTTTTTATTAATTATTAAGTTAGTTTAACGTGTGATACTGGATATGTTTTTGAATGTAGGTTTCATATGCCGCTATTTAGATTGTTATTTTATTTATGTACAGAGGTGCATGATAAAACTATATTGTGGTGCAACAGAGGACATTAACAGCAGCACTAACAAAGCCAAAGTCGCCTTACACCTCTTCGCTCCATCTGGAGAGTGGAGAAAGTAACACTGAGAAAAACTTTCGGATATTTGGAAGTAATGTAAAAACTGAGCTTCTATACAGTTGTTAAATATGGAAAGTGAGAAAGCAGTCAGTCCATAACTGCGACACATTCAACAACTCATATCTGAGGAACATCCTAGGGACACTCTGGGAAAAAACCAGCTAGACGCCAAATGAGCTGTAAATAAGAAGCAGAAAGTGGAGATGGTTAGGACATTCGCTTAGGAGACTCAATGAACATATTGCGAAGGAAGCTCTTCATTGCGTGCTGCATGGACGATGGAGACGAGGGAGGCCCAAAATGAGGTGTAGACGACTAGTTGAAGCAGAAGGTCAACAGCAAATAACAGGATGGGAAGAAGCGAAAATAGTAGCAGAAGACAGAACAAGGTAGCGATTCTTTGTTGCCACTCTATGCTCGACATAAGGAGTTAAAGGTCTTATTAATACATAATAATAAATAATGCAGAGGTTTCTGTTTATTTCGCTACTATATCTATAAAATGATGGTGAGTTACTGTAGTTTAAATAATGTATTATTCTCAACAAGTTGGTGAATATTATATGGCGTGTTTTAAACAACTCGTTATATTGTTGCACGCTTAGGGGTATATAGGGGTGTATTATCCCTACGAGTACATGACTCTGAGCCATGTGGCAGTGTTTCACTCCTCACTGTTCCACGCTACATTATTTGCTCTTTTTTTCAATGTAACTATGTGACCTACCTTCTTCTGTTGCGTTTACACTCTGAGCTGTACTCCAACTACGTTGTTAGCGTTTTACTATTATCTTACATTTCTAACTAAGCCTGAGCAAATTTTCGATTACATACTTAAATTGGACTGTGGCTTTTAAAACTGAACAGGCTTCTTTCTTCATCCATCTTGCTTGAGGCTCAATTAACATATATCTTGATTAATTTTAGTTCTATTTATTATTTCGATGATAGTAACACTGTTATTGACAAGATTGTTGTTGTGTTAAGTGATAAAGCCTCATTAGAAACTTGTTGAATATAAAAAGACAATAATTATTTCTCATTAACTTTTGTAACGTTGCATACTATTAGCCATGTGGGAAACATGTATATATGTATGTTATAATACCATAAGTAGCACCTTCTGAGAACAATGCCAACTGGTCACTAGAAGAGGAAAAAAAATTCTTAACGTTGAATCAAACAGAAAAAGCAAATATCTTGTAACAAATGAGTGATATATGTATATATATATATATATATATATATATATATATATATATATATATTCTTGTGAGGTTCGAGAAATAATTTTGTTGAAAAGTCACTATTTATGATGTACAGCTAATTTTGTCTTCAATAAAGTAATTACATAAAAATGGTGTATTAAGCTAATGATGAACATCATTGAGATGTTGCACTTAGCTGACAAGTAAATGTGAGCTTATGTAGCAACGATTTTTCTGTAATGTTCGGATTAAAAAGAAATGATGGAAAATAAATGAATTTTCTTATGATCATGATGACGATAGCATTCTTTACAACAAATTTATGAACTTTTCAATGTTGGATAATTGTTTGAAATGCTATGGTATTTATGATTGGCTTGCCAATGAATAGTCATGTAACATAGAATGATGTTTATTTTGATTCATGTGATGTACATTTACTGGAATTGCGTACATTTTATTTTAGTAAATGAGGTGATGGTTATTGACAAGAAAGATATTAACATGGCAACTATGAATGTGTTTGTACAATGAGAAACGGTTGCCATTTATGGGTAGAGCAGTGAATTAGAGATAATTAACTGAGGATTATATTATGATAAAATGTTGGTGCTGTCTTGTTACCAACTGCTGTAATGGACAAACAAGACGTGATAGCTAATAAAAGATGGCAACATTAATGATAATTCAGTGAGATTTAAGGGAGAACCTCCTTACCCTTCACTATGGGTGATCCCCTTATGCTAAGGACCTTGAGTTCACAGGGTGACTCATCAGTACAGATACCCATACCGTAGATACAACGACAGTGGAGGGATCTCTGTTGAAATATCAGACAAACATATTTCGCCCGAAGAGATGGTCCAGCCTTTCCAGCAGTTGCAGGGCAACATTCTGTGTCATTTACAACGAAATCGAACCTGCTGTCATGATACAGTGAAACAGCTGAAAGCAAGTGGAAACTGCAGCTGTAATTTTTTCTGAGGGCATGCAAATCTAATGTATGGTTACATGATATCGTTACCCACTCACACCTCTGGGTGGAGGTATCATGAGAACGATAACTGTCATTCTATACATTGTAGAGTGTAATATTAGACTGCTAATCAGATAGGTTAGAAAATTTAAGAAGATTGAAGTTAGATATAGAGGGAATTGGTGTATTTCAGAAACAGGAGGAAGGGGCTGCTCTTCTGGTCAGGTGATTTCAGGGATATAAATAAAAAATGAAATATGGTAATGGAGGAGTAAGTTTAACGGTGAATACCAAAGTAGGAAAGTGCTTAAGCTGCCCTGGACAGCACAGTCAAGAGACTGACAGTAAAGCCGCATCTGCTACTGTAGCACCAGTTCATATGATAATTAGTTCTTCAGATGATGAAGAGTTTGTAAAAGTGTGTGATGACACGAAAGAAATTATTCAGATAGTTAATGGAGACGATAATTTAACTGTGATGGCGGGCTCGAATTCTATAGTTGGAAACGAGGGGGAAGAAGCATAGAAGGTGAATATGGACTAGGGGGAGAAATGAAAGAGGAATAGCTACTAGAATTCTGCACAGACAGTAGTTTAATCATCGCTGACACTTAGTTTCAGACTCATGAAAAAAAGAATGTATGCTTGGAGGAGACATGGAGACACCTTAAGCTTGCAGATTGATAATAGAATGATAAGACAGAGACATCGGAAACAGATTTTAAAACATAAACAATACAGCTGCCAGATGCAGACTCTGGTCACAATTTAGTGCTTATCAACTATAGGCTAAAAGTGAATAAACCGCCAAAGTGTAGGACATTAAGGAGATGGGATATGGATAAAGTGAAAGAACTGGGGTTGTTGAGAGATTCGTAGGCTGCGCTGGCAACGATTGACTGTAACAGGGAATAGGAATACAGCAGAAGACGAATGAGTAGCTTTGAGAGACGAAATTAGAAGGAAGGCCAGAATTGACCGTAATTTTGATGATTTATTAACAGCAAAATTGATTTTCGATCACAATATGATCACCTTCAGCGCTTTAGCGTACAAATTAAAGCTCGTAGGCTCTGGTGTCTAGTTATTAGCAGTGATCGTTTCATAGCATCTCTTATCGTTAATAACTAGACACCAGTTACCTAAGAGCTCTAATTTGTACGGTAAACCACTGAAAATGATCATTTTGTGATCGAAAATCGATTTTGCTGTTAATGGAGCATCACCATGACTACTGACCTTCCTCCTAATTTTATTTACCATATGGTCCTTGTGCACACAGCACTCCATGGAGTAGCCAGTCAATTTCATAGATGAAATAATGAAGGCAGCAGAACATCAGATAGGTAGGACAATATTGAATTCAATTTAGTAAAGAAGAAAATATAAAAATGGAGCAAAAGAAGTAGGCGAAAGGGAATACAAACGTCTAAATAATCAGGATGACAGGAGGTGCAAAATGACTAAGCAGGAATGGCCAGAGGACATATGTAAGGATTTGGAATCATATACTGCTACGAGGAAGATAGACACCGTCTACAAGGTCCTTTGGAGAAAAGAGAAGTAGCTTTGTGAATATCGAGAGCTGAGACGGAAGACCAGCCCTAAACAAACAACGGAAAGCTGAAAGATGGGAATAAATGGATGGTCTATATAAGGGAGACGAACTGGAATACAATATTATAGAAATGGATGAGGACGTAGATGAACGCAAGATGGAAGATTTGATACTGCGAGAGGAACTTGATAGAGCACTGAGAGACCTATGTCGAAACATGGCCAGAGGAGTAGACGACATTCCGTCAAAACTGCTGTATAATTGGTAGAGCCAACAAAGACAAAACTCTTCCATTTCGTGTGCAAGATGCATGAGGCATGCGATTTACGGTCAGACCTCAAGAAAAATATAATAATTGCTATTTCAAAGAAAACAGCTGCTGACAGGTGCGAATATTACCGTACTGTGAGTTTAATAAGTCATGGTTGCAAAATACTAACACGAATTCCTTACAGAAGAATGGAAAAACTCGTAGAAGCTGACTTTGGAGTAGATCAGTTTGGATTTATTAGAAATGTATTACCACATGTGGCAATACTGAACCTGCGACTTACTTTAGAAGATAGTTTAAGGAAAGGGACCTCTACTTTTACTGCATCAGTACACTTACAGAAATTTTTTGAAATTTTTGTCTGGAATAAACCTTTTCTAAGGTAAAATATTTAGTACTACTACATTAACCAGACGGCAGATCCAAGAGTCGCAGGGTATGAAAGGGAACCAGTGGTTGATAAGGAACTGAGACAGGCTTGTAGCCTATCCTGGATCTTACCCAGTCTCTACGCTGGGCAAGCAGTAATCAAAACCACAGAAAAGTTTTGGGTAGGACTCAAAACTCAGGGAGAATAAATAAAGTCATTGGAGTTGACAACGTAGTTCTGTCTGAGACAATAAAGTCTTACAGAAGAAGCTGAAGATTGTCTCCGCTGATCCATCGTGGATGCAGGACAGCGGCTGGTCATTTATTTATGAAAAACTAATCGCTAAACACCCATATGTTTTAGAAATGGTTATTTTATTTACAAGACCAGTTTCGGCATTCCATTAACTCCACCTCCAGGCCGCTGCGTGTTAGAAACAACTAGTATAATTATAGTATACAGAAATTGATATTTTAGAAAATGAAGCATAGTGAGACAAATTCTCAGAAACCTACAAAATGCATTGTGCGGTGTTAAGAAGTGTATCTGTGCACACAACGCACAGCAAAGCACAATAGGTACAGGTGTTGGTTAGCAACGAAACTAACTACTCTAACATCACAGAGTTATAATAGAACATGTCAAACATTTCAAAAACCTAAATTAGAAAGTGTACAAAATCAGAAGCACAAAGGAATAATGCTTGTCTAGCTTTTTTAAAAATATATCCACAACCCTTACAGATGAGAATCACTCTTGTTTTTAGGAAACATTATCCGCACTCAAATTAAAAACTCGCGATACGACATATCAAGTACACAATAGTGTGAATACCTATTGATTACGTAACACTAGTGATGTATGAGATCTATTTATGACAATATCAAAAATCCGTACCAGGGACAAAAAAAGGCCGACAAAATACTATGTAAATGATGGTAAGTGAAGAACCTGCACGGGATACCCATAAAATAGTCAGAGGGCATAATACTGTATCCCAAGTAAAAACTGAAACGATATGACTTATTGTGTCTTAAACATCAATTAATTGGCGGTGGAACAAACAAGGGACCCCAAACACCATATTATTATGTTGACGATATACTCGTTGTATAATGGAAATTAGAACGAGGCACTCAGACTACAAGAAATTTTTAACTCTTTATACCACAAGTTTCATTTAACTATGGACTTTCATGTTGAGGGCACTCTGAACTTTTTAATTTACAGGTAAGTAGGAATGGCCAGTGTTCAGAATACGAGGTTTCTCGTAAGCCGACAGCAAAATTGTCATTATTGCTGCGAATTCCGATCATCATTCATTACAGAAGAAAGCATTCTTTCTTTCAGTGTTTCACAAGCTAAAATTACTTGCACCTGAGCAGGTGGCAACTGCATCGAGAAAGCCTCTATTGTAAAGGTAGGGACTGTAAATGGGTTTATAGAAAGTGATATTAAGAAAATGGGTAGTAAAATTCTGTCAAAAATGCGCGAAGTGAAAATTTTATATGCAATTAACACACTGGGGAAGCTCCTACGACAAAATATGCGGCTGTCGGTTTATAAATTTTGCAATTGGTGGTGTATGAAATTAAGTGTGTAGATTGTGACAAGTTTTACATCGCACACACTAGGAAGGAGTTCAGAACGCGACGTAGGGAACCGGTTATCCTGGCTGTGATAGTAAACTAAGATGTCATTTGCGTCAGTGCATCAATCAGCTTCGTGACATTGAAAACAATTTACAGATTCTTCATTATAAGAGTAGAGATGTTAATTTGGATACCTCAGAGGAAATAGAAATTTTCATACATATAAGGTGCTTCCATGACCGATTAGTTAATGACCAGATCAGTGGAGCAGGAGATTGGTTCTTAACACTTTTGATAATGGCTTCAATTGCCGATGGAGATACAACTTGTGCGCTCTTTGCAGCCACTGCTTATAACACCAAATGTGCAATGAGGTTTGGCGATACTTTGAGTATATTATTATGTGCTTTAATTTTCACACATGAATTATTTGCTGTCATATCTTATACATTTTATGCCTTTTCCCTTCACTTTCGTCATTGTGCCGTACGTGGCTCGTGTTCATGCCTCTTATTGTTTGTCATCTTCCCTTACGGTACTGCCGCCTCGTTTTCTTATTCCATTTTCGGGCGTCACTAACTTCCTGCCTTATCTGCCGTGAGTGGCAGCAGCAGCGCTTATCGATAAGTGCACTGTCGTACCATCTCTGTAGCGACCGATAGTATTTACGGGTCGTCGTGTGTCTGGATTTCAGTTGGGAGCTCAGTCGGGACGCAGGAGAAGTGAAGTCGGGAACAGCCAGGAGTTGCCGACCGCTGGCCACACACGTGAACTGTCTCACGGAAGCACATTTGAGCGGAGACGACCGTTGGTTGGTCGTTCAGCCGGTCGTCTCATCGGGCGACGTGTATTTTGTCTTCCGACCGCTTCTGGGCCCTTTCAATTGGTCATCTTGTGGGACGTTGGTCGGTTCCTTCCTTGTGCAGAGATGTCGGGTGGCCAATGGGCATGGTTGGATAGGAGCCAGTGTCTCCGGCTCGTCGTGTATCTGAGTTCAGTCCGGAGGCAGAAGCAGTGAAGTCGAGGACGGACCAGCAGTGAGCCACTGGACAGAGTCTGTGGAGTGAGTCGGTGCAGTGAGTCGGCAGAGTCAATCGGAAGGCAGACAGTCGCATGATAGTCAGTCGGCTCTGAGTCTCAGTCGCTATTGGGTTGTGGACTGAGTCGAGTTCGTCGTTGCTCGGCTGTCGGACGAGTTGGCAGTCAGTATCAGGCAGGTCCGTACGGTGCAAGTACGCTCCAGGACCATGGTCGACGCAGACGGAAGGCCGTTGGTTCAAATGGTTCAAATGGCTCTGAGCACTATGGGACCTAACTTCTGAGGTCATCAGTCCCATAGAACTTAGGACTACTTAACCCTAACTAACCTAAGGACATCGCACATATCCATACCTGAGGCAAGATTCGAACCGGCAACCGTATCGGTCGCGCGGTTCCAGACTGTAGCGCCTAGAACCGCTCGGCCACGCCGGCCTGCGGAAGGCCATTTCTCGGTCGCTCGACTGGTCGTCAGGTGGCGACATGTGGTCTGCTACACACTGACACCAGTATTAGTTGGGCAATAGCGGGCGGCCTGCACAGTCGGGTCCGTGTGGTGTTAATATTCGCCGGAACTGCTGTCGGCGAAATTGGGCTGCCGTTGGTCGTTTGCTCAGCCAGTCGTCTCAGTAGACGGCGCCTTGGACCCTCAGGACGAACACCATTTCTAGAGTTGGGATGTGGTTGGGCTTCGTTGGTCCGTTAGGACTGAGCAGCGACGTAGTCTCCACAGTGCGGAGCCAGGCCGCGGAATTTGGCGGCGGGCCCGCACTGTTGCAATTGGAAACGACGCTAGCTGTGTGAGTGGCTGTTCGCTTTCCTCCGAAGCAAGATCCTCAAGTTGAGTAATTAGTCACCTGTTCTTAAACCTCGACTGCTACGATTTGTTCGTTTTTTGTGGATTGTTGTTTCCTCAGCCGTTGACGCGTGTGATGACAAGTCATGTGTTTTGTTGCCTAGAATCTGCAGCCTCCCATAGTCACTTGACAGCTCTGACTTGTGTTTCAGCTATTCTTTTAAACTTGAGTGATGTTTGATGCCTTGATCTTGGTGAAGCCGATTTTGAAGTTATTGGTATCTTGGTTTATTCTTCATCGGCCGATATTTTCCTCTAATTGTGGAGTCGGATCTGACCACTTAATATCGGTCAGATTGTCGGTCGGTCGTGAACCGTCCCTCGGTTGTGTTGCCTTCCGATTAAGAGGTTGTCTGTCTGGCTGCCTGTCTCACGTAAACTTGCGATCAAAAGTTGAAAGTTCTGTCGAGGCCTTAAGCCGTAAGAAATATTTTCTAGTTTTTATGTGGCCTCCAGCCGAGTTTTCTAGCTTAAATTAAAAATTGGAATTTGCTTTGTCTGGGCTTTAAGCCGTGAGTTTTTTTTTGGTTTCGTATGTGCCCTTCAGCCGAGAGTTGTGTGAAGCATTTTAGGATAAGGCATTTAGCCGATTTTAGTTGAAATTAAGAAGCTCTTCCCTTTAGGCCTTAAGTCGTAAAATAGTTTTCTGCATGGTGCGTGGCCTTCAGCCGATATTTAATCTCTCTTAAATTAAAGATCCTTGTATTGCCCTTCAGTCACAAGATTGTTATTCTTTAGTATGAGGCCTTCTGCCCAGTTTACACGAAATATGTTATAAAAAGGCCGTTAGCTTTTTCCAATTGAAAGCTCATCTTCCTAGGCCTAAAGCCGTTAAATTGTTTTGCTGATATTCGGCTTTCGCCGAGTTTCGGCCTATTTAGATTAAATTTTGAACATCTTTATCTCGGTCTTAAGCCGTAACGCTGTTCTTCATTAATGTGAGGACTTCAGCCGAGTTCTATGGGAAAAATTTAAGCGAAGGCTTTCAGCTTATTTATATGGAAGATAAAAAATGTATTTTATAAAGAAGTGAGAGTTCCAGAAGAACTCCTGTACCTCAATTCCTCGCTTAGGCCTTGTGGCTTGGATTTTCGATGTGGCATTCAGCCGATCTAAATTAAATCAAAGGAGGTCTTCCGTTAAAATGTTGAGAGGATTGATTCTTGCTTGTGTGATTGTGTGTTTTAAGAAATAAAGTTTATATGTTGAGTGCAACTGCCAGTAACTTATTTTGGCCCCTTTCCACAAATATTACCGCATCCGCTCTATCCTGCTAGGCCAGAGATTTCAGTCAGTAATTTGGATATACATCTTATATTAAATTTCCTTATGATACTGGCGGCTCTGCCACCTGGCGTTGTATTAACCCAAGGTCGATTTGCAGTAGGGTTTTGGAATATATACTGTATTCGAACATTATGAAGTACCTCGAACAAAACGCTTTATTGACACATAGTCAGCACGGTTTCAGAAAATATCGGTCTCCTGAAACTCAACTAGCTCTTTATACTCATGAAGTAATAGTATGTGAGCCACAGGGCTTTCCAGAATTAATCGTAAATTCCGAAACCGTCGCTAAAATACACTCATTTGAGGTCAATTGTTGGCAGATTTTCCAAAGTTTTTCGGTAAGAAGGCAATCTTGTATGCTTCCACACAGGTTTTGAATCTCCTGCCTGAGGGGCCAGTAAACTGGAGCATGATATCTTATATACCACACTGTTGTTCAATTTTAGAGAATTTTGTATATTATAGGGGTTAGAAGGTATCCTAACTTATTCACAGTGGAGAAAGAAATCGTTATTTTTTAAAAATAACTGAGCAATTATTTGTGAAATTCGGCTATATAAGTGATGCTTCCTTCTTCTGTATTCGTGTGCATAGAGTGCATTTTTTCTGTGTAGCAATTGACCATGGCAATATTTTAGTATTGTGCCAAATTCAGTGGTAATTCTATTTTCTTCCAAACTAAGTGAGTGTGCTTTGCAGAGTGGTGCATAAATGCTACATGTCTGTGTGGCGCGAATTGGTGTTATATGTCTTCAGTTTTTTTGTATGTTGTAGATTTTAATAGCAATGAAATTTATGCTATTGTCGTCCTCATGTTACACAATTAATTTCATACTATTATGGAAAATATTGTATGGTGTAAGCAGCACTCGAGTCGCGTCTCATGTGTAGTCATGTACAAGCAATTTATCATCAAACTACCTCAAGTAGTATACCGTTTTTTATGGAGCCTATTTACTTCCTTAAAAACATTAATTTCCAAATGAATCAGAGATACATCTGTCAGGAAACTTTACAATATTACTACACGAGGCTGGACCCTCTTTCTGCTGATAAACGTTCCTATTAAAAGTAAGCTGATTATGTGATTGTATCATTTGCCGTTAACTTCTAATTTTTCTGAGACAGATACACTTTTACGTTATACTACATTTTTTATTAACGTAGGACTCTCTTATTGCTGATAAACTTTCCCATTAAAAGTAAGCTGACTGTGCGACTATATCGTTTGCAAATGCCGGTAACTTCTGATTTTTCTGAGACAGATACCCTTGTACATTTTACTAAATTTTTAAATAAAATGGCAGAGTCGCTGAGTATTTTTACGTTTTTTAATACATACGTTTATCCATATGTGCCTGCTGCTATTGGGGTTGGTATATCTCCAATACTAGCATTTAAATCTCCCATAAAGAACATGCGGTTTTTTTTCAAGCTCTTAAACATTACTTGTAATTGTTTGTGAAAGTCAATATTTCCTTCTTGTGGAGCATTAGTTTCTATTGTTGTTTGGATTACACTTGTACCTGTAATTCCTACTAATACAATGCGTTCATTTTCGTTTCCTAGTCAAGCATTTTATTATATTATATTCTCGCCTTGGAGATGGCAACATTTTTACTTCCTCTCTGTTCATTTTTCCCCTACTGTAAATCAAAGTATAGTTTTCTATATATTCATTTCCAGGTGTTTTCTTCTTCGTTTCTGTAACAGATGAAAAATCTGTTTTACATTCGGTGAAATGTTCCAACCAACCCTTCGTACACTCTACTGTTTACTATCTTGTCCATGTAACGTTCATAGATTGATTTTCTCAAATGAGGTCCTTAACTTATAATTGTTTATGTTTTGCGATGAAGTCATTGGTTCACTCCTTCATAATACTAGAAACAACTAAATGTTCCTGTCATTGGAAAACCATGAGAAATCACTCGGACTTTCTTAATGTAACTCCTCGCAAAAATCCACTCATGGTGGGAACGCCAGATTTGGGAACTGCGCATAATACCTTGAAGGTCGTGTCCACACTAACATACATGTGAGCTTGGGCGGTTTTCAGAATTGATCGGAAATTCCGTGGCCCATAGCTAAAATAGACTCTTCTGTGGCCAGTTATTGGTAGATTCTCCATAGTTCTGGTTAAGAAGGCAATCTTGTGTGCTTTTAACCAGGCTTGGAAACTGCTGCCTAAGTGGGCGGTAAAGTGGAGCGTGATAATTTATTAACCCCAATGTTGAATTTTACGGAACCAGTCTTTATGCTGTAGACTAATAGATACCCTAACTCATTCGCAGTGGAGAAATAAACCCTTCTTTTTTGAAAACTGTTCTGCAATTACTAGTGATGTTTAGCCCAGATATCTGTTGCCTGATTGTGTGTACGACATTTGTTCATTTTTAATTTCCTTGTATATAATATGATACTATGTAAGCAACTCTTCATTCTCGACTCTTACGTCAGTATGTAGTAGCAAAACCTTTCTTCTCGTAAACTTTCCCATCGAGGGAAACCGAATTATCAAACCATATTACCTGCATAATGGCAGTGACTTCTGATATTTCGGAGGCAGACATCGCATATACTCTACTAAGATTTGAAAAATGACATCGAAATTGCTGAGTGTTTTTCCGTTTTCATCATAGTCGTTTCACCAAATGTGCCCACTGCTCTTGAAATTAGAATGTTTTCACTTCTATCGCCTTGGTCTCCCGTGAAGAAAATCTTATTTTTACGTAAGGTGCTCAATATCATCTGTTATAGGTTGTAAAAGGGTTTCTAGTAGTCAATATTTCCTCCACCTGGAGCATTAGGTACTATTGTTCTTAGGACTGATCTTGTACCTTTAATCTCTAATAATACAGTGCGTAATTTTGCATTTCATAGTCAAGAATTTTAGCTTACTTTTTTCTTGCCATGTAGAGGCAACATATTTACCTTCTCTTTCTTCCTGCTTTATACAGCTGTAGACCATAGTATAGCCGTCTACAATATAGTTTCAGGTGTTTTCTTGTGTGTTTCTGTAATTTCTGAAAAACCTGTTTCGTTTTGTTTCGAATATTTAGCTGATTAGAATTCAGTAAGATCAACTCCCTAACGTACTAGAACGAATCTTTCCCAGGTTCATGAAACCATTGTCTCTTGCTCCTGTTTCTCACCCATGTTGTATCCTAATTATCCGTTCTGTTCCCGAGACTAGTCTCGGTACTCCAAGTACGTTTATTCCGTCTCTGAGTGGGTTACCACCCGCTACACTGTCATCTGTCAGCTAATTTAGCATCTATGAACATTTTTGTAGTGTTGATAGCAAACAAATTCGTTTTGATATTGTAGCGATCAGTGTTAAAACCAAAAACATTTTTTGTGCTTCGTGGCGAACCAGTGAGGACGAGTTGTCAAACGAATTTGTGAACATATCAGAATAGTCAAATGAATTATCTATGTATGTGGGTAAGCTGTGGAACTCAATGCCAGACCAAATATTTACGTAAAATAATCAGATGTTCATCTTTATTGAAGTGTCAGGATTTAAAGTGGAACTGAGGTGCCACAGGAGAAATTATCACATCGATATCTTTGAGAATAGTGTGCCAGAGTATCATGTTTGGTCATTTGATGATACTAATTTAAGTAATTGTACGTATGCAGTTTCTCTGTGTTAATGGATATTGTGAAGCTTAGATTATGCCTATATCATTTCTTAAAAGTTAGTGAATTGATAGATTATTGTGCAAGAATTTTTTGCAGATGTTACTCGTCTTCTCAGAATGTGAGTGAGGTAAATTTTTTTATAGGTTTCCAGCATGGTACACGGCTGGTTGTGAAATTTGTTATTAATTATTAAGTTAGTTTCATGTGTGCTACTGGATGAGTTTGTTAATGTAGGTTTCATTATGACCCTACTTTGATTGATATTTTACTTATGTACAGAAGTGCATGATAAAATTATATTGCGGTCCAATTGAGGACAATAACAGCGGCACCAACAAAGCCAAAGGCACCTTATACCTCTCCGCTCCATCTGGAGATCGAAGAAAATAACACTGACGACCAAGTTGCGGATACTTCGAAGTAATATAAAATCTGTGCTTCTGTGTGAATGTGAAACATGGAAAGTGACAAAGCAGCTAATCCCTAAGCTGCAGACATTCAACAACAGATTTCTGTGGAACATCCTGGAGATAAGGTGAACAAATGTTATCTCTAACGAAACACTCTTGGAAAGAAGCAGCAAGAAGATAGCTGAGCTGCTGATAAGAAGCAGGAAGTTGACATGGTTAGGACCCACATTTAATAGACCAAATAAACACATTGCGTAGGAAGCACTTTATCCTGTGCTGCATGGACGATGAGGACGAGGCAGGCTCAAGATGGGGTGGAGATTATCAGGTAAAGCACAAGGTCAACACCAAGGAAGAGGATGGGAGAAACTGAAAAAAATATCAGAAGACAGAGCAAGATTGCAATCCTTTATTGCAGGCCTATGCTGTATTAATATCTCATTTTTTTCATTTACCTATCTAGCCTACTTTTTCTGCTGCTTCAACACTCTGAGCACTACTCCAATTACTTTTTTATCATTTCAATATTATCTCACATTTACCAAAAACCTAAGTACATTTTAGAGTACATACTTCAACCATTCTGTAGCTTTTAAAACTGACCAGGCTTCTTTCTTCGTCCAACTTGCTTCAGGCTCAACTGACATGTAACTCGGTTAATTTTAGTTCTGCTAATTCTTTCGAAGACATAAATGTTACGGCGTTATGGACAAAATTGTTACTGTGTTGAACGACAAATCCTAATAAAAACAACTTTTGGAATGTAAAAAGACAGAAATTCATTATCATTCACTTTTCTAAAGTGAGGTACTAGCATCGTTATGTAGAAAACAGGTATGTGTAAGTTACAATACCGTAAGTAGCACGTTTCGAGAACAATGTCAATTACACGTTATGGGAAATGTTGATTACTAGAAAAGGAAAAAAATTCATAATAAAGAATCATACACAAAAATTCGAAGATCTTGGAACAAATGAGTGATCTATGTTCTGAGATTCTAGATAATATAATGTTGAAAGTTTGCTGTTTCTTAAGTACAGCAAATTTTGTGGTCAGTAAAGTAATTAGATTGATTTGGTGTACTAAGTTAATGATGAGCATTGTTGAGATTTTGCATGTAACTGAGAAGTAAGTCTGAACTGATGTAACAAGGATTTTTGTAAAATGTTAGAACTACGAAGATATGTTTGGAAAATACATGAATTGTCTTATGCTCCTGGAGATGATAGAGTTTCATGCAAGAAAATTATGAAGTTTTCAATATTGGATAATTATTTGAAATATGGTGTTAACTCTGGTATGATATTGATGTTTCGGTTAGCAATAAATAGTCATGAAATGTAGAATGTTACATCTTTCCAATGTTGTGACATATATTTACTTGAAGTGTGCATGATTAACTTGTTGTCGAAGGTTTGGTTATTGAGAAGAAAGATATTAACGTGGCAACTATGAATGTGTTTGTACAGTGAAGAATGGTTGGCATGTATAGTTAGAACGGTGAATTAATGAAAATTAACTCAGGATTATATAATGATAAAATTTTAGTGCTGTCTATATGTTATTACCAACTGCAGTAGTGAAGGCACAAGTCATAATAGATAGTAAGAGAATGAAATATTAACGATAAAATAGTGAGCTTTAAGGGAGATCATCCTTACCCTTCACTAAAGATGATCCCCTTATGCTAACTACCTTGAGTTCACGGGGTAGCTTGCGTGCCTCATCGATACAGATGACCACACCATAGGTACAACGACTGTGGAGGGATATCTGCTGAGAGATTAGATAAACATATTTCTCCTGAAGAGAAGCTGATGCCTTTTCAGTATTTGCAAGGGCAACATTCTGGATGATTGGCCGATCTGGCCATGTAACTACAACCAAAACGGAACTGCTGTGGTTTTACAAAGAAACAGCTGAAAGCAAGAAGGAATTATGGCTGTAATTTTTCCCGAGAGCATGCAAGTCTAATTGCTGGTTAAATAATTCTCTTGCTTAAGATATTTCAGAAGTAAAAGAATTCCCCATTACACCACTGGATGGAGACTATTCAGGATGATGTCGTCATCTAGAGAAGGAAAACTGTCATCTTATAGACTGGAGAGTGAAAAATTAGACCCCTTGATCAGGTAGGTTAGAAAATTTAAAAAGACTGAAGTTAGATATAGTGCTAATTAATGAAAGTCAATGGCAGGGAAGCAGCACTTCTGGTCAGATGAATGCAGGGTTATAAATAGAAAATCAAATAGGGTAATGGAGGAGAGGGTTTGATAATGTATAAGAAAATAGGAATGCTCTAAACCTACCATGAACAGCACAGTGATCACATAATTGTAGCCAAGATAGACACGAATGCCGCACTTACCACAGAAGTACAACTTCGTTTGACAACTAGTCCTGGAGATAATGAGGAGATAGTTTAAATGTATGATGACATAAAAGAAATTATTCAGATTGTTAAGAGAGACAAAATTTTATTTTAATGGGGGATTTCAATTCGATAGTAGGTGAATATGGGTGGGGGAAGGAATGAAAGAGAAGTAGCCTAGTAGGATTCTGCACAGAGCATGGGTTAATCATCTGTAACATTTGGATTAAGAGTCGAGAAAGAAGAATGTATAAGTGTAAGAGAACTGGAGTCACCGGAAGCTTGCCGATTAATTACATAATGGTAAGACAGAGATACCAGAAACAACTTTTAAAATGTAAGACAATACAGGGGCAGATGCAGACTCTGGCCACAATTAGAGCTTATCAACTATAGGCTGAAAATGAAGAAGCTGCAAAAATGTAAGACATAGAGAACATGGAATCAGTTGAAAGAACCACAGGTTGTTGAGAGATTCATATGGACCATTAGGAAACGATTGACTATAACAGGGGAAAGGAAAACAGTAGGACACAAATGGATAGCTATGAGAGATGAAATAATGAAGGCAGAAGAAGATCAGATAAGTAGAGCAATAGTGAATGCAATTGATTAAGGAAAAAAAATGGACCAAATGAATTAAGCGAAAGGGAATACAAACGTATAATAATCAGGATGACAGGAAGTGCAAAATGGCTAAGCAGGAATGGCAAGAGGACTAATATAAGGATTTAGAAACATATACTGCTAGGAGAACGATAGATACCGTCTACAGGGTCCTTTCGAGAAAAGAGAAGTAGCTGTATGTTTATCGAGAGCTGAGATGGAATACCATACCTAAACCAACAGGGGAAAGCTGGAAGAGAAAAATACATGGATGGTATATGTAAAGGAGATGAACTTGAAAACAATATGAACTGCTGTAGAAATGGGAGAACCAACAAAGACCAAGCTCTTACATTTGGTGTGCAAGATGTATGAGATATGCGAAGTACCCTCACATTTCAAGATAAATATAATAATTGCCATTTCAAAGATAGCAGATGTTGACAGATGTGAATATTACCGTACTATGAGTTTAATAAGTCAGGGATTCAAATAACAAACACGAATTCCTTACACAAGAATGAGAAATCTGGCAGAAAGGGACTTTGGAATAGATCAGTTTGGATCGAGAAGAAATGTATTAACACATGTGTCAGTCCTGAATCTGCGTCTTACCTTAGAAGATAGTTTAAGGAAAGGCAACCCTCTTTTTATAGCATCTGTAGACTTACAGAAATTTTTTGACGTTGTTGACTGGAATACTCAAATTTCGAATGTAGCAGAGGTAAAACACAGGGTGTGAAAGCCTATTTAGAACTTTTACATAAACCAAACGGCTCCTGCAAGTGTCAAAAGGCGTGAAAGGGAATCAGTGATTCATAAGGAACTGAGACAGGGTTGTATCATATCCTTGATCCTATTCAGTGTATACAAAGAACAAGCAGTAATCAAAACCACAGCAAAATTTTGTGTAGGACTTGTAGTTCAGGAAGAAGAAATAAAATCTTGGGGTTTGCCGATTACAATTTAGTTTTGTCAGAAACAACTAAGGGCATAAAGGAGAAGTTGAAACGAACAGACTGTCTCTGTCGATCCATCGTAGATACGGGCCAGCGGCTGGTCAGATATTTATGGAAAACAAACCTCAAAATAGCCGTACGTTTTTAGAAATTATTATTTTATTTACACGACCAGTTTCGGCATCCCATTAACGCCGTCTCCAAGTGCCTGCATGTTACAAACTAATATACGTTTAAAACTTTGAACATAGGTGCTAAGGTTCAGTGACCGTGTCAGAATTATATTAGAACAAATAAGCCCTCCGTCACAAATATTAAGTTAAAATTGACCAGGTTTCGACGCTCCCCAGAGCGCCGTCTTCAGAATTAGACTAACTGTTCTAAAACAGATTAAGTATATAATACATTAATAAATTAAAGTTTGTACTGACTGGAAAAGATGCAGTCACATATTAAAAAAGATCTAAGCCGGAAAGGCGACGTGATGAATAGTTGTAAGTAAGATGGTGCGAGCCGCTAAGGGCTGCTCGTACTTTAGTGAAGAAGGGTTGCAACAAGACTGAGTTGCCCACGTTAGAAAGTGTGGGCAAGTAAACATGGTGTTGCTACGAACGCTATCTAGTAGCCGCAGAAACAACTAGGCTACTGTACATTCAAAATTATACACATGAAATTGTGATGCAGCTGATTCAGGCATAACATAAGCACTAATAATAATAGAATGAAGTTACACATTTATCTGCTTTAAACAGAGATACATTTTGTAACGTAAAAAGACGTTAGTTATGACATACTAGAAAACAGCAAGGATGCAACAGGAAAAAAACATTTCGGTAAATTGCATGAGGAAATCTGAATCAAAGATCAAGCAATGGCTTTATACAGTCGGAAAAGTTTTTATTTCGCAGCTGCAGCTACTCGTTGAGAATGAGGCCATCATGACGAGAGAGGTGTTTGAAAATCTCCAATTCCTCTAAAACATCTAACCTACGCCCCTTCTTTTCGGTATGCAGAATATTGTTATCGCCTATGGCTTTAGGCACGTATCCAGTAATTAAGAGATGATCGGCAAAGGATGAATCTAGGGGACTGGTGCCGTTCTTTCTCAAATGATGTTCTTTATATCTGATGGTGAAAGCACGTCCAGTTTGCCCTATATAATAGGAGGAGCAGGTATCGCAGATGATCTTATAAACGCCAGAACGTTCTGTAGGGGAGCGAATGGATTTCAAATTATGAATGAAGTTTCTCTTTAGATTATTTTTGGGTTAATTTCAGTGCATGAGGTGTTGAGCACTAAGTAGCACTAGTGATATTTCAGATGTAGTTATCACAATATCAAAAAACGCTACCAGAAGCAAAACATAACGGCCGACAAATTATTAAGTGAACGTCAGCAAGCAAACAACTTGCAGGGGATACTGATAACACATCTAGAAGGCATCATATTATATCCGAAGTGAAGAACGTCATGACTTGGTCTCCCTTAAACGCCACCTAATTGGAGGGAAATAGTACAATGGAAGAAACAAAGAACCCCAAATACCAAATTTTTATGTTGACGATATATTCGTCGTTTTTAATAAGTGTAAGGATGAGTCGATCAAGCTACAATAAATTTTCAACTCCTTACACTAAAATTTTAACTTAATTACGGAGATTTTTGTTGAGGGCTACCTTAACTCTTTGGATTTACAGGTACGCAGGATGGTCAGTCTTCAGAATACGAGGTTTTTCGAAAGCCGACAGCAAGAGATGTCATTATTGCTGCGGATTTTAATCCTCCCCGATTACACAAGAAATGTTTCCTTTGTTCAGTGTCTCACAGGTTGAGACAATTTACAATTCACCACGTGGAAACCGACAGGCAGATAGTCACCACTGTACATATAGGGACTGCAATGGATTTAGAGAAAGTAATATTATGGAAATGGGTGATAACATTTTGTCAAAGACTCACAAAGAGACCAGTGTAAAGAAGGAAGATGTCAGATATGCTGCTAAGACACGCAGACCCAAACTCTCTGAAGACTAGTAATGAGTTTAAAAAGCATAATATGGTGGTAAGTATCAATGCTATTAACAGACTGGGGAAACTCCTACGACATAGCATAGAGCAGCCTGTTACTACATTTTTCAATGGCCGGTTTACAAGACTGAGCGTGGAGCGTGTGACAGATTTTACTTCGGACAGACTGGGAGCGAGTTCAGGACGCAAAATAGGGGACATTGTTATCCTAGCTGTGGTCGTGAACCAGCTTCGTGACATATAAAACAAATTACAGTCTTCATTATGAGAGTAAAGTTGTTTAACTGGATATCTTCGAAGACCTAGAACCTTTCATACATATAAGACCCTTCCATGAATGTTTAGTTAATGAGCACATCACTGGAAAAAGAAATAGTTTTTCCATATTTCTGATAATATTTTCAGTTGCGATTGGAAGTAAAAATCGTACGTCCTTTGCGGCCAATCTTTATAACAACGAATGTATAGTGACGGTGGTGCACTTTTGAGTGTATTTGTATATGCTGTAATTTTCACATACGTATTTGTGATGCCATCTGACAAGTTTTTATGCCTTTTCGGTTTTCTTTCGTCACTGTTAGTAATCTGGATTTACAACTATTATTAAATACCGTTATGATACTGTCGGCTAAGCCACCTGACGTTGTGTTAGCTCAGGTGTCCTCCATCGGCCGCAGTGCGCGTTAACTGCAGCTCTGTCTGTTGAAAATTTGGTCTCTGTCTATGCGAGTGGGAAACTACTGTACCTGAAATACCATATGCATTTCTTGATGTACGGTATTTATAACTGACTGTTAAGCTCGTAAAACTGCGTATGGTATGTACATTTTCGCCTACTACCTTTTTTAATTTTTGTACCTTTGTTAACCATGCAATTGTGTATACTTGCATTCGTATTATGGGAAGAGTTTGTAATGTCAAATTTTAATTGCTGACAGGTCACCAGTAAGAAATCCAAAAAACAGCTACACGACTTTTCAGCAACCAACAAGCACTTTTAGAGTCATTTTTATTATATTTGTCATGGTTACGTTCTGGTGCCAGACATTTCAGTCTTAGATAGAACAAATGAACCTCCTTTTTGCGCCAGTATGAACGTTAACTAGTATCCTTTTGTTTGTATTCTGGTTGGTTTACGTATACTCACTCTGCTTTTAACCTGACCCTTTTCCTCAGTACCGTCTGTGATAAAGCCTTCTATGTGTTAGTTACTATCTGGCTGGGTTTCATCATTCATCACGCAGGTTGGTATCTTGTATTCACAAGTCAACCGTAATTACATAGTCAAGTTAGACTTCTTATGGTTGACATGTTTAGTGGGGTTCTCTGCTTGTTCCTACCTAATATTTTCCGTCCAGCTAACTGATGTTTTAGGAACAACAAGTCATATCTTTTCATCTTTAGTTTGGTGTATACTGTTACGCCTTCTAGGTATTTTATGAGTATCGATCGCAAATTCTTTTGTCACCATATGACATATCGAGAGATTTTAACTTTACTAAGAGTAGTTTTTCGTAAGAACTAGGGGGATTCTCATCTATAAGAATTATGGACATTTTTTACAAGAATCTAGACAAGATATATTCATTTGACCTTCTGATTTTGTACATTTTCTATGTTTGGTATGATCTATTACAAATCTATGATCTCAAAGGAGCTAGTTTCGATGCTAACCAGTGGGTGTACGTACTCTGCTTTGTTGTGCTTTGTGTGCACAGGTACACTTCTTAACGCTGCATACTGAATTATGTAGGTTTTAAGCGCTTTTATTTCTACTCCTTATTTTCTGTAATGTCAACGGTTGTATATCTTGACATATCGTACACGTATACTCGTTGTTTTTAACATGCAGTGGCGTGGAAGTGGCGTTAATGAGATTCCCAAAATGGTCGTGTAAATAAAATATAAACTTCTGAAGATATACGGCTGTTCGGTGATTTTTCTTTGCCAAAAGGAATGGACAGTATTTTGAAAGCAGGATATGAGATGTACATCAACAAAAGCAAAACAAGGGGATTCGAGTGTAGTTGAAATAAGATCAGTACCATTAGAAGGCTGTAAAACTGACTGTCCTGATTTCTCCTAAACAATGAGTTCTTACACTGGTTATGTAATGCTTTCAAATAGCATGAAGACAAATGAAAGGTAATATTTCTAATATTATTGAGATTACTGTAAAGAATGGTATTTTTGCGATTTCTTATTTTGTACTGACGCATGGTATAAGAGAAACTCGTTACGTCTCAACCATCCTTGCATGTTATAGGTTAACATTTGTATTCGGTTACACATGTGATAGGAAGTCCATTCTCAAGGCAAGGACCAGATTCTACCTGTGATGGGAAGTCCGCTTTGAACACAAATACAAGATGCTACCTGTTGTGAAATTCAGGGTCAACAGAAGTAATAATTTTTTGATAATTATCTCACTTCATCATATAGTTAATGTAGAAAACATGTAAATTAACAATCGTGCTGCTTTAGAGTGGCCTACATCAACACTATTGTCTCACTGGCAAAGCAGTACTCACAAATGCATTTGCGACCTATTAATTTTAAAAGCTGTCTTAATCATATGCATGTATGGACAGAGTCGTTCCTGAGGTGGGGAAGGTGTAGATGGGAACTGGTATGACAGACATTTATGAAGTGTCAGGTACCAATTTATTCGAATAAAGTGTACAACAGATCTTCATGTGCTATGTAAACATTCCTTCTTCTTACTTTTTGAATGATGCAAACAAATATGACCGTGACAAAGAAGTATAATAGCGGAGTACTAACATATTTTATGCTGATTCGAGATATGAGTCTGTGAAATTACATTTATCGCATTATACGAGGGAAGTCAGAAAGTAATAAACTCTTCTTTTTTTAAGATGTTAAGAATGCAACTACTTGGGTTGACAACGCAACAGTGACGATTAATTTAAGTATTTTAAATACAATTGCCCTGTATTCCAATTATCTGGATCCGTATTTTAACAACGGTATATATTTCAATACAGTTAAAGCTTGGTCCTGCTTCTGAAGCATTTGATGCAAGAATATTTTCACAGTGTCCTTATCTTCAAGGTGAATTCCACGATGAGCTTCTTTTAGGGCCGAAACAATTGGAAGTTTGATCGTCATGCAAAAGTAGAACATCCGCCATAACTTTCGTTATGCAAATTCTCTGAAGATGTGCTTTAAAGTGCTAGGAGGTAGTGAAGTTTCGGTCTGTATTGATTGACGATCCCTGGTCCCAAAATCGACCATAATCACACACTTTGAATTCCACAATACGGTAATATGTTTTGAACTTTTCCTCCTCCAATGTGTTTGTGTGATGCCATTCAATTTACAGCCTCCTTGACTCAGGTTAAAAGTTTCTTCTTTGGGTAGTTTCTTTCAAGAAACTCCTCTCTGTCCAAACCGAAGCGCTGCATGAGTTGAGAGGCCATTCTTATTCTGGCCTCTTTATCGTGATCGGTAACGTTTTTGGTACTCAAGTTGCACAAACAGTCGAGTATCCTAGTTGTTGAATAATCCTAATTGCCCTGAATTTCCTGAGGGAGGTAGTGCGAAACAAATCATATGCAGTCAGCCGGTGACCACCACTGACGAAGTCGACTCGCTGAATGTTATGTGGAAGCCTGAAAAGCACCAGTCTGCCGCTCAGCGGTTAATCAGCCAACGGTGTTTGCCCTTCACTTTTGTTACAGCGATAAATCCATTTTCTAAAGTTCCTGATATCCACTGCTGAATCAGCGCACACATTTTCTGTCTTCCATTAATACAAATGGGAGTTTCACCTTCTGCATTCAAAAATTCTATCACAGATCGCTGCCTCATTTGAACATCGATGAAGATCGTTTTAGAAAGTGACTACATCTGGTGACGGGAAACGTTACTGTGGCACTGGCTTAGAATAGAAGCGATGAGGAATAGCGACAAATTAAATTTTTCATTTACCAAGCCGTATTTATGAAGGTGAAAGTAAGTGGAATTAGATCTTGACTAACCTTCGTACATAACATATGATTCCATAGCAATAACCTACATCTCATTACCTAATGATAATAAATACTTCTCTTTTTACATAAAAATTAAAATATTCAGCGAAGGACTGTTCTTGGAACTATATTTCGCGGTGGTGAATGGGATAGTATTCAGTACAAAGGAAGTACGAGCAATAACGTCTTGAATCACCGATTATTTAATGTTTTATTAAGTCACACGTCGCTTTCGGCTCCTTTGGATCCATTATTGTTATTGGTAACATTTATCTGAGTCCCTTCACTCAGCTTAAGCCATTATTTTATTGTCGTACGTCGTATTTTATTGCCCTTGCCGTGCAACCATCTTCTTCCCACCTGTTTCCGTACGCTACTAGTCACTGTACGAATATATAAGTGATTCAGTCCTATGCTACTGCTGCAGTCCGTTAACAACAGATATCGGACTCGTTCCATGCATCATATTACTGGTGCAGAAAAGTGCATTATTGACAGAAGTAAAGTAGTAATGTAAAACGAGTTTTTAAAATTTCTTAAATAACCATGAGTAGCAGAAGCTACCAATTGATTCAACCATCGTGATTTTATGCAAATGAATTGCTATTTGCACGAGCAGATGATTGTGTAATGTTACCAATGATGTGATAAGTTTGGTCCGTATGCTGTGCAATACCTAACCCACACGCGAGGAGATTTCAGTGAAGAGCCACAACGCTAGGCAAGCTTTGGGGGAAGATTGTTGATGGATCCAGCCGTCTATCTCAGACCCGTTCTTTTCCACTAAAGTGCAGGCCACGTCGTTCTGATCTGTCCAGAGACCTCTAACAACGAATGTTTGTTAAATCGCCGGATTTTCGTTGTTTATCCGCGGTAACAGCACTCCGCGCGGTACTCGAAAGGCCAGAGATCATAGGCGACGCATTTCTGTAGTCGTCGGCAATTTATACGCTATGCGCTCATACATTTCTAAAAAGAAAATAACGGTCAGTTGATTGCAGAAACTCAACACCACACCATATAGATGTGTGTCAGATTCTTGAGAACTCCTCTGAGAAAACTCAAACATCGACATGCTTGGAACATGACGTTCTTGAGCCTTGGAAAACTCCAGTAACTCCAAACACTGGTAAACAATCGTAGAAACAGTTGAGGGATAATATAATAATGAACATGGAACAAAAAAATTTCTATAGACACTTCCAAAGGGTTGTTTTATTTAAAGGATGATCAAAAAGACCGTCTGATTTCGTTTCCATTTGAGCGCATATGGAATGTAGCAGGATAACCTATGCGGGTTTATAAGCACTAACACATAGGCAAGAGATTTGAGTGACATTCGGTAAATGCAAAGACGTTTTTCGGTATGAAGGCAGTCTTGTGTGCTTTGACACAGGTTTTGAATCTCCTGCCTGAGAGGCTAGTAAACTGGTGACTGATGATTTATATACCACACTGTTGCTGAATTTTAGGGAATTTCGTTTATTCTGTGTACTAGAAGGTATCCTAACTCATTCACAGTGCAGAAAGGAAACGTTAGTTTTAAAAATAATTGAGCCATTAATTGTGAAATTGGGCCCAGGTAAGTAATGCTTTATTTTCGTGCTTCTGTGTGTATAACCTTTCTTTTTTCTGTGTAGCCAATGACCATGGCAATATTTTATAACTGTGCCAAATCGGTGGTAAGTCTGTTTTCTTCCAAATTAACTGAGTGTGCTTTGTGGAGTGGGGCCTAATTGTTGTGTGTTTGTGTGGCATGTGTTGATGTTATGTATCGTCAATTTTTGTTGTATGTTGTAAAGTTTAATAGCAACGAAAATTAAGATTTGTAATCCTCATGTCTCACAATGAATTTCATACAATCGTGGAAACTATTTTATTGGGTAAGCAGTGCTTGAGTTCCGTGTCTTGTGTCATGATGTAGATTCAATTTATCATCAAAATAGTTCAGTTAATATACTGTTTTTATTGGAGACTATTTACTCCCTAAAAACATTATTTTCTAAATGATTCAGAGATACATCTGCCAGGAAGCTTGATATACTACTGCACATGGCTGGACCCCTTCTTGCTGATAATCTCTCCCATAAAAATTAAGCATTTTATGAGATTATATGTCCGTTTCCATTCAAAGATTTCGTCAAACACTAATATTTAAATAATTTTTAAGAACTATAATAAATTTCGTTCTTTACATGTGTGAAATTATTTTATAACGCCAAAGTATAAGAAGATGCTTCATATTCGTTCGTCTTGCATTATATTATATTTGTGAAGTGGGTTAATGTGTATAAACAAGAGAGTGATTTGAGCAATGTGTTGTGTAGTTGCGACATCAATTAATGGAAATTCCTGACATTGAAGAATTTAAAACGTTATCCCGGATCATTTTGCAAGTGTTTCACTGTTTTTTATTCCATTTCCCGTTGTTCGATCCACAAATTTTGGAGTTTAACAGCTACTATTCTCAAGAGAGGAACATACAATTTGCGTGACTTTCCTCAAGGGCCACCGTAAATAATGTGTTAAGTGACGTCCTCCCAGATCATGGACTAACAGAAGCCAAAATGTATCTTGTGACTAAATGAAATAAAAAATTCTATTTGACTTAATTGTGTATTATTAATACTTTCTTGGAGAGATCTTTGAACATTGGTGAATCGTATGAAATAAATGACAAATATTTATGTAAATATGTATATAAAAATCTTGATTTTTAGTAATACAAAGGGCTTCATAACGGCTGGAAACGAATAATTTTTAGGAATATGGAGATACCACTCAATGTAAAGAAAAAGAAGAAAGTATAGTAGATGAATATTTTGCTAAGTTACTGTAGCGTGTTCGAAACCGATTCTAATTTACTTTCTAAAGAATCAATATGCAGTGTTGGTAAGAATGTAACGTATCATGTTTAGAAGTCATAAAAGAGATCTGTGGATGAGGAACAGACGAGGAGAAACAGGAGGGATAATGTAATGGAAACACATACTTTTGGAAACCACATTTTAAATCCTGAAACATTTCCATGGGCAGATGGTGACCATGACCACAGTTTATTCGTTACAAACAGCAGCGTAACACTGAACAACAAACTCAAGAAATATAGGATACTAACGACATGGTACCTGAATCAGTTCAAAGAAGCAGAGGTTGTTAGCGCGTTCAAGAAGAGCATCAGATAACGATTGCATGAAAGAGGTGCAAAGAATGCAACAAAAGACGAGTGAGTAGCCTTAGGACTCGAAGTAAGCAATTGACAAAATAATTAAATAGGCTGAAAGACAAACTCAGTACAAAATCGTGCATAATGCACAAAATATTAAATGTAACTGGCGAAACGAGAAAATATGAAACTAGAACCAATAAACAAATTGTACAGAAACGAGCCTGCAGTCGAAGGGCATGAAAGCGAAGTAATGACTGAATACGAAATCAGGCAGTTTTGTAGCATATCCCCATACAATAATAATGCTCTATGCTGAGTAGCCAATAAAGGAAATCTAGGAGAAAATTGGAAAAGGAATTTTCGTTCAGTGAGAAGAAATAGTTTTGCAGATGGTATTTTAATTCTGTCAGAGAGAGTTACGGACATAGAAGAGCACTCTATGGAATGAATTGCGTGTTGGAAAGAGGTTTGACAAGAATAAGTTTTGAATAAGGATGGTGGGCCGTAGTTGCTTCAAATCATGTGAGACTGATGCAATAAGAAGAGCCAATGAGACACTGAAGCGAAAAAGATGTGATTTGCTATTTGGGAAGCTAAATAACTGATAATGGCTGGAGTACTGAGACTGCCGATAGCAGGAAACGCAGTTCCGAAATAGAAAAAATTGTTCACATGCAATGTAAATCAAACTATTAGAAAATCTGCTGTGAATCCGTTTGCCTGGAGTTTAGATTTATACGGAAGTGAAACATGCACGAAAAGTAGTTGAAACAAGATGAGAATAGAAAGTTTTTATTTGTGGTACTACAGTAAAACTTCAGTAAAGAAGTATGCGGACACATTTTAAGGCAGGAAGCGAACAACACGTTAGTAATAGAGAGATGTGTGGGGAGTAAAATTTTAGAGAGAGATCAATATCTGAATACAGCAAGGAAGTTCAAATGGAACTAGGTGACAGTAATATTTCGGTGATGGGGAAGCTTACATATAATAGAACAATATGGAGAGCTGCATTACACCACTTTTCAGACTAAAGACGACAACAACAACAACAGCAAAATGTGCTTACTTGAGTGCTAAAAGTCTGTATAATAATGCACAGTTCATGCTACTTCGGTTCGATCTGACTTTCTGTCTTTTAAACTGATGGCTTATACGTGTATTAAACGAACTGATTCTGAAATTATGCTTGTCGTTGTGATTTGTCTGATTATCTTACAATTCAATTCTATGCAGCACGGTAGTGAAACGTTAAAATCAGTAACCATTTCTTTTACTACTATGTTTTCCTTCATTTAGATCATCACACTAATGATAAACCACAACGAATCACTTAAATAACTGAAATACATGCATCGTAATTTTCAAAAGTGGAGCCAAAAAATACTGTGTGGGATAAGCTCTCTCATGGTATCACCGACTATAAGGTGCATATTTGACAGAAGAAATATGGTATGAGATTTTCCTGTCATCCAATCACTGTTAGCTACGGGGTCAACATTGTTATACTAGCTTTGTCAGCGCTAATGACATTAATTTGTCTGCAGGATTCCCTTCTTGCAATCATTACTCAACCTGAGAAGATACTGCGTACTCAATCTGTCTGTGTCTTGTGTAGATATGTTCAAGTGCGAAGACATTTTCAGAATGTTTGCGTAGCATGTAAATGAGGCGGGACGTGGGTACCAGCCCGGTATTCACCTAGTTGGATGTGGGAAACCGCCTAAAAACCACATCCAGGCTGGCCAGCTCACCAGCTCTCACCATTAAGACGCGATTTAATCAAAGGCTGGCTCGCCTCCCGGTGTCCCGGAAGCTGATGCTTTAGCACTCTCGGTTATCCAGGCGGGTAAACACTTATTACTAACGTTAATTTTAACCAAATGCTTTTAATTACATTTCACTTATTAACAATGGGAAGAAGATTTTATTCTCTGGCTGTCTTTACTGTTATGCAACAGGAAAGCTACTTAAGCTTCATTTAAACTGACAGTGGTGCACACAGATAATTTAACACAAGGCTTGCATTACATTATTCCTAGGATGGCACTAAACTGTGCGAAAGGTGCTGAAGCAACACTATGAGAGTCGAACACAAAAGAATTTCAGCAGCCAGCGAACGACACCTGAACCACATGTTACGTCATCAATTTCTTCTTCCGTGTCGCTTTCGCTTATTGCCAGGTTTTGCGGTGCTTGCCACCGCACAAGACCTGAACCATGTCTTACCTCGTCCGACTCCTTACCTTTCTCTGCATCTTCTTCTTGCTCCTCCTCCTCTGGCAGCAACTCCAGCAGCCGGCGTTCTCTGGGCACAATGTCCTCTGCTCCCTCCTGTGGCGGCGGCTGCTCGAAACCCCCACCTGAGGAAGAATAAACGTGACAGATGAAGAACTGGCATTTGTACTGCTTATAAAGCACATGTGATTTATCGCTGTTTACTGGGCTTCCAACATTCTGAGTTTCAGGGATCTACTTTCGTACGCAACCTAATGGTCTGGTATCATGACTACATACGAATTACATACACGAGGCACCTTCTAAACGGATAAACTCTCCTCTGTCTTGCTTTGTCCTCTACAATGCTACTTCGCAGAGTCATTTGCACGACATCGTAAACGATTCTCCCTTCTGCCACAATGACACTGGCTTACTGTTTATATATCATTCTTATCCTTACGCTTTCTCACAGAGCGCATCACATATACTATTTCTTCCTCAAACCACAAGATCAAAATTTAATCCTATATCAGGCAAATTCGTTTCTCTTTGTAGAGATATATGCGATATATCTAACCGGATTAATGCTATCAGAGTGTTCATATACTTTTCGTCTCAGTAGTCTCCAAGAATAGTATTATCACGTGACAAGTATGTAGGTGCCAATTTGCCCTTTGCCTGGTACATCGCTAAGAATGAGATTGTTTCGTGGTTGTCTGATATCACTATGCAAATCAATGGCCTGATGACCATGTATCAACTGCTACCATTTCTGTTCTAAGCATATAAGTCACATTAAACATCGTACGTACTACATAATCCAAGAAATGAGGGAATAGTTGTCTTAGTACTACGATGAGAATGGAGACAGAGAAATAAAGTGTTGAGGAACACCAAAATTAGAAACAACACCTTCTCGGTGCGTATTCCCAAAACAGATTATTCTCCCTCCTTGACTATTTTCAAGCTAGTGTGTAGATAATATCCCTCCACAAATATTCCTCAATTACGTAATGGCATCAGTCGCTTCCACACCTCAAATATGTCTGTGAATACATCACAATTTAAGTATACTGTTTACAATGAAACAAAAAAATTCTAGAATCTTCACGGTGCACAAAATCTCAGATTATGTACTACGGTCTTGAATCATTTAGTACCACTAGAATTCACTTTAGATTCAAAATTGTACTCTAGACGAGCTGTGGGTACTTACAGTAATATTCCGGCAAACCTGGCCAGTCGCCGTCCCAGGGATTCTCTTCTTCTTCCACAGGATACTTACCGCCGCAGGAACCTTGAATTAAGTTAAGAACTGCCTCCAGCTCATCCCTGGAGTAACTGTGTACCAGTGGTACACAGCGAGGGTCCTTCAAACCACCTCCTGTCTACAAAACAATAAAATAATATGTGAGATTCAGTGAAATATGTAATCTATAAGAATATTTTAGCAACGTGTGTAAATCCGTAAAACGAACTACAGGTGTAGTGATATTCTCCTAAAGCACTATTTATAATGCGAATGCACACAGAAAAGCAGAATATTATTCACACAAATGCTGATGAAACAATTTTAAAGTCGATACTCACAGGTTCATGCTGATTACATGCATAGTTCGGAGATAGTAAATTTGTAATTGACAAGCCAGCAACGGCCATACCTGTGTACAGACCATTGTAACGTGAATCAAAAAATTATAATTTTTTCAAACACGTGTACCGGAACGGTAGAAAATGAAAAAAAAACATTAATTGAAATAAATATAGTCGGAAACTTAAGAAATAGAGGTGCGAACGTGGATACACAGGTAACAGGTAGACCTAAAAGTGGGAGGGATTCAATATGGGTGCGCAATTTGTGTGTCTACGTGAATACATTTATGTTAACTCGTATTTATCTACACGCCTTTACATGCATAAAGATACAATTACTCACAGAAGACTTCCCTACATGTGTTGCCAATTCATATCGAGTGCAACGATTCTAACACTAACGGTCTTTACGAGCGTTCACATCTATCTAAAAACAAAGTAACGTCAACGTATCAGAAATAATAGAAAATTCGTAATTCTCATTAACCTGCTATCAGCGTTTTTACTTCGCTTCATGATATGCAATATCAAATTCTGTTTAGATGCCACAAACTCCCGTAAATGCAGTACAACAAGAATCACATGCAACTAATACCGAAGGAATAAGAAAATAAATAAAGGTGACGAATCGCTTTGTGTCGCTGGAAAAAGTGTAATATCGCTGGACGATAAGCGAAAATCGTTCGCCGCATCGTATCTCGATCTGCTAAATGCTGGGCAACTGCTTAAGTTGTCATGTCATTCGTTACAATATCAAATGTCGTACTCGCATAACACGACGTACAGGACATATGTAGCTTACACACACTTAAGTCAGAGCCGAAATGGAAATTTGGCTTACCATCGTTCGCACAAGAGCACTCGGCTCGCAAGGCATCGCATCGGCAATCTTGAGCCAACTGACAGGGATCGTTTCCCCGGAAATGAATTTACCGATCGTCAACTGTCTTCATTTGTTGCGTGCGCAATGACGTAACGCGGGTGCTATGTGCATCCGATTCAGCGAGAAGGCATGTCGTATGGGAACTGGTTTCGCATCTGCTAGAACAATGTTCTGATGTGGAACGTTAACACGAGATAGTTATTTCACTGAATGCCTGGTTTTACCAGTTTTTGTATATATTTTTGTGTTTCGCAGAGTTCTACTTTGATATTGTATTACAAGAAATGTGTCTAGCGAATATAGTGATTCAGGATACTAATGCACCAGCATTGTCCGCCGAATGGTGTACCGAAATGTAACTCACAGATTTCATTATTCGTAATAAGTAAATCACCTAATTTCTATAATCACTTTGACACAACTTGCCTCTTAGATACGAAAACGAAACTATGGTGGTGCTGTAAATATCGACCAGTCAGTAATTTCCAAGAATGGCCTATCAAAGCCGCGGGCAGTAAACGATAGATATCGGAAGTGCGATTCTAAATCGATCACGTGACGGGGAGGGGGGCCTTATGATGAATTATTTTTGGGATGCTAGGGAAATCCAAAAGATTTATGACAGTAGTGAGTGCGATGTCTCGTATTGAAGGCGTTTCTTCGGCCGATTGCCTCACGTGGAAGAATCTAATTCCATGGTTGTGCAATGTAGAAAATTGTTTGAATTTTTATCGGAAATGTGACACTCTACCTATATTTTTGCGTGGCATTGACAGAGTTTACCCATGTTACGGCAAAAACGGAATGCTTCCCGTAGCATACATATCAAATGGACTTTCTCATGACGACAACGTTGACGACGAGTGAGGTAAGTCGTTTATTTGTAATTACAACTATTTTAGCAACTCTCTTCTCTTGTCGTTTCTGTAGCGACTACTATAAACATGCTCATAACGCCCGCCACCACATCGCGTAATCGATGTAGAATCGTAGGTTCGATATTTACCGTTTGGTACCCGCGGCTTCGATAGGCAAACATTCTTGGAAATTACCGACAAGTCAATAGAGCAGTCCAACTCAGGACACTACAATGTCTCTGTCGTTAGGCCTGCATCGATAACAGAGGCCACGGGAGTAAACATCGTGTCACAGTCGAGACAACATATTCGTCTGTATTCCGTATTATATTCCACATTCTTCAGTGCCTAAGGAAATAGCGCATATGTAATCCCTGAGTTCGTGTCGGAGCTCCAGGCTACACGAGCCGTGTTACTCTTACCGAGAGAAATATACAAATATTCTTACTCTATGTTAGCCTTTAGCTCCCAGTCGCTACGTAAAATTGGAAGAATATTAAACTACTAGTAAAATGCGGTCATCAACTCAGCACATGTACAATGACGTATTACCGACTGTCATCAAGTTAAGGTATGAACAAAAGTACTAAGTATTATTTGTGAAAACTACGTGAATAATTCCAAGTTTCTCTTAATTCAGACGGTAATAGGGTGGTCAAACATGGAGAGCCTCCATTTCTGCGCACAAATGTTTTGATTGTTGCTTATAGACACGCACGCTGCAGTTGACAGCATTGAAGACCACTGGTCTGGTAAGCAACGTCCAGCACTGAGGCAGCAGTTAGGAGACTAAGCTGGGACTGTTGTCGCTCCGTGTTGGAGTTGAAGACTGGGAAGACCACTGACCGGCTAAAGGAAAATTTCCCCCGAAATTAGAGCAGGCAACGACACACTTGAGAATTTTCTGAAACGTAGGTAGAACGTGACACATGGGAGTGTTTATGGTGAAAAAAGTAGATTTCGCATAAACCAAACTGAGAATTACACAGGAAATACTTTTTCCTGAGAGAGAGAGAGAGGGGGGGGGGGGGGGGGGAGAGGCATGCAGTGCTTGCCTCAAGATGACAGTATATTCCAATACGTTGTGAATGTCAGTTAAGCAAAAGATAAGTCGTTAATTGATGGTGTGGTTGAATTTGGAATTTAGTGGATGGAAGGCCCATGTTCCAAGTAGCAGTGGATAGACTGGCAGGAGTGGAAGAAGACACCTGATAAATTCGGAGATTCTTATGGTTGTGTTCAAAACGAAGCATCAGTGAAACTTTTTTATGTCCATGAATCGAAGCGAGCCAGAAGGTAGCACTGCGGCGAGCCAAAGACATTTTCCAGGAAATGATTCTTTAATTCGATTATCTTCCGACGCCATCTTTATCAAGGCGTTGAAAATTTGATAGAATGATCGTTTAGATTATTTCACTTTTAAAACGCATTTCCAGTTTGTTGATTCAGTAACTGGAACAACGTCACTGTTTTGTGATTCCACCATTGTAGTTAGTGTCCGTCATTAACCCAAGGGCATTATTACCTGTGATATGGGAATTTATCTATTCCATATTACAACCGACTATACCTGGATTGATTACGTAACCGAATTGGTATTATCAAACGAACCCACTACATTATTTTGTAATCGTAATATAAATTTCGTTTTCATACTCATAGTAGTCTCAGCAATCGAGGTAGCAGCAACAGCACATTTTATAATGCTGTCTGTTCTGTGATCCCCGTTCTCACAACACACCTCTAATAGACAAGCTGAATGAGGCTGTCATGATATGCTTTCCTGTAAACAGCGTGATGGTGAGACAGACAAGGCCACGTGATTAATGTCTGTGCTTTTGTTACCTGCAAATAGTAGCAATAGTGTGTATCGTAAGATCCAGCATCTTGTTAATCTAGCTGACAACGTCTCAGCAACTAACGTCTGACATTTGATGCTACGCACTCGGGTAACAGTACTATGTCCCTCCCTCCCACCTTGCGGATGTCTTAGCCGTTGGGATAGAGACGCCCTATTTCACTGTGCTCATACTATTTAATTGTCGACACATGTGCAGGTGGAGAAGAGCAGCGTGTGTACCGTTCGCCATTTATCACTGGATGAGACGTTCGAAGTGGCCACCGCGACATGTACAAGTAGAGTGGAATACTGACCAACAGGAAATCATTCCCTGCACACAGGGCTTCCGTCGCAGCAGGTTTCGTATCAAGAACACACAAGAATTAGATTATGAGATACAGACGGCTGTTAAGTCTTCGAACAAAGCTCGGTCTGCGAATTAGTTAATGTACTTTTCCATTCGACGTACATACCAGCATATTTCGGTATGTGGAACTATGACTGAACTGATGTACAGTGGTGACGTCCTCGACGCTTAGTTACATCCTTGTATCGGTCCAGTGGTAGTGTGTATCCTCGTACATAAAAGTGTTCGAATACCTGCTATTTGTCTTACAGATCAACATCTGCAATAGTGTCCAAGTCATCATCTGGATGTCCCCGTCTAAATTGCAGAGGACACAGCGAGTTCTTCTCATGAAGTGATCTGATACTCGGAGTACCATTTATGTGGTGATCATAAATCTGCAACGCAATTATCGCCTATGAAATTGTCATTAAACTCCAATGAGCTGGAAGTTTTCGATGAGGTGGTTGACGTTCCAGACTTGAGTCTCACAAAATACTTTCCTCACGTGATCCATGGTAAACTAGTAATGCATATTTCGTGAGATATCCTACAAAAATTTTCTTTCTTCATTTCTGAAGGAATAAAACGGAATGAATGTTTTTCGTGAAATGAGTAGACTATCTAAACGAAGAAAGTCTACTATCTCTGAGTATTGTTAGTACAGATTTGTAGCCATAAGGTATTAATGTGAAAACTATCATAAAACTAAAGTATGATCACTGAGTAATGGAGATATGCTTGTAGCGATTAATGGGAAAGACACGAAAATTTATTAGCGGCCATATTGTACAGATGTGGAAGACGTACTTAACATGCACAAGAAGCATGAATTTGGGGCGCTGGAGCTAATGCTGCGAGGTGACATGTATTGAGCAATATATATTAAATATCTTATAATTATCTAAAGCAATTGTCGTAGCCTATGTGAGTCTTCAACGTCCCCTCTTCCGTTATTTACCACGTCAATTGGAGACAACAAATTATCGTAGCTGCTACTGTGTAGTAAATAATTACGTTGCGAAGTTAAGTTGTGTTTGACGAATTAATTCGCACATATGGCAGTCTTTAGGGAGTGGGTGTTGGCGATGTAGTCTCAAAGGAGAAATGCACTCAAATTCAGAGGACGGAGTTTTAGAGAAGTCTCCCGATAGGTTAGATGAGTGTGGTGGAATTATTCTCTGAAAATAATGCAAATTATTTCTGTTCAGACTCATTCATAGCGGAATAGCATCTACAGTTACAGTGATTCATTAACATTATTTCTTTAGTTTCAATGAAGGATGCTTCAAAGTACATAGTGTGTGGGGAGAAAAATAGATTAATTCTGGAGGAACCGAAACCAATCATTGGAAATCATTCGCTTGGTAAACATTTAACAGTTGGAAATATTAGTGGAGGGAAATACAATGTATGGGTGTTGTGCTTGCTGGTAAAACGTGCATATTATCAAAATATATGGAAAATGTAAGAAAATAAAATCACACAGACAACATTGTTCCACTCCATATGCTTACTATGGAGACAACGTTATACTTTATCGTAATACGGACAGTATTATGCAAGTTATACTTACACAAAGAAAGAAAAGCACATTAAAAGTACTCTTAGTGAGATACTGAACATATCATTATACTAACATACACATCCCGTCGGTTGGAAATGTCCGTACAATTTGCTGTATCTGTCGACATTGAAGATATGTGAGAATAGCCTATGGCAAATTTTGGAAAATACGAGTTGTGCACGTTAAGTTAACAGTACACTTTCTACTATAAAATCAACAATATACTTCAGGCGTTAGTAGGAAGAACGTCTTACTGCAGAAAATTATAGTGAAATCTCAAGTAATATTTTCTGGAACTGAGTTCCATATGTCTACAAAGCAAAATCCGTTTGATAAGTTGACGTGCTTCTTACATGTAAAGTAGAGGGATGATATTATTCTCTTCGTTTCAGCGTGGTGCGAGTCGTTTATATTCCACTGTGTATGTGTTTGTCTATGAGAAAGATGTGCCTAGAGCCATTTGCTTCATTATACTTAAGTTTATGCGATTATTTTACGACCAAACATCTTTTTCGATTTTTATCTGACATTGGAGGTTAAATTATGTTCTTTTGAAAAGTACTTAGGAAAAGTACCAAAATAAGTTTCATTTGTTTTAGGCATATGTGGGTTTAGGATAATGCATGCTCTCTCACTGCTTAGAGCATCAAATTGCATGTTTTACATGTTATGGCCCACTCAGGGGATAGACAGGAGAGCTTATCTAAGCAAAATGCAGACATCATCGGTTCTCAGTGTAATCACTGCAATTATCAACTGCGAAACCTGTGATACAAGTGATCACGTGGACATATGGGCATATACCACAACGAAATTAACTCACCCAAGGATACTAGTGCGAACGTTCTCCAAGAAAATGTCTTCAGGTAATTCAAACCGATATACAAACGGTCTGGGTTGATGATGATGATGATAACTTCCTGAACAGCCTTAACGGTCACTTTGCGATAGCAAAATTTTATGCAGTCACAGAAATGTGTATCACTGCTTGCCTTATGATTCCTCCATCGCTCACCGATAATAACGCAATTCTTATGAGAAGTAGGTGACTTAAACCTAATAGAGCATTCTAAGAAGGAAACCGGTGCGCATTAAAACCAAATGTGATTTGCCTAATGAAGTGACCAGTGTCCCTGGTTCCCCTGCTAGGTAGCACTATTCTCACCTCCACTTCGAATCTAACTGGCGACCACGGTGCCGTCGCAAACACAGATGTGCCTTGTGTTTTCAACCGAATCCCATTCACGCAAATGTCTCGTGAACATGGTACTCTCCATGCTCTGACACAAGTAGTTGTAGCTATTAATGTCTTCTTTTATTTTAATGCATATGTTTCTCAATAAGGCATGCATGTTAAAACTTTGTTGTACGCCAATGGTTTCCCTACAATTCATCCAAGTAAGACACGCCCTGACGACGACAAGTTGCGGTATCGGATGTGCCTCGTCCGCTTTCTACACAATTGCTTCCACATCTCAAAACGTCTTAAAATGTCCAAACAGAAGTGGATGGAAAAATTTCTCTGCCTTGTTTGTTTTGCTGCACATGTGTACTATGTAAGATGTCAGATCTCGCTAATAGTTAATTGTTTAATACTGATGTGAGAATTTTGAACCCCAGACAATATTTATGCGAGAATTTTGAATGCCAGACACAATCACAACATGACACTTTTGTGCTGCTCATTAAAGAACGTGATTTCACTTTTTGCAAAATGTTGTGATTATTTTCATCACTGAATAGATACTTCGTATTACTTAATGACAAATATAGGTGCAGGTGACATATAAGAGTATCAGACCATCACACTTTCCTCCCAACAATAAACCTTCGCACTCCCACACATTCCCCTCCTCTTCCCCACCCTCCATCCATCAACCTACATTCCTTGTAAACTGTGATACTTGGTGCAATCTGAATGTACTTCTGTTTTACGTAAATCCCTTTGGTGAATGGATTTAGCAAAAAAGCTTACCACTGCTAGAGAATGGTAAGACACCAATCACTGGAGTGTTCCATGTGTCCCAAAACATTTACAAAGGCTGGAGGCTGCTCTCGGACACGTCCACTTCTCTCAGGACATTATTTCACCATAGCACTTGTTTAAATAAAACATTTTGGGTCTCACAAATAGAGAACAACTAATAAACATGAAGATAAGGCATCTCGCAGCTGGTATGACTGAAAACCTTGCAACTCATTCAGAAATCGAAAAATGGTAAAGCAACGGTCTTGATGATATGAAAGACAAAATGCATTGGTTGCATAAGTTTTCCCACTCTGCTTTGCACCTAGATGACACACTTACCGCTACAACCCGTCACTGATATCCTCTTCACCATTTACCTTAGTAGCTCAGTGTCACGGCCACAAACGTCAGTTCGGCTCCACTGCATTATAGTATGATACCTCACAACACGATGCACAGACGGCGACAATATAGACGAGAAGCTGGTGTTGCAACGTGTGGATAATATCCTGGTGCAGCTAATCTGTGCAGTCAAAGTGCCACAGCTGTTAACAGTAGTACGTACTGAAAGGTTTCAGCTGAAGTTTCGGTTGAAATAATTAATTGTTGTATAATATTCTTCTCAATTACTCGTTTATGAGAGCCCTTCTATCGCTTATTGCCATTATTTTTTTCAGTTCAGTTAAAATGGTAGAAGCTTTGCTTGTTCTTCATACCCAGTATCCGCTAATTTAATCGTCAGAACAAAAGCAGAAGATCAAGTCAGAACACTTGATACAGGAAACTGATAGCGAAAGTCTGACTCTACAACCAATACAGATAATTTATCGCTGTGACACCATACCAGTTCCTGTTGGAGCACTTAATCAAATGTTCAAACGTGTGTGAATTCCTAAGGGACCAAACTGCTGAGATCATTGTTCCCCAGTCTTAGACATTACTTAAGCTACTTTAAACTAAGAACACACACACACCCATGCCCGAGGGAGGACTCCAATAACCGGCGGGAGCGGCCGCGCAGTCCGTGACATGGCGCCTCAAACCCCAGGGCCACTCCGCGTAAACAAAATTCTCTTTTATGATGTTCATCTATATGACTACTCAGAACTTCACACTTAAGTGCTCGGCAGAGGGTTTATCGAACCACTCTCATACTATTTTTCTGCCATTCTGACGTCGAATAGTGTGTGGAGGTGGGGAGGGGGGGGGGGGGTCGGGGGCTAGAGGAACACCAAAGTGTCAGTTCTGGTTTATACTATTACGATGATAATTTCTCACTATGTGGGTGGACGTCAAGTAAATGTTTACGTAACTGGAGAGCTAATTTGGAGACTAAGTTGGTGGAAGGTCTCGCTGCATCAAGAAACGCCTTTGTTTCAATGACTGCCAGTCCAGTTCACGTATCATATCCCATGTCCTCCGCCAATGCTATCTGGTAAGGATCCCACAATGCACAGCAAGATTCTGGCAGGGGACGTACATTCTTAGTATAAGTATTCTCTTCAGCGTATTTGTTGCATCTTCTGACTGTTTCGCCAATTAACTGCAGTCTTAGATTTGCCTATCCCACAACGCCATCTACGTGATCGTTCCAATGTAGTTAGTTCGTAACTTTTACTCCTAGATACTTTGTGCAATAGGCAACATTTAGATTTGTGTGATTCATCTTGTAACTGAAATTTAACAGATCCCTTTTAATACTCATGTGAACGGTCTCACACGTTTTATGTTTTAGGGTCATTTGTCAGTTTTCACACTGTATTGATATTTTGTCTAAAGAACTTTGCTATTTGTTTTGGTATTCTGATGACTTTACTAAACGAAAAACAAGCTAAGATGACTGCTCAGATTGTCTCCTAAATATTTAATCTGTGCTGAGTTGCTGGTGTGGAGGAATCTCACAACAAGAAAAACAAATCAGCCTCAATTGGCACAATATGACGTTGTCCAATTCTGTTTGCATACCATTTATTTAATCAGTTTGTGGAAGACATGGATCCTGCCCTCCCCACTTCTGAATTGGTGGGAAAAAAGGTTGGAGAGAAAGGTGCTGACTTAATTTTTGGTGGGAAAAATAGCCCACTCTGTTTGCACCACCCTATCAAATTAATCCTTTCACAATTTGCAAGAGTCAAATAAATCAATTAAAACACTCATGGTCACGCTACAAAGTTTCATCTTCGTAATAAAACGTATTTTTAATGTTTGAGAGACACATATACATTATGCAAATCAAGTAATTACAGTTAAGCCTAAAATAGAACACAGAGCTAAACATATCCACTGATGTTTGGGAACACAAGGAACTGCAGGAGCGCCAGGAGACGTGGCTGTGCTGGCCGGGAGAAGGCTCGAGACCTGCAGGTGTGTTGGCCGTGCCGGCAGCTGCCTCTCTGCCCATCTCCCGGTGTCCACACGCCAACCGTCCACAACAGTCAATGGACTAAGGGACTATCAGTGTAACTGCTCACCTGTCAACCAACCAGTTTACAATGGAGGAATAATCGTCCAAATCAAACAACGCCATATTGTACAGATTTAGGATTTTCAACAGAGAAGAAGGTCCATTTTATATGCTCATATTTTTGCGGAACGATTCAAAGAAGAATGAAGTAGATAGTTGCAGTGAACAGAAGTGATATAAATCAGTCAGGAGCCTTATGAAACTGTCAAAGTCTTAATATCCATATGAAGTAAGCAACTTTTGTTTTCCAGTAGCATATTAGAGAAGTTGCTGCATGCGTGTTATTGTGAGAAGTGAAATTTGGCTTGTAAACTGATTGTGTCCAATTTTTGTTGCCCACCTTATCATATTGATTCTGATTTCCATGTAACAATCAAAGAATTCACACAACACGAATGTTTGGTTCTGTCGATGCTCAAGCAGCATACCAGTTTGCTATTTTGACACTCAAGAGAGCGCTACGAGGGACGCCGCTGGACTTCTCCCACAGATGCGGCCAAGAGCCGATTAACTTAAGAACGTCTCTTTGTACCGGCCAGTTGCAAGAGGGTATGTCGCATCTTCAGGTCCACCACTGACCGCATAC
This sequence comes from Schistocerca americana, assembly GCF_021461395.2. Classification (NCBI taxonomy): domain Eukaryota; kingdom Metazoa; phylum Arthropoda; class Insecta; order Orthoptera; family Acrididae; genus Schistocerca; species Schistocerca americana. Next base: position 93,159,561 of record NC_060126.1, on the reverse strand, counting down.
AGGCCTCGCTAACTCCTAACACACTGCGAGGCCAGCAGACGTGGCTTGCGTACGGAACTCCAACTGCAATTCCACCCTGACATACACTTCACAGGTTAAAAAATTCACTGTACTTAAACCGAGACGGGCAGGTTGTCCATCCACCTTCAACTTCTCGCAGGAAATGTAGATTCTTCGCTTTTGATTGTGTTATTTTAGAAGCCACAAGAAAACGGAGCATAGATCCGTTTTCACATCGTTAAATTATCGTTAGTTGTTGTCAAAACCCTGTACAACAACATAGCATAGATTATACATCATCTATGTATTATCTCATCAGGTAGAAGAAACTCTTCTTATCAACCTGATGTCTGCTACGTTCTTCATTACAGCTCTGGAATATTACACACATTTTTTGCCCATAACAGAGTGCTAAGAGCATGCTCCATCTCTACTCAATGATGCCTTCTCACTTTTCAACCCTCTTGAGGTATCCAAATGCCTCAGTATCTAGAAAATCTATTACGTTATTGAAATAGCAGCACCGATTTGTTGTAAATATCTAGTTAATACTGCATATTACTTCATAAATTTGGGAATATAGCACATCTTATTACGATGCCCGTCTCTTTCTGTGTAGGTGGGAGATGGTTACGCCTGACTACAGCTCCAAATCTCTAACCATATCTATTGCACTCTTGCCCTCACTTGCACCAGGCCAGTGGATGCAACTGATATCAAATTGATTGGATAAATGATTACACAGTACTGCGTAATCACTCACAGCAGCCAGATGCGGCCCTTCACTATACTCTCCGTCTAATGTGCTGTACCACCCCTCCTGAAACTGTACCCAGGTACAGTGTTGTTCTCTAAGCTTATTGCGCTGTACTATCAGCACGTAAGGGCGAAGCTCATGATGGGCGGTTTGTGTGTGTGTGTGTGTGTGTGTGTGTGCGCATGCTCCACCTGTTCAGTATATATTAATGAGAAACAGGAATCCAAATGACAAACACTTTCAAATGTGTGTGATGTCTTTCAGAGATACCTATGTGGTCAATTTCTCTACTTCATCTCTGTCAGGACCGAGAAACCATGTCGGCTAAATACAGGTGATAATGTGATGCCAGCAAGAATATTAGGTATAAAGAGTAAGTAAGCGTCTAAAGAACCATGATCGAACAATATAAGTTATAACTGTCTGACATTAAAAAGGGCTGTTTTGATGAAGCAGGTGTCTGGGACATCGAAGTAGTTGCCAGTTCTTACAATTCGTTGCCCTGTATCTTATGTTTATTTTCTTAGAATTTCAAGGATCTAGCCACTTCCTCATCGGAAATCTACCTTCCTCGCAGCGGCTGTGTCGCAGACTCTTCCTGCTCCTGTAGTAACTTGATATAGAGATCCCTCCACTAAAAAGGATCTTATTTTTATGGTCTAATTTGTAACTATGGAAATGGATTGTAACGAGTTTGATTCTGCTTAAATGTTGTGGTATTTCTTAAGTACATTTCAAAAATCGATATGGGATGTATATGGTGCAAAAAAACATCAGTTGTAACCCCTTGTAGGCTAGTGGTTGATATATTGATCACCTTTAATAAGTGTCAAACAGGGAACTTGTTATACTGAAAGCTGGCCCTTAACAACACATTAGGTGTTCGTAAATGGATTACTTGAGTCTTAAGGTACCAGCTTTCGTTATATGAGGTTGTTAGAACGTTCTTATTGAGATGGTAGCCGGCTAGGAGAACACGGTCCACGTGAAATGTGTCTTTGCCGCCATTTTGTGTGCGCGACGTATATTCATTCATGTAAGGATTTGTTGATCAGAAAATTAGTTAAAAATAATGTAGGAAATTTATTGGGCTAATAGTTGTGTTTTGCATTATATATATGTTTATACATCCTCAATACAAAACTCAAGTAATAACACAAAGAAATCCAATACCATGGTAGCAAAATTGGAGAGTTGTTATTTACGTTTTTGTAAACGTACTCTTGTATCATATATGTACGAGGGACTACACAATTTTTACTTTATACTTAGATATCATGCCAGTAATTCACATTGCATGTGAACTGGAGTTAGTGTTTGGTTAACGAATTACTAGCAAATGAACTTTTGTATAATTTAAAATGACGTATTCTCCGATTTCCTTTGTAACGATGCATAGAATGACGAATAGATATTCATTTCAAGAATTGGAAGAGATGTCAGCACAGGTTTTCCAATGTTTGATAGATGAAATAGACGATGATCAAGCTGCTGATTCTGAGTATGGAGATGATTCAGCTGCCGAAGATATATTCCCAAATACTGACCGCATTATTAACAGTGGAGATAATTCATTCCATGACTCTTGCAGTGACATCACACCCCCATTATCTCAACAAACATGTGTATTCCTGTAATTGATAAGGACAAAGACGAAAATGAAGAGTGGGATAAACGTGACAATGCTAAAATAGGCTTAACGTGCAGTACATTTTTTCAAAAATCTTTACTCATCCACCCCTTCATAATTCAGTACATTTTTCGAGGGTTTTCAAATAAACGTCGATGTGAATTTAGAACTCCTATAGCTATCTTCTCACTTTTTATTTTTCTGGCATCATCTTAGAACATATTGTCAGAGAATGTAATATTGTTGTTAGTCAGAAAGGTACTGATCTAAATTTGACCACAACAGAGTTGAAAGCATTCTTTGGTGTATGTCTTATAATGGGCCATTGATTTCCAGACATAAAACATTATTGGTCATGTGATTCTAATTAATCTGTAAACACTGCAGCTTCACTTATGTATGTCAGAAGGTTTTTTGAGATATTAAATATTTTGCATATAAATGATTCACTAAATAGATCAAAACATGGAGAATATGTGTATGATAAATTGCATAAGCAACACCTTCTTCTTTCCCATCTAAAACAATTCTTTAAAAAGAGAAAGACCAAGCCAATCTCCCAATATTTATGAAAGCATGCTGGCGATCAAAACATGGAGAATATGTGTATGATAAATTGCATAAGCAACACCTTCTTCTTTCCCATCTAAAACAATTCTTTAAAAAGAGAAAGACCAAGCCAATCTCCCAATATTTATGAAAGCATGCTGGCTTTCAAAAGTAGGACTTTCCCAAAGCAGTACATGTCAATAAAGCCAACGAAACGAGGATTAAAAATCTGGGTTACATTGTGTAGCATTACAGGGTAGTGTTAACTTTTCAGGTTATGTAGGCATTTCTCACTTAAGGAAGGAGGGCCCCTAGGAGGGAAAGTGGTTTTGTCCCTGTAAAAAAACTCCTCACGAACAGGAATTGAAGGCCCAGAGGAACCGACTGGCCGCCGCGTCTTCCTCAGACCGTAGGCTTCACTGGATGCAGATATGGAAGAGCATGTGATCATCACACCGCTCTCCCGGCCGTATGTCATTTTCTGAGACCGGAGCCGTTGCTTCTCAATCAAATAGCTCCTCAGATAGCCTCACAAGGGCTGAGTGCACCCCGCTTGCCAACACCGATCGGCTGACGAGATGGTGATCCATCCAAGTGCTAGCGCAGCCCGACAGCGCTTAACTTCGGTGGTCTGACGGGAACCGGTGTTACCACTGCGGTAAGGTCGTTGGCTTCCTGTAAAAACCATTCCAATTTTTGTGTATTGCATATTTTGACAGATATTTACAAATTTTCCATTTCTTTCAAAATTATTGACTAGTGAAGCATTTGGTTGTGGAAAAATGCTCCAAAATAGAAGAAATTTTCCTAAAATGTTACCGAAGGCAGACACGCAGATGAAATTAGGACAGGATGACTGTACTATGGAACGTGATATTTCCATATCAAAATGGAGAGAGAGATACAAAATCAGTTTTGATGGCTAGTGTAATTGAAATACAATGCCACACCAAAAATTAGTAAGTATCTTGGCCAATGAAATAGCTGGAGATTTTACTACCAAGAAGAAATATGGAACACAGACATCCCCAAAGTTTTTATCACAAATGCAAAGTTTATGGAAAAAATGTCTGAAACATTTAACCACAGATAGTGACAAATGAAGGGGTACATTTTTCATGCGAGGTTACGAGAAAAGGGGGTGCTCATTGTAGTAAAAAACAGCCTTCTTTTCTTCACCCATTTCATTCTAAATAAAATGTATGGCACTGCAGTTTGCAATATTTCATTGTGTTTAGGTCTGTTATCTTGTTTGAATATTGTAATCTGCTCCATTTTTGTAATTCAGTAATTAATTAATCTGTTGTATCGTCTTTGCATTCGAAATGTCACGTTTTTTTGCACATGTTTTTATGACATAAGAAAGTGCTCTTTTAAATGACCACCATCCACAATAGTCGAAACCTCACGCAATATGGACAATGGTCTGTAATTCAGGCACCTATTTTTGTGTGCTTTAAATTCCAAATTTATTGCAGGCATTACCTGTTAGAGTACATATACTATCTTGCTTTGAACTTTTGTTGATCTTAAAGTAACTGAGTGATCGAAATCTCAACCAGTACATCTCCATCGCAGTCCTCCCAATATCTGAAGGAACACGATTCCACAATTCTACTCTCGCTCCACTGTAGCACATGCCACATCTGCAGACCATGTGTGTTCACAGCATTTCGTTGCTTTAGAAATACTTCCTGTGATGACTCCCAAGCAGTTAATTTTAGCGTATCAATACCAAGCCCAATACGTCTTGGTGCATAACACTGCTACTGCCGAAGACATGAATCCTGGCACAGAACATGACCTACTTACCCGTCAACTGAGCCTCGATCTATATGAAACTTTGACGCACAATTTTCCCCACTCTATCTGAAAGTGCCCAACCATTATACCTCACTGCATATCACGGTTTCCTCTATATTTTTGAGGTAACGTCAGCTGCTATACCGACATAACACGCATAGAAACGTTTATGGTTAAATAATGTGTATTGATGAACAGCAACATCGATTCGACTGGTCGACACCACAAAGTCGCTATCTACCGGTATCTGTTCATGTTATCCGACTGATCCGCGAAGCAGAGGCGTCATTTGGACGCCGCTAGCATCGCAGAGGTGCATGAGGGGAAGAATATCTCTGGGAGAGATGATATATTTCTCCCAGAAATTTAGGGATGGATGAGGGTATATATGGAAGTATACAGGCAAATGTTTAGTCAATTTGCCTGTGAGATTGGGACAGATGGGTAATCGACAATACCTGTTCTTTGAACCCTCGACCACGCACTCTACACCCCCTTGCAGTTTATTTCTTTTAGATGGGGATGTTCGTAGGTGATGGAGATGTCTGCAAGCTGGACGACCTGTTGTGCAGCTGGCAGCTGACCTGAACGTAACAAAAATCTCTTGCATATTGATAGGACAAGAAATCCCGTACCCTGTCATCGGAATCGTTAACTGCCGTAAAAATATGCCTAGCAGTAATCATCTGGAGAGCTGAAATAGAATGCACATGTCAGGTTCGGATTCACTTGCTGGACTCTTGAGGGAAGAAAAGCAAACACTAAGAACTGTGAAGTTGGTGAGATAAAGCGGAAGAATATGTCAAGCTCAAATTCACCTGCATGGATTTTTAAGGGGTGTGTCGTCGATACACTAAGATGTGAATTTGTAGAAGCCGAGTTACAGCAAATACCGTCGGTTTGTCACCTAGAGACTGTTGTGCTACAATTCCGATTTAGGTGTAAGAGGTACAAACATGGCAGCTGTTGCTGGAAAAAAACAATGACGATTTGATCTGGTTTGTAACTGTTTGTTAATTGGCTCTCGATATACGATAGTTGGATAAGTGTGTAAGTACTTGATTTGCTTCTGAATAAATAATCATCACTTTGCACATGTGCACTACCCGGGGGTAGAATACAGCATCATGGTCGATCCGCTGTTCAGCAATACGTGGGAGTAGACACTGGGTAGTGCTGTGTTTAAGTCACGAATATCCCCTAATAATCTTGCAGTAGCTCTGAATTGTGCGTGGAGTTATCAGGTTGCTGCACCGATGTAAATGATTTAGTGGGTAGTGCATTGCAAGCTCTGCGACAGTTAGATTAGTATTGTGGATGTATGCTCCATTTAAAAAAGAAAAGCCTCTAACACACAACCACGGTGCGACTGCAATGAAAAAATTAGGGGCTGGTACGAAGATTTTTATTGAGAGACAACCAGCAGTAGAAGTTCCGTCTTTCGTTTTCTCGATAAATAAGGGACAACAATATCTATATGCATACTTCGCAAGTCATCTATGGTGCCTGGTGGAAGGTACCCTGTACATTGCTTGTCTTTCCTTCCCTGTTCTAATTGTAGATAAAGTGAGATGGAAGAAAAGAGTGAATATACACCTCCATATGAATGCTAATTTCTCGTAACCAATCTTTGTGGTCTTTATGCGAATTCAATGTTGGCAGAAGTTGAATACTTCTGCAGTCAGCTTCATATGTCGGTACTCTAAATTTTCTCAATAGTGTTTCTCGCCTTATCTCCAGGGATTCCCATTTGAGTTCTCAAAGCACCCATCCACTTGTTTGGCAGGAACCAATAGGAACACTTCAAGAGGGCTGTACTCAGACAGAAACCCCAGTCTGCAAGCTCATCCATGTTTGGGATGGGGCGGTGGTCAGGCAGGTATTTTGGTATTGCTCACTGGGTCAGTCCTCCCGGAATTTCTCGGAAACACACCTAAGAACGTTTCGGTTTGCAGGTGGGAGGAGGGAAACCATATTGTTCAACATCTTGGTGTTTACCCCAGCGATATATAGGCGCTCAGTAGTTCCGTGAAGGATAGGACAACTTTTCTGAGTCGGAAATCATTAACAGCTGTCCAGCACAACGAGCAGAGCGGTACAGGCCCCACGTGTGGGGGGCCGGGATTTGGCGGAGGTGTCATGGGGATGGAGCAGAAATGAAATACCTCGCTGCCCCTATAGAGCCCTAGGAATCAGCAGCATTAGTTTGGGAGCATTATACCGGATTTCTAAGTGACTTGGTTCCACTAGTATGACAAGGTAACCAAAAGGCAGTACGTAATTAGCGATGCATATCTTCAACTATTTGACGTCGGATACTACCCATTTTGGTATCGGAAGAAGTGACGACCTAGCTTTAGGAAGCACCCAGTGACGTCGTACAAGCGTCTGCAACGGTTACGTGGCGAGTCTACCCGACTGAAGGAAAAAATTTACTCACCATTTATAGGGACTCACATAATCAATTTCATTAATTATTCAGACAGTTAGATACCAGAGGCGTGCCTCAAGGTGGGTGGAATCGAGGGCGAGACTATCACAGATATGATACGCTAGATGGAACTGTCAGGAGTTGTCTCGCTGCAGCGAAATCTTTTACGAATAAACATTTAAATATTATGAACCAAAACATATAGATTAAAAAATAAATGCTACTTTCTAACAAAACGGGATAAAGAGGCGTCCCGACAAATCCATGGGGACAGCGGGACCGCAGGTTGAAAAATGGTACTGCCCCATTCCAAATGGGATGTGTGGTCACTTTACTTAAGCAACGATCACTTTAAATATCATGAAATGATCGTTGTAGCAAGCAGAAATCTACTGATACCAGTCTGTGAATGCTGACCCCTACTTTGACCGTAGCCGAGGTTGGAATATTACTACACATTGGTCAGGGGCCCTGAAGATGGCGTAATAAATCACCGAAACTTGTAGCCCAATAAAATTAGACTTAGGAAATTAGACGGCTGAAAGGTGTTTAACTTCACATTCTGCACTGAGCAGCCGAGTCCCGTAATCATCCCTGAAAATACAAAATTGTTGAGGCTTTCGTGGCCACTTGTTGACAAACTGCCTACTGGCTTCTGTTTCGGGTTCTTCGGCCGACGTTCATCTAATGATTTTTCTGACGTTTCGCCAGCACGAGTGGCTGGCATTGTCAAAGCTTCACCCTCCATTGCCGGTGGTGAACTGGAGCCGAGCTCGCGGGCGTAGACTATATGTACCTGGCGCGCCAACGTCCGAGGGCTTCTCCGCGGTCATTTCCGGTGCGGTTCTCCTCTTGCTACCTGCGACGGTCGTTCGCTGCAGTACGGGAAGCCAGGATCCGTTTACGTTAAGGCTTTCCTCTTTCTTGTTCAAACTGTTCGCGTGTTTTTGTATTTCCATAGCTTCTCTGAACAAGCGCGTGTGATAGTGCTTCTCTACAGCCAGAATTTCCGTGTCGGCGAATTTTATTACGTGGTCGGTCTCATTCAGTGCGTGCTCTGCCACGGCCGATTTCTCCACCTGCCCCAACCTGCAATGTCGCTTGTGCTCTTTGATCCTGGTGTTAATGGATCGTCCAGTCATTCCGACATAAACTTTTGCGCATGTGCATGGTACACGGTATATTCCCGACATTGCAAGTGGGTCTCTTTTCTCCTTCGCCGATCTAAGACACTCTTTGATCTTCCTTGTCGGTTTGAAAATCGTCTTTACGCCATGTTTGCGCAATATACGGCCGATTCTGTCCGTCACTCTGGGAATGTAGTGCAGAAAGGCCGTACCCGACAATTTCTTTTTCTGGTTCCTTACTTCGCCGAGTGTTTGGCTCTGTTACACTTCTAATATAATTTGTGGAGTACCCAGTGCTCCTCAGGACAGTTTCCAGGTGTTGCATTTCTCGTTTGAGGTGTTGCGGCTCACATATTCGTCCTGCTCTCGTTACGAGCGTACTAATCATGCCTCTTATCTGGCTCGGGTGGTGGTTTGACAGTTTGTACAGGTATCGGTCCGTGTGTGTCGGTTTTCGATACACACTGTGTCCCAGGTTTTCGCCGTCCCTTGTGACCAACACATCTAGAAATGGCAGTTTCTTGTCCTTTTCTACTTCCATGCTAAATGTAATGTTGGCATGGAGGCTGTTCAAGTGTCTTAGGAAGTCACCGAGCTGTTCTTCACCATGGCTCCACACCACGAAAGTATCATCGACCTACCTGTACCACACCTTAGGTTTGCAAGTCGCCGAGTCCAGTGCCTGTGCTTCGAATTGTTCCATGAAGTAGTTGGCCACCACTGGACTGAGAGGACTACTCATGGCGACGCCTTCCAGCTGTTCGTAGAAATCGCCATTCCACATGAAATAGCTCGTGGTGAGACGTGCATGGAAGAGCTTTCTGATGTCTTGCGGGAAAATGGAACCGATGTGCTCCAGAGCGTCACTGAGTGGCACTTTCGTAAATAACGAAACAACATCAAAGCTGACCAGGATGTCGTTTGGTGCAAGTTTCAGTTTCTTCAGCTTCTCAATGAAATGTCCTGAGTCCTTAATGTATGTGTCGGTCTTCCCCACGTGTGGTTGGAGCAGAGAGGCCAAGTGTTTTGCCAGTTTATATGTCGGTGATCCAGGAGCGCTAACGATCGGTCTCAGTGGAACGTTGTTCTTATGGATCTTGGGTAATCCATACAGCCGCGGTGGTGCGGCTTCTGTGTTGCGCAGGTTTCTCTGTATGTCCGCCGGCAGAGAAGACGGCTTTATTAATCGATTCGTATTGCGTGTGATACGCTGCGTCGGATCTGCGCTTAGTTTTCGGTACGTCGTCGGATCTAATAGGTCTCGGATCTTTTGCTCATAATCTTCGGTCTTCATTACGACGGTCGCATTCCCCTTATCGGCAGGCAGTACCAATATACTCTTGTCGGCGTTGAGATTCTTAATGGCTTGTACCTCTTCTCTCTTCAGGTTGCAAGCTGGTGGTTTTGCTCGGCGCAGTATCCTGGCTGCTTCAGCGCGTATTTCCTCCGCCCTTTCACAGGGAAGGGTCCGAATGGCTGCTTCGGTGTTGGCAATGATGTCCTCCATAGGTATAGTTCTCGGGATGATAGCGAAATTCCCTCCTTTTTGAAGAACAGACACTTCCTCTTCGCTCAGTTGTCGTTCAGTGAGGTTGACCACTGTGTGTGACATGTCGGAAATCGCCTTGTCGGTCTGCTTCCGACATCTTTCAAACTTTTTCTTCTATCGCTCGGTGCAGCGCTCGAGTTCGTTCTGCATGCTCCTGTGAGTGATGCTGTCGATCTTGTCCCAGTCGTCTCGCTGCATTCTGCTACTTAGTTGGTAGAAAATGTCCAGTAGTTCCTGATCCGTTCTTGTCAAGTCTCTCCGTGTTGTATGTACTCGCTCACGAAGAAAAGCTCGTTCCATTCTGTCGTAGATACGATGTGCTTGGGCGGTGGTGAATAGGCGCTTACATCTCAAGAACTTCGGTGTAGCGCGTTCATCTCGGCACCGTGACAGAAAGGCGAGAGAGGGCATCAGCCGCGCTTTCTTCTTCCGTCGTTGGTCAAGGCGTCGATACAATCTGCAAATCTCCTCCCCGTAGAGGCGTAATACAAAATTGTTGAGGCTTTCGTGCCCACTTGTTGACAAACTGCCTACTGGCTTCTGTCTCGGGGTCTTCGGCCGACGTTCATCTCATGATTTTTCTGACAGAAGCCAGTAGGCAGTTTGTCATCCCTGAAAAGATGTACGTACAGAGACTATGCGTAAATCCGTCCATAGCGGCGGCCTGAAGGTGGAAGGCTCGCCCCGGGCACCTAGCCTGGGGGGCCTCCAGTTATCGAGGGCTTCGAGACTTGGAGACTCTCCAGGACCAGACCATTTCTCATCATATGCTAAACAAAGTACAACTATGTTCAGCAAATATAAACTTATTATCAGGCCGTGGCAATTGTGAATGGGGCTATGTTTAGAATTTTTTGTGAAACGTTGACTGAAAGAATTAAAACCAGTTGTCTGCTAGAGGCAATTATTCTGCATGAAACATTTTTGATATCTATGCCATCTGCACAGCTGTGCTATAAGAACAGTATAAAAATGCACGCAAAAATCCACTATAGAACTTACAGTGATTTGTTAATTCGTTAACTAAAACTATTTTCGCGAAGACTGTACGTAATTATTATGTAATTTATTTAATGAATATGAAAATTCAGCTAGACGAAATAGAGTAAAGCCATCTAGATTTGAGCAACGGTTTTTACCAACTGTCGACATCGAGATCATCACTAGAGGCATCTAGACTTCATATGCCGAAACTAATCGTATAAAAACGTTTTGTAACATTTATTTCCAGCTGAATACACCCAAAATCGCAAAAAAAAACATAAATATATCCGTACAACAGAGAAATTGTGAGGTGATTTATTCAGTAAAGGGAGCGTTATTTCTATTAAAGAATAGAAAACTTATTGTGGTAAAATTAGGTTATAATTTGTAACTTCTTAGGTGACGAAATGAAGATGGTAGCCGCTAAGGGATACAAACATGGCAAAATATTATGGAATAATGTGTGACAGCACTCCTGATAAAAGCAAAACTGTGAAAATGAGTCATATAAGCATATATCTAGAAGATAATATTGTGGAAATTCGAAAATCCTTCTTTGTTTTTTATGTCGGGAAAGACTGTAGAAGATATGCCAAAAGATATTCAACAACAGCTGGAAAAAGATAGGCAGTATATTGCGTTGTGCAAGGCTCAAGGTTATTTCAACACCGCGTCAGTGTCGCGTGTACGTGGAGGAGTACAACGAAAAATTCAAGAAGTCAGTCCAAAAGCTTTGTTGAGTCCCTCGGCTAAAACTTTCTTAAATCTTAATATTGTTATGCGGTCTCTCTGGCGTAACTTGTTTCGGAAATGTCAAGAAGCTATAGTCATTCTTCTCGTCTTCCACGTATCGACAAGAATTGCGTGGGGGAAAAAAAGATTGAGACAGCCTCATGAATCCATGGAACCTGCACGTCAGCAGTGGACTGTACAAGCTGGTGGAGACTTTATAATGGAGTGGGGTGTGTGCAGTTGAAGTGATATGGGGCCCCTGATACGTCTAGACACAACTCTGACAGGTGACACATACGTAAGCGTCTTGTCTAATCACCTGCATCTATTCATGTCCATTGAGCATTACGGTGACCTTGGGCAATTCGAGCAGAACGATGCGACACCCCACCCACACGTCCACAATTGCTACAGAGTGGCTCCAGGAACACTCTTGTGAGTTTAAACACTTCCGCTGGCCGCCAAACTCCCCAGATATGAACATTACTAAGCATATCTGGAATGCCTTGCAATGTGCTGTTCAGAGTACATCACTCACAATCCAGTAATTCTTGACTATTTATGTGTCACCCGCATCTTGGGAGAAAAGTTTTCTAAACTGAAATCAGTAGGAAAAAAAAGCTATCTTCGCTCTACGATGTATCAAAAACGACTAGCCAATCCGTACATTCTATCAACTGAAAGAAAAGTTTCAAATTGAATGGATTTCAGTACATTATTGAGAATTTCAGTAAAATAATGGCACGGGAATACAGTAATAATATTAATAATAACTGTTGTCTTTCATTAAGGTTACGAAAGTAAGTGATACTATTATTGTCAGAGCTTTGCTTCCAGATAGGCAATAAACTGCCCAAGAAATTGGTGTAGGCACGCGTATTCAAATACAGAGATATGTAAAAAGGCAGAATACGACGCTGTAGTCGGCAACGCCTGTATCAGGCAAGTGTCTGGCGCAGTTTTTAGATCGGTTACTGCTGCTACAATGGCAGGTTGTCAAGATTTAAATGAGTTTGAAAGTGGTGTTAAAGTCGGCGCACGAGCGATGGGACACAGCATCTACGAGTTTGGGATGAAGTGGGAATTTTTCCCCGTACGACCACTCCACGAGTGCACCGTGAATATCAGTAATCCGATAAAACATAAAATCTCCGATATCGCTGCGGCCGGAAAAAGATCCAGCAAGAACGGGACCAACGACCACTGAAGAGAATTGTTCAATGTGATAGAAGTGCAACCGTTCCGCAAATTGTTGCTGATTTCAGTGATAGGCCCTCAACAAGTGTCAGCGTGCGAACCATTCAACGAAACATCATAGATATGGGCTTTCGGAGACGAAGGCCCACTCGTGTACCCTTGATAACTGCACGACACAAATATTTACGCCTGCCTGGGGCCGTGAACACCGACATTGGAGTGCTGATGACCGGAAACATGTTACCTAGTCAGACGATTCTCGTTTCTAACTGTATCCAGCGGATGGACGTGTATGGAGACAACCTCATTAATCCAACGGCCGTGCATGTCAGCAGGGGACTGTTCAAGTTGGTGGAGGCTCCTTATGGTGTGGAACATTTGCAGTTGGAGTGATATGGGACTCCTGATATTCTAGATACGACTCTGACAAGTGACACGTAGGTAAGCGTCCTGTCTCATCATCTGCCTCCATTCATGTCCACTGTGCATTCCGACGGACTTGGGCAATTCCAGTAGGACAATGCGACACCACACACATCCAGAATTGCTGAGCAGTGGCTGCAGGAACACTCTTTTGAGTTGGGAGTCCTTGCAACGTGCTATTCAGAAGAGATCTCCAGCCCCTCGTAGTCTTACGGATTTATGAACAGCCCTGCAGGATTCATGGTGCACAGCACTACTTCAGACATTAGTCGAGTCTATGCCGCGTCGTGTTGCTGCACTTCTGCGTGCTCGAGGGGCCCTACTCGATATTAGGCAGACGTACCAGTTTCTTTGGCTCCTCAGTGTATAAAATAAAAAGTAATTTTCTCATTCCACTCTGTATTATTTCTTTGCAGCCCACTTGATCTCCCCCGTATGTTTAAGTGTGTATATTACAACTGCGGGAGCATAGAGTACACTCATTACAAATACTTGATATTTTTGACAGTGACTACATCCATGTTATTTTCTTCTTTTTTTTACAAAATGTACATTACAAATACATTAATTTCTGAGCAGAACGGGAGCCTCATTTACTTTCGCGGAGAGCTTCATTTTGTTTCGCTGCTTCAGGCATCCGATGCTCTTAGTCCACAGATTTACACAGCGTAAGCGCTGGCGGGTTACGACTGGTTTACTGTTATTAACGTGGGCTGGATGCCACTCCCTGAATGGTTGATTTAGCAGAAGCGTCTTTTCTGCCAGCGAGATCAGTGGTGTCGGTAGCGATTACCCATGCTTTGTTTAAACAACACAAATTTCTCTATGATTGCTGGGGGGACGGCCTAGCGTTGCGTCAGCTCCTCGATTTGGTTCGCCTGTGGCGAGAATCCAACAGTGTGGGTCAGCGGTCGTCAAATTGGGGCGCAGGACCGCATGCGAATCAAGAATCCGTAAGGCCCACGGTTCTCAGCCTTCTTTCGTAATAATATGCATTTAACAACTAACAGGCGAATACAAAAACATCAACTAACTTTTAGAACTTCCTAAGAGCATGGTTTTCAGAGCGGTAAATGGCGCGATCACTGCAGGGTTAGGGGATATGAGACGAGTAATGTTATATTTTTTGTCTTCCGTACTGACATACCACGGGCGCTGCTACGGTCTAAGTTTTTGAACGGATGTAACGTGTACTCGCCGACGCGCATCTCAGACACTGTAAGGTACGCTTCAAACGCACCACATATTTGTAACAAGGAGTATGAAATCAAATAAAGGCCGTTGTAATACAACGCAATGAGTAGGAGAAACATAACGTTCAAAGCATTTAGTAAGTATTTGTCATCGTGTCTCATACTGCATAATACACTTAAATGTAAGTGCAATTATTATTATTAATCAATTAATCATCCACATACATAGGCAATAAAACAACACTTCATAATGCAGTTACAGTCACAACTTCTTGGTCGCTCAGAGTGGCACCGTTCTGAAGCGCAGAACCATGGACATGAAGTGTTTCGAATGGTGCCGACTTTTAACGATCAGTACCCGGGTGCCGGCGCTAACTTATCACGTCTTTGATGCAGCTCGTCTGCTAAGGACTCACAACACAATAATTTTTACAGGTTACCAGTTAATAGTAAGACCAGCACATATGCGGCCAGAGACGTCAGCCCACAGTGTCACTATCGATCGTTCAGCTAAAAAAGTCTGGCGACGACTGAGGCATGACTTACAGTCAAACAATGCAAAATCCGGGAAGGAATGTAACAATATTAGGAAAAGGATTCACACCATATAGCGCAGATGCTGAGTCGCAGATAGGCCCATCTGCGACTGAGCATATGCGCTATATGGTGAGTAGCAACTTTCCTTTTCATAATATTGATAGCGAGGGGTTATTTGTTTATGTATTTCAGTGTGGTATCTTAATGGCATTTAAAGTCTTTGCACGAGCTTACTCATTGTTAATATTGCGCTGTGGTAGTTGGTTAACATCTTATTTAGGATAGAGATGTCGGTATTTAGCAAAAATCGGTGTAAATTACAACACATTGCCTCAGAATAGCAATTGGTTATGAGATTACTCTGCCCAGATGTAGTGGCTGTTCTCTGCTGGCGAAATTCGCGTAATTAGAATAACAAGTATTTACCCACACCCTACATATGCTGCATTGTGGCTGGGTGAGAGCATCACGACGTCGATGTGACATGATGTGACATTGACATAACACGACGTTGACGCGACGAAAAATTGACGTGATATCGTGGGACAAAACTCGCTTGGTTAGAATAATAATAAATTAAATTAATTTGTTATTATTATTTATAAGAAATAACCCACACCCTGATCCCAAACATGATACTTTCCCTGTGGAGCACAGAACAATATTGGCATCGCCCATTCAGTTGCTCTACTTATAAAAGATATGGAGGATAGGAGGGGGATAGAATTTTTTGCTCCAGCGGGGAAGGAATGAGAGAAGGGTCTGTGGGCATCAGCATTGCCAACTGTACGAATTGGATCGCACATATACGATAGTTTGATATGGTGCACGATCATACGATCCACCCTTCGGATCGTACGTCCATTGTACTATCTTTTGAAACGCTTACTATTGTTGAGATTTCATCTTTTTAACGGTTTATTTAATTTTTGACAGTTAGTTCCAAAAATACAATTTCGAGAAGCTTGCATGCCATTCTGCCCAGCCGTGCGATTCCCAAATTTCATTACGCGGCAGCTGCAAAAGTCAACTGGTTATTCCCAGAGACGAATCCCCTGGGGAATTCTCCGTATTGACTGCCTTGCGGTCTGCGCGGTGCTCATACGTAAGTGGAAATGATTACCGTGACCTTTTTGGCTCAGGTGAGGACACTGAGTGCTTCAAAAGGTGTTGCTTAGTGCAAAATTGTGTCATTGGAAACAGAAGACAGTGATATTCTTCTTCTTCTGTTGCATATCCACCAAAGGATGTTGGCGATCACGTTTTCTCAGCCTTTTCTATCTCTTCCAGCATGGATCAATTCGCCGGCGTTTCTTATTCTTGCCCACTGTCTGATGTTGCGGAGCCATGACATTTTTCACCTGGCAATTCCTCTTTTGCCCTCAGTCTTCCCCTCGATTACCAGTTTAAGAAGGTGATACCTTTCATTTCGTATCACATGGCCTAAGTAAGCTGTTTTCTTACGTTTGATTGTGGTTCAGTTTGCTGTCTCTTTTTACTATTCTCAAGATCTCTCGATTTGTTTTTCTTGCTGTCCGTAGAATTTTAAGTATTCTTCGATATAGCTACATCTAGAATGCTTCCAACTTTTTCACAGTGTTAACTTTCAACATCCAACTTTCAAAATCATACAAAAGCACTGACCACACATAGCTCTTCATAAATCTAACTCTCAGGTTAAGAACAAAGTCAGCGCTAGTGAACACTTTGTTAAATTTCATGAATGCACTGCGGGCCTTCTCTACTCCGCATCTGATTTCCACGTCCGATGACCAATTTTCGCACAACCACGTCAGCAAGTAGTTAAATCTGTTCACCATGTCTATGGGTCGATTATTATACATTAATTCTGCATTTTGATGCTGATCTGAATTGCGAGTGACTATCATAAAATTATTCTTTTTGGTGTTGATACTGAGACCCATATTCCTGCTGTGTTCTCCCACTGCAGTCAGAAGATCTTGCTGAACGTTCATGTTATCTGCAATTAGGACTGTGTCATCTGCGTATCTTATGTTGTTAGTCCCTACCCCATTTCCTTTTATACCTACCTCACAATCTTCAAGCGCCTCCTGGAATATATGTCCTGAGTAAAGGTTAAAGAGGAGAGCTGAGAGCACATTCCATTGTCTAACTGCTTTACAGATATTTTGCGCTTCTGTTAACTGCCCTCCAGTTCTGACCTCAGCAGTTTGATTCCAGTACCGATTTTCTGTACAACTAATATCTTTTCCGCCCATGTCCAGTCTTCTCAAAATTTGTACAAGTTTATGGTGTTGCACTCTGTCAAACGCTTTTTCGTATCCTATGAAACACAGCATTACATTCTTCCTCTGACCGTAGCATTTGAACAAATACCTGCTTTCCTCGCACCTAGACCCCGTCTGTAACCAAACAGTGAAAATCCCATATCCCTTTCTCACTTAGCTGTGATTCTATATTGAATGATCTCAAGAAATACTTTAGGGTATGGCTTATCTGGCTAATTAGTCTGTAGTCTCCGCATGTCCTTGCATTGTTCTTCTAGGGCAAAGGAATGAAGTGTACGACAGCCATTTGTCAGGAAATTTACCCGTCTTATAAATTTGATTAAATATTTCTTGGAAACCTGAGATGACGTTTTGATCTAATAATTTCAGAATTTTGACTGGTATTTGATCTGGACCACCTGCTTTTCTATCTTTTGCCGTTCCTATTGCTCTTCTGATATCATCTTTTGTAATGGCGGACACGATACACCCTCGTCATCTTTATTTTCTGTTTCAGGCTTTCTTACGATAAATACCAGCCGTTTTCTTTATGTTCTTATGTAAGTTTAAGTCGTCATGTATTTGCTGCAGTCGTTCCAACTCTTTACATTGTTGTGTCAGCCAGTTATTTGTTGCTGCTCATATCTCCTTTCTTATGAATTTCTGCATGTCCCTGCACTTATCCTGGTTCCTTTCGTTTTTATATTTTATTCTTTTTTTCAAATAATACCAAAATTTCGTCTGTCATTCAATTTTTCTATCGTATTGTCTACGTTTATATCTGATCCTTCTTTTAGTTGTGGTTTCACTGTATCTGTAATTATTTCCTGATTTTTGTGGTTACCCTGTTTTTGATATCTTCATTTTTAATGCGATCATATTCTATTTTCCGCTGTGCATGTTTTTTGACATTTTTAATTTTTATTTTTATTTCTGCTACTAGCAGGACATGGTCTGAGGGAACATGGGCTTCCAGATAGGTGCATGCCCTCGTTAGCGAGGATCCAAAGCGCTTGTTAATCAGAATGTAATCTATTTGACTCTGAACTATATCGTCAGGGCGATCAGCTGGAGCTCTCCATATGCACAAGCGACCAGGTGGCAGCTCAAACCAAGTGTTTGTTATCTTCATCTTTTCCTCTTGACAAAATTGACAAAGCCGTTCGCCTCGATCATTTCGTATCCCTAGTCCATATGGAACGACCAGTTCTTCAGATCTTCCCTCTACTATTCTAGAGTTAACATCACCCATTCGTCTCATGTTCTTTTACCAGCTTAAGAAGTTATTTCAACTCTTCGTAGAATACCTCAATTTCATCTTCTGTTGAATCTGATGTGGGCGCATGTACTTGGATGATGCTGACATCAATTGGAATGGCATTAAGTTTAATTAAAGCCATTCAGTCTGAGTGTGGGAAGAAATCTACTAGAGACAATTATTCCCACGCTTTTCGTCTATTGTGTTGGTTGCCTGAATACTAGATAGTTCCTCCGTGAACCTCACACATTCCAGCTTCTGGCCACCATGTCTTTGCCACTCCTAGAATATTTAGCATAAGTCTTCCCGTTCCCTGTATTAAGATATGTAATTTCCAGATTCATATAAGCTCTGTACGTTCCAGGTACCGATCCTTACTTTGTTTCGAAGAGTCATGTTCCTACTCTCATCAGCATTTCCCAAAAATCCGACTCGGGAACTATTTATGCCACCAGGAAATTTTGAATTAAATGTCCTTGTCATTTTGGCTTATTTGGTTCTCTTGGGAATAATTGTCGGAGGCGGTTTTCCGTTGCCTTCCTCCGCTTGTAGTAAACAGCTGCTGTTAAGCTCGAGAACAGACACTGTCGGGAAGCCGCTCCTCTGGAGTACAGACGCTGCCCACGCTGCTAGTTGTGGTCCACCCCCGGTATTTCATTTCCCCCGTACCGTACATATCTGGGAGGCATTCCCCGATCCTCTACCTGGGGAGGCGCCCGATGGGGGACCGGCAACCACTCACGGGAAGACAGTAATAGTGTAGATTTCTGGGGAAATGTTTCCCAAGAAATCCTCAGCGGGCGTGTATAGATGCGAGAGGCGAAAACAAAAATATAGAAAAGTCTGTGAAACTAACCCTGAATTTAAAGGTTTGTTATACAATGTGAAAGTGTTAGATGTAGAACCTGTAACGTAAATTTTGTGTCTGACTTGTGATGTGTTAAAAACATTCTAAAAGTGAAAATCGTGTCAAAAAAGTGAAGGTAGTTTAAACGCCCGCTAAATCACGCAGGGCTAACAGGTAATTTGGATTGTGTCAAGGGCCAAGGTAGTTGCGGTCGGATTCAATTCACAATTGTAATTTATTATCATTTAGTTCACAAATACAGTTTTCAAAGAAATAAATTTGCTTCACGGATGCAGGCCTCCAAAGAGATGCTTTACAACAAGTTCAATTTTGCAAATACATGACACACAGTTAAATTTACGAATATGATATATCGTATACATAAATGAGATCAGCATGCAGAGAGACTGACGGCCGCCGGATTAAATCTTAAAATTTCCAAATAAACTATGATGATTACTGAAGGCCTCAATGATTTAAGATGCCAACAGGGCTGATGGCCCACAAGGTGCCCAGAAAGAGATAAGCAAACGCAATATGATGGCTGAAGGCCGCAAGGTTAAATTCTGCAAATTAACAAAATATATATTGCAACAATTGGTAGAACAATACAGTAAGTTTGAGAGGTCGCATGAGCCCCCTCTCATATTTTTCTGAGTAATTGGATCTTCCTCTCTAATTGCATGTGGTGAAAAGTCGCTTTCCCTTCACACGCATACTTGCCACGCAGCGTCTCTCGTCACGCGGGTGGTCCGTTGACAGGCGGGCACTGCTGATCTTGAAAGGGTTAAGCTGACGGGTGTGAGGGAGTCGAGTGAATGCTTTCCAGACGCCGACATTGTCAGAAGAGCGGCGGCGACACGCCCACAGGGGACTGATGGAGTGGCTGGGCTAGAGATTCCGTTACTTTGCAGAAACTTAGTGAAAACCGTTTCTGGCGGGCTACCAGCGAGGCGTAGGAAAGACTTGTGTTCCCAGGAAGTCTTGGCGGGAAAATTCCCGCGCTTTCTGCAAAATCGTAACTGTGATTGGCTTGCTCAGGCCATAGCTCCGTGACGTAGCAAAATCGGCTCAGAAATTGGCGCCAAGAATCTCCAGTGGTGGAAAGGTAGTGCTTCGGCAATAGAGTGGCATTTTCCGCCGGTTTTCGAGTTGCTGATTGGAACGTTTAACCATGGCCACTGTCGTGGGGGCGGGAACGTTCTGTGTTCGGTTTGTATGGGTGCTCTTGTGAGAGTCGACTCTCGCCTTTCGGTTAGAGTAGGTTACAAGACTGAGCTCTCGCTGCTCTGGACAGCCTGCCTTCCATTGGCTGCCTAATATACTTTTATTCAATTTTAACTGATTGACGAAGTTGCTGAAGTTTCGACTTCAACGTAACTTTCCGAGTACAGTTGGCAATTGAGCGCTCTGCGTACAAGCGGCCTATGTTGACTGTCTTGAGCAGCTTTGGCTAAAGTTGTCTGTATCGGAGTTACTGTGTGACTTAGCTTGTTAAAATCAATCACTGTACCATCAGTGATTGTGTGGCGAGCCTTCTTGGTCTCCCTCAGAGGCACACTTGTATTGCTAGGAAGTCTTTAGTCTGGAACAACCAGACCAGGATAATTTGTTTCGGGCTATACTCACGACATTATCATCACCACGACGACGGGAGTCGAAGCAACCAGCCATTGCCTCTGGTACGCCAGATCGTGTTCTTGCAGTTAAGAAGACAGCTTGGTAATGTAGGTCCGCAGCACCGGCAGATTAGTGATTTTCCTAGGTGATAATCAGAGCTCAGCAGAGCGCGCCTGTTCGTCTTTTTCTAACTTTGTTCTGTCTTGGGTGTTCATTGTCTGAGTTCTCACTACTATAGCAGCAATTAATGTTGGGCTGGCTGTGTGTTGCTCTTAAGATTTAAGTTGCAAGGAATTGTCTCTACATATCACTTCGTCATAAATGTCACAACCTAGTTTAGGGACAACTTCACCTTCACAGCATTAATTTGAGTATCCAATTTGAGCCAATTTGATGTATTGTAAGTGTTTCATGTCTTTTGTTTATTATTTTGAGTTTAGTCATAATAAATCATATTGTTATTTTCGACAGAACTGTCATTCTGTTAATCGGTAGAGCAACCCTTTCATTTCTCACTACGTTAATGAAACTTTCCTTTATTTAATTTATTTATCAAATTAAATTATTGCAGGTGCCAAACTCTTCTCTACTCTACTTGCAGCGTCGATTACAGTCAGTTCGCGTTTCTTTTTAATCCATGTGCAACAGCAAAAGTCGTTAGAATAGGGGGGCTTAGAGCATCATTTAAATATGAAGATTCTAGAAGAATTTAGTGTTAAATACACTGCTAGCCCGGCACCTCGTAAGTTTACACATCTCCCTTTGCAATACCAACGGCGGAAGACCCACAATAATATGTAAAATCTTTTAGAGGAAATTACAATAACCTTTCAAGAGCAGAGGGCGATAATGTTTGGACTTGAAGGAAACTCTGGGAACATGTTTCCAGGCCTGAAGGCCCGCAAATAACCTTGCTAAATTAAAAATATAAAATGCAGTTAAATTACAACAACGTTAACACTGCCAAAAGGATAATTAATAGAAAGGCACTCTGGAATCTCCAGTGGATCGGTCTGCCCTCGTTCACTTAGGCGAGACAGGTGATGAGTCCAACTACACTTAATTCGTGGAAACCCAACCAAGGGACAGTCACGGACCGACCGACCAACCGCTTGCTTGCTACGACGGAGTACACGAGAATTCAAGCCCCCCCCCCCCCCACCCAAAAAAAAATTAGAAGAATCACTATCCCTAAACAAACGCGTATGTGAACTGAGCTGCCAAAACTACACACCATGTTGAGCAGCAGCAACAGGTGAGGAAAGACACTGCCTAAAAACTACGTTAGAGGCCAGGGCAGGTAACCAGAACACTAACGGCCACAAGGCAAAAAATTCCGCTGGTGCACTTGACTATGGGTAAATTGATTTGATCAATTCCACCTGTTTTAGCTATCTCGAGCACTTCACTCGTTGTTGCTCACAGGAAAACCTCCACAACAGCAACGCCAGAACCAACAACGTAATGCTCAAAACCACTGAACCGTCACGTCCTGGGTCGGCGTGCGACGATGCTCGTACCAATCGGACAGCTCCAGACAGACTCCCATACTCCGCAGAGACCGTCAACGGCCCAGTCGACTACGCAGAACGGAAATGTCCTCGGACGAACCGACCGACCAACAATCCACCAAAAGTCAGGCCTGGCTTAAGTGATGCGTGGCGGCAACGGTCGGGCTGGCGATGTCCACGCAGGGCTCACTGCTGCTTCAAGCCAGCGACTGGCTGGCCCAGGCTGCGCCCCAGGCCCGTTGCAACTCCGTGGCAGGGCCCAACTCACGACCCGAACTGCCGCCGTCAACTCTCTTCCTCGCGAGTTCCGACTCACTCCACAACAGATGACAACCGGGAAGTCACAGCAGCCGAGCAAAGACCGATCCTATAAGAGGGGATATATCGATGCACGCTACTAGCGCCGATAACGGTGAGGGAAAACAGCAACTCAGTATCGCCAGTAATTTAAATCAGCATGGTGAGATTGAAATACGTTAAAACAGGGTGTAAAATGCCACATGGTGGGACGGCGAGCCATGCACGGCTCCACCTCCCCCCCCCCCCCCCACCCTTCAAACTTAACCCAGGAAGGGGAACCCCAAACCTGAAGTACATGAACTTAACTAGACTGAGGTGAACCCGATACTGCTTGCCCAAGCTGTTATCCCTAACCAAGAGATTGACTGAGCCTAATACACGTATAACAGAGCACGGCCCCCTAAAACGAGGAGGTTGCCCCCGTGCACCTGCCATCCATGGATATTGCGGACATAAATTTTGTCGCCGGGCCTATCCTTAAAGGTTTCGTGATTACGGTTGTAACACTGGGATTGCCTATGATGAGCTCTCAGTATATTACCCCTGGCCCGGTTCCAATTTTCCTTGAAGACCTGCGGATTAACCTGGGGTGGAATAAGATCATGAATTCCCCACAAGTTTGAAAGAGTGTAGGAAAAAGTCAAGGATGCAGGCGTAACTCGCGAGACCTCATGAATGGCTGTATTAAAAGCCAAACTGAGCCAGGGAAGACTGGAATCCCATTTGCTGTGTGTTTTCTGATGGTCAATAATCAAAGCGGATTCGAGATTGCGATTAACCCGTTCCGCAAAGGACCCTTGGGGATAATACAGGGTGATGGTAATACGTTTAACACTATTCTGGAAGCAGAAGGTCTTAAAAGGGCCCGAAAGAAACGCAGGAGCGTTATCACTAACCAGCTGCTTAGGTGGCCCGAAAACACTAAAAATACTAAGCAAGTGATTAATCGTGGTGGTAGCGGTAAGGTTTCGACTAGGAATAAGCCAAGTAAACCTAGAAAATGCATCAATTACCACGAATACATATCGACGACCCCTTTTAGTGTGAGGAAAAGGCCCCAAATAATCTATGTAGAGCTTGTGCATTGGACAGGACTCTCGTTCGGAACCCAGTCAGCCTTGTTGAAGGGCATTTTTGGGTTTAGCTACGTTACATAAGAGACACAGAGCTACCATCTGTCTAACATCTTTGTCCATGGAGGGCCAAGTTAATTGCCCCTTGATCTTTTGGAGCGTCTTATAAGTGCCCAAATGATCACCCACCAAGTAATCACGAAAATAACTGAAAACCGGACGAACCAAGGTAGCAGGCAAACAGATTTTTGACTGCCGAGCTTCGCCGACCTTCCTGCACAGAGGTCCCCTCTTAATCTCATATTCTTGCGCGAGCTCTCCTGCCAACACACGCTGCTTAATGCCAGCTGTTGTGGGTTGGCAAGAGAGCCAACCCGTTTTTGAGAGGAAGCCGAAAGACACGCGTTCTAGCTCACGCAGGCTGGCGTGAGGTCTGGAACAGGTCAAGGAAATTAGACTAGCAAAAAAGGACGTAGCTGTGGAATACTCAACTTTAATCCATAAATGGTGAACATCGCTCTTGACGGTACATGTTTTACAGCATCAATACTAACTGGTAATGGCGCCTTGCTAGGTCGTAGCAAATGACGTAGCTGAAGGCTATGCTAACTATCGTCTCGGCAAATGAGAGCGTATTTTGTCAGTGAACCATCGCTAGCAAAGTCGGCTGTACAACTGGGGCGAGTGCTAGGCAGTCTTTCTAGACCTGCAGTGTGGCGGCGCTCGGTCTGCAATCACTGATAGTGGCGACACGCGGGTCCGATGTATACTAACGGACCGCGGCCGATTTAAAGTCTACCACCTAGCAAGTGTGGTGTCTGGCGGTGACACCACACTAGCCCACACAGGAACCTGATCCTGATGGTGTGCAACGTCCTAAAACAGAAGGGGGAATTGACCTAATACGCTGCAGCTAAGATTGTCACAACCAAGCTGCTTTCCTCCAGTAGTAGACACCTCTTCAGTAAACATCTTGCCGAGGACATCCACCAAGACATTTTCGGAACCTTTAACATGCTTAACTTCGAACTGATATGCTGAAATACGCACTGCCCACCTTCCAATGTGCCCAGTCTTACGCGGCCTCGCCAATACCCAGCCCAAAGCTTGATTGGAAAACCCGATGCTCGAGTTAGAATCGATACTTCTCTAACGCAAATAAAAAGGCTAAGGCCTAGCACTCATAGACCGAGTACTTAAGCTCAGCATCTGTTAACTGCCGAAACGCGTAAGATTATGGTTGTCTCTGCCCCTCTAATTTCTGTAAAAGAACAGCTGAAATACTGGCATTAGAGGCATCAGTCTACATAATAAACCTTTTGCTAAAATCCGGTACCCCAAGAACCGGCGGATTAGCTATGGCTATTTTAATATGCACGAAGGCACTCTCCTGGGCAGGTCCCCACTCAAAACGCACACTATTACGGCGTAACTGATTTAAGGGTGCCGCCAGCTGAGCAAAAGTGGGGACAAAACGCCTAAAATAATTTGCATGCCTATAAATTTTTTCGATTCCCCGCTTATCAACAGAAGGAGGCAACGCCCTCAGGGTTTTCGTTCGCTCTTGATCAATACGAATACTCCGACCGGAGACTATATGCCCTAAGATGGATAGCTCTCGCTTAAACAGCGTTATTTTACTAGATTTGACTGTCAGACCAGTTTGCTATAACCTTAAAAGAACTTGCTGAATATGCTGCAAATGACCCTCGAACGTACGTCTGTAGATAACCAAGTCGTCCAAATACTTGTAGACACAAACTAACTTCAAGTCCCCAAGAATATTGTCCAATAAACGAGTAAGCACTGCCTCTCTGATGGCTAACCCAAAGGGAACGCTGTCAAACCCGAAGAAGTTCCAAGCCATGCAAAAGGCGGTGACACGTTTACATTCTTCAGCCAAAAGTATTTGATGATATGCCTGATTCAAATCGAGAACAGTAAACCAATTAGCCCCGGTAAACCAAGTAAAAGAATTATGAAAATCGAGCAAGGGTAATGACTCGAGTACGTCCTTGGTCGGCCGGCCGGAGTGGCCGTGCGGTTCTGGGCGCTACAGTCTGGAACCGAGCGACCGCTACGGTTGCAGGTTCGAATGCTGCCTCGGGCATGGATGTGTGTGATGTCCTTAGGTTAGTTAGGTTTAATTAGTTCTAAGTTCTAGGCGACTGATGACCTCAGAAGTTAAGTCGCATAGTGCTCAGAGCCATTTGAACCATTTGAACGACCTTGGCGTTCAAACGCCGGTAATCCACCACTGGTCTGAAATCGCACCCTAATCCTTAGGCACCAGAAAGATTGGAGAGGCATAAGTGGAAGTAGAGACTCTGATAACTCCCTCTTCCAGCATCTGAGATATCTTAGGCCGGAGTATCTTAACCTTCGGGGGTTGGAGGCGATAAAGAGATTGCTTAACGGTGTGTCACCGCACAAACGTATATGAAATTCAAGAACGCTGGCAACCCCCAAGTTATCGCTGAGGAGTTGAGAAAAACTGGAACATGTCGTGCATCTGGGATTCCCGACTGGGCGAAAGGTGGTCTAGATGAAATTGATTAGCAGCAACCACCACGCCGAAAGTCCCGAAGGTTCGGCCTACTCCAGCTTTTGCGCAATAATAAAGTCCAAACTTCTCACTAGAAGCAAATTTAAAGGAAAAGGTGCGTCCAGAATAATCCAAGATGAGTCCGGTTTTATAAATGGAACCACACCCCAATATTAGATTAACAGGGAGTCCCTTAGCCAAGGCTAAGAATACAGGAAAGGAAAAATCGGCAACTGATACACTCCCGTGAACTAGCCTTGCAAAGGCGGCACCTGGCCATTGGCCTCCTGACATCTCTGCACCGGGGACGGCGCCGAACGAAGTCTAGTAAGATGCCCAAATTCCAAAAACAATTCAAGACTCAGTAATGACAAAGAACTGCCAGAATTCTGGAGAGCGCAAATGGGCTCGCCACCTACCCGAGCACAAAAATAAGGCAAAAGGGAAGATTATTCGGGTATACCAGGGCCTAAAGGTTCGATGCCGGGTTCGTGGGACAACCCGGCGTCATCTATTAGCTCTAGGAGCGCGTGGCTGACCACAAGAGCGTGCCAAATGAGCTGAACTTCCACATCTTTTACTAATGTCTACAGATGTGGGCAATCCGGAATCGACACCCATGTCGCGTCTCGCAACCTCTCGACGTCCGTGGATCTCAATGGGTAATGCGGATGCTGCTATAACGGCATCATGGAGTTCTCTCCAGGTTTCAGGCTGCTTATCAAAAATAAAATTCGGTTTATCCACCGCAAGCATTCCCTTGAGGACGATAGGCACTAGTTCATGTTCCGGTAGTTCAATCAACAACGCCAAAGAGGCTGTGTGGACTCTATGAAGATACTGATATAACTGCTCATCACCCCGCTGCACTTCCCAAATGTGACGGCACTCCAGTTGTTTCCAAAACCCGATGGTTAAGCGCTGACTAATTTCAAGTCAACCTATTCGTTCCAAGGAAGACCCATCGGCCATGGCTCGTGAGAGGATGCTCTGCAACTCGCCTCTAGCTAGCGGGTACAGCAACGACAAAACGATGCGGTGCGTGCGCGAAAAGCGGCCTCGTGCTGTTCGAGACGAACCAGCAACCACAGAAAATTCTCTACTTGATCAATCCGCTGTACCATCAACTCGCTCAGACCCTAAAAGAAATAAGCCAAAGGGTTCGGCATCTTAGCAAATGCGGTGTTTTCTGGGTTCCTACCTTGACAACTCCATCTTCACAACATTTTATTGACTAAAATTGGTTGTCTTTTCTTAGGGCTCAACGTTCATTTCCTTTTCACGGAGTTAAGATATAGCGGTTCAAGTTTCGATGTGATCATAATTATACCCGCTCTCGTCGATTCCCTTACAAGGGTTTGAGGTAAATCCTGCATTACTTCCATTTAAAGGGAACAGCAAATTTCCTTCCCAATCCCCTGAATCAAACTTTTGGTTCGTTTCGGATGACTTTGTCGCTAATCTTCCTTCTCTTCTCTTTTTCCAACATTTCTTATTGACTGCAAGTATCCCACAACGGTTAAATAGTTGCAGTTCGTCCCATCTGCTAATTATCGTGTACGCTGACGAAGATCGCAATTGAAAGTTATAAAAAACATACTTTATCATATCCTGTTGCTCTTCCCCAATACGCAGAGTAGTCCACATCGAAATGATACTACTGTATACGGAAATATTGTTTTCTCACACGATTAATTGAATGCTTTTTACAGAACACACGACACCACCTTATTCATACCGCAAAACTGCATTCACCTTGGCACTATATCCAAAGAAACGAAAACGTCTCGAATCACAGACTTTTCCTCTTTTATATTCAGACTTTTATTGCTTAAACAGGACTCCTGAATATTTTCATACATGTAACAAACAAGAAATCGACTGAGATATTTATATAGAACATCAAATAAAAAGTGACATTACATAATTACACTGATAGCAACCAGGCTGACAAATCTCCTTATAAAATCTCTACGAACATATGCGCCGATTTCATTTTCGCCTGCAGTGGTACATACCATACTTCAGTATACCATGAATCATATGCTGCATGAGGAGTGTCCACAGCGCCTTTGTTGCTACACGATGTTCACTCGGTCTATTGAAGATCTTACGCGCCGCAAACTAATCTGAACCACACTGAGGATACAAAAGTCACGGGATAGCGATAAACACGTGTACAGATGGGGGCAGTATGGCGCACACAAGGTACAAAAGGGCAGATCGGTCACTTGTACCCAAGTGGTTCATGTCTAACGGCTTGTGACGTGTTTATGGTACACACGACGGGAAATAAGAGACCTTGAACGCGGAATGGTAGTTGGAGCAAGACGAATGGGACATTCCATTTCGGAACTCGTTAGGGAATTCAATATTCCAAGATCCGCAGTGTCAAGAGTGTGCCGAGAGTACCTGATACCAGGAATTATCTCTCACAATGGATAACGACAGAGAGCAGCGGTGTATGTGTAGAGTTTTCAGTGCTGCGGCGTGAACAACACTGTGTGAAATAACCGCAGCCACAGAAATTAACGCAAAACGTACTACGAACGTATCCGTTAGGAATGTGCGGCAAATTTGGCGTTAGTAGTCTATGGCAACACAAGACCCACCCTAACATCTTCGCTAACAGCACATCGCCTTCAACGATTCTCATGGGCTCGTGATCACGTCAGTTCGACTCTACAGGACCGGAATACGGTGGCTTGGTCACATGAGTGCCTATTTCAGTTGCTAACAGTTGATAGGGCGTTCCAAATGAGGCGTAGACCCCACGAACACCATATACAATGGACAGGGTCCTGTAGTCCAACTGAACTGATCATGGACTTGAGATCGTTCCTGTCGTCTACTTGGAGACAATTTCCAGCCATTCACAGACTTCATGTTCTCAAACAACGATGGAATATTTTATGGATGTCAATGTGCGATGTACCGGAGCACAATTGTTCGCGATTCGTTTGAAGAACATTCTGGACAATTCAGGCGAATAATTTGGCCACCCAGATCGCCCAACATCTATCCCATGGAATGTTTACAGGACGTAATCGAAATGTCAGTTCGTGCACAAAATCTTGCACCGACAACACTTTTGCTATTATCGACTGGTATCGAACCAGCATGGCTCAGTATTTCAAGAGGGGTTTGTTGAGTCTGTGGCATGAGTTGCTGCATTACTTTCGTCACCTCACAATAAATAACACATAAATTAAATGATGAACGAAAGTAGCCCGCATCTTTTGGAAAAGAGGAAGCTGCACTGATGGAAATAAACAGGGTGTAAGAATGGGAAATTACTGGGCGCGAACAAAGTGAGTGTGTTAGTTATGGTTTCGAATGAAGACAGCAGTGTGCGTACGAGTTAAATGAGATTGTAGTAACTGAAACTGAGTGTCCTGCTCGTGTTAACAAACTAAGCAAAATTAACACATTGAAATAACATTCAGAACGTGCATCTCCGAAATCGAGTAAATATAGATTTTCATTATAGTTTTTGTTAGTACCGTTTGGTTTCCAGGTATCATTTACGCCCATTTATGAGGGCAACGGAGCCGGGATTTTGATCAGAATAGATAGATCATTTGATTATTGACGCCTAGGACGTAATTCTGAGCATATCCGCTTGGGTTAAACAATACGAACTGATGGAAAATATCTTAGTGGTTATCAAAACAGTGGTATGAAATGGAAGTTATGTGAGGCATTATTTGTTGGGAGTGAATTGTATTTTCGTGACACGTCGTTAGTGCTCAGAGAATAGTTCTGAGGGACTGAGTTCATGGCTATAAAGGCGTTCTTCCAAGAATGAAAGGCTATTATGGGCAATGTTCCATTTATTTTGTTTCTATAGGAGATTCGTGCTATCACAATCGTTCGTGGCCGATGCGTGACTCGACCACTATAGAAAAACGTCGTATGGGAGGGATAATCAAAGGCTAACGGGTCAATTTGTCCAGAGAAATATTCTGCATCATCCACGCATTTCACAGCCACTTTCCACGTATACTGAAGCGTGTGGTTATCGGATAGCTCTGTAAATTTAGACAAATAGACGTTAAAGATCAGTAACCAGTAAATTGTGGATTCGGCGTGGTTGTGCAGGGAAATAATAATTTTGGAAATTGAAGAAGGCTACACGATAAAGAAAAGGAAAGTGATATGGGAGGAACTTTCTTAAATAGTCTCTAGCCATGAGTCTATTTGAAAATAATTGTGGAAAAGACATCTACATGTGAGTGATTGCTTCACTATCAACTCTCCAGACATACCAATATGGTTAACCACCACTTTATGCGCTACAGTTATGGATAATGAACGGCGATTAAAGAGCAAATAAAAGTTACATTATTAAGAACAGCACTAACTTTAACCTAACGGTTTCTGAAAGACATTCCACTTGCTATAAGAAGTTATGGAGGATAATAGTTCAAACAGTTGCACTCTCGAGCTGTAACGTAGCCGTTGTAAATGCAAATCTCGTGATTGAATGGAATGACATGAGACACCACTGCTGAAGTGTACGATGCTCAGTACAATGGAAAACGAAAGTAAAGTTATTCTATTAGAATTAATAGTACTAGTATAAAGTCAATTCCTACAAGAAGTGACTTTTCCTTTTTGACATTGTTATAAGTGTAAAGTAAAAGACATGTATGCCAACTGATGGATTAAGCTTTTGAGTCAATAAGTGTAATATTATTTTCTTAATGTGTGTGATTAAGAAAGGAATGACTTGCCTGGACCGCCAGTGTAGGATATAAGGTTACGAGTTGTAGTAACTTAGTTATTGATTAAGGTGTATGTTAACCAACAACTGAGTAAGTGTCAGTATATGAATATATGCGTTCATGTGAATGTGATTCTACAAGATTTGTTGTGTTGGCGCAAGTGTGCAACACCGTAAAGTTGGATGCAGTTAACCTGAAAGTATTATACTCGCAGGAACGTCGATTAAGTTTATTTCAGCAAAACAGCAAATACTAAAAGACTGAAAATCTGATGACAATTCTTCAACACTCATTTGAATGCTACGTAAATTATACTCAACTAAGCAAGAAAGCTGTGTTCACTCAATAATAATAGAATAAAGAAATCTGTGCGATAGCTGACATACAATATTGTTATGTGGATAGCCAGAGAAGTTCTTCAGATATGTTAGGGAACCCCAGTGAGGTCATTTTTGATGTCTGTAGTCTCTCACTTGAGTTACACTTCGGGAAATGACAAAACGGTTTGCTATCGCAAATGGGTAGGGAAGAGGAATCCCCTTAGCCCCCTCTCTCATCTCACATACCATCCGAAGGAAGAGGAACAGCTGTTAAGCATCTTACCCTTCATAACCGTCCATAATTCATATTTCACTGTCTTCACCAACGCTAGAATCAGAGCTACGTTCATCTCCCTACCAAAGAACTTGAAAACTCAAAGATGTATTGCCGACGCCCGCGTTGTCGTTCGTGGATTATTGACTATCATATCATGAAGCCACTCCATATCTGTAAACGTTCGCCGACCAGATCGAATGTTGGTCTATTAGGACCAAATTCCAGGTCGAAGTCGACTAAACCACATCTGACTTGCTCTAGCCATTAGTACATCTGTCCATTATACAGTACAATTCTTCTGCCTGCACTGTGAGGTGGTTTTCCCCATACGATAGTAAAACAGTGTAAGATAGCGCTAACGCCCTTTCCAGCTTTCTGTAGCTTGCAAACACACATTCATCCTGTTCCATCCAACGCCATGCACAAGTACACATTTACATATCCAATGGTGCGTCGGTTTGTCGATACTTGTTGCGTTTTCCTAGTTTTTACAGATGGATGGTACACGAGCTCCTTAAATGTTATAGTTTGGGATTTGTATTCGGTTACACATGCCATCGGAAGTTCGCTCTCTACACAAATTCCAGATACCATCTGTGTTAAAACTTACGGATCAACTACATTTATAATGTTTTGTTAAGTATCACACGTAAACATATATTTAAAGTACGGAATGAATATTAAGATTGGGCGGCATCCATAGATATGAGTATAGTACTCACTACCAGTTACCTATAAAAGCAGTACGACTCTTATGTATGCATGGAATCGTGAGCTGGCAGAGAGGCAGGAGTGTTAAATGTATCTGACATGCCGAATATTTGTCAAGTGTCCGGTATCACTGCAATCACATCGATTATACAATAGATGCTCATCTGCAATATGAACATTGCTAATTCAAATAATCATATGCTCTTCATTCGAGATTACTCCAACCATAACGTCCCTGGCGATAGGATAGTATTGAACTTTCTCTCCTTCAGTGAGTTTGTTTGATGCAACTTCTTTTACTGCCACTTTCATTCTGCTTAAAAAAATGAAACCAACTTTCGTTTATGAATTTTTTTTTCTTTTTTCCAGAATCGTCCCTCCTAATGGAAGCGCTGCATCAGTTGGGTCGCAGTTCTTTTCCTTGCCTCTTCATTCTGGTCGGATGAAGTTCTTCGTAATCAATCTGTACAAACATATGAGTATCCCAGTTGTTGAGTAATCGTCACACGCTGCCTTTACTGAGTGAGGAATCGAACTTCTAACATTGATGATATCCACCGATGCATCTCCGTACGCAGTTGTCGTTTTCGTGAATACGAATGGGCATTTCACCGTAGACAGTTGTCAGTTTTTCATGAATACGAATGGGCGTTTCACCTTCTGCATTCAAAAATTCTGTCACACAACGCTGCCTAACACGGACATCGATGATGGGCATTTTGCAAGCGACTAAAATGTAGCATAATTAAACGGCTTTTTTTAATTACTAAAATAACCATCAGTAGTGTAAGGTGCCCGTAAATTCAAGCTTTGTGGTTTTATACAGGTGTATTGCTGTATGCTCGAGCAGTTGAAGAGACTAACAATTCATCTGATTGTGTAATGCTACCAAACTGGTTTCTGTCTACTCTCTGATGTGTTAAGTTTAGCCCATATGTTGTGCAATATCTTGCCCACGCGCGAAGCGATTTTTGTGAAGAGACAGAACTGCAAGCAAGATTTGCGGAGATTTTTGACGGATCCTACCTGTTGATATCCATTGGGGAACGGTAATGGGCAACACTGGAGAAATGACGATCCGTTATTAACGCGAAATACCCGCAAAAATTGCGTGATTGACTGTTGTGGCTTAATGATGACACACATGTCAATATCGCAAATGTCGTAACGCAGAATTATTGGTGTCTTGGGGTTTCCTACCGTAGGGTTTCCTAGAAGCAGTGGCACACTAAACCTGTCAGAGGCGCGGGCCGGCAAAACAAATCGAGGCTCCCCTTGCTGCCCCCTCCCACCCTCCTCACCATACAGGATTTCTCCGAGAGTTTCAAACGCAAACGGAAGGAAGTTCCACATTGCTTATCATCTTCAATTTGTGTCGTGATAATTTACAAGGTATAACGTTATTTTACGTAACACTGAAACTGACTGCTCTCGTAATCTCGTTGCTCTTATTTAATAGCTATGTTGTCCCTCATACGACAGAATTCATTACGTGATTTCTGTTGTTAGAATCTATTATTTATGTTTCGCAGCTAAGTCGGCATAGAACGAGCGGGGTGTATAAAAATGAATCTCTATTTCCAAAACCAAGAGGATGGTCACTGTCTACATAAAACTGCGTTCAGTGCGTTGTGGAGGGTACTTTCCTTACGGATTTCAACAAAATCCCTAGTGTTGCTCCGATATTGATGAAATTTTGTACATTCGATCTTCAATGCAAGGGGAACCTCACCGCCTTCGTGAAATTTCATGCGGTGTATTGCGGAGAGTACCTTACAACAGAGTTACACACCGTTGGACTGATAGCTTGGGAGTTGGCTCATGTATGTATGTTTTCGTGGTGAAGGCATTTATACAAGTCAACGTAGGCTGGATGGCGGGAGGCTGGCCTACCTTTAAACAAATTCTATATCGTTTCGTCAGTCAGCATGAAAGTTGGCAGATATGTATTTTTTCATAGACGGGGAAAGAGGAGATGGCATGACGGAGGCCGAGGAGTGGATATACGGAGAGAGGAGAACGTGATGAAGTCGGATAGGGGGGAGGAGGTTGGCTGGTTCAAATAGCTCTGAGCACTCTGTGACTTAACTTCTGAGGTCATCAGTCCCCTAGAAGTTAGAACTACGTAGCGCGTCGCGGTCGCGTGGTTCGAGACTGTAGCGCCTAGATCCGATCGGCCACTCGGCCGCCGGAGAGGAGGTGCATCCAGAGAAGTGAGAGAAGCAGATTAAGAGAGAGGGAGCAGCAGGTAAACAGAGAAAGGGAAGGAGGTGAATTACTAATGGAACACTGTAATAAATACACAAATTAGGGGTTTTATAGTGAATTTGATATACTATTAAAAAAAGCGAAGGAGGAGGTGGACAGAGACGGAAAGATGGATGGAGAAGGAGAGGAGGATGGAGAGGAGGAGGAAGTGTTGTGAGAGAGGGGTCAGATGGAGGTGATGAAAAGAGAGATGGATGGGCGGAAGGAGGAGGTGGATATAGAGACGTGATAGGACTAAATGGACAAGAGAGATGAGGGAAGAGTGGATGAACTGATATAAAACTGGGGTGAATAAATATCCGGGCAACGCCGTGTTTACTGTTAGTAATTAGATAAAGATTTACGCGACAATGGACGTGTTCATCTGAAAGGAATTAGTGAATATTTTCCCATTGTTATATGCGGCGTATAAAGTCTCGATAACTAGAGTGTTGTTCTTGAAGTCTACAGATGATAAAATTCGTTGCTTTATATAGATGACTCCACCAAAGTTCATCTAGTTGGAATTTCATCTTTATTAAATAAACTACATAATAATCAGCTGAAAAATGCTGCTGTTGGAGCACAATAAAGGCAAATATGATCGTGTTTAAAAGACTCTGACAGAAAAGTGGGCAATCAGCTGTCTGGGTCCTCATTCCTCCTTCCTCACCAAAAATTCTGGAAGCTTCACAGGACGAGTGACCATGTTATATAATAAATTTCCCAAGTAAAATTTCAGTTTTGTTGAGTTAAAAATTAAATAAATAGCAGATTTTATATTAGAACTTTAGATATACCGTTGAAAGCGTACTTTTGTGAATGAGATCCGCCAAATACAAATAATTAGTTTCGTATGACATATATGACAGAACTCCAGAATCGGCAAGTTAACTTTGCGAAATTATTGATGCTAGTAAAATGTGTGCTGTACTTACACATACCGTTCTAAAACAACAATATTTTTAAGGCCCACAGCAAATCCTAGAATTTTTCACACAGAACATCACGGTAAATTTTTTATCATCCAACTTTTCGAATCTCTAGACCCCCTACGTGGTGACGCTCTTGTTTCCGACTGCAAATAAGTATCGTAGCCCTGAACTTTCCCACTGACATGAAAATAAGAACATCCCTTCACATTTTATCCAGGCTTAGGACAGGCTATTCACGTAGCTCATAGGCATGTTTAAATGTTTTTTTCATTTTATTTATTTTTATTTATTTCTTTATTTTGTTCCTGTTGTTGTTTATTTTTTGTTGTTTTTATTGTTGTTCAACATTACAGTAGTAAATTCATAACCTTTTTCTTTTATCAATCGTAAACTCACATTCAATTTTTTCTAAAAAGGCTAGAGATTTTAAACACCTTTTGAAATCTCCAGAGTCTTCATCTGTTTCATAATGTTTTTTAATCTTTTGTCAAGATCTATGTACCTCTTCTTCCTTTTTTGAAGAGGTAGGCCAATGGAATCTTTTTTAATTTCAAAAATAGCGTTCACCGCCTCCTCCTTCAGCTTTTGAATCAGAAAGTACACGTTTGGATGTTTCTAGTTTATTGAGGAGTTCAGTTTTCTATGCCAACCTTCGACAGCATTCGGCGCTCTGTGTCGTTGGTTAAGAACATTCCACATTTCAATAGGTATATTAGGATTTTCCATCCACTGATCAGCCATATAGTCTGTAAATGCTGTGATCTTCTCTCCACTGGGAATTTATTCCCTTATTAAAATCCACGCTTCATCGATAATGTTAAGTGGAAGATGTGCCACTGCAACACGCATGCGACAAAACAATCGCACTTCCTCCCAATCCCTGTAGTCTTCCGCTAGTCCCAGTTCCTGTATCTTCTTCCACAGACACTGGTTAAAGTGAAAATTACAGCCGGAAAGGTGTGTTTCAGGGAACACTGAATTCATTGCTTTAATTGTAGCCATTTCAAAATCTAGCACTGCAGCTTTTGGTGACCACCCAGGCATCATAGATATCAATCCAAAAACAAGTTTTTCATATCAGTTTTTACTTTTTTCTGGCAGCAAAGCAAATAAAACAGGATATATCTTAGTTGCCTCTTCTGTACTTCTGATGTCGACATGGATTGTGTACAATTGTTTGAACTATTTTGAAGAGCTGTAAAATGTCCCATCCATAAGCACAGATCCATTGCCACAAACGATTTTCTCTGCTTCTTCGCAAGTAAATACTAGAAGCCTCTTGCCTGGAACAGAGCCATCATCAATCTTCAAAAAACTATTACCTTCCTCTAATTTCAAAAGGTCTTCGCTAAGGTGAATTTCCGAACTATAGCCATGGTTCTGGGTTGTCCCAATAGCTCCTCCTCTCGCCTTACACAATAGAGTGTTGGAGCTGTCGTAATTCGGAATATATGCCACGAATTCTAATACTTTATCTTTCAAATCTTGAAATTTCTGCTTAAAAATTTGAGCTACAGGCACTGTCTTTTCTTCACGAACTATTTTTCTGCAATTATGTAGTCTTTACATTATATCCACATCTGTTTTGTCAGGTGGACAAGAAGTTGCTGTTGAGCAACGATTTCACCATTAGCAATTTTTAAATGGCCTTTGCACCTACTTCGATCATAATTTAAGCACATCCAGTTCATATGTTCTTAATTCAACCTGTAAACACGGTAGCAATGACCATCCTTGATAAGACACGGCCTGCCTTTCGTTGTTGTTATCACTTCCATCGTGTACACTGCATAGAACAGAAGTCGGATAGGATAACACAAGGAACGAAAGCTATCGACGACGACACTGTCTGAGAAACGGTGATAACACATGTACTCAGGGTGAGCGACTGGGGTAGCAAAACAGTGGGGGAGGCTCAGTTCTCAAACACCTCGTTAGGGAACCGGATGCTTGGGACAGCTTCGCTACCTGCTGCACACTTGTAGGAAACCCCACGATATTAAACTCCGCGTCAACCCAAGTGGGAGACACACGAACACCCACCCCATGCGATTATCTCGGTTTTGGTACCTCAAAAAAGACTTTGAAGGATGGACGGTTTTTGTTGTACGAAGATGTGCAACAGGTAGATAAGGCTTCTTCACTCATCAGTATACAATATTTACCAAACGGGTGTCTTCATAATGGTGTGTCGATTGAGTGATTGCATAGTTTTTGGTAAGAAGGTAATCTTATGTGCTTGAAAACAGGTTTTGAAACTGATGCCTGAATAGGCAGAAAACTGAGCATTATATTTTATGAACCCCTCTGTTGAATTTTAAGGAGTCAGTCTATATTGCTGCAAAATAATAGGTATCGTAACTCATTCGCAGTGGAGAAAGAACTCGCTATTTTTTTAAAATAGGTCTGCAGTAATTAATTACATTTGACCCAGACATATGATGCCTTATTATGCGTATGAACTCTTTTTATTTTTTGGACCCATTCACCACAACGGAATTTTTTTTTTCCAATGTGATGTATTTGGTTGTAAGTCTATTTTTCCAAAGTATGTGAGTGTGCTTTGTTGAGTGTAGCCCTAAATGCTACTTGTTTTTGGGCGGTGAGTTAGCATGAAGCGTTCTTTATTTCTGTGTGCTGTTGATTTTAACAGTAATTAAATTTATGCTTTTCTCGTCCTCATGCGAAACTATAAATGTCATACCTGTGTGCAAAAGGTTACATTATGTATACAACTCTTCAGTATCCTCTCCTGTGCCACTATGTAGTAGCAAGACCGTCTTTCTTCCGCTAAACTTTGAGATTAAAAGTATGCTAATTATGCGACAACATTACCTGCATAATGTCGGTAACTTCGGATATTTCGTAGGCAGGACCCCTTCTACTAAGTTTTGAAGAAAATAGCAAAATTGCTGAGTATATTAACGTTTTCACCACATACGTATCGCCAAATGTGCCTACTATTATTGGAGTTAGTTTGTTTCCATTTCTAGCACTTAGATCTCCCGTAAAGAAAATCTGATTTTTATTCATACTGTTTAATATCACCTGCAATAGTTTGAAAAAGACCTTAGAGTAGGCAATATTCCCTTCATGTTGGACGTTAGCTGCTATTATTCTTTGGATTGCTCTTGTATCTTTAGTTAGTAATAGAACAGTGCGCCCTTTTTCATTTCCTAGTCAAGTACTTACCTTATTTTTTTGTAGGAATGTAGATGGTAACACCCTTACTTGTTCTTCTTTCTCATTATACTGCGCTGTAGATCATAGTATAGCCATATACATATCTAGTTCCAGATGGTTTTTTTTCTGTAAATTCTATTTCCTTTCCTTTCAAATGATTTGCTAATTCGAATTCCTTAACATCAGTTACCTAACATACAAGGAGAAAGCTTTCCAAGCTTCCTTAAACCACTGTCTCTTGCTCCTATTTCTCACCCATATCGTAACTCGCTAATCCGTCCTTTTCCCGAGGCTAGACGATGTAGTGCTAGTACGTTTATTTTGTCTCTGAATGGGTTACTAGCCCATCTCTAATACAGGAATTTTCCCATTTATGGTCCCAACACTCACTACATTGACACATATAAGCTGATTTATACCTAAAAACATTTTTTTTTCTTTTTCCATTGTGGATAGCAAACAATGCCGTACTAAAATTTTAGTGATCATTGTCTAAACACATAGAAGTTTGTCTGTTTCATGGTGGACCACTGATAACGAGTTGTCGAAAATTTTATACGCATACAAAACTTATCCTTGGGGCGGTTAGCAGACCCGCAACCGAGCGCCTCCCCAGGTGGCGGATAGGGGAATGCCTCCTAGA
This sequence comes from Schistocerca americana, assembly GCF_021461395.2. Classification (NCBI taxonomy): domain Eukaryota; kingdom Metazoa; phylum Arthropoda; class Insecta; order Orthoptera; family Acrididae; genus Schistocerca; species Schistocerca americana. The sequence continues at coordinate 93,120,203 of NC_060126.1, read as the reverse complement.
TATAGGTGGTAGCGAGGAAATGAAATACTCGGGGCGGACCAAAACTACCAGTAGCGTCTGTTTCCACAGTGGACGGCTATAAATGGCGTCTGCTCCACATGTCAGTGGCGGCCTCAACCAACCTCCTGATATGGAAAGTCAGGCTGTACTCGGCAGCATGCGATACATCCAACTACTAAACATCATGATGGTACAACGAAAAAATCTCATTACCCCAGGCCCCAGTCAATAGACTGGGATCGTCGTGAGCATCGGATTCCGGGGATTCACGGACATCATGAGAAGAATCGGAGCTTCTCAAACTCCCTCAAGACCAAACGCAAACACTACATCGGCACACTCAACGTGACCCCACTGTTGAAGACAGGAAAGATGAAACAACTGACAGACACTCTCGAAAAATTTCAAACCAAAATATGTGCGCTGCAAGAATCACGATTCACAGACGAAGACCATTTCAACACGGAGAATTTCAGAATATACAAAGGAAAACCATCGAGACAACTGAAAAACCTTAGGCTTTTTGGCACAGGATTTGCAGTACATAGGTCCATCACGGACAGCATAATTGACTTTTTGTCACCAAGCGAAAGAATCAACACCATCACAGTGAAATGAGCCAACAAATCCTATACAATAATCAATGCACATGCACCGACTAATGACTTGAACAGGAAAATCCCGGATGAAATTGATGACTTCTGGACGACAATGGAAGAAACTATCAGAAAAATTCCTGCACATAGAGTCAAAATAATACTGGGAGACTTCAACGCTAAACTCGGAAAAGAAAAGATGTACAGACATACCACATGAAAACATTCTCCACGCAAGGACACAAACAATAACGGAAAACACCTGATAGACTTTTGCAAAAGCCACGACCTCTCCATTATGTCAACAAAATTCAAGAAACCAACACGGAAACATACCACATGGAAATTCTCCAGCGGAAAGCAAGAACTACAAATCGACCACGTAATAGTCCAGAAAGACTCACAAAATGAAATTTTGAACATAGACACACGTAAATGCTATTTCGACTCAGACCACCATCCACTACAGATCAGGACTCGTCTTTTGCCCAAGAAAAAGCTCCAGAAGAACAAAATTATTAGACCATATCCAGAATACCTTACTTTAAACCAGACACAACTATTAGACAAAATTAAAATGGAGAAAACGACAGACTGGACACAACTTTCAGGAAGAATCCGAGAGGCCATGAAACTAGCACAACCACCACGCACAAGGAAACACCGTTGGTTGAACCACACATGTGACCAAGCTATTGACCAACGAATCAGTGCATGGAGAAAATTTAGTAGCCATAAATCCCAAGACAATTGGATGAACTTCCTGAAAACACAAAAGCAATCAAGCAAAATCATTCGCAGTGTAACACGACAGTATGATATACGGCGACTGACGGAGATCGAATCGGACTTCATGAAGAACAATACAAGAAACTTCTACAGAACGTTCAGAGAAAATATGACTGGATATCAACCACCCAACTTGTGCTCCAGAAGAGCGGATGGAACCCTAGAAACTAATACCAAAGACAATTGTGACATTCTGGCAAAGTACTTTGAAAAACTGCACAACGTGGACCCCACTATGGAAGAAATGATGAGAGAAACTAGCACGTACAATCCAGATAGTGAACCTCCAACTCTAGAAGAAGTTCAAGAAATAATCAAGTCACTCAAGAGTCGTGGAGCACCAGGAGAAGACGGCATCATCGCGGAAATCTGGAAGTTACAAGACCCAGAACTCACCAAAGACATCCACAGGATCTTGGAAGATATCTGGAAGACCATGAAAAATCCTGACGGCTGGAAAACTGCCCTGATACACCCACTACACAAAGAAGGTGACAAGACTGACCCGAACAACTACAGAGGAATATCCCTGCTACTGGTCACATACAAGATCCTCTCTAAAGCTTTACTAAACAGACTAGAATGCCAGACCGACCACTTGATTGGGGAATACCAAGCAGGCTTCCGTAAAGGGCGGTCTTAGCGGAACAAATTTGGAACCTTAAAATGATTTTACAACACAAAAAGAACCTGATCATTACCTTTGTCGACTGCAAAAAGGCGTACGACTCTATCGACAGGAAAACTCTCTTCAAAATTCTAGCAGAATACAAAGTAGACAAGAAGACACTGGCTATCATAGAGCAAACTTTAACCAACACGACCTCCAAAGTAAAGTTATGTGGGGAACTATCAGAGCCCTTTGAAATTAGCATAGGTGTCCGACTAGGCGATGGCCTCTCACCTCTCCTTTTCAATCAGGTGTTAGATAAGGTAATAAAAGAATGGGAAACATCACAACAGCGGATAACCTTAGGAAACCTACAGATTAAATGCTTGGTTTTTGCAGACGATTTGGCGATTGTCATGAAAGGTATAAAAGAAACAAAAGATGCTATTGAAAAACTACACGAAATTGCTTCCAAAACTGGACTACAGATCTCTTATGAAAAGACACAGTTTATGTGCACAAAGAAAATCTCATCTCTGAACACAAAGTATGGCACGATTTACAAAACGGCAAACTTCAAATATCTCGGTGAAAAACTACAAATGAGTGGACGTAACAGAGACTCAAACGAAGAAAGAAAAACTAAACTGGACAAAGCATACATAGTAGTGTGGAATCATTACAACAAGAAGTCTATCTCACAAAAAGCCAAATTACGCCACTACGACATGGTGGTGCTCCCCGAGGCACTATATGTAGCAGAGACCACACTAATCCTAGGGCATACACGTATCAGACAACTAGAAAAAGTAGAACGGAAAATACTTAGGAAAATATTTGGCGCAAATAACAACAATGGAATATGGATCAAGAAACCTACAGAGTAACTATAAAAGCATATGGAGACACTCACAGAAAAGATTAGAAAACGCAGACTTCAATTCTATGGACACCTATACAGAATGCCATCAAACAGACTGACCAAACAGATCTTTGACTGGGTAACCACTAGAAACAACAAATGGGTGGCAAGGGAAAAAACGCCCTGAATCAACTCAACATAACAGCAGACCCAGTATAGGAGAAAATAAAATTCAGAAACATCATTAATAAAAGTAAACTACATGAGATACAATGTGACAAACGATCAGGCGTAAAATGGACCGAAGAACGCAAGCAAGATCACAGCCGGAAGATGAAAGAAATATGGGCAACCAAAAAGGCAATCAAGATGAAGCCAAAGACACAAAGCTGACAAGAAGCATGGACAGAGGACCGGAAACAGAAACACAGTGAGCCAATGAGGGAAGTTTGGGCAGCAAGGAAGGCAGCAAAAGGAACTGGCCATGTAGTTTAGTCCAAATGTGCTCTTTAAGGGCAAAACACCAATAATAATAATAATAATAATAATAATCCAAAACTTATCAAACGAATTATCTATGAATGTGGGCACGATGTGCAACTCAATTCCTGACGACATATTAACATACATTTTGCAGAAGTTCAAAATTACCGAAATTTAAGGATTTAAAGAGCAATTGATCACCTATGGCCAAGAGATGGAGCAGGAGAAATTACCATATCGATATCAGCCGAGAAGTAGTAGGAGAGGCCTAAATATCATGTTTGGTCATTTAATGATACAAATTTAAGTAATTGTACGTGTGTTGCTGAATATTGGGAAGCTACAATTATCCTGTAGCCATATCGTAATAATGAGTGAATTTACAGATTATCGTTCAAGAATTTCCACCAAGTTTTACTTGTCTTCTCGTCATTGATTTCCGCCGTGGTACAGGTTAGGTTGTGAAATTCTTTATTAATTATTAAGTTAGTTTAACGTGTGATACTGGATATGTTTTTGAATGTAGGTTTCGTATGACGCTATTTAGATTGTTATTTTACTTATGTACAGAGGTGCATGATAAAACTATATTGTGGTGCAACAGAGGACATTAACAGCAGCACTAACAAAGCCAAAGTCGCCTTACACCTCTTCACTCCATCTGGAGAGGGGAGGAAGTAACATTGAGAAAAAGTTTCGGATATTTGAAAGTAATGTAAAAACTGAGCTTCTATATGGTTGTTAAACATGGTAAGTGACAAAGCAGCCAGTCCATAACTGCGAGACATTCAGCAACAAATATCTGAGGAACATACTAGGGATATGGTGGCCAAATGTCATGTTTAACGAAACACTCTGGGAAAGAACCAGTTAGAAGCCAAATGAGCTGCAAATAAGAAACAGAAAGTGGAGATTGTTAGGAAATTCACTTAGGAGACTCAATGAACATATTGCGAAGGAAGTTCTTCATTGAGTGCTACATGGACGATGGAGACGAGGCAGGTCCAAAATGAGGTCCAGATGAAGCAGATGGTCAACAGCAAATATATATAAAATGATGGTGAATTACCATAGTTTAAATGGTGTATTATTCTCAACAAGTTGGTGAATATGACATGGTGAGTTTTAAACAACTCATTATATTGTGGCTCGCTTAAGGGTATATAGACGCATTATATTCCTGGAAGTACATGACTTTGAGCCATGTAGCAGTGTTTCATTCCTCACTGTTCCACGTTGGGGTATTTGCTCCTTTTTTCCATTTTACTATGTGACCTACAGTTTTCTGTTGTGTTTACACTCTGAGATGTATACTAATTACATTTTTAGCGTTTTACTATTATCTTACATTTGTCACAAAGCCTGAGCACATTTTAGATTACATACTTAAATTGGGCTGTGGCTTTTAAAACTGAACAGGCTTCTTTTTTCCTCCATCCTGCTTGAGGCTCAACTACATGTAACTTGATTAATTTTAGTTCTACTAATTATTTCGATGATAGTCACACTGTTATTGACAAGATTGTTGCTGTGTTGCGTGACAAAACCTAATTAGCAACTTGTTGAATATAAAAAGACAATAATTACTTCTCATTAACTTTTATAATGTTGCATACTATCAGTCATTATGTGGAAAACATGTATATGTATGGTATAATACCATAAGTAGCACCATCACAGAATAATTCCAACTGGTCACTAGAAAAGAAAAAAAATTCTTACCATTGAATCAAACACAAAAAGCCAAAGATCTAGTAACAAATGAGTGATATATACATATTCTTGTGAGGTTCGAGATATAATTCTGTTGAAAAGTCACTATTTATGATGTACAATAAAGTAATTACATACAAATGGTGTACTAAGCTAATCATGAACATCACTGAGATGTTGCACTTAGCAGACAAGTAAAAGTGAGCTTTTGAGGCAACGATTTTTGTAAGATGTTCTGATTAAAAAGAAATGATTGGAAAATAAATGAATTTTCTTATGATCATGATGACTATAACATTCTTTTCAACAAATTTATGAAATTTTTAATGTTGAATTAATTGTTATAAATGCTATGATATTTATGATTGGCTTGGCAATGAATAGTCATGTAACATAGAACGATGTTTATTTTGATTCATGTGACGTACATTTCCTGGAATCGCATACAATTTATTTTAGTAAATGAGGGGATGGTTATTGACAAGAAAGATATTAACATGGCAACTATGAATGTGTTTGTACAATGAAAAACGGTTGCCATTTATAGGTAGAGCAGTGAATTAGTGATAATTAACCGAGGATTGTATTATGATAAAATGTTGGTGCTGTCTAAATCTTGTTACCAACTGCTGTAATGGACAAGCAAGACGTGATAGCTACTAAAACATGGAAACATTCAGTGAGATTTAAGGGAGAACCTGCTTACCCTTTACTATGGGTGAATCCCTTATGCTATGGACCTTGAGTTCACAGGGTGCCTCATCAATACAGATATCCATACCGTAGATACAACGACAGTGGAGGGATCTCTGTTGAAACATCAGACAAACATATTTCTCCTGAAGAGAGGGACCACCCTTTCCAGCAGTTGTAGGGCAACATTTTTTTGTCATTGGCTGATCTGAACTTGTAACTACAACGAAATCGAAGTGCTGTCATGGTACAATGAAACAGCTGAAAGCAAGTGGAAGCTACAGCTGTAATTTTTTCTGAGGACATGCAAATCTAATGTATGGTTAAATGATGTTACCTATTCACATCTTAGGATGGAGATATCATGAGAACGATAACTGTCATTCTATAGATTGTAGAGTGTAATTTAGACTGCTAATCAGGTAGTTTAGAAAATTTAAGAAGGTTGAAGTTAGATATAGTGGAAATTGGTGTAATTCAGAAGCAGAAGGAAGGGTAATGGAGGAGTAAGTTTAACAATGAATATCAAAGTAGGAAATTGCTTAAGCTGCCCTGGACAGCACAGTGAAGAGACTGACACTAAAGCCCCATCTGCCACTGTAGCACCAGTTCATATGATAATTAGTTCTGAAGATGATGAAAAGATTGTATAAATGTGTGATGACACGAAAGAAATTATTCATATAGTTAAGGAAGACTATAATTTAACTGTGATGGCGGGCTGGAATTCGATAGTTGGAAACGAGGAGGAAGAAGCATAGCAGGTGAATATGAACTGGAGGGGGGAATTGAAGAGGAATAGCTTACTAGAATTCTGCACAGAGAATAGTTTAATCATCGCTGATACTTAAGTTTCAGACTCATGAAAAAAAGAATGTGTGCTTGGGAGAGACTTGGAGACACCTTAACCTTGCAGATTGATAATAGAATGGTAAGACAGAGACATCGGAAACAGATATTAAAACATAAGACAAAACAGGGGCCAGATGCAGACTCTGGTCACAATTTAGTGCTTATCAACTATAGGCTGAAAGTGAAGAATCTGCCAAAATGTAGGACATTAAGGAGATGGGATGTGGATAAGGTGAAAGATCCTGGGGTTGCTGAGATATTCATATGCTGCATTAGGCAACGATTGACTGTAACAGGGAAGAGGAATACAGCAGAAGACGAATGAGTAGCTTCGAGAGATGAAATTGGAAGAAAGGCCAGAACTGGCCGTAATTTTGATGATTTATTAACAGCAAAATTGATTTTCGATCACAATATGATCACCTTCAGCGCTTTATCGTACAAATTAAGGCTCGTAGGCTCTGGTGTCTAGTTATTAGCAGTGATCGTTTCATAACTTCTGTTACTGCTAATAACTAGACACCAGTTTCCTACGAGCTGTAATTTGTACGCAAAAGCAGTGAAGATGATCATTATGTCATCGAAACTCGATTTTACTATTAATAAAGCAAAATAATGACTACTGACCTTCCTCCTAATTTTTTTTATCATATGGTCGTTGTGCTCACAGCACTCCATACAGTCGCCAATCAATTTGAGAGATGAAATAATGAAGGCAACAGAACATCAGACAGGTAGGACAATACTGAATTCAATTTAGTAAAGATGAAATTATAATAATGGAGCAAATGAAGTAGGCGAAAGGAAATACAAACGTCTAAATAATCAGGTTGACAGGAGGTAAAAAATGACTAGACAGGAATGGCCAGAGGACATATGTAAGTATTTAGAATCATATACTGCTACGAGAAAGATAGATACCGTCTGCAGGGTCCTTTGGAGAAAAGAGAAGTAGCTGTGTGAATATCGAGACTTGAGACGGAAAACCAGCGCTAAGCAAACTATGGAAATCCATTTATTCTCATCTCTCAAGATGAGAATAAATGGATGGTCTATATAAGGGAGATGAACGTGAATAAAATATTACAGAAATGGATTAGGACGTAGATGAACACAAGATGGAAAATTTGATACTGAGAGAGGAATTTGATAGAGCACTGAGAGACCTATATAGAAACAAGGCCAGAGGAGTAGACGACATTCCGTGAGAACTGCTGTATAAATGGGAGAGCCAACAAAGACAAAACTCTTCCATTTGGTGTGCAAGATGTATGAGATTACCGTCAGACTTCAAGAAAAATGTAATAATTGCAATTTCAAAGAAAACAGCTGCTGACAGGTGTGAATATTACCGTACTGTGAGTTTAGTAAGTCATGGTTGCAAAATACTAACGCGAATTCCTTACAGAGGAATGGAAAAACTCGTAGAATCTGACTTTGCAGTAGATCAGTTTGGATTTATTTTGAAATGTATTACCACATTTCGCAATACTGAGCCTGCAACATACCTTAGAACATAGTTTAAGAGAAGGCACCCCTACTTTTGCAGCATCTATACACTTAGAGAAATCTTTTGATATTTATGACTGGAATACAATCTTTTCGAAGGTAAAATACAGGGAGCGAAAGCCTATTTAGAACTATTACATTAACCAGAAGGCAGATGCAAGTGTCGCAGGGTATGAAAGGGAATCAGTGGTTGATTAGGAACTGAGACAGGCCTGTAGCCTATCCTGGATCTTACTCAGTCCTTACACTGGGCAAGCAGTAATCAAAACCACGGATAAGTTTTGAGTAGGACTCAAAATTCAGGGAGAATAAATAAAGTCATTGGAGTTGACAACGTAGTTCTGTCAGAGACAATAAACTCTTACAGGAGGTTGTCTCCGTTGACCCATTGTGGATGCGGGACAGCGGCTGGTCATTTATTTATGAAAAACTAATCACTAAACACCCATACGTTTTTTGAAATGGTAATTTTATTTACAAGACCAGTTTCGGCAATCCATTAACTCCACCTCCAGGCCGCTGCGTGCTAAAAACAACTAGTATTAGTATACAAAAACTGATATTCTAAAAAATGTAGCGTAGTGAGATAAATTCTCAAAAACCTACAAAATGCATTGTGCGGTGTTAAGAAGTGTATCTGTGCACACAACGCACAACAAAGCGCAATAGGTACAGGTGCTGGTTAGCAACGAAACTAACTACTCTGACATCACAGAGTTATAATAGAACATGTCAAACATTTCAAAAACATAAATTAGAAAGGGTACAAAATCAGAATCACCTAGGAATAATGCTTGTCTAGCTTTTTAAAAATATGTCCACAACGTTTACAGATGAGAATCACTCTTGTTCTTAGTAAACATTATCCGCACTCAAATTAAAAACTTGCGATACGACATATCAAGTACACAATATTGTGAATACCTATTGATTAAGTAACACTACTGATACATGAGATGTATTTATGACGGTATCAAAAATATAGACCAGAGGCCAAAAACTGCCGACAAATTACTATGTACATGATGGTAAGTGAAGAACCTGCACGGGATACTCATAAAATAATCAGAGGGCATAATACTGTATCCCGAGTAAAAACTGAAACGATATGACGTACTGTGTCTTAAACATCAATTAACTGGCGATGGAACAAACAAGGAACCCCAAACACCATACTATTATGTTGACGATATATTCGTTGTATAATGGAAATTAGAACGAGGCACTCAGACTACAAGAAATTTTTAACTCCTTATACCACAAGTTTCATTTCACTATGGACTTAACTTATTATTTTTATTTACAGGTAACTAGGAATGGCCAGTGTTCAGAAACGAGGTTTCTCGTAAGCCGACTGCAAAATTGTCATTATTGCTGCAAATTCCGATCATCATCCATTACAGAAGAAAACATTCTTTCTTTCAGTGTTTCATAGGCTAAAATTATTTGCACCTGACCATGTGGCAACTGCATCGACAAAGCCTCCATTGTAAAGATAGGGATTGTAAATGGATTTAGATAAAGTGATTTAAAGGTAATGGGTAATAAAACTCTGTCAAAGTTGCGCGAAGTGAAAAGTTGATATTGTATTAACACACTGGGGAAGCTCCTACGACCAAATACAAGACTGTCGGTTAAAAATTTTGCAATTGGTGGTCTACAAAATTAAGTGTGTAGATTGTGACAAGTTTTACATCGCACAAACTTGGAAGCGCCTCAGAACTCGACATAGGGAACCGGTTATGCTCGCTGTGATAGTAAACTATGAGATCATTTACGTCAGTTCATCAATCAGCTTCGTGACATCGAAAACGATTTACAGATTCTTCATTATAAGAGTAGAGATGTTAATTTGGATACCTCAGAGGACCTAGAAATTTTCATACATATAAGGCGTTTCCATGACCGATTAGTTAATGACCAGATCAGCGGAGCAGGAGATTGGTTTTTAATACCATTGATAATGGCTTAAATGGCCGTTGGGAACACAACTTGTAGGCTCGTTGCGGCCACCGTTTATAACACCAAATGTGCAGTGTCGTTTGCCGATGCTTTGAGTATATTTTTATATGCATTTATTTTCACGTATGTATCATTTGCTGTCATGTCTTACACGTTTTTATGCCTTTTCGCTTCACTTCTGTCATTGTGGCGTGCGCGGTTTGTGTTCATGCCTTTTATTGTTTGTCATCTTCTCTTACGGTACTGCCGCCTCATTTTCAAATTCCATTTACTGGCGTCACTAACATCCTGCCTCATCTACCGTGAGTGGCAGCAGCAGCGCGTATCGATAAGTGCACTGTCGTACCATCTCTGTAGTGACCGATAGTATTTCCGGGTCGTCGTGTGTCTGGAGTTCAGTTGCGAGCTCAGTCGGGACGCATCAGAAGTGAAGTTGGGGACAACCAGGATTTGCCGACCGCTGGCCACACACGTGAACTATCCGACGGAAGCACATTTGAGCGGAGACGACAGTTGGTTGGTCGTTCTGTTGGTCGTCTCATCGGGCGTCGTGTATTTGGTCTTCCGACCGCTTTTGGGCCCTTTCAATTGGTCATCTTGTGGGACGTTGGTCGGTTCCTTCCTTGTGCAGAGATGTCGGGTGGCCAATGGTCCGGTGTTCACTCTGCATGGTTGGATCTGAGCCAGTGTCTCCAGGTCGTCGTGCGTACGAGTTGGGTCCGGATGCAGCAGCAGTGAAGTCAGGGACGGACCAGCAGTGAGTCGGCGGAGGGAGTCGGTGGAGTGAGTCGGTGCAGTGAGTCGATAGAGTAAGTCACAAGGCAGACAGTCGCATGATAGACGCCGGCTCTGAGTCTTATTCGCTTTTGGGTTGTGGACTGAGTCGGGTTCGTCGTTACTCGGCTGTCGGACGAGTTGGCAGTCAGTAGCAGGCAGGTCCACACGGTGCAAGTACGCCCCAGGACCGTGGCTGACGCAGACGGAAGGCCATTGGTCGGTCGGTCGGCTTGTCGTCGGATGGCGACATGTAGTATTCTGATCACAGACACTAGTATCAGTCGGGCAATAGTGGGCAGCCTGCAACAATCGGGTCAGAATGGTGTTAGTATTCGCCGGGACCGCTGTCGGCGAAAATGGGCTGCCGTTGGTCGTTTGCTCGGCCAGTCGTCTCAGTAGACGACGCCTTGGACCCTCTGGACGATCACCATTTCTAGAGTTGGGATGTGGTTGGGCCTCGTTGGTTCGTTAGGACTGAGCAGCGACGTAGTCTGCACTGTATGGAGTCAGGCCGCGGAATTTGGCGGCGGGCACGCGCTGTTCCAATGGGAAACGACGCTAGCTGTTTGAGTGGCTTTTCGCTTTCCCCCGAAGCAGGATCCTTAAGTTGAGTAATTAGTTGTTGTTGTTGTTGTGGTCTTCAGTCCTGAGACTGGTTTGATGCAGCTCTCCATGCTACTCTATCCTGTGCAAGCTTCTTCATCCCCAGTACCTACTGCAACCTATATCATTCTGAATCTGCTTAGTGTATTCATCTCTTGGTCTCCCTCTACGATTTTTACCCTCCACGCTGCCCTCCAATGCTAAATTTGTGATCCCTTGATGCCTCAAAACATGTCCTACCAACCGATCCCTTCTTCTAGTCAAGTTGTGCCACAAACTTCTCTTCTCCCCAATCCTATTCAATACCTCCTCATTAGTTACGTGATCTACCCACCTTATCTTCAGCATTCTTCTGTAGCACCACATTTCGAAAGCTTCTATTCTCTTCTTGTCCAAACTGGTTATCGTCCATGTTTCACTTCCATACATGGCTACACTCCATACAAATACTTTCAGAAACGACTTCCTGACACTTAAATCTATACTCGATGTTAGCAAATTTCTCTTCTTCAGAAACGAATTCCTTGCCATTGCCAGTCTACATTTTATATCGTCTCTACTTCGACCATCATCAGTTATTTTACTCCCCAAATAGCAAAACTCCTTTACTACTTTAAGTGTCTCAGTTCCTAATCTAATTCCCACAGCATCACCCGATTTAATTTGACTACATACCATTATCCTCGTTTTGGTTTTGTTGATGTTCATCTTATATCCTCCTTTCAAGACACTGTCCATTCCGTTCAACTGCTCTTCCAAGTCCTTTGCTGTCTCCGACAGAATTACAATGTCATCGGCGAACCTCAAAGTTTTTACTTCTTCTCCATGAATTTTAATACCTACTCCGAATTTTTCTTTTGTTTCCATTACTGCTTGCTCAATATACAGATTGAATAACATCGGGGAGAGGCTACAACCCTGTCTCACTCCTTTCCCATCCACTGCTTCCCTTTCATGCCCCTCGATTCTTATAACTGCCATCTGGTTTCTGTACAAATTGTAAATAGCCTTTCGCTCCCTGTATTTTACCCCTGCCACCTTCAGAATTTGAAAGAGAGTATTCCAGTTAACGTTGTCAAAATCTTTCTCTAAGTCTACAAATGCTAGGAACGTAGGTTTGCCTTTTCTTAATCTTTCTTCTAAAATACGTCGTAGGGTTAGTATTGCCTCACGTGTTCCAACATTTCTACGGAATCCAAACTGATCTTCCCCGAGGTTCGCTTCTACCAGTTTTTCCATTCGTCTGTAAAGAATTCGCGTTAGTATTTTGCAGCTGTGACTTATTAAATTAGTTACGTGTTCTTAAACCGCGACTGTTACGATTTTTCGTTATTTGTGGATTGTTGTTTCCTCAGCTGTTGACGCGTGTGATGACAAGTCGTGTGTTTTGTTGCCTAGAATCTGCAGCCTCCCATAGTCACTTGACAGGTGTGACTTGTGTTTTCGGTATTCTTCGAAACTTGTCTTGAGTGGTGTTTGATGCCTTGATCTTGGTGAGGCCGAGATAGAAATTATTGGTATCTTGGTTTATTCTTCATCGGCCGATATTTATCATTAATTGTGCAGTTGTATCTGACCACTGAAAATCGGTCAGACTCTGGGTCGGTCGTGAACCGTCCCTAGGTTTTGTTGCCTTCCGATTAAGAGGTTGTCGGTCTGGCTGCCTGTCTCACGTGCACGTACGATCAAAAGTTGGATGTTCTGTCCAGGCCTTTAGCCGTAAGAAATAGTTTCTAGTTTTTATGTGGCCCCCAGACGAGTTTTCTAGATTGATTTGTCTGGGCTTCAAGCAGTGAGTTTGTTTGGGTTTCGTATGTGGCCTTCAGCCGAGAGGTGTGGGAAGCATTTTAGGATAAAGCCTTTAGACGAGTTTAATTGAAATTTTGAAGCTTTTCCCTTTAGGCCTTAAGCCGTAAAATTGTTTTCTGCATGGTGTGTGGCCTTCAGCAGTGTTTTAATCTCTTTTAAATTCAAAATTCAAACTCCTTGTCTTGCCAGCCGGCCGAAGTGGCCGTGCGGTTAAAGACGCTGCAGTCTAGAACCGCAAGACCGCTATGGTCGCAGGTTCGAATCCTGCCTCGGGCATGGATGTTTGTGATGTCCTTAGGTTAGTTAGGTTTAACTAGTTCTAAGTTCTAGGGGACTAATGACCTCAGCAGTTGAGTCCCACAGTGCTCAGAGCCATTTGAACCATTTTTTTGTCTTGCCCTTCAGTCACAAGATTGTTATTCTTTAGTATGAGACCTTCTGCCCAGTTTACACGAAAGATTTTAAAATAAGGCCTTCAGCCTTTTCAAACTGAAAGCTCTTCTTCCTAGGCCTTAAGCCGTTAAATTGTTTTGCTGATATGCGGCCTTCGCCGACTTTCAGCCTATTTGAACATCTTTATCTCGGCCTTAAGCCGTAACGCTGTTCTGGATTAATGTGAGGCCTTCAGCCGAGTTCTATGGGAAAAATTTAAGCTAAGGCTTTCTGACTGTTTATATTGTGTTTTTTAAGAAATAAAGTTTATATGTTGAGTGCAACTGACAGTAACTTATTTTGGCCCCTTACCACAAATGTAACCGCATCCGTTCTGTCCTGCTGGCCCAGGGATTTCAGTCAGTAATGTGGATATACATCTTATATTAAATTTCCTTATGATAATGGCGGCTCCGCCACCTGGCGTTGTATTAACACAAGGTCGATTTGCAGTAGGGTTTTGGAACACTTACTGTATTCGAACAATATGAAGTGTCTCGAAGAAAACGATTTATTGACACATAGTCAGTACGATTTCAGAAAGTTTCGGTCTTTTGAAACACAACTAGCTCTTTATAGTCATGAAGTAATAACATGTGAGCCACAGGAGATTCCCGATTTCATCGTAAATTATGAAGCCATCGCTAAAATACACTCATGTGTGGTCAATTATTGGCAGATTTTCCGAGTTTTCGAGAAGAAGGCAATCTTGTATGCTTCGATACAGGTTTCGATCTCCTGCCTGAGGGGCCAGTAAACTGGAGCATGATATCTTATATACCACACTTTTGTTCAATTTTAGAGAATTTTATTTATTATGTGGACTAGAAGGTATTAACTTATTCACAGTGAAGAAAGAAAACTTAAAAAAAAATAGCTGAGCAATTATTTGTGAAATTCTGCTATATAAGTGATGCTTCATTCTTGTGTATTCGTGTGCATAGAGTGCATTTTTCCTAGGTAGCAATTGACCATGGCAATATTTTATTACTGTGCCAAATTCAAATTCGGCGGTAATTCTATTTTCTTCCAAATGAAGTGAGTGTGCTTTGCGGAGTGGTGCGTAAATGCTCCATGTTTGTGTGGCGCGAATTGGTGTTATATGTCTTCAGTTTTTATTGTATGTTGTAGATTTTAATAGCAATGAAATTTATGCTATTGTCGTCCTCATGTTACACAATTAACTTCATACTATCGTGGAAAATATTATATTGTGTAAGCAGCGCTCTAGTCCTCTCTCATGTGTAACCATGTACAAGCAATTTATCATCAAAATACCTCAAATAGTATACTGTATTTTTATGGAGCCTATATACTTCCTAAAAAACATTAATTTCCAAATGACTCAGAGATACATCTGTCAGGAAGCTTGATAATACTGCTGCACGTGGCTGGGCCCTCTTTCTGCTGATAAACTTTCCCATTAAAAGTAAGCTGATTCTGAGATTATATCATTTGAAAATACCGCTAACTTCTGATTTTTCTGAGACAGATACCCTTTCCTGTTTTACTAAATTTTTAAATAAAATAGTAGAGTCGCTGAGTATTTTTACGTTTTTCTTTTACATATGTTTATCCACATGTGACTGCTACTGTTGGGGTTTGTATATTTCCAATTGTAGCATTTAAATCTCCCGTAAAGAACATGCGGCTTTTATTCGAGCTCTTAAACATTACTTGCAATTATTGGTGAAAGTCAATATTTTCTTCTTGTGGAGCATTAGTTTCTATTGTTCTTTGGATTACACTTGTACCTGTAAGTCCTACTAATACAATGTGTTCATTTGCATTTCCTAGTCAAATATTTTATTATATTATATTCTAGACTTCGAGATGGCAAAATTTTTACTTCCTTTTTGTTCATGTTTCCCTACTGTAGATCAAAGTAGAGTTTTCTACACATTCATTTCCAGATGTTTTCTTCTTTGTTTCTGTAACTGATGAAAAATCTGTCTCACATTCTGTGAAGTGTTTCAACCATCTCTTCGTACACTCCACTGTTGACTATCTTGTCCGTGTAACGATCATAGATTGATTTTCACAAAGAAGGTCGTTAACTTGTAATTGTTTATGTTTTGCGATGAAGTCATTGGTTCACTCCTTCATAATACTCCAAAAAACTAAAACTTCATGTCACTTGAAAACCATGAGAGACCACTCGGAATTTCTTAATGTAACCCCTCGCAAAAATCCACTCATGATGGGAACGACGCATTTGCGAACTGCGCATAACACCTTGAAGGTCGTGTCCACACTAACATACATGTGAGCCCGGGGAGTTTTCAAAATTGATCAGAAACTCCGTGGCCCATATCTCAAACACACTCTTCTGTGGCCAGTTAATGGTAAATTCCCCATAGTTCTGGAGAAGAAGGCAATCTTGTGTGCTTGGAACCAGGCTTGGAAACTGCTGTCTGAGTGGGTGGTAAAGAGCAGCCTGTTAGTTTATTAAGCCCAATGTTGAATTTTAGGGAACCGGTGTTTATGCTGTGGTCTAATAAGTACCCTAAATCATTCGCAGTGGGGAAAAAATGGTTGTTTTTTGAAAACTGCTCGGCAGTTACTAGTGATGTTTAACTCAGATATCTGTTGTCTGATTTTGTGTCCGATATTTGTTCCATTTTTAATTTCCTTGTATATGATATAATATTATGTAAGCAGCTCTTCATTATCGCCTCTAGCGCCAGTATGTAGTAGCAAGACCTTCTTTCTTCCGGTAAACTTTCGCATTGAAAGTAACCGAATTGTGCAACCATATTACCTACATAATGTCAGTAACTTCTGTCATTTCGGAGACAGACATCGTATATGTTCCACAAAGATTTGAAAAAAGGGAGCGAAATTGCTGAGTGTTTTTCCGTTTTCATCATACTCGTTTCACCAAATGTACCTACTGCTATTTCAATTCGAATGTTTTCACTTCTGTCATCTTGGTCTCCCGTGAAGAAAATCTGATTTTTACGGAAGGTGCTCAATATCATCTGTAATACGTTGTTAGAGGGTTTCTAGTAGCCAATATTTCCTTCATCTGGAGCATTAGCTGCAATTATTCTTGGGACTGATCTTGTACCTTTAATCTCTAATAATACAGTGCGTAATTTTGCATTTCATAGTCAAGTGTTTTAGCTTACTATTTACTTGCGATGTAGAGGCAACATCTTTACCTTATCTTTCTTCCTGGTTTACACCGCTGTAGACCATAGTATAGAGGTCTACAATTGACTTCCTGGAGTTCTGTTTCTGCAATTTCTGAAAAATCTATTTCGTTTTCTTTCAAATATTTAGTTGATTCGAGTCCCTTAAGATCAATTCCCTAACGTACTAAGAGGAAGCTTTCCCACGTTCACTAAACCATTGTCTCTTGCTCCTGTTTCTCACCCCCCAGGTATCCGTTCTCTTCCCGAGACTAGGCTGGGTACTCCGAGTATGTTTATTTCGTCTCTAAGCCGGGTACTGGCCCATCGCTGCAACATGAATTTTCCGATGAGTGATCCCACCAACCACTACACTGTCATCTATCAGCTGATTTAGCATCTATGAAATTTTTTTGTGTTTTGGCTAGCAAACTAGTCGTTCTGATATTGTAACTATCATTGTCTGGGTAAGCGATGCAAC
Source organism: Schistocerca americana (assembly GCF_021461395.2). Taxonomy (NCBI): domain Eukaryota; kingdom Metazoa; phylum Arthropoda; class Insecta; order Orthoptera; family Acrididae; genus Schistocerca; species Schistocerca americana. The sequence goes on along the minus strand of NC_060126.1, from coordinate 93,102,898 downwards.
ACTCAATACAAGACGAAATATTTACGTAACATTTCCAGAAGTCCATAAAAATTGAAATATCATGATTTAAAGCGGAATTGATCATCTATGCACCAGAGGTGGAGCAGTAGAAATTTTCATATCGAAATCGGTAGAGGACAGTGTGTAGAGGGTAGAGAACGGTGTAGAGAGGCCAGAGTATCGTGTTTGGTCATTTCATGATACTAATTTAAGTAAGTGTACACGTGGATTTCCTCTGTGTTACTGGATATTGTGGAGCTCAGATTATACTTGTGTCGTTTGGTAAAACTTAGTGTATTAAGACCACGTTTACACTGTACTAAATTTGAAAAAATGACAGCGAAATTGCTGAGTATCCTTCCATTTTAATCACACTCGTTGCACCAAAAGTTCCCTACTATTGATGAAATTCGTATGTTTCTACTTTTAGCATTTAGTATCCCGTGGAAAAAACCTGATTTTTACGCAAAGTACTCAATATCATCTGTGATGGGTCGTAACAGGGTTTCTAGTAGTCGATATTTCCTTCATCTGGAGCATTAGTAGCAATTATTCATGGGATTGATCTCGTACCTTCAGGCTCCAATAATACAGTGCGTCATAGTCAAGTGTTATATCTTACTATTTTCTTGCTACGTAGAGGCAACATCTTTACATTCCTGCTTTACACCGCTGTAGATTATGTTGTAGACGTCTACAATTTAATTCCAGATGTTTTCTTGGGGGTTTCCGTAATTTATGAAAAATCTATTTCCTTTTCTTTCAAATATTTGGCTGATTCGACTTCCTTAAGATCAGCTCCCTGGAAGATTTCCCAGTTTCATTAAACCATTGTTTCTTGCTAGTGTTTCTCAACCATGTCGTATCCCAGTTATCCGTTCCATTCCCAAGACTAGTCTGGGTACTCCAAGTACGTTTATTCTGTCTCTGAGTGGGGTATTGGCCCATCGCTGGTATAGGAATTTTCCAGCATGTGATCCTACCACCCACTAGACTTCCATCTAGCAGCTGATTTAGTATCTATGAAGTTTTGGCTCAAATGGCTCTGAGCACTATGGGACTTAACGTCTTTGGTCATCAGTCCCCTAGAACTTAGAACTACTTAAACCTAACTAACCTAAGGACATCACACACACCCATGCCCGAGGCAGGATTCGAACCTGCGACCGTAGCGGTCGCGCGGTTCCAGACTGTAGTACCTAGAACCGCTCGGCCAACCCGGCCAGCTATGAAGTTTTTTTTTTTTAATTGTGCTTAGCAAACCAAGTCGTTTTGATATAGTAGTGATCATTGTTTAAACCCATAAAATATTTTGTGCTTCTTGGTGAACCAGTGACGATGAGTTTGTCAAACAAATCTGTGAACATATCAGACTTATCAATCGTATTATGTGCATCAGTTGTGGAACTCAATTCCAGACCAAATATTTACGTAAAATTTCCAGACGTTCATGATTATTGAAAAATCATGATTTAAAGCGGAGTTAATCTTCTATGGACCAGAGGTGGAGCAGGAGAAATTTTCATATCACAAACGGTCGACTACAATGTGGAGAGGCCAGAGTATCGTGTTTCGTCATTTCATGATACTAATTTAAGTAATTGTACATATGAATTTTCTCTGAGTTACTGGATATTGTGAAGCTTAGATTATTCCTGTATCATTTCGTAAAAGTTAGTGACTTAATAGATTATATTGCAAGAATTTTTTCCAGATCTTAATTGTCTCCTCAACATGTTGGTGAGGTAGATTTTTGCCATTGGTTTCCAGCATGGTACAAGTTCGGTTGTGAATTTTTTTTATTAATTATTAAGTTCGTCTGGTGTGTGATACTGGACATGTTTGTGAATGTAGGTTTTATTATAACCATACTTTGATTGATATTTCACTTATGAACAGAAATGCATGAGGTAAAGCATGAGGTCAATACCAAGGAAATGGATGGGAGGAACTGAAAAAATTATCAGAAGACAGAGCAAGATTGCAATCCTTTATTGCAAGCCTATGCTGTATTATTATCTCATTTTTTCCATTTGCTTCTCTAACCTTTTCTGCTGCGTCGGCACTCTGAGCACTATTCAAATTATTTTTTTTATCTATTAAATATTATCTCAGATTTACCACAATCCTAAGAACGTTTTAGATTACGTACGTAACCCATTCTGTATCTTTTAAAACTGAACAGGTTTCTTTTTTCATCCAACCTGCTTGAGGCTCAACTGACATGTAACTCGATTAATTTTAGTTCTGCTAATTCTTTCGATGACATAAATGTTACGGCGATATTGACAAAATTGTTACTGTGTTGAACGATAAATCCTAACAAAAACAACTTTTGGAATGTAAAACGACAGCAATTCATTATCATTCACTTTTTTGAAATGAGGCACTAGCATCATTATGTAGAAAACAGGTATGTGTAACGTACAATATCGTAAGTAGCACCTTTTCAGAACAAAGTCAATTACACGTTAAGAGAAATGCTGAATACTAGAAAAGGAAAACTAATTCATAATAAAGAGCCATACATAAAAATTCGAAGATCTTGAAACAAATGAGTTATATATGTTCTTCTGAGACTCTAGATAATGTAATGTTAAATTTGGCTATTTCTGAAGCACAGCTAATTTTGTGTTCAGTTAAGTAATTAGATAGATTTGGTGTGCTAAGTTAATGATGAGCATTGTTGAGATTTTGCACAAAGCTGAGAAGTAAGGCTGAGCTGATGTAAGAAGGCTTTTGTAAAATTATAGAATTACAAAGATATGTTTGGAAAATAGATGAATTGTGTTATGATCCTGGAGATAATAGTGTCTCATACAAGAAAATTATAAAGTTTTGAATATTGGATAATTATTTCAAATATGATGTTAACTCTGCTATGATATTTATGTTTGGGTTAGCAAGAAATACTCATGAAATGTAGAATGTTACATGCTTTCAATCATGTGACACATATTTACTTAACGTGTACATGATTAACTTGAGTAATCGAAGGATTGGTTGTTGAGAAGAAAGATATTAACATGGCAACTATGAATGTGTTTGTACAATGAAGAACGGTTGGAATGTATAGTAAGAACGCTGAATTAATGATAATTAATTGAGGATTATATTATGATAAAATTTTATTGCTGTCTGTATGCTACTATCAATTGCAGTAGTGAAGGTACATGTAGTAATAGACAATAAGAGAAGGAAATATTGATGATAAATTAGTGAGCTTTTAGGGAGACCCACCTCATCGTTCACTAAAGATGATGCCCTTATGCTAACGACCTTGAGTTCACAGGGTGGCTTCCCTGTCTCATCGATACAGATGAGCACACCATAGGTACAACGACAGTGGAGGGATACCTGTTGAGAGATTAGATAAACATATTTCTCCTGAAGAGAGGGCGCTGCCTTTTCAGTATTTTCAAGGGCTACATTCTTGATGATTGACCGACCTGGCCATGTAACTACAATCAAAACGGAGCAGCTGTGCTTTTACAGTGAAACAGCTGAAAGCAAGATGGAATTATGGCTGTAATTTTTCCCGAGAGAATGAAAATCTAATTTCTGGTTAAATGATGAAAGCATTCTCTTGCTTAAAGTATTTTAGAAGTAAAAAGAATTCCCCACTAGACCGCTGGATGGAGACTATTCAGGAGGAAGTCGTCATCTAGAGAACGAAAACTGTCATTTGATAGATTGGAGAGTGTAAAATTATACCCTTTAATCAGGTAGGCTAGAAAATTTAAAAAGACTGAAGTTAGATATAGTTGGAGAAAAGTGAAAGTCAATGACAGGGAAGCAGCACTTCTGTTCAGGTGAATGCAGGGTTATAAATACAAAATAAAATAGCGTAATGGAGGAGTAGGTTTAATAGCGTATAAGAAAATAGGAATGCTCTTAACCTACCATGAGCAGCATAGTGAGCACATTGTTGTGCCACGCTTACCACAAAAGTACAAGTTCGTATGACAACTAGTCCTGCAGATAATGAGGAGATTGTGGAAATGTACAATGACATAAAAGAATTTATTCAGATAGTTAAGAGAGAGACAAAATTTAATCGAGATGGGGATTGCAATTCGATAGTAGGGAACGAAGAGGAAGAAGCATACAAGGTGAATATGGGTGGGGGGAGGAATGAAAGAGAAATAGCCTAGTAGAATTCTGCACAGAACATGGTTTAATCACCTGTAACATTTGGATTAAGAGTCGGGAAAGAAGAATGTATAAGTGTAAGGGAACTGGAAACATCGGAAGCTTGCAGATTAATTACACTATGGCATGACAGAGATACCGGAAACAGCTTTTAAAACGTAAGAGAATACAGGGGGCAGATGCGAATTCTGGCCACAATTAGTGCCTATCGACTATAGGCTGAAGGTGAAGAAACTGCAAGAATGTAGGACCTAAAGAACAAGCAACCTGTTGAAAGAACCACAACTTGTTGAGAGATTCATAGGCAGCTTTAGGCAAATATTGACTATACCAGGGGAATGGGAAGAAGTAGACGAGGAATGGATAGTTATGAGAGATTAAATAATGAAGAGAGCAGAAGATCAGATAGGCATGGCACAACTGAATTCAGTTGATTAATTAAGAAAATATAAAACTGGAGCAAATGAACTAGGCGGAAGGGAATACAGATGTCTAAATAATCAGGATGACAGGAAGAGCAAAATAGCTAAGCAGGAATGGCCAGAGGACGAATGTAAGGATTTAGAAACATATACTTCTAGGAGAACGATGTATACCGTGTACAGGGTCCTTTGGAGAAAAGAGAAGTAGCTGTGTGTTTATCGAGAGCTGAGATGGAATACCAGCCCTAAGCAAACAACGGAAAGCTGAAAGATAAAAATACATGGATGGTCTATGTAAGGGAGATGAACTTCAAAACAACGTGAATTGCTGCAGAAATGGGAGATCCAACGAAGACCAAACTCTTCCATTTCGTGTGAAAGATGTATGAGACATGCGAAGTATCCTCAAACTTCAAGAAAAATATAATAATTGCAATTTCAAAGAAAGCAGGTGCTCACAAGTGTGAATATTGCCGTACTATGAGTTTAATAAGTCATGGATTCAAATAACTAACACGAATTCCTTACACAAGAATGAGAATACTGGTAGACTGGTAGAAAGAGTCTTTGGAGTAGATCAGTTTGAATCGACAAGAAAAATATTAACACATGTGGCAACACTGAGCCTCCGGCTTACCTTAGAAGATAGTTTAAGGAAAGGCAATCCTCTTTTTGTAGCATCTGGAGACTTGCAGAATTTTTTGTCATTGATGAAGGCAACCCTCTTTTTATAGCATCTGTAGACGTATAGAAATTTTTTGACATTTCGAATGTAGCAGTGGTGAAATACAAGGAGTGCAAGCCTATTTAGATCTTTTACATAAACCAGACGGCTGCTGCAAGCGTCAAAAGGCGTGAAAGGGAATCAGTGATTCATAAGGAACTGAGACAGGGTTGTAGCATATCCTTGATCCTATTGAGTGTATACAAAGTGCAAGCAGTAATCAGAACCACAGTAAAATTTTGTGTAGGACTTATAGTTCAGGGAGAAGAAATAAAATCTTTGGGATATGCTGATTACAATTTAGTTCTGTCAGAAGCAACAAAGGGCACAAAGGAGAAGTTGAAACGAACGGACTGCCTCTGTCGATCCATCGTTGATACAGGACAGCGGTTGGTCAGATATTTATGGAAAGCAGATCACCAAACAGCCGTACGTTTTCAGAAATTATTATTGTATTTACACGACCAGATTCGGCATACCATTAATCCCTTCTCCAGGCGGCTGCATGTTAAAAACAACTAGTATACATTTTTAGATGTCAAAGTATACAGCAGTTGATGTAACAGAAAATAAAGTGTAGTGTTAAAAATCAACAAAAGCCTACAAAATGCAGTGTGCAGCATTAAGAAGAGAATCTGTGCACACAACGCCCAACAAAGGATCGAAACTAACTACTTTCACATCACAGAGTCATAATCGAACGTGTCAAACACCACAAAAAAAGTTTAATAAAACAGAAGCAGAAAGGATTAATGCTTGTTTGGCTTTATTATAAAAAATATCCACAACACTTACAGACGAGAATCATTCTAATTCTTGGTAAAAATTATTCCCATTCAAGATAAAAACTCGCGATATGACATATGGAGTACAAAGTAATGTGCATACCTATAGCCTAAGTAACACTAGTATTACTGTACTTCAGATGTAGTTATCACAATATCAAAAAACGCTTCCAGAGGCCAAACATAACGGCCGACAAATTACTAAGTGAACGTCGATAAGCAAACAACTTGTAGGAGATACTCACAAAACATCAAGAGGGCATTATATTATATCTAAAGTGAAGAATGAAACTTTATGACTTGGTGGCCATTAAACATCAATTAATTGGGGTGAAAATAGTACGGTGGAACAAACAAAGAACCTCAAACACCAAATTGTTATGTTGACGAGGTGTTCGTCGTTTTTAGTAGTAGTAAGTACGAGGTGATTAATCTAAAGAACTTTTCAATGGGCTGTCTATAAGATTCAGTATGGACCTTGTGACAGGTTTTGCATCGGACACACTAGGAGGGAGTTCAGGACGCGATAGAGGGAATACTGTTATCCTAGGTGTGGTAGTGCACTAGGACCTCATTTACGTCAGTGCACCCATCAGCTACGTGCCGTGGAAAACAAATTACAGTCTTCATTATGAGAGTAGAGATGTTTAATCAGATATCTTGGGAGACCTAGAAAATTCATACAAAGAAGATGCTTACATAACCGTTTAGTTAATGAGCACATCACTGGAACAAGACATAGCTTTTTCACACTTTTGATAATGTTTTCAGCTCCGATTTGAAGTAAAAATCGTACACCCTTTGCGGCAACTCTTTGTAACAATAAATGTACAGTGACGTTTGCAGCAATTTTCAGTATATTTGTATATGCTGTAATTTTCACATACGTGTTTTTGATGTCATCTTACAAGTTTTCATGACTTTTCGCTTTACTTTTGTCATTGTTAGTAAAATAAATGTACAGTGACATTAGCAGAAATTTTCAGTATGTTTGTATGCTGTAATTTTCACATACGTATTTTTGATGTCATCTTACAAGTTTTTGTGACTTTTCGCTTTACTTTTGTCATTGTTAGTAATCTGGATATACAACAATTATTAAATATCCTTAGGATACTGGCGGCTAAGCCACCTGGCGTTGTGTTAGCCCAGGTTTCCTCTATCGGCCGCAGCGCGCGTTAAGTGCAGCTCTGGCTCTGGAAAATTGGGTTTCTGTCTATGCGAGTGGGAAGCTATTGTACCTGAAATACCACATGCACTTCTTGATGTGCGGTATTTACAACTGCCTCTTGAGCTCGTAAAATTGCTTATGGTATGTACATTTCGCCTATTGTGAGACCTTCAACTTTTTATAAATTTTGTAGCTTTGTTAACCATGCAATTGTGTATACTTGCATTCGTATTATGGGAAAAGTTTGCAATCTCAAATTTTAATTGCTGACAGGTCACCAGTAAGAAATCCCCAAAACAGCTACACGATTTTTTCAGCAACCAACAAGCACTTTTAGAGTCATTTTTATTCTATTTGTCATGGTTACCTTCTGGTGCCAGGCATTTCAGTCTTAGATAGAACAAGTGATCCTCCTTTTTGCGCCAGTATGAACGTTAAAAATTATTCTTTTGCTTTGCACTCCGGTTGGTTTTCGTACACTCACTCTGCTTTTAACCTGACCCTCTCCCTCAGTACCTTCTGTGCTACAGCTTTGTATGTGTTAGTTACTATCTGGATAGGTTTCATCACTCATTACACAGGTTGGTATCTCTTATTCACAGGTGAATATTAATTACATAATCAAGTGAGACTCCTTACGGTTGACATGGATGTTGCGGTTCTCTGCTTGGTCCGACATACTATTATCCCGCCAGTTAACTGATGTTTAAGGGACACCAAGACATTTCTTTTCATCTTTAACTTGGCGTATAGTATTATGCCTTCTAGGCATTTTATGAGAATCGCCCGCAAATTCTTTTGTTCCCGTCATTTACTTAGAAATTTGCTGCCCTTTGGGCTTTTCCTCTGTCTGCGTTTTTTGGTATTGTGTTGACTATATCTGATATATCACTCCTGTTGGTAATATTTAGACAATACATATGCAGAATATAGTGTACTCCATACGACATATCGAGAGATTTTAACTTTAGAGAGAGTAGTTTATCGTAAGAACGAGGGGGATTCACATCTGTAAGATTTATGGATATTTTTTATAAAAATCTAGACAAGCTATATTCGTTTGTGCTTCTGATTTTGTACATTTTCTATGTTTGGTATGCTCTATTTTAAGTCAATGATCTCAAAGAAATTAGTGTTGATGCTAACCAGTGGGTGTGCGTATTCTGCTTTCTTGTGCTTTGTGTGCACAGCTACACTTCTTAATGCTGCATACTGAATTATGTAGGTTTTAAGCGCTTTTATTTGTACCCCTCATTTTCTCGTTGTTTTTAACACGTAGAGGCGTGGAACCGCTGTTAATGAGAGTCCCAAAATGCTCGTGTAAATAAAGTAAAAACTTCTGAAAATATACGGCTGTTTGGTGATTTTTGTTTGCCAAAAACAATGGACAGTTTCTTGCAAGGAAGATATGAGATATACATCAACAAAAGAAAAACAAAGGGATTGGAGTATAATCGAAATAATTCAGGTGATGAACAGGTAATTAGAATAGGAAACGAATCTGTGAAAGATTAGATGAGTTTTGTTATTTGGATAGCAAAATAACTGATCATCGCTGAGGTTTATAAGACAAAATAAAATGTAGGCTGGCATTGGCAAGGAAAGAGTTTCTGAAAGAGAGAAATTTATAAATATTGAATACTGATTTCATGTTAGGAAGTCGTTTCTGAAAGTATCTGTGTAGGGTATGTACATGTGTGGTAGTCAGACATGAACGATAAACAGGTTACACAAAAATATAATTGAAGTTTCTCAAATGTTTTGCTGCAGAGAAATGCTGATGATTAGATGGGTAGCTCACATTACTAATGAGGAGGTCCTGAATATCATTGGGGAGAAGCGAAATTAGTGGTAAAACCTGACTAGAAGAAGTAACAGGTTAACAAAACACAATCTGAAACTTCAAGGAGTCTGAAATTTATTATTGGGGGGAATTGTGGGAGGTAAATATCGTAAATGGAAACGAAGCTATGAATACAGCAAGCAGATTCATACGGATGTAAGTTGCAGTAGTTATTCAGATTACCCTGAGATAAGGAGGCTTGCACTGGACAGAGCAGCATGGAGTGCTGCATCAAAACAGTCTTTGAACTGAAGACGACGACAGCAACATTGAAGATCAGTATCTACAACAATCTTGTGTGAAGGTTGAAAAGTAGGATTTGAGTCACAGGCTGAAATGGGGTTATGAGGGCGGATTGTGACTCGTTTTCGGGTACCTTAGTCGGTAGAGTACTTGTAGATGAAGGCAAATGTCACAGGTTCGAGTCCCACTCCGGCACACAGCTTCAATCTCCCATGAAGCGTCAAGATCAGTGCCATTAGAAGCCGTAAAACGGACTGTCCTGATTTCTTCTGAACAATGAGTTCATACACTGGTTAGGTAATGCTGTTAAATAGCGTGGGTTGGTCTCAAGAGAGTAGGTTGCTGTTAACATGAAGACTAATGAGGCGTCAGATTTCTAATTTTATTGAGATTACTGTAAAGGGTGATATTTTTGCGCTTTCTTATTTTATACTGATGCATGGTATAAGAGAAATTCGTTATGTCTCAACCATCCTTGCATGTTATAGGTTAACATTTGTATTCGGTTACACATGTGATAGGAAGTCCACTCTCAACACAAGTACCAGATGCTACCTGTGATGGGAAGTCCACATTCAACACAAATGCCAGATACTACACGTTGTAACCTTCGTACAAAACATATAATGCCATAACAATAACTTATATCTCAATGCTTAATGATAAGAAATACTTCTCCTTTTACATAATAAATGTAAGTATTCAGCGAAGGACTCTTCTTGGAACTATATTTCGTGGTGGAGATTGCGACAGTATTCAGTACACAGGAAGTATGAACAATAACGTCTTGAGTCACCGATTATTTAGTGTTTTATTAATTAACACATCTTTTTCGGGCCCTGTGAATCCATTACTGTTATTGGTAACATTTCTCTGAGTCCCTTCACTCAGCTTAAGCCATTATTTTATTATCGTACATCGTATTTTATTGTCGTTGCCGTGCAACCATCTTCTTCACACCTGTTTCCTTGCGCTACTAGTCATTGTACGAATATGTAAATGATTCAGTCCTATGCTACTGTTGCAGGCCGTTAACAACAGATATCGGACTCTTTTCATGCATCATATTACTGGTGGAGAAGAGTACGTTACTGACAGATGTGAAGTAGTAATTTAAAACGAGTTTTTAAAATTACTAAACAACTATGAGAAGCAGAAGCTGCCTATTCATTCAACCTTCGTGATTTTATGCAAGTTCATTGCTACTTGCAGATGATTGTGTACTGTTACCAAATTGGTTTTTGTCTTTTTTATGATGTGATAAGTTTGGTCCATACGCCGTGCAATACCTAACCCACACGCGAGGAGATTTCAGTGAAGAGCCACAACGCTAGGCAAGCTTTGCAGAGAACGTTGAAGGATCCAACCCTCTGTCTCAGTCCCGTCCTTTTCCACTAAAGTGCAGGCCACGTCGTTCCGATCTGACCAGAGACCTCTAACTAGCAAATGTATGTTAAATCAACGGATTTCCGTTGTTTATCTGTGGCCTCAGGACTCCGCGTGGTACTCGAAAGGCCAGAGATCACAGGCGACGGATTTCTGTAGTTGCGACTATTTTTCGGCGAGAGTAAGGTGTACATTGCAGCGCTTTTAGGCATTTACTTTCTTATGGTGGATTTTTTGATTGTGAAACCCATTTATATCGTAGAAAGGAAATTAGTGTGCGCGATAGCAGGAAGAAATTGAAGGTAGTCGTCGGCAATTTTTACGCTATGAGCTCATATATTTCGCAAAAGAAATAACGATGAGTTTATTTGCAGAAACTCAACACATCGCCATATAGATCTGATTCAGCAACTTCAGAACTCCTCTGAGATCACTCAAACATTGGCATGCTTGGAACACAATAAAATTTCTGTTGGCCCTCCTTAAGGGTTGTTTTATATGAAGGGTGACCAAAAAGACCGTCTCATTTCGTTTCCATTTGAGCGCATATGGAATGTAGTGGGACACCCTATGCACGTCTTAAGCCTAACCTCTGGGTAGTGTTTAGATTTTACGTTTCCTTAGTCGACTTCACCATCACTGTATTATTAATTTTCCTGTTTACAGTTCTTAAAAGTTTTTTCTCTTCAGAAACAAATTTGTGGTTTCCTTTATAAATATCTGTGTCCTTATGAATAATTTTATTCATATTTCTGCTAAGACAATCTACCAAGTGCAAATTATTTCTACTAAGACAGTCGAAGTCTTAGTGTGCATGATGAGGTTTAGTTGGTTACTAATCCTGAATATGGGTCTTAGATTTTGCTTCAGCCATTTTCCAAGTAATACATGTCCTATTTGATTAAAAGATTTCGTTAAACATTATTATTTTAGTAGTTTTTCAGAAATATAATAAATTTAGTTCTTTACATGTGTCAAATTATTTTATAATGTTAAAACATAAGAAGAAACTTCATATCCAGTAGTCTTGTGTTTATTACATTTGTGAAATGGGTTGAAGTGTACCAACAAGAGAGCGCCTTGAGCAATGTGATGTGAAGTTGCGACATGAATTAATCAAAATATTTGACACTGAAGTATTTAGAACGTTCTCGCGGGTCGTTTTGCAAGTCTTTCACTGTTTTCATCCATTTTGCGTTGTTCGATCCACAAATTTCGGAGTTTAACACTTAACATCCTCACAACAGGAACATACACTTGGCGAACTTCGCTCAAGGGCCACCGCAAATAATATGTTAAGTGATGTCCACCAACATAACGGACTATCAGGAGCCTAAATTTATCTTGTGACTTAATAAAATACGATATTTTCTGTGAATCAATTGCTCATTCTTTGAGACGTATTTGTACATCGGTGAATCGTATGAAATAAATGACAAATCGTTATATAATTATGTATATAAAAGTATTGAATTTGAATAATATGAAGGGCTTCAGTAACGACTGGAAAAGAATAATTTTTAGGATTATTGAGATACCACTGAACATAAAGAAAAAGCAGAAAGTATAGTAGATGAAATATTTTGTTAAGTTATAGTAGAGTATTTAAAACTGATTGTAATTTACTTTCTAATAAAGCAATATGTAATGTTGATAACAATGTAACGTGTCATATTTAGAAGAAATGAAAGAAGTCTCTGGATGAGGAATAGATGTGGAAACACAGGAGGGATAGAGTAATGGTAACACATACACTTTAGGAAACCAGATTTAAATCGTGAATCATATCCATGGGCAGATGCTGACCATGACCACAGTTTACTGGTTGTGAACAGCAGTTTAACACTGAACAAGAAACTGAAGAAATATACGATACTAACGATATGGTACCTGAATCAGTTCAAAGAAGCAGAGGTTGCTGAGAGGTTCAAGAAGAGCATCAGGTAACGATTGACTGAAGGAGCGGCAAAGAATGCAACAAAAGACCTGTGAGTAGCCTTAGGACTCGAAGTAATCAATTTATAAAATAATCAAATACGCTGAAAGACAAACTCAGTATAAAACCGTGTATGATGCACGAAGTATTAAATCGAATTGGCGAAACGAGAAAATATAAAACTAGAACCAATAAACAAGCAAAGGGAAGGAGAGACGTGTAACAAAATGCGTTTGGTAGAAAGTGCTAAATGTAGAAGCATGAATGTCGTGAACACTACTGCATGGATACAGGAGCATGTATTTTCTATGGAGAGAAAATTGGGATTAAACACAGGCAGCGCAACGTTATCTATAAGTGGTACAGAAGCAAGCCCACAGTCGAAGGGCATGAAAGGGAAGTAGTGACTGAATATGAAACTAGTCGGTTTTGTAGCCTATCCCCACACGCTATTAAGTCTGTAAGCTGATTAGCCAATAAAGGAAAACTAGGAGAAATTGGGAAAAGGAATTTAGGTTCAGTGAGAAGAAATAGTTTTGCAGATGATATTTTACTTCTGTCAGAGACAGGTACGAACATAGAAGAGCACTGAATTGAATGAATTGCGTCTTGGAAAGAGGTTCGACAAGAAAAAGTTTTAATAATGGGTGGTCGGCGATAGTTGATTTAAATCATGTGAGTCTGATGCAATAAGAATACAAATGTGACACTGAAGGGAACAGATGTGTTTTGCTATTACAGAAGCTAAATAATTGATTGTGACTGCAGTAATGAGCATTTAATATGTAGACTGGCGATAGCATGATAAGCAGTTCTGAAACTGATAAATCTGTTCACATGTAATGTAGATTTAACAATTAGGAAATCTGTTGTGAATATATCTGTCTAGGGGAATGAATGGATAAAAATATACAGAAAAAGTAATAGGTATACCCATATAAATAAACTAGTATAAGTTCCAATACATCTTTCATGTCCAGGCTCCAGCCAACTGTTGAGTTATGATATTACACCTTCTTTCTCACATGTGAACTGAGGCCTAAATATTCTCATTGGCAACATACCATACGTCCTTGTAGAGATACAAGGGGTACCAAATTTGTTACAAAAGTCAGTAAATTACTCAACGGACAGTATTTCTCAGTACAGGTATTTCGTTCATTCCATGTCACTATAGATTCGTAACGTCATCATCTAAACACGAGTTGACTAATCTGAATCCGTTTTAGCAAACTAATAGTATCTTTCAGGTGATGAAATTTTATTGGTTATGAAATACAAGTTCTTGAAGTTTATTCAGAATGGGAAATGTTTATTGGTACTTGCAGGCCATTATTTATCTGTTTAATATAAAGGTGTTTTGAATTTGGTGTGCACGAAAAAGAATGAATTTATGTGTGGCTTTTACTCTGAGACGAGTTATCACTTCGAGTGCTAGAAGTGTGCGTTTACAGTTCGCTGACCTGTGCGGTGAATTTTATTCTGTGATTTTGACCCGAATGGAGACAAATGCAGTTTCATTTAGACTTCACGTGAGATAGACGCATCACGTTATTATAAAAGAGTCCTTTAGCCCATTAGGGAAAACTGAAACCTGCACGCTGGATTTGAAATACGTTACACGCTAGTGCGTGATCAGGGTGTCCAGTGAATCTTGTATAACAGTTGAAAACGCGCTTGGACTTAAAGCACGAATTGGAAATTAGTTTTGAGAAAATTGCTGATTTTGACAAAAATGAACCGAAAGTTCATTCAAAATATCGAGGTTCTGTTTTAATTGAGACACACATCACATTATTGGTGACGTTGCTTAGCAACACTGTAATGCAGATTAATTAATTCATTAGAACGATTTGCGACGTAATAAGCCCCATTACACATACTAACTGTTACACGAAATTTGCTGACCGCATGAGAGTGTGAGTGTGACGGTTTTTCGGCATTTCTGGAAATAAAAGCAGTTTCAAAAGTTAAATTACTAACTGTTGTGTAACTTCATTGATTGTCCCATGCCACTACTGAACGTGTTGTATCACGTCTCTTCACAAGAGGTCTCAAGAAGCCGGGATAAACAATAAGAAGAATCAAGAAGAAGAGTTTGAAAGTGAGGGGTGACGGGAGTGAAAGTGGATATAATCCTCATGAGGAAGTAACTCAGCAACCAATTATGGACCAGCAATCGCATAATTTGAGTGAAGGAAATCTTGGTGAAAGTGTCCAAAATGTAATAAATGTAGGACAGCAATCACATAATTTAACTTATAGTAATATCGTTGAAGTGGAGGTGACAGTAGAAGCACACCCGAGTACAAGTAGAAATAGTAGTAGTAATATACAGGAGTCTATAAATACCAAAGTTACACAGGGAAGTGCGAATCTTACATAAAATGTTACAGAGCTTAAAGATGATACTATTATTAAATTCATGGCGAGTATGCAACGTCAGTTAACTGAGAATATACGACGTTTAGTTGAGAAGTTTGATACTAAATTTGATTCCCAACCTGAAAAAGTCAACACTCAAATGGAAAATATGTGTTCACTAAATGAAAAATTTGACAAGTTCGAGTCACTCGCAAATCAAATCATGTCACTTAAAGATGATAATAGACTATTAAATGAGAAATTCAATAACTTAAAAGTAGAGTGAACACAACGATTAAATACTACATTTAGTGAATCAGAAATAACAGTTTCCATCGATATGACTAACCTACACACCGAATTTTAAGGGTGAAAGTAATGAGATGGAGAATAAATATGAAACTACTTCAAAGGGACATATTGATTTGTCAGATAAAATCTGTAACTGTGAAAGAGGTTACTTGAAGACTAATGTGCAAATTGAGGATCTGTCTCAAAAGATGTCAGAATTTGAAATAAATACTTGCAAGTATATAGATAAATATTTAAAGGACCAAACTAAGAAATTAGATAATGATCTTTCTGAGTGGATAGAAGTTAAAAAAAGAAAATTGAAGGGAAAGTCAATACCACTCTCGAATTGAAACAAGCTGAGGTGGTTATGGAAAACCGATGGGAAATGATGAACTTATCAAGTTATTTACTAGTGAGTTTCAGGCAATTAAAGATAAAGTACTTGAAGAATTACCTAAGTGGAAAAGTGATACATATTGTAAATTGTCAGTATTAGAACAAAAATCTTCACGAAATGTAATCACTATAGGCAGCTATTCCGAAGACAGGCTTAGGAATAATAAACCATGTAGTGAAGTAAAATGTAGCTGTTGTGGGAATACATCCGATAAATTTAGTGATTGTTATGGAAATGAAAATGATACTTTTGTCCAAAGAGGGTGCTTGTCGTCTTTAAAGTTTGAGACAAGCATATTCAAAACCAGACATTTTTCCACCTTTTCGACTAAAAAGGATAACATACACCCAAAAATTTTCATCTACAATTTTAAGTGTAATTTTCCTCACAGTTGGTTTGAACATGATAGGCTTCAATATATTGTGTCCAGGATCACACGTGAAGCAGCACTGTGGGCTGCAGAAGCGAGTGAGAATTGTAAACATGCGCGGAGTTTGAACAACTTTTCTTAGCAAAATACTGGTCGAGTAGCAAACAAGAGAGGCTACGGAAGGCAGTGTAGCAACCGGATATAATACTAGTAAACGACGTTCATTAAGACATTATTTCCAGAAATACATTAATAAAACGAGGTACTGGAGTAATCACATTTCGCATAGAAAAGTGATAACGTATTTTGAAAGGAAGATTACTTATTCATATACGTGAGAAACTTATAAATGTCCCTGACTATGACGTGGAACCGTTTCCTGTCTGTAGTCGATTCGATCGATATGATACTAGAGGATGCCCGAATATGAAATAATAATACATCACAACATAATAATAATAGTAATAATAATAACAATAATGACAACCGAGATAGAATTACTAAACCTATAATAACGAAGGAGGACATGCGACATCTTATGGCTATAGTAAAGGCAATAATAATAATAATAATCAATATAAACGTAACACCTATTATACTAAAGAAACCTATGGAAATAATTAATCATGTGAATCAGATTTGCACAGGAAAGCCAAATCGAACAATCAGTGTAGTAATTCACGCAGACGTGATATATACACAGAAGACAATTCTGATAGTACACAATCTTGGAAACACCCCTCGACACCTGAAGTTCGATGGGTAGGTACAAATGTAACTCAACAAGCACAATAACCACAAGGACCGATACCACTCGGTAACAGAGCAATAAAATCGCAAAGAGAACAACTACCAAATTCCGACCATTCTTTACATATCGTTGAAGTACATGGACCACCAAATATGACATCTACCAAAAGATTAAACTAGAACCGGTCACTGAAAGCCTTCCTAGGATGACTGGAGAGAATGGATGAGGAGGGCAGGCATCATTGTAACTAAGTGTACTGAGGTATTATGATGATTTGGAACTAAGGGGAGGGACTGATTGAAGAAACACCTTACATTTCGAATAAGTGTGGACGAATCTTGCAGGCAGCCTTTCAAGCAGTAATAAATAATATTGATGTTGAAACTTTGATTGATACTGGAGAAACCATTAGCGTAATGACGCAGATTTGTTTTAAACAATGCTTAAATTTCCTGTAACTGGATGTACTGCATCTGGAGCATTTAGTACAAAATTACAAAAGGTGTCAAAGCAGGCACGAATCGACATTATGATGCCGGGCGGATGGGGGGGGGGGAGGCGCTTAAATTGAAAGTACCTTCTTATTTGTTTCAAGAATGACTGTACCGTGTGTTTGGGGTCTAGATTTTTTTGTGTGATGCTGGAGCAGTCATCAATTTAAAAGAAGTAACATGTGCCTTGAACTCTGAAGGCGACGTTTTGACAGTCTCTATGATAAAAGGCAAAATAATCCCGGATCAGTATTGCATGAATTTAATGGTTAGCTATACTGGTATTGATTATAATTTAGTTGATGATATTTTCTATATTGAATATACTGGAGAACAAATATGTCACGCAGTGGCTAACACACTGGACTCGCATTCGGGAGGACGACGGTTCAATCCCGCGTCCGGCCATCCTGATTTAGGTTTTCCGTGATTTCCCTAAATCGCTCCAGGCAAATGCCGGGATGGTTCCTTTGAAAGGGCACGGCCGATTTCCTTCCTCGTTGTACCCTAATCCAATGAGACCAATGACCTCGCTATCTGGTCTCCTCCCCCAAAACAACCCAACCCCAACCCAAATAAGTTAAGTTACACTTCACGAGAAAATCTCCGAACCCGAATACCTATCTGCAAGTCAATGAGAAGATCTGTGTTGCTTGTTAAGTAATTATCTGTTCGTATTTAGCAAAGATCCCGGAATAATCAAAAGTTTTGAATACGGCATTAGGGCGTATCCACACGAATCTTTTTGTCACTCTTCCTACTCTGTCCCTTGGTCAAAGAGAGAGGCAGTCTAGAAAGAAATTATAATTCCCCACTCTAACATTTTGTTAGAGCCCTCTCGTTCTGAATACTGTAGCCCTCTTTTGGCGGCCCTCAAAGCGAATGGTGACGTCAGATTCGTAGACGCCAGAGAGATAAACAAGATAATCATACCTGTACAGACATGACCTGAGAATTTGATGAGTTTATTCAGAAATTTTGTGGTGCCCGCTTCCTGACATCCCCTGATAAGTTCATACTGGGAAACGAAAATCTCTGTTGAATGTCGAAAGTATACTGCTTTTATTTTTCTGGGCAGAAGTTATCAATTAACTGTTATGCAATTTGGACTAAATATCAGTGGAGATGTATTTATATCGGCCCTAGACACTGTACTTGGACGAGATTTGCTCGACAGAGTTACCTTGTATGTGGACGACCAATTGATCGCTATTGAAACACGAGAGGAGCATCTAGATCTGCCTGAAAAAGTATTTGCGAAATTCTTAGTGTATGGAGTAACAGTAAATTGAATGAAATCTAGATTAGCCAGAATTCAACATTAGTTCCCAGGACATATAATTACGCCGGACGGTATTATGCCGAATCCTAAGACAATGAGTGCTATCAAAGAGTGTCTCTGTCTTAAAAATAGAAAGTAATTAACATCTTTCATAGGATTAGCCTCAATTTTTCCGCTGACTTTTGCTTTATCAATTAATCAGCCAAGAACGTTTATTACAGTTTTTACGGAAGAACATCATGTGAAATACACCCCTGAGTGTAGTCAAGCGTTTGACAAAATCCGAGACGCTTTAGTTAACGGCCAGTTGTTACATCATCCGAAACGTGAACAGTATTTTCACACTGCCACTGATGCTTCCAAAAGAGGCCTAGGCACTACGTTTTCCAAATGGATGATCCGCGAGATATGAAAACCATTAAGATTATAGGATTTGCAAGCAGAACGCTCTCTGAATGTGAAAGGGCATACTGTACCACAGAGTTAGAGGTATTAGCTGTGGCGTTGGCGCTTAAAACGCTTAGATATTTTGTCTATGGAAAAATAATAACCATATTTTGTGACTATAAAGCTTTGTCTTATGCTTTAACGGGGAGAATGTTTCACTCAAGGTTAACCAGACAAGCCTTGTTACTTCAAGAATATAACATTTCAGTGCAATATTTTAAAAGGAAAGACAACATAGTATCTGATGCTCTATCTCGTTTCCTAGAAGACAGGATAATGAAGAATTTGAAGAACAGATTTTAGATTTCAAAGTAATGAATGTGTCTATTGTATTTTCTAAGAAACAAATTTCATAGTCGCAAGAACAAGATCCTGATTGGTAACCTATTCGAGATGTAATCAGCCAAGGAGCTACGAGTTATTTGGGTAGTCTATATACTTTACAATCGAATATATTATTTCGAAGAAAAACTCAGGCCGAACCATGGAAAGTATGTGTTCCAAACGAACTTCTGGAATTTTTACTGTGATATGCACATCTGAAGTGGGGACACTTTGGATCTTTAAAATGCAAAGCCAATTTAGCCCAATTACCATCCGAATTTAGAACGCTTGGCTAGTAACATTCTAAGGAAATGTAAGATTTGCCAGGAAACTAAACCTATCAACAAATGCCGAAACATTGAATTACATCCAATCATACCACACCAACCTTTAACACTGATATCTTGTGATGTGTGTGCACCATGTGCCTTACTACTCTTGGAAGATTTAAGTATATTCTGGCATCCTTCGACATTTTCTCGAAGTATGTGAAATTGTATCCTTTGAGGAATCTACATGTGCATCTTACGTTAAAGAAATTCGTCAATGATATCATGCCGGCCGCTATGGTTGAGTGGCGCTTCAGTCCAGAACTACATTGCTGCTATGGTCGCAGGTTCGAATCCTGCCTCGATCATGGATGTGTGTGATGTCCTTAGGTTAGTAGTTTTAAGTAATTCTAAGTCTAAGGAACTGGTGACTTCAGATGTTAAGTCCCATAGTGCTTGGAGCCTTTTGAATTTGAATGATTTCATAACAGAGTTTGGAAAACTGAAGATGATATTGACAGACATTGCTGCCTACTACACCATCAGAGTTTGGAGAGTGACCATGAAGGAATACAATATGAAACATTTTATATATATACACACACACACATTTTTATATCTGTGGGAATTCAATCGCAAAATTGTTCCACGACTTAAATCGGTACCACACATCAACATTACAAATGGATCGAGTGGTTATCAGAATTTGAAAGGATTTATAACGACTTGCCTCATACTTCTACAGGATATTCGCCCAACCAAGTGATGTATGGCAAGGATGATTCTCAAGACTGGCTAAAGGGATGGCCACAAATTGAAGAAGACAATCTCACTAAGAAGGACATCTCGACGAAAATTTACTTAGATCTACAACATGAAGCTCATTTACGAAAGGAAAAATTCAATAAAAGTGTGAAGAAGGTAATAATCTATGCTGTTGGAGAAGAAATATTGTTGAGAAACCATCCACAGGCCTCGAGAAAGAAAAAGTTAAATAAGAAATGGCAGTATTTATATACTGGACCATACAGAATAATACAAATTCCCCATGAAGGTAGTTATATACTTGCAGATTGTGATTCTTATATGATATAGGGTTTATATTATAAATGAGAAGATATGTACCATTTATGAAGAGAAAATAAAGGAAGAGAGAACGAGAAGAGTATTCACATACAGGACACCGATATTAGACCTGAGCCACAGGATGAGCTACAAGAGATATTATTTTGTTCATTATATATATATATATATATATATATATATATATATATATATATATATGATTATACTATTCAATTATTATTAAATATAATGTATGTGTTATGGCAAACACACCACGATAATATAATTTAAGAGAAGTAAAATGAAAAAATTCTCAGAAAAGACAATTTCTGCAAAGAGAAAGCAGCAGTTAATAGATTGAAGAACACAAGAAAGCAAGATTAACTGACTTCAAGACGGTTAGTTAAGTTTAAAAGAATGCTACCCTAGAGGCATAAATATTTTATGTTTATGAATTGCTGAAGGAATTTTGTATGTATTAGTGGCAGAAAGTATACTTCATGTATGTGTAATGGGCACGATCATAGCTAAAGGAAATATGAGAAAGGAATGAAAAGGAAGCTGATGTAACTGTCTAATCGACGTTATAATCTGGAAAACATAGTAGGAAGAAAACCTTGTGTTGAAGACAATGAAAGCATGATACAAGTTATACGAAAATAATTATTTGAATTTCATAAGCCGATAACCATTATGGTAATGGAAATGAATACAAATCTCATGAAGATGCAGTGGTAAGTGTGGTGTCACCGCCAGACACCACACTTGCTGGGTGGTAGCCTTTAAATAGGCCGCGGTCCGGTAGTATACGTCGGACCCGCGTGTCGCCGCTGTCAGTGATTGCAGACCGAGCGCCGCCACGCGGCAGGTCTAGAGAGACTTCCTACCACTCGCCCCAGTTGTACAGCCGACTTCGCTAGCGATGGTTCACTGACAAATTACGCTCTCATTTGCCGAGACGATAGTTAGCATAGCCTTCAGCTACGTCATTTGCTACGACCTAGCAAGGCGCCATTATCAATTGCTATTTATCTTGTGATGCATGTACCGTCAGACCGATGTTCACCAATTATGGATTAAAGTTAAGTATTCCAGAAGCTACGTACTTTTTTTACTAGACTCAACTCCTTTAACTGTTCCAGACCTCACGCCCGCCTGTGTGAGCTTAATTAAACGCGTGCCTTTCGGCTTCCTGTCCTAGTGGCTTGGCTCTCTTGCCAAGTCACAACAGTAAGAAAATGGAAAGGCTATTGTCTAATATAAACCGAGGACAATTATGTAAGGGAAGGGAACAAACTTCAATATTGAATGATGATGTATACAACTGGAAAAAAATGCACCAAAACAAGCACAAGTGAACAATACTCACAGTATTTATGTTGAAGACGCAAATCTACAAAAGAAGGGGAAAATGTGCTATTGCTACAAGCGCTTATCTTAATCGCATTTTTATTTACATCTTTTCATTGTTCTTGGCTTTACAAAAAATGTTGAATATTCGAAGGGTATGTGCTGTTTTGTTTAAGCGACAGAAAACGGCGTGGAAAACGGAAAAATACCTGACGTGGAAACTTTGTTTATTTTACAGCTTATCATGATATGTTGTGCCTTGACTGAGTTTATCGCGCATAGTAACCTACTGGTTCCGTGGTAGCAACGTAATCAAGCCAGTTATACAACGATTTTTCATCTGTAAAGAAATTTGCTTAAGGGTTGTTGAAGAAGAATTGAGAAAGCTGAAGGTTAGAAAGCAAACCATTTACGTTGCTTTCTTTAAATCGGTTGAGGTAAAAGCTCGGGTATTTCTTCTGAAACCAAAAAGCCAACTTGATTGCCGATCCATCTCAGTCTGATCGGTAACCAATTACTTTGACATGTTCCGTGGTTCTGCTGGAAAAGATAAGTTCAGGAAATGGAAGTAAGTTTCACTGAAAAGTGAAGGTGAATAATGTGAGAGGTTTTCTTTTTTTTTTTTTTTTTACAAAATACGTCTGTAGAAATGTGTTTATTTAAGAATATACGTGAGCAGTTGCATCCATATGCACATGTGAATAATTACTTCACTTTCAGCACCCCAGAAATGCAAATACAAAAAGCACTATCGAATGTATTGAAGTTATGGCCAATGTATGGCTACTGAAAGAACTAATAAAATGTAAATTACTGAGAACAGAGTTAACCTCAACGTAAATTTATCTTAAACACTTTACCCTCGAAAAAACTGCCTTTAAAGGATAGCAGTTCAAAGAGTTGCATACACAAGTTGTTAGATAGCCCTCAATAGAGAAAATCTCGTGAGTGAATGTAATGGAGAGAGATCCCACTGTGATTTCAACAATACTAAGGTATACGTAGTTCGGTGCCAAAGAAAAGGGAATGAAATTTACGCTATTACTGTTTTTACCCATTGTATTAAGTTATTTCTTGCATGGAGTGACATTTTCTTGTTTAATATTGGTATCAGTATTACATGAAAAAAATTATACTACGTGATGCACTAAGTTCCCAAGAGCGCCAACTGCAATATAAATTTCTTATTGTTTGTGACATAAGAAAGGAGTGAACTGCCCCGGTTTCCAGTGTGGAATATAAAGCTACGAGCTCCAGTAAGTTAATTATTGATGAAGGTATTTGTTAGTCAAAAACTGAGACAAGCGTTAGTACTTCGTGTGAATATCATTCCACACGTTTTCTTGCGTAGTACAGGGGGAGTTGACACTTTAAAGTTGGAAATTTAAACGTGAAGGTGTGATACTTGTAGTAAGGTAAAATCAATTTATTTCAGCAAAAGAGTGACTAGTTACACTTTCAGGAAGATGTTGGAAATTTCATGGTGATTGTTAAACGGTTTCATGGTAAAAATATGGAAATTATACTTCCCTGTGTAAGGAAGGAAAAGGAGTCTGTAGGATCCCTGACAGAAAATACTGTTTTACGGATATCCGGGAGAATTTTTAAGATGTGTTAGGGAACACCAGCGAGTTCATTTCTGATGATTGTAATCTCCTTCTGGAGTTGCGCATGATGAAACAACTGTACAGGTTACGATAGCAAATGGATAGGGAAGTGGATGGAGGAACTCCAATTGCTGAGTTGGTAAAACTCCCTTTCGCCCCCTCTCTCTTATCACATTCCATCCGAAGGAAGAGAAACATCTGGTGAGCATGTTGCCCTCCAAAATCGTCCATAATTCATCTACCACCGACTTCTTTGATTGCAGAATTGCGGAAAAATTATGCCACCCGACCAAAGAGCTTTCAAAAATTAAGGAACATTTCTAGAAGCTGTATCGCTACAAGAAAAGAATAAACAACTACAAAGGATGCGAATAATACTAAAAAAAATAAAAAGTAAAACGGCCATTTGCTGCGTGTCCCGTGCTAAATTACCTATGTATAACGACAGTTTGTCCACTCAGGGAATAGAGGATATCGATGATTTTCGGCTGTTATCCACGCTTATACCGGCACGATATCGGTTCCAGGGATCCCAAGGTTTTTAAGATTGTTTTAAGTGTGAAGTCAGACATCAAATGAAAAAGAATTGTTTTTTTTAATATAATTTAAATACAAGTTAACAATATTCTGACTTTTTTCCTTTAACTGAACAGAAAAATGTTTCTTCTAGTCAAATTTCACGATTCTACGTGGTAGGGAATTACCCCATAAGTTTTAATGAGTGATTTTGCAAGTATCGAAATGTGTAACATAAATGGCCGTAACTTCTTACTGCATTGACCAAGTAGCTTAAAATGTTTGCACCGCAAAATGACTGTAGACCTCAGTACGTGTGACAAATTTAAACCTGATACATCAAACCACTCCACAGAAAAATAGGATTTGACCGACGGACGGACAGTTAACAAATAACTTTTTTTTCGTGTGATGAGTTAGAAATGAACAGTTTCCGCGTTGTTTCTATGGTTATAGCGTGAGACCCCGCTTCTTCGAAAAAAGCGTGATTATTGGTCAACAAGAAGTACCATGAAGGCTGTGATGCGTTAGTTTCCGAGTATCAAAATATATCGCAAAAGCGTCCGTGTTTTTCGATTGCATTGACTTTAGTTGCTTGACGGTTTTACATCCCCAAGGGAACGTAGATCTTAATATGTGACATCTATTTCGACATCATACATGTACACGTTCCAGAGAAAAAGCGTTTTGATCAGTCAGATCAACAGACAGGAAGGCAGCACACGGACAACAGAGTGGTGCTATGAGGTTTCCGTTTTTACCGTCAGAAGTAGGGAACACTAAAATCAACCCTGATTAATCGATGCTCCTGTTCGTCCTTATTACGAGCTTACTTGGAGGTCAGTGATGATTAGACCTACGTTTATGTGACTCTCGTTGACGAAAAGCATTTCTTCAATACATTCAAAATAGTAAAAAGCTTGATTCTTATAGTTGAGGCACAGATACCCATATTTCACGAGATACAACGTTCGGAAGACAATAACTGAATTTCGGAAACAAGACTTTACTGTCTAGTTTTCATTTTAAGGCTTGCAGGATGTTTGCTTAACCAGCAGAACGCTGGTTTTCTTATTGTTGTTTGTTTTACACTAATGGCCTCAGGAAATTATGTGTTTCAGTTCATGATTCAATCATCACAATAGGTATGTCTCTTCAGATAAATGTCGTAGAATATTTTTACGGAACACCGCAAATTTTCAAAAAGAAGTGGTAACCTGACAACCTAAAAGCGTTTCGAAAATGGTAGCAAATTTGTACGGGAGCGAAAATCGATTGTGGAAGAGGAAATCGGGCAGTTAGAACCGGATTTCCAGAATCACATTGATGTATTTACACAGTCAACCAGAAGCGGTATCGGAAATCT
Organism: Schistocerca americana; assembly: GCF_021461395.2. Taxonomy (NCBI): domain Eukaryota; kingdom Metazoa; phylum Arthropoda; class Insecta; order Orthoptera; family Acrididae; genus Schistocerca; species Schistocerca americana. The sequence goes on along the minus strand of NC_060126.1, from coordinate 93,077,343 downwards.
GGTGTACGAAATCCGGTTTTGAATGCCTCACGCCAACGTTGTGCCTGCTACACTCAGCTGACTAACGCACAAGCAACAGCAGGTGCAGTGTCGGTGACCAGACTCCTGCTGGGACGACCGACAATCCTCACCTTAGCTGAGGACCGCTGACGTGACTAGACCCACCAACTGGCTGCCGCATCGTAAGCGTGTGTAGGAGGAGGGAGGGCAGCAGGTGGCGTGCTGCTCCCCCAGCTGCGCTGGTCCTCCCTTCCACAGACAGGCGGCGACCGTCGTTGGACGCTGCCGCTGCCCTGAAACATTGAGAGAACACCATCACCAGGTGTCCTTCCTCAGCCATGACGACTTGGGAATGTCAGTCCATATAGACAGCCGCTTTGACTACCTTTATTTCAGATGGTGACGAAAAAATTGTCAAAATTAACTAACTGCTGTTATTACTTGTATTGCCACTCATCAGTTGAAACTAAGAGCGATCCACTGGCTGGGAGGTAACTTTCCCAGTGACGCAAGTACACACTTTTCTTAAACTAAACAGACATTGTTACATAAGAGAAAAGTTCAACTACGATATTACACTCTGCAAGGAGATCCATCCTTGTCAGCTCTTAGCCACAACTCCCCAACTAGTAACATTTCCGGCTCTTGGGGCCATAGAGTTCAAAGCCAAGTTTCACTTCGTAAACGAGAAAGACATTGGTAGCTGATATGTGACGTATAAGGCGGAGCGAGGTGGGCACATATTTTCATTTAGTTACAATTATGGAGTATAAAACTCAGACTTGACCCCTTAGTGCTGCAGAAGAGTACGAAGATAATTAAAGCAAATACCTGCGATTGTCAAAAACTAGTACTTCTTATTCCATTTCATTATATTTAGATGGTAAATTTGTAGTTTTTGAGTCGTTCGTGCCAGACAGCGACAGACCACGCTACCATACTCTGGGGGTAGTAGAACTACATTCGTAATAGCAGCGGCTGCTGCGTGACGTAATGTGCCTAGTAATTAGACAACATGCCATTTCAGAGTAGCTTGTGAATTATATATGTATTCTGTATGGTGAAACGAGTCTGTCGATATCTGACTCGTTGAGTACTTAATTATTGTCTTCCCTGCGTAATATCCGCTCAGAACAGGCCATGTGTAATACAAAAAAATTAACCACTATAGAAGCTCTACGGGTGTTAGGTCCTGGCAATGAAAAGTCAAAGGGCACCCAATGATCCAGCCAGGTGCCAACATATTGGGTGACCAAGTATACTGATAACAAATGGGCCAAATGGCTCTGAGCACTATGGGACTTAACATCTGAGGATGTCAGTCCCCTAGAACTTAGAACTACTTAAACCTAACTAACCTAAGGACATCACACACATCCATGCCCGAAGCAGGATTCGAACATGCGCCCGTAGCGGTCACGCGGTTCCAGACTGAAGCGCCTAGAGCCGCTTGGCCACTGCGGCCGGCATACTGATAACACTATACGCTATCAACATGGTGCATTCAGTACAAATATCGACAATTATAGTAAATTCAGCATTTCCGGGCGAGGGAAAGGGAGAGAGAGGGACGAAAGGGGTAAAGAGAGAGTGGGTAGGGAAACTGATACATCATGAAAAACCAATGGTAGGCCTAAGAAGTAAAGTTTCACCACACAGTCAGAGACACCTCTCCCTCCCTCCACCCATCCCCTAGAAACATACTGTAGATCAGGGAAAAATGGCACTCAATAAGGTGACGAAAAAGAAAGTCTAACAAACCTCGGAAGCAGGGCGATCCGAGCAGTGAGTCAGGGAAGTCAGAGAGACAGAAGCATGGGAGTAGCCAGGCACGGCTAGGCAGAAATAGCTGCAGTAGCATCAGCGCTTTTAATGAAATCATAAGAGAATAGCTGGGGAAGTCCGTGTGCCTTGTACTGAGTGTGGGCTCAGTTAATACGACTGTGTCTTCTCAGTCGGAAAGAATAGTGTTAGCCAGTAACTCTCGTTGTACTAAGACTTGGAAAATTTGTGGGTATAGCTCCTCCAAACAAGTAGAGCAAGAATATAAACTGTTTTCTGGATGAATTTAGAAGTCATAAACACTTGTAATTGACAAACAATCCTGTCGGAGGAACATCCGCAACTGAGCATTATAGCAGCGTTCGAAAATACCTCCTTAGTCGTAAGGTTCTTCTAATTTCAAATAAATGTAACTTTAAAACTAAAGCTGTATTTTCAACCTGTGCTACTTCTTTTTGAGGTTATTTAAAGTCAGTTTCCAGCGCTTACCTTTTGTAATCAGAGGTTTACCATTTTAGCGAAATCAAGAATTCCTCCCACATCGGCCAGCTCATAGTTGGGACGCGACACCTGTTCTAAAATATATCTTAAAGCAGGCCGAAGTGCCACCAGAAGGAGTGCGGCGTCGGCTGAAGTCTTGCAGTAAAAGGCGGTTAGGTGACTTTTGCAGGTCGCTGTGTCACTGAGCCCGCAGCCCCTTACACCGCCCCAGCTGAACACAAATCAATGTGTTATTAGTTGTGCCTGAAAGTACACTAGCCAACGTTACATAAACTATCCTTTTATGCAGACGATGACGATGAAACTTGCCATTGCTGCAGAGACTGATAACTGTCACACCGCCCTACAAAAATTATACAATATTTTGCAGTTCAACACACCACACCTAACTTCCTCAGTCTTGCAGTCCCCTATGAGGGGCACAACACATATCATTATTTGAAATTTATTCCCCGAGCTCGTATCATATTGTCACATTGACAAGTATTTTTAAACGAAGTTCAGACGTGGCAGAACCTCATGCATGGGAAATCGATCTTTGCTGTGTTGAATGACATTATTGCCAGGCTGAAAATGGCTGTCTGAAGAAATCGTGTTTTCAGAGGTGAGGCTCTTTGTAAGTTTTTTATTAATATTTTGTTCTGTTTCAAACAATATAATTTGTATGGGATTATGTAAATGAATAGTCAGAGAATAATTATTTAAAATTGTAATTATAATAATTGTACGATTGTCTTAGCAAAATGTATTGAAATTGGAGTGTGCCCTGTAGGTAACATCAGGAGTTAGTGAAATGTATAACATGATTTGTCAACAAAATACATTTCGTCTTTTTTTACAATAATAATATTTTAATTGTTCATTTTATATTTGTGATAAATATCAGATTAATATTAATTGCGTTTCAGGAAACTGTAATTTACAGGTGAACAATTTTACAATTTTTAGGTCTAATTTCGAATTTTTTTTCTGATTCAAAGGTATTTGAAGATTTTGTAAATGAATTATTTGATGGAGATGTTAGTGAATTGGAGCTCTCTAATAATGGCGATGATACTGATGATGAAGATGATATCAGTACAGATCCATATAACCATGTCAGTGATGAACAGGAATTAGATATAGCTAATGGTGATGAAGATGTTACGACAGCAACGATTCCGCTCTACTCAATCTACCATCGACAGGACATTTTGGAAGAAGACCTTGGACTTTTTCCCTTTAGCACCTACACCTGAACATGAGGAACAAGTGGCTGTCGGATTGAAATTACCACCTCATGACTATGTGAGTAAATATCTGTCAGAAAATATTTTTAGCATCCTTTCCAAATATTCAAACTGAAGGTATCATAAAAATACTGAGAGAGAGCTGAGATGTACTGTAGATGAAATGAAAAGGCTTATCTCTGCAACAGTGATGATGTCATACATGTGCTATCCTAGGATTAGGTTGTATTTGAACAAAAAGACTAGGGTGATAGGTATTGCTAAAAAAATTTGCTGTGACAGATAGTTTACAATTAGAAAACATCTGAAACTTCTTGATGATGATGAAGTGCCCCTCGAAGTAAAACCAAATAATCAGTTTTGAAAATGCGACCTATTCTATAAAGTGAGCAGAGTGGTAGCAGGTTGAACCCCAGGCCCACAAACGTTTTTGTTGATTAACAGATGATTTCATTTTGCGGTCACAGTCCTACAAGACAAGTCATAAAATCGAAACCTAACCCTTCACTAAAGAATTTTGTACTGGCTGCGACTGATGGCGTTCCTTTCGATTTCTTCTTTTTTCAAGGGAAAGGTGATCCTATAGTGATTGATACTCAATATGAAAATTTGGATGTAGGCGGAAACGCTGTTATAAACCGGACAACCACATTTCCTCAAGGAGTGACCATACACATGAACCGTATTTTCATATTGGAATCGCTTTTAGACAAATTACACACTGAAGTTGAGTGTCGAGCCACTGGAATACGACAGAACTCTATATTCCAAAGGCTTCCAACTGTCACTGGACAAGGATATGAAAAAAATGGTAGGAGATCCACTGATCAGTCACTGAGTAATGATGGCCAAGATTGTGTAGTGCATTGGTTTGACAGTCGCCCTGTTATCTCCACGTCCTGTAGAGAACGAGTAATTCCAGTTGATGAATGTCACCACTGGTGCAGGAAAGAAAAAAGCTACATTCAAGTGGAGCATCCCACAATTCTAAGCACCAAAAATTCAAATATGGGAGGTGTTGACTTTCTCGACAGGTTGATCAGCTATTATAGAATAAGTGCCAGAATTAAGAAATGTACTCTAAAAGTGATTATGCACTTCATTGATTTCACTATTTGTGCTTCATGGCTAGAATATAGACGTGATCAATCTATCTTGAGTATATTGAAGAATGAAGTTCCAGACTACCTCCTGTACAGAGAAAAGTATGAGGAGTATCTGTAGCAGCGCCACCATTTAAGACAGGAAAGTTAGACTTGGTGCAATATTTCTGAGCACACAAGTTACAGTAAGGCGCAGGCCTGTTGACAGTAAGTTACAAAGTTGTGAAGTAGAATGAAGGTGCTGAAAAGAGTAAACAGAGAGGTTTGCATGGCGTAAGTTACTGGTAGAAGGCGCCCACTGGCGCAACCTAGGTGTTATGAGTACCTCACTCGGAGTGGTATGGTAGCAAAACAGAGGTGCACACCTGCGTATAAATCGGTGCCGGTTTCCTGACGAGGGGATTCAAGGGTGACAGCTCTCCTGGAAGGCGGGGCGAGTCAAACCACCGGCTACACGCAGCAGCAGATGGATAGCCAGTGTTCCAGTTGACGGCGGGTCACTGGTTCGAACTTCTGAAGCCACTGCAAGGTCTGTAGCCAGCCAGCGATGGGCCACTCCACGGCTCGCTACCACAGGCAGTCTTCTGGGCTCCCAACACACGCCGGAGACATCCCTAGGCGAGGGCGCAAATGTGGATGTCGGATGGCAGGCGCTTGTTGTCGTCGTGATCTTAACCACGACGGCGAAGAGGCCCACAGGGAACCACCCTGCACCTCCTAGCGAGCGGCGCTGAGGCAAGAGGAATGAAGGCCGCTGAGTCGGCTACTGGCGCATCCTGATGTCATCAAAACACCGCAGCTGTACACGGCCGGCACACCGCAGTATGTTGCACGGGTTGCTGAGGTAGCCCTTCCATGCAAAGCTGGTTTGCAGACAGCGAAGTGGCGTCTGCGGCATCACAGGACCATGGGACATAGACAGAGAGGAACGCGACACGGTAGCTGGGAGTAATGAAATACTTGAGGATCATGGTCGAGTTTTAATATGGCGCATCCTGATAGTTTTCATCCATGTCCGACATCCCTCCACCGCATGCCAACATCTTCATTTGGCAGTGACTGAAGGCAGCAGAGGATCAAGTAGGTAAAAAGGCGAGGGCTAGTAGAAATCCTTGGGTAACAGAAGAAAAATTGAATTTCATTGGTGAAAAGATAAAATGCAAAAATGCAGTAAATGTAACAGGCAAAAAGGAATACAAACGTCTCAAAAATGAGAACGACAGGAAGTGCAAAATGGCTGAGCAGGAATGGCTAGAGGACAAACGTTAGGACGTAGAGGCTTATCTAACTGGGGGTAAGATAGATACTGCCTACAGGAAAATTAAAGAGACCTTTGGAGAAAGGAGAAACACTTGCATGAATATCAAGAGCTCAGATGGAAACCCAGTTCTAAGCAAAGATGAGAAAGCAGAAAGCTGGAAGGAGTATACCGAGGGTTTATGCAAGGGAGATGTCCTTGAGGACAATATTATGGAAATGGAAGAGGATGCAGATCAAGATGAAATGAGAGATATGACACTGCGTGAAGAGTTTGCCAGAGCACTGAAAGACCTGACTCAAAACAAGGCCCCAGGAGTGGACAACATTCCATTAGAATTACTGACAGCCTTGGGAGAGCCAGCCCTGACGAAACTCTTACCATCTGGTGAGCAAAATGTATGAGACAGACGAAATACCCTCAGACTTCAAGAAGACTAAAATAATTCTAATCCCAAAGAAAGCAGGTGTTGACAGATGTGAAAATTACAGAACTATCACTTTAATAAGTCACAGCTGCAAAATACTAACGCCAATTTTTTACAGACGAATGGAAAAACTGGTAGAAGCCGACCTCGGAGAAGATCAGTTTGGATTCCATTGAAATACTGGAATATTTGAGGGAATACTGACCCTACGACTTATCTTAGAGAATAGATTAAATGAAGGCAAACCTACTTTTCTAGCATTTGTAGACTTAGAGAAAGCTTTTGACAATGTTGACTGGAATACTATCTTTCAAATTGTGAAGGTGGCAGTGGTAAAATATAGTGAGCGAAAGGCTGTTTACAATTTGTACAAAAATCAGATGGCAGTTATAAGAGTCGAGGGGCATGAAAGGGAAGCAGTGGTTGGGAAGGGAGTGAGACAGGATTGTAGCCTCTCCCTGATGTTAATCAATTTGTATATTGAGCAAGCAGTAAGGAAAACAAAAGAAAAATTCGTAGTAGGTATTAAAATCCATGAAGAAGAAATAAAAGCTTTGAGGTTCGCCGATGACCATGTAATTCTGTCAGAGACAGCGAAGGACTTGGAATAGCAGATGAACGGAATGGATAGTGTCTTGAAAGGAGGATATAAGATGAACATCAACAAAAACAAAACGAGGATAATGGTATGAGTCGAATTAAGTCGGGTGATGCTGAGAGAATTAGATTAGGAAATGAGACACTTAAAGTAGTAAAGGAATTTTGCTATTTGTGGAGCAAAATAACTGATGATGGTGGAAGTAGAGAGAATATAAAATGTGGACTGGCAATGTCAAGGAAAGCGTTTCTGAAGAAGAAAAATTTGTTAACAGCGAGTGTAGATTTAAGTGTCAGGAAGTCGTTTCTGAAAGTATTTATATGGAGTGTAGCCATGTATGGAAGTGAAACATGGACGATAAATAGTTTGGACAAGAAGAGAATAGAAGTTTTCAAAATGTGGTGCTACAGAAGAATGCTGAAGATTACATGGCTAGATCACATAACTAATGAGGAGGTATTGAATAGGATTCGGGAGAAGAGAAGTTTGTGGCAAAACTTGACTAGCAGAATGGATCGGTTGGTAGGACATGTTCTGAGGCGTCAAGGGATCACCAATTTAGTATTGGAGGGCAGTGTCGAGGGAGACCAAGAGGGAGACCAAGAGATGAATACACTAAACAGATTCAGTAGGATGTCGGTTGCAGTAGATACTGGGAGATGAAGAAGCTTGCACGGGATAGAGCAGCATGGAGAGCTGCATCAAACCAGTCTCAGGACTGAAGACCACAACAACAACAGTTACATTTGGTGTCTGAATAGCAGGCGTCATCTGTACAGTATGACGTTCGAGCCCACCACCTGCATTACAGTCACAAAATGGGGTGAGAGTTGACCAATTTCTTTTTTTTTTTTTTTTTTTTTTTTTTTTTTTTTGAATGTTGGGCGTTTTACTTCCTTTCGTTGTCAGAGTAAGTGTTAGTGTGTTTGGGGCAGTAAGATTTTTTTCTTTCGTGAATTTAATTACTTTTTTATTGGGTGAGTATGATGTTTTATTTATCACCTCCTACTACCTCATGGCATACAACGTAAGTTGAGGTATTGAGCTGTAGGAAGACAGTTTGTTTTTGTAGTTAAATGTTTGTTTGTGTGAGAATTTATGGGTTGCTTTGGGACTAACTGGGAACGAATTTTAGAACAGTGGAGTGCTGTGCGTCTCTATCTAGATTCTAAATGCCTAGAAGAGAGTCTGGTTGCGGCAGAAGAAATTCGCCGATCCCTCAATGACAATATTTTAATATTATTTTATTTAGTTTTGGCCTATATTATAACGAAATTCACAGATTTAAAAATGAATTTCCAGAGTGTTAAAGTTATTATTATTGACTTTCATAAAATGATGGTAGAAGGTTCACAAGGATATGTTGTTTTCCTACGTGGACCAATAGTACGTCATAACCAATAAACTTATTGACATTGACCCTGACAACAGCTCAATGTCCCTTTCTGACAGTAAAAAGTATTTACGAGTTGAAGATCTGAACGCAATTCAGAAACCAGATATATATAATGAACTGGATGCCATGAAAGATTTGTACTGCAGATGTAGGGATTTCATGCAGAGGAGATGTTCAGAAATGGAAAAAAGATATAACTTTGATGATAATTTATTCCCGTTGCTTCCAGTTTTAAATTCAGTCAATAAGTACGTGAAATATGAAAATAGAAATTTTTGTCGACCTGGAAGCCATCAGACAGGTCATCTGCAACAAAAACTCCAGGACAGACCATCAAACACGGATTTTATAATACAGACTGTCGATACATACTATCTCTTAACGAAATGAACGATAATTTCGACGCAGTTGTATGATCCAGTAACGCTGAAATGCTGGCAACGCTGGTGGGCAGGATTTCGACTCCTTGGTGGGGACTTCGCAAAATTTCGTCAGGAGTAGCACGATCTCCCCTTCCCCCCACCCCACCTCCCACCCCACCTCGCCTATTATCAGTGGATTAAACTGAGTATAATGGGTTATAATTGGTTATAATCGAATTGTGGCTAGGACTCACACTGACAACCTACCATGACCTACTCACTCTAAACCCCCTTACTTCTGGCTTCCTGCTTTGGTGGGAAGACCCATTCCTTATACTGACTGCGGCATACAAATTTCCGTACATCATATTTTAATGCTATACATTTTTACAGTTGGATGAGAGATGAGTGGTAGACTTATGTGGGGACCTGTCCTGTACTTACCAGCTGCCAAGATGTGTGTGATCTGCATTTTGCAGTTTTGTGAATAGTCCTGACTACGCCTTAAACTCTTAGGTTGGAAGTTTTAGTGTGTTTTAAAGTAAATGACTCGTCCTTTATTAGCGCTGTTATCAGCTAGCCGTAATTTCTGCTGTTTTACATCTTTGATTAGGTCTTCTCTCTCTTAATTGATTGTTTTAGAAATAGTGGTAGGCTTGATATTAGAGTGGGTGCATGTGTGTATGTGTTTATGTGTGTGTGTGTGTATGTGTGTGTGTGCGTGTGTGTGTGTGGTGTGTGTGTGTGTGTGTGTGTGTGTGTGTGTGTGTGTGTGTGTGTGGTGTATAAAGGCTGGGGTTTCTTAGTTCTCACTAGGTTGTCTTAATTCATGCTGAAACTTGTATGAGTTTCTTTTAACCCCACTAGTTTCAGAGATTTTCACAAAGTTGCTAAAGGCCATGCCCCTCTGCACCAAACAACATACGAGGGTTATTCCAAAAGTAAGGTCCGATCGGTCGCGAAATGGAAACGACTATGAAAATCTCTGTGTCTCTAGTATAACCCCAGTTAGCATCACGTCGCTCTTCTCATTTCTGAGCTCGCAGTGAGTGCGTAAAGATGTCTAGAAAATAGTGTCTGCCGCCAAGTACGAGGGCCTGGTGAGAAATTTCGCCTGAAGCTATGCAGCCAACATTACATAACTGTCGTGCTGTTTCGTCTTCACGACAATTCTCAGCCGCATTCTGCAGGGGCAATGAAGATGCTCCTGCATCGTTTTCAAATGGAAATGTTAGATTACCCACAATACAGTCCGCAATTGTCTCCCCCTGAGTTTCATCTCTGGTCACATGAACCACTGTCTCTGACGACAACATTTTGACACAGACAACGAGGTGTAGGCCAGCGTGGAGAATTGGCGGAAAGCACTGGCGGCTGCCTTCTATGATGAGGCTATTGAAAAGTTGGTACAATGATATGACAAAAGTCTAAGTCAGAACGGCGACTACGTAGAGAAGTAGCTGAAAGGTGTAGCTAATTGTTACAAGTAAAACATTTCTGATGTTCACTGTGGTTTCAATTTGGCAATCAATCGGACCTTACTTTTGGAATAACCCTCGTATATCATCACATCATCAACACCACCACAGTCTAATGTGTATCATTTGTGCGGCTCAGCCGTAAAACATGGTAACTGATATTTTAGTGGTTTGGAGATTATAGAATACATAGTTTAATAAAAGTGTAACAATACATTTCACTTTGTTATATCTTTTCTTTAAGTTTTAACTAAGAATTTGCACGTTACGAAATGTACTGGTAAGGTTTCAAAATGGAAATAATATTTTTTATTGGAAAAAAGAAGAAATACGTAACACATTGACACAAATTGTATGGTAGATATTATGTTATTCGTGAATGTAAAATGTCGATACCATGTTATTCATTGCATTGGAAATTTCATTTGCCACAGGAAATTTGACATTATGATGTTAGTTGATAACAATTTAAGCCAATATATTAATGACACAATATAATGTAATTAAATTGAACAGCTTTAATAACTGAAAATACTAATAGTGGTATTCAAATTTCACTGTCACTGCTCTCATCCTTTGCCTTGGATTGCTCAGCTGTTTTTAATATCTTGTAATAACCGTGCTGTACTTCTCGTATGTATAGTAAACAATATAGAACATCAATCAATTTGGTTGCTTTAATGGGCTTTGGACCACTGTGTAGGGTTGGTAGAGGACATTTAAAGCCTTTGAGGAACAGTACTGGGCGACCTCTTCGCCTTAGTGATACAGTACCCATTTCACCATGGTACGAGTTGCATAGTTACATTTTTCTGGATTCGTACTTTCACAACTCCATTTTCACAACATTTTGTTGACTAAAATTGGCTGTCTTTTCTTAGGGCTCAACATTCATTTTCTTTTTACGGGGTTAAGATATAGTGGTTCAAGTTCCTATATCATCATAATGATATCTGCTCTCGTCGATTCCCTTAAAAGGGTTTGAGGTAATTCCTTCCATTAAAAGAGAACAGCCAATTTCCTTCCCGTCCACCCAATTAAACTTTTGGTTCATCTCGGATGACCTTGTAGTTAACGGACATTTGCCACTAATCTTCTATCTCTTCTCTTTTTTCCAACATTGCTCATTGATTACAAGTATCACACAATCGTTAAATAGTCGCAGTCCGTCCCCTCTGCTACTTATCGTGTACACTGACGAAGATCACAATTGAAAGTCATAAAAACAATACTTCATCAAAGCCCGTTGCTCTTCCCCCATGCGCAGAATAGCTCACATCTCACACGATTAATTTAATGCTACTCACCGCACACACAACACAAGCTTACTCATGCCCCACAACTGCATTCACCCCGCACTAAATCCAAAGAAAGGAAAACGTCTCGAATCACAGACTTTTCCTCTTTTATATTCCGACGTTTAACGCTTAAACAAGGCTCCTCAATATTTTCATATATGTAACATTCAAGAAATCGCCCAAGATATTAAACTAGGACATGAAATAGAAAGTTCCGTTTCATAATTACACTAATAGCAGCCAGGCTGACAATTCACCTTATAAAATCTCTACGAACATATGCGCCAATTTCATTTTTGCCTGCAGTGGTACATACCATACTTCAGTATACCATGAATCGTATGCTGCATGAGGAGTGTCCACAGCGCCTTTATTGCTACACGATGTTCACTCGGCCTATTGAAGATCTTCCGCGCCGCAAACTAATCTGAACCACACTGAGGATACAAAAGTCACGGGATAGCGATAAACACGTGTACAGATGGGGGCAGTATGGCGCACACAAGGTACAAAAGGGCAGGGCACTGGCCGATCTGTCACTTGTATTCAAGTGGTTCATGTCGAACGGGTTGTGACGTGTTTATGGTACACACGACGGGAAATAAGTGATCTTGAACGCGGAATGATAGTTGGAGCAAGACGAATGGGACATTCCATTTCGGAACTCGTTAGGGAATTCAATATTCCCAGATCCGCAGTGTCAAGAGTGTGCCGAGAGTACCTGATATCAGGAATTATCTCTCACAATGGATAACGACAGAGAGCAGCGGTGTATGTGTAGAGTTTTCAGTGCTACGGTACAAACAACGCTGTGTGAAATAACCGCAGCCACAGAAACTAATGCAAGACGTGCGACGAACGTATCCGTTAGGAATGTGCGGTAAATTTGGCGTTAATAGTCTATGGCAGCAGACGACAGACACGAATACCTCTGCTAACAGAACATCGCCTTCAGCGACTGTCTTCAGTTCGTGACTACGTCAGTTCGACTCTACACGACAGGAAAACCGTGGCTTGGTCACATGAGTGCCTATTTCTGTTGGTACGAGTTGATAGGACGATCCAAATGAGGCGTAGACACCACGAATCCCATATGCAGTGGACAGAGTATTGTACTTCAGCTGAACTGATCATGGACTGGAGATCGTTACTGTCGTCTACTTGGAGACAATTTCCTGCCATTCACAGGCTTCATGTTCTCTAACAACAACGGAATTGTTATGGCTCAAAATGTGCCAAGTCATCGGAGCACAATTGTTCGCGATTCGTTTGAAGAACATTCTATACAATTCAGGCGAATAATTTTACCACCCAGGTCTCCCAACATCAATCCCATGGAATGTTTATGGGACATAATTGAGATGTCAGTTTGTGCACAAGATCATGCACCGACAACAGTTCTGCTATTATCGACTGGTATAGAACCAGCATGGCTCAGTATTTCAACAGGGGTTTGTTGAGTCTGTGGCATGAGTTGCTGCATTACTTTCGTCACCTCACAGCAAATAACACATAAATTAAATGATTAACGAAAGTAGCCCGCATCTTTTGGAAAAGAGGAAGCTGCACTGAAGGAAATAAACAGGATTTAAGAATGCGAAATTACTGGCGCCGAACAAAGTGAGAATGTTAGTTATCGTTTCGAATGGAGACAGCAGTGTCCGTACGAATTCTTGATTCCTGTAAGTTAAATCATATTGTAGTAACTGAAACTGAGTGTCCTGGTCGTGTTACCAAACTAAGCAAAAATTAACACATTGAAATAACTGTCGGAACGTGCATCTCAGAAATCGAGGAAATATATTTTTTCATTATGGTTTCTGTTAGTATCGTTTGGTTTCAAGATATCATTTTTTCCATTTATTAGGGTAACGCAGCCGGGATTTTGATCAGAATAAATGTATCATTTGATTATTGACGCCTAGGACGTAATTCTGAGCATATCCGCTTGAGTTAAACAATACGAACTGATGGAAAATGTCTTAGTGGTTATCAAAACAGTGGTATGAAATGAAAGTCATGTGAGGCATTAAATGTGAGGAGTGAATTATATTTTCGTGACACGTCGTTAGTGCTCAGAGAATAGTTCTGAGGGCTTGAGTTCATGGCTATAAAGGCGTTCCAAGATTCCAAGTATGAAAGACAACTATTGACAATGTTCCATTTATTTTGTTTCTATACGAGATACGTGCGAGCACAAACGTCGAAAGGGTATGGACAGGGGAGAGAGAGAATCAAAGGCTAACGGGTCAGTTTGTCCAGATAAATATTCTGTATTATCACGCATTTCACAGCCTCTTTCCATGTATACTGATGTGTGTGGTTATAGGATAGCTCTGGAAATTTTGACAAATAGACATTAAAGATCAGTAAGCAGTAAATTTTGGATTGGGCTTGGTTGTGCATGGAAATAATAATTTAGGAAACTGAAGAAGCCTGCACTAGAAAGAAAAGGAAAGTGGTATGGGAGGGCCTTTCTTAAATAGACTCTAGCCACATATTTATTTAAAAATAACTGTGCCAAGTTGGAAAGGACATCCATATGTGAGTGATTGCTGCACTATCAACTCCCCAGACATACCAATATGGTAAACCACCATTTTATGTACTACAGTTATGGTTAATCCATGGCGGTGAAAGATCAAATGAAAGTTACATAATTTAGAACATCACTCACCTAAACCTAACGGTTTCTGACAGACATTCCACTTGCTATATAAATTTATGGAGGGTAACAGTTCAAACAGTTGCACTCTCGAGCTGCAAGGTGGCCCTTGTAAGTGTAAATCTCGTGATTGAATGTGATGACGTCAGACACCACTGCTGAAGTGTACTATGCTCTGCACCATGGAAAACGAAAGTAAAGTTATTCTATTAGAATTAATAGTACCAGTCCAAAGTCGTTTCCTACAACAAGTGTCTTTATCTTTTTTAACATTGTTACAACTGTAAAGTAAGAGAAAAGTATGACAAATGATGGATTAAGCTTCCAAGTCCCTAGTGTAATATTATTTTCTTGTTGTGTGTGACATAAGAAAGGAATAAATTGCCTGCACCGCCAGTGTAGAATATGTTACTAGTTCCAGTAACTTAATTATTGATTAACGTGTATGTTAACCAACAACTGAGCAAGCGTCAGTATACGAACATATGCGTTCATGTGAATGTGATTCTGCAACATTTGTTGTGTTGCCGCAAGTGCTGCAGCACCGTAAAGTTGGATGCAGTAAACCTGAAAGTATGATACTCTCAGGAATGTCGATTAAGTTTATTTCAGCAAAACAGCAAATACTTAAAGACTGAAAATTTGATGACAATTCATCAACGCTCATTTGAATGCTACGTAAATTATACTCAACTAAGCAAGAATGTTGTCTTCACTTAATAATAACAGAATAAAGAATTCCGTGTGATAGCTGACATTCAATATTGTTATGTGGATAGTCAGAGAAGTTCTTTGGATATGTTAGGGAACCCCAGCGAGTTCAGTTCTGATGTCTGTAGTCTCTCACTTGAGTTACACTTCAGGAAATGACAGAACGGGTTGCGATCGCAAATGAGTAGGAAAGAGGAAGGAAGAATTTCAATTGCTGATATGGTAAAATTCCCCTTAGCTCGCTCACTCATCTCACATCCCATCCGAAGGAAGAGAAACACCTGGTGAGCATTTTGCCCTTCACAGCCATCCATAATTCATCTGTCACCGTCTTCCGAAATGCTAGAATCCGAGTTACGTTCATCGTCCTACCAAAGAGCTTTAAACATTAAAGATTATATTTTAAAATCTGAGTCGATAAAAGAACAGAACACGCAACCACAAAGAATATAAACATTACACAAGAGTCTATGATAATAAATTTAAATATCATTAGTTCTGGTGCCGTGTCTCATAAGTTTTTTTTATACATTAATTGTTGGAATCATGGTTTTCGCACTCAGGTTGAGTACCAGGAATTGCTCAATATTTTCAAAAGGAAAGAGTTTGATTCTTAACGTTGTAGCTTTGGTTACACATACTGAACACAACTTATGGGAGAAAATGGAGTCTTCTGTTTCCCAGCAAACAGTGGACAGTGATGTACTTGTTACATTTACACGAGATACGACTCGCGCATGATGGGACCTGAATTTCGGAAACCAACTTTCTCTGACGTGTTTTCAAGTTAAGACCTGAATCGGCATTGCTTGACCGAGCCCCATCAGTTTTCTGGGCATTTGCTGTCTACCACAAATGGCCTCTGGGAAACATAAATTTAATTTCAGAATTTAATCATCACAATAGCTCTTTCTCTACAATGGAACAACGTAGGTAGTCAGTTTTGTGCTCAGTCTTATTTTTCTACCTCTCTTTCTTTGTACAAACAGCCATTCCAATTTTTTAAAAAAACAAGACGAAACGAACGACCCAAAGACATTCCAAAACAGTTTCCTTGGAAGTCTGTTATTGAACACAAGTGACGTATATCATAATGTTGACTTACGATTCTACCTTAGTTGTTGGTCACACACACTCAACAAATGCAATATAATTGTACAAAACTAGTGGGGTACTTAATTATGGTGTTCCATGTGTAACATAGACGCAAGACAGCCAAGTGTTGTAGAAATAGATTGGGTTGTCTCGAAAGTTCGTTCGCTTTCGTGACAGTGGAATCACACAGAACGCCTGAGAACACACTTCCCTGCACACAGCTATGGCACAGAGTTTGCCAGTTTGTCACCTATTACACTTCACACATAAGGTCGGGTATAACATAACCAAAATACGGATCGATTTTGTAAACGAAACTATTAATTTCATGCAGGGTATATCGCTATTTTCGACGACATATTGCCTTTTCCCCGATAATTTGTAAATGCCTTTTTCCGAAAATGTTGGGGTTTTTGAGATCTGTAGCTCTCGAAGGAGTTGAGGTATTAGCCATTGAGGAAATTCTGCTGGGAACGGAGTAGATGAAATTCGGAATAGGCAATGTCCGGTGATTAAGGTGGTTGGGCAACACATCCCGAAGGAAAGAACTCAGCTTTTGATGGGCCACTATAGAGACATGTGGTCTGTCGATGTTGTGGTGAAACATGACATCTTGTCCAAAATCCGGTCATTCAATGGCTGCCTTGCGACGGTTAAACTGCGAACACTAGATCTCTGAAGTGATAGTCTAATTCGGACGAACTTTGTAATACAAGACGTCTTTACAATCCCACCAGGCGCATAGCTGAATCTTTCCGAGAAGCATCCCTGGCTGAGGACCCGATATTGGTGGCTGCCATGTCTCGCACCACGATTTATTCTTCCGGGCGTTGTTGTACTCGATCCACTTTCCATCTTCAATTACCAGTCATTAACAAAAAGAATCACTGTGACTGCGTCTCAATAAGAAGCCCCAGACGGACACTCTGTGAATCAAAATCGCTTCTCTCAGTTCATGAGGAACTCACGCATCGCGAATACTTACGAACCCAGCTCCAAGTTCCTGGCTGCAGCAGCACGACCGCTATGGAGCTCCAATGCCGACACCCGCGTTGTCATTTGTGGATTATTGACTCTCATATCATTAAGCCACCCCGCATCTGTAAACGTTGGCTGACCAGATCGGATGTTGGTCTCTTAGGGACAAATTCCAGGTTGCAGTCAACTAAACCACTTCTGACTTGCTCGAGCCATTAGTACATCTATCCATTATACAGCACAATCCTTCACCCTGCACTGTGAGGCGGTTTTACCTATACGATAGTAAAACAGCGTAAGATAGTGCTAACGTCGTTTCCTGCTTTTCGTAGCTTGTAAAGACACATTCATGCTGTTTCATCCAAACTCAGGCAAAAATTCGCACTGACATATCCAATGGTGCGTCATTTTGTTGATCCTTGATGAGTTTCCCTATTTTTTAGAGATGGATGATACACGAGATATTTAGCTGTCTCAACGATACTTAAATGTTATAGTTTGGGATTTGTATTCGGTTACACATGCCGTCGGAAGTCCACTCTCCACACAAATACCATATACTATCTGTGCTAAAAGTCACGGATCAACTACATTTATAATGTTTTATTAAGTTTCACACTTAAACATATATTTAAAGTACAGACAATGTAGATGAACACCCGTCAATATTAATATTGGGCGGCATCCGCAGATATGAGTAAAGTACTCACTACCAGTTACCTATAAAAGCAGTGCGAATCTTACGTATGCATGGTATTGTGAGCTGGCAGAGAGGCAGGAGTGTTAAATGGAACTGACATGCCGAATATTTATCAAGTTTCCGGTATCACGGCGTTCACATCGACTGTACAATAGATGTTCATCTGCAATATAAACATTGCTAATTCCAATAAACATACGCTCTGCATTCGAGATTACTGCAACCGTAATGTCCCTGGCGATAGCTTAGTTTTGAAATTGCTCTCCTTCAGTAGGTTTGTGTGATGCCATTTCTCTTACTGCTTCTGTCATTCTGGTTAAAAAAAAAAATAGAACCAACTTTCGTCTATGAAATTTTTTTTCCAGAACAGCCTCTCCCTCTTAACGAAAGCGTGCATCAGTTGGGATGCAGTTCTTTCCCTTGGCTCTTTATTCTGGTCAGATAAAGTTCTTCGTAATCAAGCTGTGCAAACATATGAGTATCCCAGTTGTTGAGTAATCGTTATCAAGCTGCCTTTACTGAGTGAGGAATTCAACTTCTAACATTGGTGATATCCACTGTTACATCAGCGTACACAGCTGTCAGTCCTTCGTGAATACGAATTTGCATTTTACAGTACACAGTTGTCAGTTTTCATGAATACGAATGGGTGTTTCACCTTCTGCATTCAAAAACTCTGTCACACAACGTGCCTAATACGGACATCTGTGATGGCCATTTTGCAAGCGACTACAATGTAGGCATCTGCTGACGCTGGAAGTTACTATGGCAGTAGTTTGTAAAAAAATTTAGTAATGGCGCAACATTAATTAGTTCACTTCCTTAACTGTATTCAAAAAGGACAAAGCAGGTAGCATTCATTATGGAATGACCTCATAATTTATACCTCATTGCTTAATGATAAAAAATTCTACTTCTCTTTTATAAAAATCGACAATATTCTTGTAATCATATTTTGTGGTTCCGAAAATCACCGTGTTCAGTACACATGAAATATGAATAATAAGGTCTCGCGTTACCGAAAATTTTATGTTTTATTAAGTCACACAACGCATTTCGGATCCAGTGTACCCATTAACGTTTTACCTAACCCTTTTGCTGAGCCCTTCACTCAGTCTAAGCCGTTCTTTTATTGGCATACATGAAATGGTTCCATTGGCATGCAGCCATCTTATCTACAGGCTTCCTCTTATCAAATTTCAATTATGGTGCGAATGTTATATGATTCAGTCCTTTCCTACTGTTGCAGGCCATTAATAATAGATACCCTGTGCTTCACATTAATCATATTACAAGCCAGAGGGCTATTTCACTGGTTGCTGTTATTAAATATCTTTCTTAGGCCATTAATTGTATTTTTGTAAAACAGTGAGATATTTTGTGTAATACATGATAGTCAGGAACACTGATTCCAAAAGTATGTGGACATTTCGATTTTAAATCCCATTACGACTTCACTAGCTTATTTGTAGACTTGTCTAGTTATACTTTTTGAGTCTACAGATACGATGAGCACCGCCTTTCTCTATAATCAGAAAACTACTCATTATTTAACTTTAGGAGATGTTTTTGCTGTGTGCTTACCTACTATTTTTCTTTAGAATATATAGCTACTGATGTTTACCACCATTGCGCTTATGTTAAGTATGTGATTCGGTGAATATCACGTTAATCATATGTCGTAAGATCACATATGCAGCTGTATACAGGGTCATAAATTGTCGTATAGCTTAACACATCAAGACGTTACTTAACTACTTAGAATAGCAGCTTATTCATACAATACAGCGCACTGCTTGAAACGTTTGCTTTTCACCGAGATGATGTGAAATATGCGTTCCTGTTGTGAGAGGGTTGCATGTTAACCTTATAAATTCTCAATTTAAACGATGTCGAAGGAGATGAAAAATAATGGAAAACTTCCAAAAGGGTTCTGTCAGACTATTTTAGTATCTTTAATGTCAGCAAACGCAGATTGCTTATGGTAAAACTGCACAGCATTTAATTCTGCGCCCACACATTCTTCTATATCCCGCAGATAGAGCATCATATGAGATGATCAAAATGATATAGTTCCAGATAGTAGCGCTATAAAACAGCATAACACATGAAAAGTGATAATTGAAACGGCTATTTTTTTTAAATTACTGAAATAACCATCAGTAGCGAAAGGTGCCCGTTAATTCAAGCTTTGTGTTTTTATGCAGATGTATTGCTCTATGCTCGAGCAGATGAAGAGACTAACAATTCATCTGATTGTGTAATGTTACCAAACTGGTTTCTGTCTACTCTCTGATGTGTTAAGTTTAGCCCAAATGTTGTGCAATATCTTGCCCACGCACGAAGCGATTTTTGTGAAGAGACAGAACTGCAGGCAAGATTTGCGGAGATTTTTGACGGATCCTACCTGTTGATATCCACTGGGGAACGGTAATACGCAACACTGGAGAAATGACGGCGCGTTATTAACGCGAAATATCCGCAAAAATTGCGTGATTGACTGTTGTAGCTTAATGATGACACACATCTCAATATCACAAATGTCGTAACGCAGAATTATTGGTGTCTTGGGGTTTCCTACCGTTGGGTTTCCTACAAGCAGTGGCACACTAAACCTGTCAGAGGCGCGGGCCGGCAAAACAAATCGAGGCTCCCCTTGCTGCCCCCTCCCACCCTCCTCACCATACAGGATTTCTCCAAGAGTTTCAAACGCAAACGGAAGGAAGTTCCACATTGCTTATCATCTTCAATTTGTGTCGTGATAATTTACAAGGTATAACGTTATTTTACGTAACACTGAAAGTGACTGCTCTCGTAATCTCGTTGCTCTTATTTAATAGCTATGTTGCCCTTATACGACAGAATTCATTACATGATTTCTGTTGTTCGAATCTTTTATTTATGTTTCGCAGCTAAGTCTGCATAGAGCGAGTGGGGTTTATAAAAATGAATCTCTATTTCCAAAACCAAGAGGATGGTCACTGTCTACATAAAACTTCGTTCAGTGCGTTGTGGAGGGTACTTTCCTTACGAATTTCAACAAAAGCCACAGTGTTGCTCCGATCTTGATGAAATGTTGTAGCTCGATCTTCAAAACAACGGGAACTTCACCGTCAATGTGAAATTTCATACGGTGTATTGCGGAGGGTACCTTACAACAGAGTTACACGCCGTTCGACTGATAGCTTGGGAGTTGGCTCATGTATGTATGTGTCCGTGGTGAAGGCATTTATACAAGTCAACGTATTCTGGAAGGCAGAGGGTTGCCCTACCTTTAAATGAATTCAATATCGTTTCGTCAGTCAGCATGAAAGTTGGAAGATCTACGTATTTTTTCATAGACGGGGAAAGAGGAGATGGTGTGACGGAGGCAGAGGAGGAGATATACGGAGAGAGGAGTGTGTGATGGGGGTGGGGAGAGGGGAGGAGGTTGGCTGGTTCAAATGGCTCTGAGCAGTATGGAACTTAACTTCTGAGGTCATCAGTCCCCTAGAACTTAAAACTACTTAAACCTAACTAACCTGAGGACATCACACACATCCATGTCAGAGGCAGGATTCGAACCTGCGACCGTAGCTATCGTGCGGTTCGAGACTGTAGCTCATAGAACCGCTCGGCCACTCGGCCGGCGGAGAGGGGTGCATCCAGAGAAGTGAGAGAAGAAGATTAAGAGAGAGGGAGCAGCAGGTAAACAGAGAAAGGGGAAGGTGGCGGATTACTAATGGAACACTGTAATAAATACATAAATTACGGGTGTCATTGTGAATTTGATGTATTATTAAAAAAAGCGAAGGAGGAGGATGGAGAGGAGGAGGAAGTGTTGTGGGAGAGGAGGGCAGATGGAGGAGATGTAAAAAAGAGAGACGGATGGGTGGAAGGAGGAGGTGGATAGAGAGACGAGATAGGACTAATTGGACAAGTGAGATGAGGGAAGAGGGGATGAACTGATATAAAACTGGGGTGAATAAATATCCGGCCAACGCCGGGTGTACTGTTAGTAATTAGATAAAAATTTACGTGACAATGGACGTGTTCTTCTGAAAGGAATTACAGAGTATTTTCCTAAGGTTAGATGAGGCGTATTAGGTCTCGATATCTAGGTGTTGTTCTTGATGTCTACAGATGATCAAATTCGTTAATATAGATGACTCCACCAAAGTTCATCTAGTTGGAATTTCATCTGTATAAAATGAACTACATAATAATCAGCTGAAAAATGCTCCTGTTGCAGCACACTAAAGGCAGATATGATCGTGTTTAAAAGACTCTGACAGAAAAGTGGGCAATCAGCTGTCTCAGTCCTCATTCCTCCTTCCTCACCAAAAATTCTGGAAGCTTCACAGGACGAGTGCCCATGTTATATAATAAATTTCCCAAATAAATTTCAGTTTTGTTGAGTTAAAAAGTCAGTAAATAGCACATTTTGTATTAGAACTTTAGATATTCCGTTAAAAGCATACTTTTGTGAGTGAGATCAGCCAAATACAAATAATTAGTTTCGTATGACATTTATGACGAAATTCCAGAATCGGAAAGTTAACTTTGCGAAATTATTGATGCTAGTAAAATGTGTGCTGTACTTACACATACCGTTTTGAAACAACAATATTTTTAAGGTCCACAGCAAATCCTACAATTTTTCACACAGAACAACACGGTAAATTTTTTATCACTCAACGTTTCGAATCTGTAGACCCACTACGTGGTGACGCTCGTGTTTCCGACTGCAAATAAATATCGTAGCCCTGAACTTTCCGTCTGACATGAACATAAGAACATTCCTTCACATTTTATCCAGGCTTAGGACTGGCTATGCACGTAGTACATAGGCATGTTTAAATGTTCTATTTTCATTTTATTTATTTACTTTTTGTTTCTGTTGTTGTTTACTTTTTTGTTGTTTTTGTTGTTATTGTTGTTGTTCAGCATTACAGTAGCAAACTGATAACCTTTTCTTCTTATCAATCGTAAACTCTTATTCAGTTTTTTCCAAAAAGGCTAGAGATTTTTTACACCTTTTTAAATCTCCAGAGTCTTCATATGTTCTCATAATGTTTTTTAATCTTTTGTCAAGATCTATGCACCTCTTCTTACTTTTTTGAAGATGTAGGCCAATGGAATATTTATTAATTTCAAAAATAACGTTCACTGCCTCCTTCTTCAGCTTTTGAATCAGAAAGTACACGTTTGGATGTTTCTAGTTTATTGAGGAGTTCAGTTTTCTATGCCAACCTTCGACAGCATTCGTCGCTCTGTGTCGTCGGTTAAAAACATTCCACATTTCAATAGGTATATTTGGATTTTCCATCCACTGATCAACCATATAGTCTGTAAATGCTGTGATCTTCTCTCCACTGGGCATTTATTCCACTATTAAAATTCACGCTTCATCGACAGTGTTAAGTGGAAGATGTGCCACTGCAGCACACATGCCACAAAACAATCGCGCTACCTCCCTATCCCTGTAGTCTTCCTTTAGTCCTAGATCCTGTATCTTCTTCCATAGACACTGGTTAAAGTGAAAATTACAGCCGGAAAGGTGTGTTTCAGGGAACACTGAATTCATTGCTTTAATTGTAGCCATTTCAAAATCTAGCACTGCAGTTTTTGCTGACCACCCAGACATCTTAGATATCAATGCTGAAAAAAGTTTTACATATGAATTTTTACTTGTTTTCTGGCAGCAAAGCAAATAAAACAGGAAATATCTTTGTTGCCTCTTCTGTACTTCCGATGTCGACATGGATTGTGTACAATTGTTTGAAGTATTTCGAAGAGCTGTCAAATGTCCCATCCATAAGCACAGTTCCATTGTCACAAAGGATTTTCCCTGCTTCTTCATAAGTAAACACTAGAAGCCTCTTGCCTGGAACAGAGCCATCATCAATCTTCAAAAAACTATTACCTTCCGCTAATTTCAAAATGCCTTTGCTTGGGTGAATTTCCGAACTGGAGCTAGGGTTCTGGGTTGTCCCAGTAGCTCCTCCTCTCGCCATACACAACAGAGTGTTGGAGCTATCATAATTCGGCATATATACGCCACGGATTCTAATATTTCATCTTTCAAATGTTGAAATTTCTGCTTAAAAATTTGGGCTACAGGCACTGTCTTTTCTTCACGAACTATTTTTCTGCAATTACGTAGTCTTTTCATTATCTCCACATCTGTTTCGTCAGGTGGACAAGAAGTTGCTGTTGAGCAACGATTTCACCATTTGCATCTTTTAAGTGGCATTTGCACCTACTCCGTTCATAATTGAAGCACATCCAGTTCGTATATTCTTCATTCCTCCTTTAAATACGGTAGCGATGGCCATGCTTGATAAGACACGGCCTCCATTTCGTTGATGTTGTCACTCCCAACGTATTTACTGCATAGAACAGAAGTCATATGGGAAAACGCTAGGAACGAAAGCTATCGACGACGACACTGTCTGAGAAACGGTGATAACACATGTACTCAGGGTGAGCGACTGGGGTAGGCAAGCAGTGGTGGAGGGTCAGTTCTCAAACACCTCGTTAGGCAACTGGATGCTCGGGTCAGCTTTGCTTACTACTGCACCCTTGTAGGAAACCCCACGATAGGAAACCCCATGTCAACCCAAGTGGGAGACACACGAACACACACACCAAGCGATTATCACGGTTTTGGTCCCTGAAAAAAGACTTTGAAGGATGGACGATTTTTGTTGTACGAAGATGTGCAGCAGGTAGATAAGGCTTCTTCACTCAGCAGTATACGATATTTACCAAACGGGTGTCTTCATAATGGTGCGTCGATGGGGTGATTGCACAGTGCTGAAGGCGAGTTTGACTAATCAGCATACTAATTCTGAATTGTAAGGCTTCGAAAGGAAACATTTTAAGCTTCTTTCTCATATCTTTCATAAACCTGATTTCATATTTTGTAGCTTACTTTTCGATACACTTTGGCCCACTGTTGGAATGCCATCTACAATGTGTCAGTCATCTCTTTGTTCACTCTACTTTTCGCTGTCTTGTCCATCTAACGTTCATAGATTAATTTTCATGGTCGTGTCCACCCTAACATATATGTGACCCCGACGGTTTTCCAGAATTGACCTGAAAGTCCATTGTCTGTAGCTAAAATACACTCGTGTGTGGCCAGTTAATTATAGATTTTGCATAGTATTTGGTAAAAAGATAATCTTGTTTGCTTGAAAACAAGATTTGAAACTGCTGCCTGGATAGGCAGAAAACTTGAGCATTATATTTTATAAACCCCACTGTTGAATTTTACGGAGTCAGTCTTTATTGCTGTGGAATAATAGGTATCGTAACTCATTCACAGTAGAGAAAGAACTCGTTATTTTTTTAAAAATAGGTCTGCAGTTATTAATTCCATTTGGCCCAGACGTATGATGCCTTATTTTGCATATGACCTCTTTTTCTGTTTTGGACCCATTCACCACGACGGTATTTTTTTTCATTGTGATATATTTGGTTGTAAGTCTATTTTTTCCAAAGTAAGTGAGTGTGCTTTGTAGAGTGTAGCCCTAAATGCTACTTGTTTTTGGGCGGTGAGTTAGCATGTAGCGTTCTCTATCTTTTTGTGCTGTTGATTTTAACAGTAATGAAATTTATGCTTTTCTCGTCCTCATGCTAGACTACAAATGTCATACCTGTGTGCAAAAGGTTTCATTATGTATGCGACTCTTCAGTATCCTCTCCTGTGCCACTATGTAGTAGCAAGACCGTCTTTCTTCCGGTAAACTTTGCCATTAAAAGTATGCTAATTATGCGACCACATTACTTGCATAATGTCGGTAACTTCGGATATTTCGGAGGCAGGACCCTTTTTATGTTCTACTAAGTTTTGAAGAAAATAGCGAAATTGCTGAGTATTTTCCGTTTTCACCACATACGTATCTCCAAATGTGCCTACTGTTATTGGAGTTAGTCTAGCATTTACATCTCCCGTAAAGAAAATCTGATTGTTATTCGTACCGTTCAATATCACCTGCGATAGTATGAAAAAGACCTTAGAGTAGTCAATATTCCCCTCATGTTGGACGTTAGCTGCTATTATTCTTTGGATTGCTCTTGTATCTTTAATTCGTAACAGAACACTGGGTCCTTTTCCATTTCATAGTCAAGTGTTTTACCTCATTTTTTTGTAGGAATGTGGATGGTAACACCCTTACTTGTTCTTCTTTCTTAATTTACTGCGCTGTAGATCATACTATAGCCATATACCGATCTAGTTCAAGATGTTTTTTCTGTAATACTTGTAAAATCTAGTTCCTTTCCTTTCAAGTGTTTTGCTAATTCGAATGCCTTAACATCAGTTATCTAACGTACAAGGAGAAAGCTTTCCAAGCTTCTTTAAACAACTGTCTCTTGCTCCGATTTCTCACCCATATCGTAGCACGCTAATCCGTCCTTTTCCCGAGGCTAGACGATGTAGCGCTAGTACGTTTATTTTCTCTCTGAATGGGTTACTAGCCCATCTCTATCACAGGAATTTTCCCATGTATGGTCCCAACACTCACTACACTGACACATATAAGCTGATTTGTACCTAAAAATATTTTTTTTCTTTTTTCATTGTGGATACTAAACAGTGACATACTAAGATTGTAGCGACCATTGTCTAAACACATAAAAGTTTGTCTGTTTCATAGTGAACCACTGATAACGAGTTGTCAAAAAAATTTGTAAGTATACAAAACTTATCAAACGAATTATCTATAAATGTGGGCACGATGTACAACTCAATTCCTGACGACATATTAACATACATTTTGCAGAAGTTCAGAATTACCGGAATTTAAGGATTTAAAGAGCAATTGATCACCTATGGCCAAGAGATGGAGCAGGAGAAATTATCATATCGAGATCAGTCGAGAAGTAGTAGGTGAGGCCAGAATATCATGTTTGGTCATTTAATGATACAAATTTAAGTAATTGTAATTGTGTTGCTGGATATTGGGAAGCTTCGATTATCCTGTAGCCATTTTATAATAATGAGTGAATTTACAGATTATTGTTCAAGAATTTCCACCAAGTTTTACTTGTCTTCTCAATACATCACTGAGGTTGTTGTTTGTCATTGATTTCCGACGTGGTACAGGTTAGGCTGTGAAATTTTTTATTAATTATTAAGTTAGTTTCATGTGAGATGCTGGATATGTTTTTGAATGTAGGTTTCATTACGACGCTATTTAGATTGTTATTTTACTTATGTACAGAGGTGCATGATAAAACTATATTGTGGTGCAGCAGAAGACATTAACAGCAGCACTAGCAAAGCCAAAGGCATCTTACACCGCTCCGCTCCAACTGGAGAGTGGAGGAAGTAACATTGGGGAAAAAATTTCGGATATTTGAAAGTAATGCAAAAACTGAGCTTCTATATGGTTGTTAAACATGTAAAGTGAGAAAGCAGCCAGTCCATAACTGCGAGACATTCAACAACTGATATCTGAGGAACATCCTAGGGATATGGTGGCCAAGTGTCATCTTTAATGAAACACTCTGAGAAAGAACCAGCTAGAAGCCAAATGAGCAACAAATAAGAAACAGAAAGTGGAGATTGTTAGGAAATTCACTTAGGAGACTCAATGAACATATTGCGAAGCAGTTCTTCATTGAGTGCTACATGGACGTGGAGACGAGGCAGGTCCAAAATGAGGTCCAGATGAAGCAGATGGTCAACAGAAAATACATATATTTAAAATGATGGTGAATTACCGTAATTTAAATGGTGTAATATTCTCAACAAGTTGGTGAGTAAGATATGGTATGTTTTAAACAATTCCTTATATTGTTGCACGCTTAGGGGAATATAGACGCATTATATCCCAGCGAGGACATGACTCTGAGCCATACAGCAGTGTTTCACTTCTCACTGTTCCACGCTACATTATTTGCCCTTTTTTCCATTTAACTGTGTGACCTACCTTTTTCTGTTGCGTTTACACTCTGAGCTGTACTCCAATCACGTTGTTAGCGATTTACTATTATCCTACATTTGTCACAAAGCCTGAGCAGATTTTAGATTACATACTTAAATTGGACTGTGTCTTTTAAAACTGAACAGGCTTCTTTTTTCATCCATCTTGCTTGAGGCTCAACTAACATATAACTCGATTAATTTTAGTTCTATTTATTATTTCGATGATAGTAACACTGCTATTGACAAGATTGTTCCTGTGTTGAGTGACAAAACCTAATTAGAAACTTGTTGAACATAAAAAGACAATAATCATTTCTTATTAACTTTTATAATGTTCCACACTATTAGTCGTTATGTTGGAAATATGTATATGTATGGTATAATACTATAAGTAGCATCGTTGCAGAACAATTCCAACTGGTCACTAGAAAAGGAAAAATCAATCTTAACACTGAATCAAACAAAAAAAGCCAAAATCTTGTAACAAATGAGTGATATATACATATTCTTGTGAGGTTCGAGAAATAATTCTGTTGAAAAGTCGCTGTTTATGATGTACAGCTAATTTTGTCTTCAATTAAGTAATTACCTAGAAATGGTGTACTAAGCTACTGATGAACATCATTGAGATGTTGCACTTAGCTGACAAGTGAAAGTGAGCTTATGAAGCAACGATTTTTGTGAGATGTTCGGATTAAAAAGAAATGATTGGAAAAGAAATGAATTTTCTTATGATCATGATGACGATAGCATTCTTTTCAACAAAGTTATGAACTTTTTAATGTTGGATAATTGTTTGAAATGCTATGATATTTATGACTGGATGGTCAACGAATAGTCATGTAACGTAGAATGATATTTATTTTCATTCATGTGACGGACATATACTGGAAGTGCATACAATTTACTTTAGTAAATGAGGGGATGGTTATTGACAAGAAAGATATTAACATGGCAACTATGAATGCTTTTGTACAATGAAGAACGGTTGCCTTTTATAGGTAGAGCAGTGAATTAGTGATAATTAACTGAGGATTATATTATGATAAAATTTTGTTGCTGTCTAAATCTTGTTACCATCTGCTGTAACAGACAAACAAGACGTGATAGCTAATAAAAGATGGAAACATTAACGATAATTTAGTGAGATTTAAGGGAGAACCTGCTTACCCTTCACTATGGACCTTGAGTTCACAGGGTGCCTCATCAGTACAGATATCCATACTGTAGATACAATGACAGTGGACGGATCTCTGTTGAAATATCAGACAAACATATTCCTCCTGAAGAGAAGGTCCAGCCTTTCCGGCAGTTGGAATTGGTGTAATTCAGAAGCGGGAGGAAGGAGCAGCTCTTCTGGTAAGATGATTTCAGGGATATAAATAAAAAATGAAATATGGTAATGGAGAAGTAAGTTTAACAATGAATACCAAAGTAGGAAAGTCCTTTAGCTGCCCTGGACAGCACAGTGAAGAGACTGACACTAAAGCCGCATCTGCCATTGTAGCACCGGTTCATATGATAATTAGTTCTGCAGGTGATGAAGAGATTGTAGAAGTGTGTGACGACACGAAAGAAATTATTCAGATAGTTAAGGGAGACGATAATTTAACTGTAATGGCGGGCTGGAATCCGATAGTTGGAAACGTGGAGGAAGAAGCTTGCAGGTGAATGTGGACTGGGGGGGGGGGGGGGGGGGGGAGGATTGAAAGAGGAATAGCTTAGTAGAATTCTGCACAGAGAATAGTTTAATCATCGCTGACACTTAGTTACAGACTCATGAAAAAAAGAATGTATGTTTGGAAGAGACTTGAAGACACCTTAAGCTGGCAGGGTAATAATAGAATGGTAAGACAGAGACATTGGAAACAGATTTTAAAACATAAGACAATACAAGGGCCAGATGCAGACTCTGGTCACCATTTAGTGCTTGTCAACTATAGACTGAAAGTGCAGAAACTGCCAAAATGTAGGACATTAAGGAGATAGGACCTGGATAAGGTGAAAGAACAGGAGGTTGCTGAGATATTCATAGGGTGCATTAGGCACCGATTGGCTGTAACAGGGAAGAGGAATACAGCAGAAGACGAATGAGTAGCTTCGAGAGATGAAATTGGAAGGGAGGCCAGAATTGGCCGGAATTTTAGGAACAGCAAAATTGATTTTCGATAACAATATGATCACCTTCAGCGTCTTAGCGTACAAATTAAAGCTCGTAAGCTCTGGTGTCTAGTTATTAGCAGTGATCGTTTCATAACTTCTGTTACTGCTAATAACTAGACACCAGTTACCTACGAGCTGTAATTTGTACGCAAAAGCAGTGAAGATGATCATTATGTGATCAAAAATATGTTTTACTCTTAATAAAGCATAACAATTACTGCTGACCTTCCTCCTAATTTTATTTATTATATGGTAGTTGTGCACACAGCACTCCATGGAGTCACCAATCAATATGAGAGATGAAAGAAGGAAGGCAGCAGATCATCAGATAGGTAGGACAATATTGAATTCAATTTAGTTAAGAAGAAAATATAGAAATGGAGCAAAAGAAGTAGGGGAAACGGAATACAAAAGTCTAAATAATCAGGATGACAGGAGGTGCGAAATGACTAAGCAGGAATGGCCAGAGGACATATGTAAGAAATTAGGCTCCTATACTGCTACGAGAAAGATAGATACCGTCTACAGGGTGCTTTGGAGAAAAGAGAAGTAGCTGTGTAAATATCGAGACTTGAGATGGAAAAACAACCCTAAGCAAACAATGGAAAGCTTGAAGATGAGAATAAATGGATGGTCTATATAAGAGATATTAACGTGAATATAATATTATAGAAATGTATGAGGACGTAGGTGAACACGAGATGGAAGATTTGATACTGCGAGAGGAATTTTATAGAGCACTGAGAGACCTATCTCGAAACAAGGCCAGAGGAGTAGACGACATTCCGTCAGAACTGCTGTATAAATGGGAGAGCCAACAAACACAAAACTCTTCCATTTGGTGTGCAAGTCGTATGAGTTATGCGAATTACCGTCAGACTTCATGGAAAATATAATAATTGCAATTTCAAAGAAATCATCTGCTGACAGGTGTGAATATTACAGTACTGTCAGTTTAATAAGTCATGGTTGCAAAATACTAACACGAGTTTCTTAGAGAAGAATGGAAAAACTCGTAGAAGCTGACTTTGGAGTAGATCAGTTTGGATTTATTTTGAAATGTATTACCACATGTGGCAATAGTGAGCGTGCAACTTTCCTTAGAAGATAGTTTAAGAAAAGGCACCCCTACTTTCACAGCATCTGTACACTTACAGAAATCTTTTGATATTTTTGACTGGAATACGATCTTTTCGAAGGTAAAATACAGGGAGCGAAAGCCTATTTACAACTATTACATTAACCAGACGGCAGATGCAAGTGTCGCAGGGTATGAAAGGGAATCTGTGGTTGATTAGGAACTGAGACAGGCCTGTAGCCTATCCTGGATCTTACTCAGTCCGTACACTGGGCAAGCAGTAATCAAAACCACGGAAAAGTTTTGAGTAGGACTTCAAAGTCATTGGAGTAGACATCTAGTTCGGTCAGAGACAATAAACTCTTACAGGAGAAGCTGAGGGTTGTCTCCATTGATCCATCGTGGATGCGGGACAGCGGCTGGCCATTTATTTATGAAAAACTAATCACTAAACACCCATACGTTTTTAGAAATGGTTATTTTGATTACTAGACCAGTTTCGGCAATCCATTAACTCCACCTCCAGGCGGCTGCGTGTTAAAAACAACTAGTATAAGTATAGTATGCTGAAATTGATATTCTAGAAACTGAAACGTAGTGAGATAAATTCTCAAAAACCTACAAAATGTATTGGGCGGTGTTAAGAAGTGTACCTGTGCACACAACGCACAACAAAGTAGAATAAGTACACGTGCTGGTTAGCAACGAAACTAACTACTTTGACATCACAGAGTTATAATAGAACATGTCAAACATTTCAAAAACATAAATTAGAAAGTGTACAAAATCTGAATCACAAAGGACTAATGGTTGTCTAGCTTTTTTAAAAATATATCCACAACCCTTACAGATGAGAATCACTCTGGTTCTTAGGAATCACTATCCGCACTCAAATTAAAAACTCGCGATACGACATATCAAGTACACAATATTGTGAATACGTATTGATTAAGTAACACTAGTGATATATGAGATGTATTTATGGCAGTATCAAAAATCTCTACCAGAAGCAAAAAACCGGCGGACAAATTACTATGTAAATGATGGTAAGTGAAGAACCTGCACGGGATACTCATAAAATAGTCAGAGGGCATTATATTGTATCCCAAGTAAAAACTGAAACGATATGACTTACTGTGTCTTAAAAATCAATTAATTGGCGGTGGGACAAACAAGGGACCCTAAACACCATACTATTATATTGACGATATATTCTTTGTATAATGGAAATAAGAACGAGGCACTCAGACTACAAGAAATTTTTAACTCTTTATACCACAAGTTTCATTTCACTATGGACTTTCATGTTGAGGGCTCTCTTAACTTATTTTATGTACAGGTAAGTGAGAATGGCCAGTGTTCAGAATACGAAGTTTCTCGTAAGCCGACAGCAAAATTGTCATTATTGCTGCGAATTCCGATCAACATCCATTACTGAAGAAAGCATTCTTTCTTTCAGTGTTTCACAGGTTAAAATTATTAGCACCTGACCAGGTGGCAACTGTATCGAGAAAGCCTCCTTTGTAAAGATAGGCATTGTAAATGGACTTAGAGAAAGTGATAGAAAGGAAATGGGTAATAAAACTCTGTCAAAGATGCGCGAAGTGAAAACTTTATATGCAATTAACACACTGGGGAAGCTCCCACGACAAAATATAAGATTGAGACTAGTTTTACATCGCACACACTTGAAAGCAGTTCAGAACTCGACATAGGGAACCGGTTATCCTGGCTGTGATAGTAAACTATGTGATCATTTACGTCAGTTCATCAATCAGCTTCGTGACATCGGAAACAATTTACAGATTCTTCATTATAAGAGTAGAGATGTTAATTTGGATACCTCAGAGGACCTAGAAATTTTCATACATACAAGGCGCTTCCATGACCGATTATTAAATGACAGGATCAGTGGAGCAGGAGATTGGTTTTTAATACTTTTGATAATGGCTTCAATTGCCGTTGGAAATACTACTTGTAAGCTCATTGCGGCCACCGTTTATAACACCAAATGTGCAGTGACGTTTGGCGATACTTTGAGTATATTTTTATATGCATTTATTTTCACATATGTATCATTAGCTGTCATGTCTTACACGTTTTTATGCCTTTTCGCTTCACTTCTGTCACTGTGCCGTGCGCGGTTCATGTTCATGCCTTTTATTGTTTGTCATCTTCTCTTACGGTACTGTCGCCTCGTTTTCTTATTCCATTTACTGCCGTCACTAACTTCCTGCCTTATCTGCCGTGAGTGGAAGAAGCAGCGCTTATCGATAAGCGCACTGCCGTACCATCTCTGTAGCGACCGATAGTATTTCCGGGTCGTCGTCTGTCTGGAGTTCAGTTGCCAGCTCAATGGGGACGCAGCAGAAGTGAAGTCGGGCACAGCCTGGATTTGGCGACCGCTGGTCACACACATGAACTATCCGACGGAAGCACGTTTGAGCGGAGACGACAGTTGGTTGGTCGTTCTGTCGGTCTTGTCATCGGGTGTCGTGTATTTGGTTTTCCGATCGCTTCTGGGCCCTTTCAATTGGTCATCTTGCAGGACGTGGGTCGGTTCCTTCCTTGTGCAGAGACGTCGGGTGGCCAATGGGCCGGTGTTCCCTCTGTATGGTTGGATCTGAGCCATCGTCTCCGGGTCGTCGTGCGTACGAGTTGATTCCGAACGCAGCAGCAGCGAAGTCAGGGACGGACCAGCAGTGAGTCGGTGGATAGAGTCGGTGGAGTGTGCAGTGAGTCGACAGAGTCAGTCAGAAGGCAGACAGTCGCATGATAGTCAGTCGGCTCTGAGTTTCAGTCGCTTTTGGTTTGTGGACTGAGTCGGGTTCGTCGTTACTCGGCTGTCGGACGAGTTGGCAGTCAGTAGCAGGCAGGTCCGCACGGTGCAAGTACGCCCCAGGACCTTGGCTGACGCAGACGGAAGGCCATTGTTCGGTCGGTCGGCTTGTCGTCGGATGGCGACATGTGGTCTTCTGATCACTGACATCAGTATCAGTCGGGCAATAGTGGGCAGCCTGCAACAGTAGGGTCAGTATGGTGTTAGTATTCGCCGGGACGACTGTGGGCGAAAATGGGCTGCCGTTGACCAATTGCTCCGCCGGTAATCGCAGTAGACGACACCTTGGACCCTCAGGACGAACACCATTTCCAGAGTTGTGATATGGTTGGGCCTCGTTGGTTCGTTAGGACTGAGCAGCGACGTAGTCTCCACAGTGTGGAGCCACGCCGTGGAATTTGGAGGCGGGCACGCGCTGTTGCAATTGGAAACAACGCTAGCTGCGTGAGTAGCTTTTCGCTTTCTTCCGAAGCAGGATCCTCGAGTTGAGTAATTAGTTACCTGTTCTTAAAACTGGGTTGTTACGATTTGTTCGTTATTTGTGGATTGTTGTTTCCCCAGCCGTTGACGCGTGTGATTACCAGTCATGTGTTTTGTTGCCTAGAATCTGCAGCCTCCCATAGTTACATGACAGATATGACTTGTGTTTTCGGTATTTTTTTAAACTTGTCTTGAGTGGTGTTTGATGCCTTGATCTTGGTGAGGCCGAGATAGAAGTTATTGGTATCTTGGTTTATACTTCATCGGCCGATATTTTCCATTAATTGTGCAGTTGTATCTGACCATTAGAAATCGGTCAGATTGTAGGTCGGTCGTGAACCGTCCCTAGGTTGTGTTGCCTTCCGATTAAGAGGTTGTCTGTGTGGCTGCCTGTCTCACGTATACGTGCGGTAGTATTACCTTCCCAGGCCGATCCTTGGAACCTTCTGAGCGTCGTTCCTTGTGTTTTACATAGTGATTTCCTTTTTAGTCTTAACTACGCTGTGTGGCCTTCAGCCAAGTTTTAGCCTGTTAAAATTGCAAGGTTTTTCTTCTTAGATCTTAGGCCGTGACCAAAAAATTGTTTCTTTTTTGGTATGTGGCCTTCAGCCGAGTTTCAGCTTTTCAAAATTAAAATTTGAAATTCCTTGTGTCTAGGCACTAAGACATAAATTGGTTTCAGGTTGGTATGTGGCTTTCAGCCGCGTTTTCAGCCTTTTCAAATCAAAAGTTGGAAAGTTGTGTCCAGGCCTTAAGCCGTATGAAATATTTTCTAGTTTTTATGTGGCCCTCAGCCGAGTTTTCTAGTTTAAATTAAAATTTGGAAATTGCTTTGTCTGGGCTTTAAGCCGTGTGTTTGTTTGGGTTTCGTATGTGGCCTTCAGCCGAGAGTTGTGTGAAGCATTTTAGGATAAATCCTTTAGTCGACTTTAGACGAAATTTTAGAAGCTCTTCCCTTTAGGCCTAAAACCGCAAAATTGTTTTCTGCATGGTGTGTGGCCTTCGGCCGAGTTTTAATCTCTCTTAAATTAAAAATTCAAAATCCTTGTCTTGCCCTTCAGTCACAAGATTGTTATTCTTTAGTAAGAGGCCTTCTGCCCAGTTTACACGAAATATTTTAAAATAAGGCCTCCAGCCTTTTCAAATTGAAAGCTCTTCTTCCTAGGCCTTAAGCCGTTAAATTGTTTTGCTGATATGCGGCCTTCGCCGAGTTTCAGCCTATTTAGATTAAACTTTGAACTTCTTTATCTCGGCCTTAAGCCGTAACGCTGTTCTGGATTAATGTGAGGCCTTCAGCCGAGTTCTATGGGAAAAATTTAAGCTAAGGCCTTCAGACTGTTTATATTGAAGGTAAAAAGAAAATTTCTAAAGAACTGAGACCTCCAGAGGAACTCCAAGACCTCAATTCCTCGCTTAGGTCTTGTGCCTTGGATTTTCGATGTGGCCTTCAGCCGATCTAAATTAAATCAAAGGAGGTCTTTCGTTACAATGTTGAGATGTTTGATTCTTGCTTGTGTGATTGTGGGTTTTAAGAAATAAAGTTCATATGTTGAGTGCAACTGACAGTAACTTATTTTGGCCCCTTACCACAAATATAACCTCATCCGTTCCGCCCTGCTATCCCAGGGATTTCAGTCAGGAATGTGGATATACATCTCATATTAAATTTCCTTATGATACTGGCGGCTCCGCCACATGGCGTTGTATTAACCCAAGCTCAAAATGCAGTAGGGTTTTGGAATATATACTGTATTCGAACATTATGAAGTACCTCGATGAAAACGATTTATTGACACATAGTCAGCACGGTTTCAAAAAATATCGTTCTTCTGAACCACAACTAGCTATTTGTACCCAAGAAGTAATAAGATATGTGCCACAGGGCTTCCCAGAATTCATCGTAAATTCCGAAGCCGTCGCTAAAATACACTCATATGTGGTCAATTATTGGCAGATTTTCCGACGGTTTTCGGTAAGAAGGCAATCTTGTATGCTTCGACATAGGTTTTGAATCTCCTAAATAAGGGGCCACTAAACTGGAGCATGATAACTTTTATACCACACTTTTGTTCAATTTTAGAGAATTTTATTTATTATGTGGACTAGAAGATATCCTAACTTATTCACGGTGGAGAAAGATATCGTTATTTTTTAAAAATTGCTGAGCAATTATTTGTGAAATTCGGCTATATAAGTGATGCTTCATTCATTTGTATTCGTGTGCTTAGAGTGCATTTTTTCCTGTGTAGCAATTGACCATGGCAGTACCTTATTATTGTGAAAAATTCGGCGGTAATTCTATTTTCTTCCAATTTAAGTGAGTGTGCTTTGCGGAGTGCTGCGTAAATGCTCCATGTTTGTGTGGCGCGAATTGGTGTTATATGTCTTCAGTTTTTATAGTATGTTGTAGATTTTAATAGCAATGAAATTTATGCTATTGTCGTCCTCATGCTACAGAATTAATTTCATACCATCGTGGAAAATATTGTATTGTGTAAGCAGCGCTCGAGTCCCCTCCCAGGTGTAATCATGTACAAGCAATTCATCATCAAAATACCTCAACTAGTATACTGTTTTTTATGAAGCCTATTTACTACCTTGAAAACATTAATTTCCAAATGAATCAGAGATACATCTGTCAGGAAGCTTGATCCGGACCCTCTTTCTGCTGATAAACTTTCCCATTAAAAATAAGCTGATTATGAGACTGTATCATTTGCAAATGCCAGTAACTTCTAATTTTTCTGAGACAGATACACTTTTGTGTTTTACTACATTTTTAAATAACGTAGGACCCTCTTACTGCTGATAAATTTTCCTATTAAAAGTAAGCTAACTGTGAGACTATATCATTTGCAAATGCCAGTAACTTCTCATTTTTCTGAGACAGATTCCCTTTCATGTCTTACTAAATTTTTAAATAGAATAGCAGAGTCGCTGAGTATTTTTACGTTTTTTATTACATACGTTTATCCATATGTGCCTGCTAGTATTGGGGTTGGTATATTTCCAATGCTAAAATTTAAATCTCCCATAAAGAACATGAGGTTTTTATTCAAGAACTTAAACATTAGTTGTGAAAGTCAATATTTCCTTCTTGTGGAGCATTTGTTTCTATTGTTCTTTAGATTACACTTGTACCTGTAAGTACTATTAATACAATGCGTTCATTTTCGTTCCCTAGTCAGGTATTTTATTATATTATATTTTCGCCCTGGAGATGGCAACATTTGTACTTCCTTTTTGTTCATTTTTCCCCTACTGTAGATCAAAGTATAGTTTTTTATATATTCATTTCCAAATGTTTTCTTCTTTGTTTCTGTAACTGATGGAAAATATGATTTGCATTCTGTGAATTGTTTCAACCATCCCTTCGTACACTCTATTGTTTACTATCTTGTCCGTGTAACGTTCATAGATTAATTTTCACAAAGAAGGTCTTTAACTTGTAATTGTTTATGTTTTGCGACGAAGTCATTGGTTCATTCCTTCGTAATACTCGAAACAACTAACTTCCTGTCACTGAAAAACCATGAGAGACCACTCGGAATTTCTTAATGTAACCACTCACAAAAATCCACTCTTGGTGGGAACGCCTCATTTGCGAATTGCGCATAATACCTTGAAGGTCGTGTCCACACTAACATGTATGTGAGCCCAGAGAGGTTTTCAGAATTGATTGGAAATTCCGTGGCCCATAGCTAAAATAGGCTCTTCTGTGGCCAGTTAATGGTAGATTCTCCATAGTTCTGGGTAAGAAGGCAATCTCGTGTGCTTGGAACCAGGCTTGGAAACTGCTGCCTGAGTGGGCGGTAAAGTGGAGCGCGATAGTTTATTAACTCCAATGTTGAATCTTACGGAACCAGTCTTTAGGCTCTAGACTCATTGATACCCTAACTCACTCGCAGTGGAGAAATAAATCGTTGTTTTTAAAAACTGTGGGCAATTACTAGTGATGTTTAGCCCAGATATCTGTTGGCTGATTTTGTATACGACATTTGTTCATTTTTAATTTCCTTGTATATAATATGAAACTATGTAAGCAACTCTTCATTCTCATCTCTCGCGTCAGTATGTAGTAGCAAGACCTTCTGTCTTCTGGTAAACTTTCCCATCGCCAGTAATCGAATTATGCTATCATATTCCCTGCATAATGTCAGTAATTTCCGATACTTCGAAGGCAAACATCGTATATACTCTACTAAGATTTGACGATAAACAGCGAAATTGCTGGGTGTTTTTCCGTTTTCATCATAATCTTTTCACCAAATGTGCCTACTGCTATTGAAATTCGTATGTTTTCACTTCTATCGTCTTGGTCTCCCGTGAAGAAAATCTTATTTCTACGGAAGGTGCTCAATATCATCTGTAATAGGTTGTAAAAGAGTTTCTAGTAGACAATATTTCCTTCATCTGGAGCATTAGGTACTATTGTTCTTGGGATTGATCTTGTACCTTCAATCTCTACTAATACAGTGCGTCATTTTGCATTTCATAATCAAGTGTTTTAGCTTACTGTTTTCTTACGATGTAGAGGCAACACTTTTACCTTCTCTTTCTAACTGCTTTACACCGCTGTAGACCGTAGTATATCCATCTACAGTTGACTTCCTGATGTTTTCTTACGTTTTTCTGTAATTTCTGAAAAGTTTGTTTCGTTTTGTTTCAAATATTTAGCTGATTCGAGCCCCCTAAGATCAATTCCCAAATGTACTAGAAGGAAGCTTTCCCAGGTTCACTAACCCAATGTCTCGTGCTCCTGTTTCTCACCCATGTCGTATCCTAATTATCCGTTCTGTTCCCGAGACTAGTCTGGGTACTCCAAGTACGCTTATTCCGTCTCTGAGTGGGGTACTGGCCCATCGCTGCTACAGGAATTTTCCCATGAGTGATCCTACCACGCACTACACTCTCATCTATCAGCTGATTTAGCAGCTATGAACTTTTTTTCTGTATTGTGGTTAGCAAACCAAGTCATTCTAATGTTGTAGTGATAATTGATTGAACACATAAAATTTTTGTGCTTCATGGTGGACCAGTGACGATGAGTTGTCAAACAAATTTATGAACACATCAGAATTATCAAGCGAATTATCTAGAAATGTGGAACACTCAAGATCAGACCAAATATTTACGTCAAATTTCAGGAAGTTCATCATCATTAAAATATCATGATTTAAAGCGGAATTGATCATCAATGGACCAGAGGTAGAGCAGTAGAAATTTTCATATTGAAATCGGTAGAGAACAGTGTGGAGAGGCCAGAGTATCATGTTTGCTCGTTACATGATACTAATTTAAGTAATTGTACATGTGGATTTTCTCTGTGTTACTGAACATTGTGACACTTAGATTATTCTTGTGTTATTCGGCAAAAATTAGCTAATTAAGACACTGTACTAAGTTTTGAAATCAGACAGCGAAATTGCTAAGTATTTTTCCGTTTTCATCATACTCGTTTCACCAGATGTACCTATTGTTATTGATATTCGTATGTTTGCATTTCTAGAATTTTGGTCTCTTGTGAAGCAAATCCAATTTTTAATGAAGGTGCACAAGATCATCTGTAATAAATCTTCCTGGCAGGTTAAAACTGTGTGCCGGACCCAGACTCGAACTCAGGACCTTTGCCTTTCGCGGGCAAGTGCTCTACCAACTGAGCTACCCAAGCACGACTCACTCCCCCTCCTCACAGCTACACTTCTGCCAGCACCTCGTGTCCTACCTTCCAAACGTTACAGAAGCTCTCCTGCAAAACTTGCAGAATTAGCACTCCTGAAAGAAAGGATATTGCGGAGAGATGGCTTAGCCATAGCCTGGACGATGTTTCCAGAATGAGATCTTCCCTCTGCAGTGGAGTGTGCGCTGATAAGAAACTTCCTGGCAGATAAAAACTGTGTGCCGGACCGACACACGAACTCGGGACCTTTGCCAGGAAGTTTCATATCAGCGCACACTCCGCTGCGGAGTGAAAATCTCATTCTGGAAACATCCCGTAGGCTGTGACTAAGCCATCTCTCCGCAATATCCCTTCTTTCAGGAGTGCTTGTTCTGCAAGGTTCGCAGGAGAGCTTCTGTAAAGTTTGGAAGATAGGAGACGAGGGGCTGGCAGAAGCAAAGCTATGAAGAGTGGGCGTGAGTCGTGCTTGGGTACCTCAGTTGGTAGAGCACCTGCCCACGAAAAGCAAAGATCCCGATTTCGAGTCTCGGTCCGGCACACAGTTCTAATCTGCCAGGAAGTTTCTTATCAGCGCACACTCCGCTGCAGATTGAAAATCTCATTCTGCAATAATATGTAATAGGTTGCAACAGGGTTTCCAGTAGTCAATATTTCTTTCATCTTGAGCATTAGCTGCAATTATTCTTGGTATTGATCTTGTACCTTCAGTCTTTAATAATACAATGCGTAATTTTGCATTTCATAGTCTAGGGTTTTAGCTTACAATTTTCTTGCGATGCAGAAGCAACACCTTTACCTTCTCTATGTTCCTGCTTTACACAGCTGTAGATAATAGTACAGCCGTATACAGATGTTTTCTTATTTGTTTCTGTAATTTCTGAAAAATGTATTTCCTTTTGTTTCAAATATTTAGCTGATTCGACTTCCATAAAATCAATTCCCTAACGTCCTAGGTTGAAGCTTTCCCAGGTTCATAAAACCGTTGTCTCTTGCTCCTGTTTCTCACCCATGTCGTACCCCAGTTACACGTTCTGTTCCCGAGACTAGTCTGGGTACACCAAGTACGTTTATTCCTTCTCTAAATGGGGTACTGGCCCATCGCTGCTACAGCAATTCTCCCATGAGTGATCCTACCACCCACTACACTGTCATCTATCAGCTGATTTAGCATCTATGAACTTTTTTTCCTTTGTGAATTGCGGGGGTCAAACAAAGTCGTTCTGAAGTTGTAGCGATCATTGTTTGAACTCAAAAAATTTTTGTGCGTCACGGTGAACCGGTGACGACGAGTTGTCAAACAAATTTGGGAGCATATCAGATATATCAAACGAATTATCTGGAAATGTGGATAAGCTGTGGAACTCAATACCAGACCCAATATTTACGTGAAATTTTCAGACGTTCGTCATTATTGAAGTATCAGAATTTAAAGTGGAACTGAGCACAAAAGGTGCTGCAGGAGAAATTTTTATATCAATATCTTTGAGAAGAGTGTGGAGAGGCAAAAGTACCATGTTTGGTCATTTCATGATAATAGTTTAAGTAATTGTACATATGGATTTTCTCTGTGTTACTGGATATTGTGAAGCTTAGATTATGCCTGTGTCATTTCCTAAAAGTTAGTGAATTGATAGACTGTTGTGGAAGAATTTTTTCCAGATGTTAATTGTCTTCTCAACATTTGAGAGGTTGATTTTTTCCATTGGTTTCCAGCAAGGTACACGGCTGGTTGTTAAATTTGTTATTATTTAGTTAGTTTCATGTGTGATACTGGATAAGTTTGAGAATGTAGGTTTCATTATGACCCTACTTTGACTGATAATTTACTTATGTACAGATGTGCATGATAAAACTATATTGTGGTGCAACTGAGGACAGTAACAGCCTCACCAACAAAGCCAAAGGCACCTTATACCTCTCCGCTCCATCTGTAGGACGAAGGAAATAACACTGACGACCAAAATGTGGATACTTGAAACTAATGTAAAATCTGTTCTTCTGTATGAATGTGAAACATGGAAAGTGACAAAGCAGCTAATCCCTATGCTGTAGACACCAAACGACAGAATTCTGTGGAACATCCTGGAGATAAGGTGACCAAATGTTACCTCTAACGAAACACTCTGGGAAAGAAGCAGCAAGAAGATAGCTGAGCTGCTGATAAGAAGCAGGAAGTTGACATGGTTAGGACCCACATTTAATAGACCAAATAAACACATTGCGTAGGAAGCACTATATCCTATGCTGCATGGACAATGAGGACGAGGCAGGCTCAAGATGGGGTGGAGATTATCAGGTAAAGCACAAGGTCAATACCAAGGAAGAGGATGGGAGAAACTGAAAAAAATATCAGAAGACAGAGCAAGATTGCAATCCTTTATTGCAGGCCTATGCTGTATTATTATCCCATTTTTTTCATTTACCTATCTAGCTTATCCTTTTCTGCTGCTTCAGCACTCTGAGAACTACTCCAATTAAATTTTTATCATTTCAATATTATCTCACATTTACCAAAATCCTAAGTACATTTTCGATTACATACTTCTACCATTCTGTAGCTTTTAAAACTGAACAGGCTTCTTTCTTCATCCAACTTGCTTCAGGCTCAGCTGACACGTAACTCGATTAATCTTAATTCTGCAAACTATTTCGATGACATAAATGTTAAGGTGTTATGGACAAAATTGTTGCTGTGTTGAAGAATAAATCCTAACAAAAAACATTTCGAATGTAAGAAGACGGTAATTATTTATCATTCACTTTTCTAAAGTGAGGTACTAGCATCATTATGTAAAAAAACAGGTATGTGTAAGGTACAATACCGGATATACATGGGTGGTCTATGTAAGGGAGATGAACTTGAAAACAATATGAACTGCTGTAGAAATGGGAGAGCCAACAAAGACCAAACTCTTCCATTTGGTGTGCAAGATGTATGAGACTTGCGAAGTATCCTCAAACTTCAAGAAAAATATAATAACTGCAATTTCAAAGATAGAAGATGCTGACAGATGTGAATATTAACGCACTATGAGTTTAATAAGTCATGGATTCAGATAACAAACACGAATTCCTTACACAAGAATGAGAAAACTGGCAGAAAGAGACTTTTGGAATAGATCAGTTTGGATCGAGAAGAAATGTATTAACACATGTGGCAATACTGAACCTGCGGCTTACCTTAGAAGATAGTTTATGGAAAGGCAACACTCTTTTTGTAGCGTCTGTAGACTTACAGAAATTTTTTGACATTGTTGACTGGAATACTCAAATCTACAATGTAACAGAGGTAAAACACAGTGAGTGAGAGCCTATTTAGAACTTTTACATAAACCAGACAGCTGCTGAAACTGTCAAAGCGCGTGAAAGGGAATTAGTGATTGATAAGGAACTGAGACGGGGTTGTAGCATATCCTTGATCCTATTAAGTGTATACAAAGAACAAGCAGTAATCAAATCCACAGCAAAATTTTGTGTAGGACTTATAGTTTAGGGAGAAGAAATAAAATCTATAGGGTTAGCCGATGGCAATGTAGTTCTGTCAGAAACAACAAAGGGCATAGAGAAGAAGTTGAAACGAACGGACTGCCTCTGTCGATCCATCGTGGATACGTGACAGCGGCTGGTCAAATATTTGTGGAAAACAAAATTCAAACAGCCGTACGTTTTATAAATTATTATTTTGTTAACACGACCAGTTTCGGCATCCCAATAATGCCATCTCCAAGTGGCTGCATGTTAAAAACGAGTATACGTTTTGTAGGTGACAAGGTATACAGCAGTTGAGTTGACGTAACAGAAAGTAAATTGCAGTGGTAAAAATCCTCAAAAGCTTACAAAATGCAGTGTGCAGCGGTAAGAAGAGTATCTGTGCACACAACTCATAACAAAGCATCGAAACTAACTACTTTCACATCACAGAGCTATAATCGAACGTGTCAAACATTTTAAAAACAAGTTTAGTAAATCAGCAGCACAAAGGAATAATGCTTGTCTGGCTTTATTATAAAAAATATCCACAACACTTACAGACGAGAATCACTCTAGTTCTTGGGAAAAATTATTCCCATTGAAGATAAAAACTCGCGATATGACATATGGAGTACAAAGTAGTGTGCTTACCT
Source organism: Schistocerca americana (assembly GCF_021461395.2). Lineage (NCBI taxonomy): Eukaryota > Metazoa > Arthropoda > Insecta > Orthoptera > Acrididae > Schistocerca > Schistocerca americana. Next base: position 93,033,479 of record NC_060126.1, on the reverse strand, counting down.
ATAGCCTAAGTAACACTAGTAATATTGTATTCCAGACGTAGTTATCACAATATCAAAAAACGCTGCCAGAGGCAAAACGTAGCGGCCTACAAATTATTAAGTGAACGTCAGTAAGCAAACAACTTGCAGGGGATACTCATAGCACATGTAGAAGGCATCATATTATATGCGGAGTGAAGAATGAAACGTCATGACTTGGTGTCCCTTAAATGCCACTTAATTGGGGGGAAAATAGCACAGTGGAACAAACAAAGAACGCCAAACACCAAATTTTTATGTTGACGATATATTAGTCGTTTTTAATAAGTGTATGGATGAGTCGATCAAGCGACAATAAAATTTCAACTCTTTACAATAAAATTTTAACTTCATTACGGAGTTTTAGTTGAGGGCTACCTTAACATTTTTCGTTTACAGGTAATCAGGATGGCCAATATTCAGAATACGAGATTTTTAGAAAGCAAACAACAATACATATCATTATTGCTGCGAATTTTAATCCTCCCCGATTACACAAGGAGTGTTTCCTTTGTTCAGTGTCTCACAGGTTAAGACAATTTGCAATTCACCAAGTGGAAACCGACAGACTGATAGCCACCACTGTACATATAGGGACTGCTAATGGATTTTGAGAAAATAATATTATGGAAAGTTTGCTTAATGAGCACATAACTGGAAAAAGAGATTGTTTTTTCATACTTTTGATAATGTTTTCAGTAGCGATTGGAAGTAAAAATCGAACACCCTTTGCGGCCACTCTTTATAACAACAAATGTATAGTGGCGTTTGCTGCAATTTTGAGTATATTTGCATATGTTGTAATTTTCACATCCGTATTTTTGGTGTCATCTTACATGTTTTTATGCCTTTTCAATTTACTTTTGTCATTGTAAGTAATCTGGATATACAACTGTTTAAACATCCTTATGATACTGACGGCGAAGCCACCTGGCGTTGTGTTAGCCCAGGTGTCCTCTATCGGCCGCAGCGCGCGTTAACTACAACTCTGGCTCTGGCAAATTTGGTTTCTGTATATGCGAGTGGGAAGCTATTGTACCTGAAATACCGCATGCATTTCTTGATGTACGGTATTTACAATTGCCTGTTGAGCTCGTAAAATTGCGTATGGTATGTACATTTTCGCCTACTGAGACCTTCGACTTTTTTTAAATTTTTGTACTTATGTTAGCCATGCAATTGTGTATACTTGCATTCGTATTATGGGAAGGGTTTGTAATCTCAAACTTTAATTGCTGACAGGTCACCAGTAAGAAAACCCCAGAACAGCTACACGATTTTTTCAGCAACCACCAAGCACTTTTAGAGTCAATTTTATTATATTTGTCATGATTACCTTCTGGTGCCAGATATTTCAGTGTTAGATAGAACAAACGATCCTCCTTTTTGCGCCAGTATGAACGTTACCTAGTATCCTTTTGCTTTGTAGTTCGGTTGGTTATCGTACACTCACTCTGCTTTTAACCTGACCCTTTCCCTCAGTACCTTCTGTGCTACAGCTTTGTATGTGTTAGTTACTATCTGGCTGGGTTTCATCATTCATTACACAGGTTGGTATCTTGTATTCACGCGTGAACAATAATGACATAGTCAAGTGAGACCCCTTATGGTTGACATGTTTGTAGCGGCTCTCTACTTGTTCCTACCTAATATTTTCCGGACAGTTAGGAACAACATATCACATTTTTTCATCTTCATTTTGGTGTATAGTGTTACGCCCTCAAGGTTTTTTATCGCCCGCATATTTTTTTGTTACCGTCATTTACTTAGAAATTTTGTCGCCCTTTGGGATTTTCCTCTGTTAACGCTTTTTGGTATTGTGTTGACTACATCTGATATATCACTCCTGTTGATGATATTTAGACATTATGTATGCAGAATATAGTGTACTCCATATGACATATCGAGAGATTTTAACTTTAGTGAGAGTAGCTTCTCGTAAGAACTAGGGGGATTCTCATCTATAAGAATTATGGATATTTGTTACAAAAATGTAGACAAGATACATTCGATTGACCTTCTGATTTTGAAAATTTTCTATGTTTGGTATAATCTATTGCAAGTCTATGATCAAAAAGGAACTAGTTTCGATGCTAACCAATGAGTGTTACGTACTGTGCTTTGTTGTGCTGTTTGTGCATGGGTAGCCTTCTTAAGGCTTCATACTGCATTATGTAGGTTTTAAGCGCTTTTATTTCTACGCCTCATTTTCTCTAATGTCAACGGTTGTATATCTTGACATATCGTACACGTATACTCGTTGTTTTTAACATGCAGTGGCGTAGAATTGGCGTTAATGAGATTCCCAAAGTGGTTGTGTAAATACAATAAAAACTTCTGAAAATATACGGCTGTTTGGTGATTTTTATTTCCCAAAATGAATGGAAAGTACCTTGAAAGGAGGATGTGAGATGTACATCAACAAAAGCAAAACAAGGGGATTCGAGTGTAGTCGAGATAAGATCAGTACCATTAGAAGGCCGTAAAACTGACTGTTCTGATTTCTTCTGAACAGTGAGTTCTTACACTGGTTATGAAATGCTGTTAAATGGCGTGAGTTCGTATCAAGTGTGTAGGTTGCTGTTAACGTGGAGAAAAATAAAAGGTCGGATTTCTAATATTATTGAAATTACGGTAAAGAATGGTATTTTTGTGCTTTCTTATTAAGTACTGATGCATAATATAAGAAAAATTCGTTACGTCTCAACCATGCTTGCATGTTATAGAATAACATTTGTATTCGGTTACACATGTGATAGGAAGTCCACTCTCAAGACAAGTACCATATCTTACCTGTGATGGGAAGTCCACTCTGAACACAAATACAAGATTCTACCTGTTGTAAAAGTGAAGGTCAACTGAAGTAATAATTTTTTGTTAACTATCTCGCTTCATCATATAGTTAATGTAGAAAACATGTAAATTAACATTCGTGCTGCTTAAGAGTGGCCTAAATCCACACTATTCTCTCACTGGCAAAGCAGTACTCACAAATGCATATGCGACCTATTAATTTTAAAAGCTGTCTTAATCATATGCATGTATGGACGGAGTAGTTGCTGAGGTGGGGAGTGTGTGGAGGGGAACTGGTATGCCAGATACTTATGAAGTGTCAGGTACGAATTTATTCGAATACAGTGTACAAGAGATCTTCATGTGCTATGTAAACACTCCTTCTTCTAACTTTTTGAGTGATGGAAGCAAACAGGACCGTAACAAAAAAGAATAATACCGGAGTACTAACAAACTTTATTCCGATTCGAGATATGAATCTGTGAAATACCATTTATCGTATTATACGAGGGAAGTCTAAAAGTAATAAACTCTTCTTTTTTTAAGATGTTAAGAATGCAACTACTTGGGTTGAAAACACAACATTGACGATTAATTTAAGTATTTTCAATATAGCTGCAGTCTATTCTCACTGTCTGGACCGTCTTTTAACAACGGCATTTATTACAATACAGATAAAAGCTAGATCCTGCTTCCGACGCATTTGATGCAAGAACGTTTCACAGTGTCCTCATCTTCAAGGTGAATCCCACGATGAGCTCCTTTTAGGGCCGAAACAATTGGAAGTTTGATCGTCATGCAAAAGTAGAACATCCGCCATAACTCTAGTTGGGCAAATTCTCTGAAGATGTGCTTTAAAGTGCTAGGAGGTAGCGAAGTTTCGGTCTGTATTGATTGACGATCCCTGCTCCAAAAATCGACCATAATCACACACTTTGAATTCCACAATACGGTAATATGTTTTGAACTTTTCCTCCTCCAATGAGTTTTGGTTAAAAGTTTCTTCTTTGTGTAGTTTCTTTCAAGAAACCCCTCTCTGTCCAAACGGAAGCGCTGCATGAGTTGAGAGGCCATTCTTATTCTGGCCTCTTTATCGTGATCGGTTAACGTTCTTGGTCCTCAAGTTGCACAAACAGTCGAGTATCCTAGTTGTTAAATAATCGTAATCACCCTGAATTTACTGAGGGAGGTAATGCGAAACAAATCATATGCAGTCAGCCGGTGACCACCACTGACGAAGTCGACTCGCTGAATGTTATGTGGAAGCCTTAAAAGCACCAGTCTGCCGCTCAGCGATTCATCAGCCAACGGTGTTTGCCCTTCACTTTTGTTACAGTGATAAATTCATTTTCTAAAGTTCCTGATATCCACTGTTGAATCACCGCACACATTTTCTGTCTTCCAGTATTACACATGCGAGTTTCACCTTCTGCATTCAAAAATTCTATCACAGATCGCTGCCTAATTTGAACATCGATGAAGATCGTTTTAGAAAGTGACTACATCTGGTGACGGGAGAAGTTACTGCGGCACTGGTTTAGAAGAGAAGCGATGAGGAATAGCGAAAGATTAAATTTTTCATTTACCAAACTGTATTTATGAAGGTGAAAGTAGGTGGAATTAGATCTTGACTAACCTTCGTACAAACATATGATGCCATAGCAATAACCTGTATCTCATTACTTAATGATAGTAAATACTTCTCCTTTTACATAAAAAATTTAAATATTCAGGGAAGGACTCTTCTTGGAACTATATTTCGCGGTGGAGATTGCGACAGTACTCAGTACACAGGAAGTATGCACAATTACGTCTTGAGTCACCGATTATTTAGTGTTTTATTAATTTACACATCGCTTTCGGGCCCTGTGCATCCATTATTGTTATTGGTAACTTTTCTCTGAGTCCCTTCACTCAGCTTAAGCCATTATTTTGTTGTCGTACGTCGTATTTTATTGTCGTTGCCGTGCAACCATCTTCTTCCCACCTGTTTCCGTACGCTACTAGTCATTGTACGAATATGTAAATGATTCAGTCCTATGCTACTGCTGCAGGCCGTTAACAACAGATATCGGACTCGTTCCATGCATCATATTACTGGTGCAGAAAAGTACATTAATGACAGACGTAAAATAGTAATTTAAAACAAGTTTTTAAAATTTCTTAAATAACCATGAGTTGCAGAAGCTGCCAATTGATTCAACCTTCGTGATTTTATGCAAGTGAATTGCTATTTGCTCGAGCAGATGATTGTGTAATGTTACCAAATTGGTTTTTGTCTTTTTTATGGTGTGATAAGTTTGGTCCGTATGCCGTGCAATACCTAACCCACACGCGAGGAAATATCAGTGAAGAGCCACAACGCTAGGCAAGCTTTGCGTAGATTGTTGACGGATCCAACCCTCTATCTCAGACTAGTACTTTTCTACTAAAGTGCAGGCCACGTCGTTCTGATCTGACCAGAGACCTCTAACAGCGAATGTATGTTAAATCGGCGGATTTTCGTTGTTTATCCGCGGTAACAGCACTCCGCGCGGTACTCGAAAGGCCAGAGATCATAGGCGACGCATTTCTGTAGTCGTCGGCAATTTATACGCTATGCGCTCATATATTTCTAAAAAGAAAATAACGGTCAGTTGATTGCAGAAACTCAACACCTCACCATATAGATGTGAATCAGAATCTTGAGAACTCCTCTGAGAAAGCTCAAACATCGACATGCTTGGAAAACTCCAGTAACTCTAAACACTGGTAAACAATGGTTGTAACACAGTTGGGGGATAATATTATAATCAACATGGAACAAGAAAATTTCTACTGACACTCCCAAAGGGTTGTTTCATTTAAAGGGTGATCAGAAAGGCCGTCTGATATCTTTTCTATTTGAGCGCATATGGAGTGTAGCGGGGCACCCATGCAGGTATATAACCACTAACATATAGGCAAGAGATTTGAAAGGCAGTCGGTCTTTCCGAGGTATATTCGGTAAATGCAAAGACGTTTTTCGGTATGAAGGCAGTCTTGTGTGCTTTGACACAGGTTTTGAATCTCCTGCCTGAGAGGCTAGTAAACTGGTGTTTGCTAATTTATATACCACACTGTTGCTGAATTTTAGGGAATTTCGTTTATTCTGTGTACTAGAAGGTATCGTAACTCATTCACAGTGGAGAAAGGAAACGTTAGATTTAAAAAATAGTTGAGCAATTAATTACGAAATTGGGCCTAGGTAAGTGATGCTTTATTTTCGTGCTTTTGTGTGTATAATCTTTCTGCTTTCTGTGTAGCCAATGACCATGGCAATATTTTATAATTGTGCAAAATTCGGTGGTATGTCTGTTTTTTTTTTTTCAAATTAACCTAGTGTGCTTTGTGGAGTGTGGCCTAATTGTTGTGTGTTTGTGTGGCATGTGTTGAAGTTATGTGTCCTCAACTTTTGTTGTATGTTGTAAAGCTTAATAGCAATGAAAATTAAGATATTGTAATCCTCATGCCTCACAATGAATATCATACCATCGTGGAAACTATTTTATTGGCTAAGCAGTGCTTGAGTTCCTTGTCTTCTGTCATGGTGTAGATCCAATTTTTCATCAAAATAGTTCAGTTAATATACTGTTATTATTGGAGACTATTTACTCCCTAAAATCATTATTTTCTAAATGAACCAGAGATACATCTGCCAGGAAGCTTGATATACTACTGCACATGGCTGGACCCCTTTCTGCTGATAATCTCTCCCATAAAAATTAAGCAGATTATGAGATCATATGTCCTTTTCCATTAAAAGATGTCGTTAAACATTAATATTTAAATAATTTTTAAGAACTATAAAAAGTTTCGTTCTTTACATGTGTGAAACTATTTTATAACGCTAAAGTATAAGAAGACGCTTCATATTCGTTCATCTTGCATTATATTATATTTGTGAAGTGGGTTAAAGTGTACAAACAAGAGAGCGATTTGAGCAATGTGTTGTGCTGTTGCGACATCATTTAATGGAAATTCCTGACATTGAAGAATTTAAAACGTTATCCTGGATCATTTTGCAAGTGTTTCACTGTTTATTATTCCATTTTCAGTTGTTCGATCCACAACTTTTGGTGTTTAACAGCTACTATTCTCACAAGAGAAACATACAATTTGCGTGACTTCGCTCAAGGGCCACCGTAAATAATGTGGTAAGTGACGTCCACACAGATAATGGAATAACAGGAGCCAAAATGTATCTTGTGACTAAATGAAATAAGAAATTCTATTTGACTTAATTGCATATTATTAATACTTTCTTTGAGAGATATTTGTACATTGGTGAATCGTATGAAATAAATGACAAATATTTACATAAATATGTATATAAAAATCTTGATTTTGGGTAATACAAAGGGCTTCCTAACTGCTGGAAACGAATAATTTTTAGGAATATGGAGATACCACTCAGTGTAAAGAAAAAGAAGAAAGTATAGTAGATGAATATTTTGTTAAGTTACTGTCGCGTATTCGAAACTGATTCTAATTTACTTTCTAATAAAGCAATATGCAATGTTGGTAAGAATGTAACGTATCATGTTTGAAGTACCTGAATCAGTTCAAAAAAGCGGAGGTTGTTAACGGGTTCAAGAAGAGCATCAGATAGCGATTGAATGAAAAAGGTGCAAAGAATGCAACAAAAGACGAGTGAGTAGCCTTAGGACTCGAAGTAATCAATTGACAATATAATTAAACAGGCTGAAAGACAAACTGAGTACAAAACCGTACATGATGCACAAAATATAAAATGTAACTGGCCAAACGAGAAAATATGAAACTAGAACCAATAAACAAATTGTACAGAAACTAGCCTGGAGTCGAAGGGCATGAAAGCGAAGTAGTGACTGAATACGAAATCAGGCAGTTTTGTAGCATATCCCCATACAATAATAATTCTCTATGCTGAGTAGCCAATAAAGGATATCTAGGAGAAAATTGGAAAAGAAATTTTCGTTCAGTGAGAAGAAGTAGTTTTGCAGATGGTATTTTAATTCTGTCAGACAGAGTTACCGACATAGAAGAGCACTCTATGGAATGAATTGCGTGTTGGAAAGAGGTTTGACAAGAATAAGTTTTCAATAGGGATGGTGGGCCGTTGTTGCTTCACATCATGTGAGACTGATGCAATAAGAAGAGCCAATGAGACACTGAAGGGAAAAAGATGTGATTTGCTATTTGGGAAGCTAAATAACTGATTATGGCTGGAGTACTGAGACTACCGATAGCACGAAACGCAGTTCCGAAATAGAAAAAAATGTTCACATGTAATCTAGATTTAACTATTAGAAAATCTGCTGTGAATCTGTTTGCCTGGAGTTTAGATTTATACAGAAGTGAAACATGCACGAAAAGTAGTTCAAACAAGATGAGAATAGAAAGTTTTTATATGTGGTGCTACAGTAAAACTCCAGTAAAGAAGCATGCGGACACATTTTAAGACAGGAAGTGATCAACACGTTAGTAATAGAGATAGAGAGATGTGTGGGGGGTAAAATTGTAGAGAGAGACCAATATCTGAATACAGCAAGGATGTTCAAATGGAACTAGGTGACAGTAATATTTCGGGGATGGGGAGGCTTGCATATAATAGAACAATATGGAGAGCTGCATTACACCACTTTTCAGACTAAACACGACAACAACAACAACAACAGCAAACTGTGCTTACTTGACTTCTAAAAGTCTGTATAATAATGCACATTTCATACTACTTGGGTTCGATCTGACTCTCTGTCTTTTAAACTGATGGCTTATACGTGTATTAAACGAACTGATTCCGAAATTATGCTTGTCGTTGTGATTTGTCTGATTATCTTAAAATTCAATTCTATGCAGCACGGTAGTGAAACGTTAAAATCAGTAACCATTTCTTTTACTACTATGTTTTCCTTCATTTAGATCATCACTCTAATGATAAACCAAACCGAATCAATTAAATAACTGAAATACATGCATTGTAATTATCAAAAGAGGAGCCGCAAATACTGTGTGGGGTAAGCTTTCTCATGGTATCACCGACTATAAGGTGCATGTTTGACAGAATAAATATGCTACGAGTTTTTCCTGTTATCCATTCACTGTTAGCTAAGGGGTGAACATTGTTATATTATCTTTGTCAGTGCTAATGACATTAATTTGTCTGCAGGATTCCCTTCTTGCAGTCATTACTCAATTTGAGTGTACACTGTGTACCCAATCTGTCTGTGTCTAGTGTAGATATGTTGAAGTGCGAAGACATTTTCAGAATGTTTGCGTAGCATCTAAATGAGGCGGGACGTGGGTACCAGCCCGGTATTCACCTAGCTGGATGTGGAAAACCGCCTAAAAACCACATCCAGGCTGGCCAGCTCACCAGCTCTCACCATTAAGCCAAGATTTAATGAGAGGCTGGCTCGCCTCCCCGTGTCCCGGAAGCTGATGCTTTAGCATTCTCGGCTATCCGGGCGGGTAAACACTAATTACTAACGTTAATTTTCACTAAATGCTTTTAATCACATTTCACTTATTAACAATGGGAGTAAGATGTTATCCTCTGGCTGTCTTTACTTTTATGCAACAGGAAAGCTACTTAGGCTTCATTTAAACTGACAATGGTGCACACAGATAATTTAACACAAGGCTTGCATTACATTATTCCTAGGATGGCACTAAACTGTGCGAAAGGTGCTGGAGCACCTCTATGAGAGTCGAACACAAAAGAATTTCAGCAGCCAGCGAACGACACCTGAACCACATGTTATGTCATCAATTTCTTCTTCAGTGTCGTATTCGTTAATTGCCAGGTTTTCCAGTGCTTGCCACCGCACAAGACCTGAACCATGTCTTACCTCGTCCGACTCCTTACCTTTCTCTGCATCTTCTTCTTGCTCCTCCTCCTCTGGCAGCACCTCCAGCAGCCGGCGTTCTCTGGGCACAATGTCCTCTGCTCCCTCCTGTGGCGGCGGCTGCTCGAAACCCCCACCTGAGGAAGAATAAACGTGACAGATGAAGAATTGGCCATTATACTGTTTTTAAATCACATGTGATTTATCGCTGTTATCTGGGCTTCCAACATTCTGAGTTTCAGGGATCGACTTTGGTACGCAACCTAATGGTCTGGTATCATGACTACATACGAATTACATACATGAGACACCTTTCTTTTAAACGGATAAACTCTCCCCTGTCTCGCTTTGTCCTCTACAATGCTGCTTCGCAGAGTCATTTGCACAATATATTAAACGATTCTCTTTTCTTCCTGGTTATATATCATTCTTACTTACGCTTTCGCCAAGAGCGCATCACATTTACTATTTCTTCCTCAAGACACAAGAACAAAATTTACACCGATATAAGGCAATTTCGTTTCTCTTTGTAGAGATATATGCGATATAGCTTACCAGATTAATGCTGTCAGAGTGTTCAAATAATTTTTCATCTCAGTAGTCTCACAGAATTGCATTATCACGTAAGAATGAGATTGTTTCGTAGTTGTCTGATATCACTATGCAAATCAATGGCCTGATGACCATGTATCAACTGCTACCATTTCTGTTCTAAGCATTTAAGTCACATTAAACAATGTACGTACTACATAACCCAAGAAATGAGGGAATAGTTGTCTTAGTACTACGATGAGAATGGAGACAGAGAAATAAAGTGTTGAGGAACACCAAAATTAGAAACAACATCTTCTCGGTGCGTATTCCCAAAACTGATTATTCTCCCTCCTTCACTATTCTCAAGCTAGTGTGTAGTTAATATCCTTCCGCAAATATTCCTCAATTACATAAAGGAATCAGTCGCTTCCACGCCTCAAATATGTCTATGAATACATCACAATTTAAGTATACTGCTTACAACGAAACAAAAAAATTCTAGAATCTTCATGCTGCACAAAATCTCAGATAATGTACTACCGTCTTGAATCATTTAGTACCAATAGAATTGACCTCTAGACGAGGTGTGGGTACTTACAGTAATATTCCGGCAAACCCGGCCAGTCGCCGTCCCAGGGATTCTCTTCTTCTTCCACAGGATACTTACCACCACAGGAGCCTTGAATTAAGTTAAGAACTGCCTCCAGCTCATCCCTGGAGTAACTTTGTACCAGTGGTACACAGCGACAGTCCTCCGGACCACCTCCTGTCTACAAAACAAAAAAATAATATGTGAGATTCATTGAAATATGTAATCTATAAGAAAATTTTAGCAACGTGTGTAAATCCGTAAAACGAACTACAGGTATAGTGATATTCTCCTAAAGCACTATTTATAATGCGAATGCACACAGAAAAGCAGAATATTATTCACACAAATGCTGATGAAACAATTTTAAAGCCGATACTCACAGGTTCATGCTGATTACGTGCATAGTTCGGAGATACTAAATTTGTAATTGACAAGCCAGCAACGGCCATACCTGTGTACAGACCATTGTAACGTGAATCAAAAAATTATAATTTTATCAAACACGTTTACCGGAACGCTAGAAAATGAAAAAAAACACATTAATTGAAACAAATATAGTCGGAAACGTAAGAAATAGAGATGCGAACGTGGATACACAGGTAACAGGTAGACCTAAAAGTGGGAGGCATACAATATGGGTGCGCAATTCGTGTGTCTACGTGAATACATTTATGTTCACTTGTATTTATCTACACACCTCTACATTCATAAAGATACAATTACTCACATAAGACTTCCCTACATGTGTTGCCAATTCATATCGAATGCAACGATTCTAACACTAAAGGTCTTTACGAGGGCTTACATCTATCTAAAAACAAAGTAACGTCAACGTATCAGAAATAATAGAAAATTCGTAATTCTCATTAACTTGCTATCAGCGTTTTTACTTCGCTTCATAAGATGCAATATCAAATTCTGTTTATACGCCACAAGCTCCCGTAAATGCAGTACAACAAGAATCACATGCAACTAATGGCGAAGGAATAAAAAGATAAATAAAGGTGACGAATCGCTTTGTGTCGCTGGAAAAAGTGTAATATCGCTGGACGGTAACCAAAAAACGTTCGCCGCATCGTATCTCGATCTGCTACATGCTGGGCAACTGCTTAAGTTGTAATGTCATTCGTTACAATCAAATGTCGTACTCGCATAACACGACGTACAGGACATATGTAGCTTTTACACTCGTAAGTCTGAGCCGAAATGGAAATTAGGCTTACCACCGTTCGCACAAGAGCACTCGGCTCGCAAGGCATCGCATCGGCAATCTTGAGCCAACTGACAGGGATCGTTTCCCCGGAAATGAATTTACCGATCGTCAACTGTCTTCATTTGTTGCGTGCGCAATGACGTAACGTGGGTGCTATGTGCATCCGATTCAGCGAGTAGGCACGTCATATGGGAACTGGTTTCGCATCTGCTAGAACAATGTTCTGATGTGGAACGTTAGCACGAGATAGTTATTTCACTGAATGCCTTGTTTTATCAGTTTTTGTATATATTTTTGTGTTTCTACTTTTGATTCAATATATGAATGAGCAACATTACTTTGATATTGTATTACAAGAAATGTGTCTAGCGAATATAGTGATTCAGGATACTAATGCACCAGCATTGTCCGCCGAATGGTGTGGTACCGAAATGTAACTTATTGATTTCATTAGTCGTAATAAGTAAACCACCTAAATTCTCAAATCGCATTGACAAAACTTGCCTCTTAGATATGGAGGAACCGAAACCAATCATTGGAAATCATTCGCTTGCTAAACATTTAACAGTTGGAAATATTAGTGGAGGGAAATACAATCTATGGGTGTTGTGCTTGCTAGTAAAACGTGCATATTATCAAAATATTTGGAAAATGTAAGAAAATAAAATCACTCAGACGACATTGTTCCACTCCATATGCTTACTATGGAGACAAGGTTTTACTTTATCGTAATACGGACAGTATTATGCAAGTTATACTTACACAGTTAGGTAGCGTTGCTCACGTCCGTAGTTTTAACCTTAAAATACCCTACACGTGCCTCCTGGCTGGTGCTAATTGAGCAACAGTGATTACAGGCAGCCAGACTATCCATAGGATCTCCTGGCAATGACATATCAACTAAATAGCAGAAACAGTTCTTTTCAGAGCTCATTAACAAGAAACATTGGACCAACTATCAGACTCCTTCAACCGAATATCGAAAGCATTAGCAGGGCAAAGTGTGACTACCTGTCAAAATTTTTGCCGGACAACAATATCGATGTCGTCGCCATTCAAGACACTCGTGTTTCCAGCGAAGAAATATTCCGAACCCGAGGTCGAATTCCTGGATATTCTGCACTTGGTGTAACTTACCACGAGGTGTATGGAATTGCTACGTATGTCCGTAACAACATAAACGAAGCTTCGCTGATTTCTGTAAGTGTGGAGGCAGATATACATACAGTTGTCATACAATTGCACGGCATTACTATTACAAATGTTTACAAACCACCCAAAACAACATGGCCCGATTTTGTCCTACACACAGCAGAACATCCTGCAATTTACATAGGAGACTTCAGTAGTCACCATGAACTTTGGAAGTACTCTCAAAATGATGAAAATGGGAGCATGCTTGCAGAATGGATCGAAGAGAATAATCTTCATCTAGTGTTTGATGCCAAAGATGAAGGCACTTTCAGGTCAGCTGCTTGGGACAAGGATTCAAATCCTGACTTATGCTTTGTTAGCTGCAACGAAACTGGCTTTCCCATCAACACCACAAGGAAAGTGATAGATGCCTTTCCTCACAGCCAACACAGACCTGTAATAATACAAATTGGCTGCACTGTTCCTGTCATACGATCAACTCCGCATGCTCGATGCAATTTCCAGAAAGCCGACTGGATGAAGTTTTCAATGGAACTGAATAAGACCATTCGATGGATACCTCCATCACATAATAACTATCAACGCTTCATTGGTGCAGTAACAGCAACAGCTAAAAAGTGTATGCCAAGAGGATACCGAAAAGAATATGTTCCAGGATGGAATGAGGAAAGTGAAACACTGTACCAATACTTCCAGCAAAGTGGTGACCCAGAGATAGCTACGGAACTATTGTCCAGCTTGGACATGTCTCGGAGGCAGAAATGGGCAGAAACAGTCAAAACTATGGACTTTACCCACTCGAGCAGGAAAGCATGGAGTCTTCTGAGAAAACTGGGAGGAAGTGCACCAGCATGCAGAAAAATTTCCGAAGTAACACCAGACCAAATTGCTTCCCACATCATTACCACCTCAAGAGTACCTCCTGACAAGGAACATACAAGACATATCAGACGACAGCTTCGTGACCTTAAAAAGAAGGCATCTCCCTCATCTGAGTATACCCATCCCTTCACAGTTTCAGACATTGACTCTGGACTGAAGGACCTCAAACCTCTTAAGGCACCTGGATTCGATGCTATCCACCCACAATTCCTGATCCATATGGGAGGAAAAGCTAAGAAATGGCTGGCAGAATTCTTCACTGACATCCTGCTGACTGGTCAACTTCCATCTGAGTTTAAAAAGGTGAAGATAATATCTGTTCTGAAACCTGGCAAACCCAGCAACAGGGTAGAAAACTATCGCCCCATTTCCCTACTCAGCTGCTGCTACAAGCTTTTTGAAAGGCTAATATATAACAGAATAAGTAGCGCTATCTTAGAGAACGTTCCAGTTGATCAGGCAGGCTTCAGACCAGGGCGTAGCTGCTATGACCAAGTATTGACTCTCACATCCTTCATAGAGTCAGGATACCAAATGAAGCAGAAAACATCTGTGGCATTTGTTAATCTAACTGCCGCCTTCGACACTGTGTGGAGGGAAGGCCTTATCTACAAATTTCTCCGCATCATACCCTGCAGAACAATGGCTCGACTGATTAACAGCATGCTAAGTGATCGGAAGTTCCAGGTAATCACTGGAAGCAACATAAGTAAGGAGAGGAAGCTGAACAACGGATTGCCTCAAGGATCAGTTCTCTCACCCTTACTGTTCAACCTATATCTATCTGATCTACCTGACACTTCGTCCAGAAAATACTGCTATGCCGATGACCTGGCTCTAGCCGTCAAACACCAGGAAATGAAGACAACAGAAGAGATTTTAGCCAATGACCTGTCTGCATTAGACAATTACTTCAAAATCTGGAGACTCCAACCCAGTGTGAGTAAAACAGAAGTGTGTTGCTTCCATCTAAATAACCAGTTGGCGAACGTAAAACTGGAGGTAAGTTTCAGAGGCAGAATTCTTCATCACAACTGGAACCCAAAATATCTTGGTGTCATCCTGGATCGTACACTATGCTTCAAACAACACCTTCTTAACTTAGCTCAAAAGCTGAGGACTCGAAACAACATCCTCCATAAGCTATGCGGAACTACCTGGGGATCTTCAGCAACCACCCTGCGAACTTCAGCTCTGGGCTTGGTATACTCAAGTGCTGAGTATTGTGCACCTGTTTGGATGAATAGTCATCATACAAGGCTTGTTGATACCCAGCTGAATACGACAATGCGCATAATATCTGGCACAATCAGATCTACTCCAGTTTATTGGCTTCCACTGTTAAGCGGTATAATGCCTCCTGATCTACGCAGATGTACTGCCCTTATGAGAGAATTCCACAAGATCTCCAGGAATTCTAACCTACTCGTGCATAGCGACCTGCCACTTGTAAATCGCAAGAGACTGAAATCAAGTCATCCAACTCTGTGCGATGCCGCTGACATGGTTGCTAAGAATTTCAAACCTCTTGGAGAATGGAAAGGTCGGTGGGAAGCAGTGACAGATGTGCACCTGCATAACATCTTCTCAGGTGCTAAACTTCCAAGTGGATTCGACTTACCACGCAAGACGTGGTCTACTCTCAACAGAATCCGTACCAGCCATGGGCGATGCAGGGATGCTCTCTTTAAGTGGAAGAAGCTGCCTGATCCTGCTTGTGACTACGGGGCTCCATACCAGACTGTTCACCACATTGTCAGTGAATGCAGGATTCGAGCCTATCACGGCGCCAAAGAGGACTTCCTGCTAGCAACTCCAGATGCAGTGCGCTGGATTGAAGGACCGGATATTCAGTTGTAAAGACAAACTTAAGTTTCTTGTGTGTCGATATGTACATATGTATATGTAATTTCATGATATGTCTGTATTAGCCATACGCTAAATAAAAAATATACTTACACAAAGAAAGAAAAGCACATTAAAAGTACTCTTAGTGAGATGCTGAACATATCATTATGCTAAGATACACATCCCGGCGTTTGGAAATGTCTGTACAGTTTGCTGTATCTGTCGACACTGAAGGTATGTGAGAATAGACTATGGCATATTTTGGAAAACAACGAGTTGTGCACGTTAAGTTAACAGTACATTTTCTACTATAAAATCAACAATATACTTCTGGTGTTATTAGGAAGTACGTCTTACTACAGGAAATTATAGTAAAATCTAAAGTAATATTTTCGGTAACTGAGTTCCATATGTCTACAAAGCAAAATCCATTTCATAAGTTGACGTGCTTCTTACATGTAAAGTAGAGGGATGGTATTATTCTCTTAGTTTCAGCGTGGTGCGAGTCGTTTACATTCCACTGTGTATGTGTTTGTCTATGAGAAAGATGTGCCTAGAGCCATTTGCGACATTATACTTAAGTTTATGAGATTATTTTACGACAAAACATCTTTTTCCATTTTTATCTGACGTTGGAGGTTAAATTATGTTCTTTTGAAAAGTACGTAGGAAAAGTACCAAAAAAAGTCTCATTTGTTTTAGGCATATGTGGGTTTAGGATAATGCATGCTCTCTCACTGCTTAGAGCATCAACTTGCATGTTTTACATGTTATGGCCCACTCAGGGGATAGACAGGAGAGCTTATCTAAGCAAAATGCAGACATCATCGGTTCTCAGTGTAATCACTGCAATTATCAACTGCGAAACGTGTGATACAAGTGATCACGTGGACATATGGGCATATACCACAACGAAATTAACTCATCCAAGGGTACTGGTGCGAACGTCCTCCAAGAAAATGTCTTCAGGTAATTCAAAACGATATACAAACGGTCTGCGTTGATGATGATGATGATAACTTCCTGAACAGCCTTAACGGTCACTTTGCGATAGCCAAATTTTATGCAGTCACAGAAATGTGTATCACTGCTTGCCTTATGATTCCTCCATCGCTCACCGATAATAACGCAATTCTTATGAGAAGTAGGTGACTTAAACCTAATAGAGCATTCTAAGAAGGAAACCGGTGCGCATTAAAACCAAATGTGGTTTGCCTAATGAAGTGACCAGTGTCACGTGTTCCCCTGCTAGGTAGCACTATTCTCACCTCCACTTCGAATCTAACTGGCGACCACGGTGCCGTCGCAAACACAGATGTGCCTTGTGTTTTCAACCGAATCCCATTCACGCAAATGTCTCGTGAACATGGTACTCTCCATGCTCTGACACAAGTAGTTGTAGCTATTCATGTCTTCTTTTATTTTAATGCATACGTTTCTCAATAAGGCATGCATGTTGAAACTTTGTTGTACGCCAATGGTTTCCCTACAATTCATCCAAGTAAGACACGCCCTGACGACGACAAGCTGCGGTATCGGATGTGCTCGTCCGCTTTCTACACAATTGCTTCCACATCTCAAAACGTCTTAAACTGTCCAAACAGAAGTGGATGGAAAAATTTCTCTGCCTTGTTTGTTTTGCTGCACATGTGTACTACGTAAGATGTCAGATCTCGCTAATAGTTAATTGTTTAATACTGATGTGAGAATTTTGAACTCCAGACAATATTTATGCGAAAATTTGAATGCCAGACACAATCACAACATGACACTTTTGTGCTGCTCATTAAAGAACGTGATTTCACTTTTTGCAAAATGTTGTGATTATTTTCATCACTGAATAGATACTTCGTATTACTTAATGACAAGTATAAGTGCAGGTGACATATAAGAGTATCAGACCATCACACTTTCCTCCCAACAATAAACCTTCGCACTCCCACACATTCCCCTCCTCTTCCCCACCCTCCATCCATCAACCTACATTCCTTGTTAACTGTGATACTTGGTGCAATCTGAATATACTTCTGTTTTACGTAAATCCCTTTGATGAATGGATTTAGCAAAAAAGCTTACCACTGCTAGAGAATGGTAAGACACCAATCACTGGAGTGTTCCATGCGTCCCAAAACATTTACAAAGGCTGGAGGCTGCTCTCGGACACGTCCACTTCTCTCAGGACGTTATTCCACCGTAGCACTTGTTTAAATGAAAACTTTTGGGTCTCACAAATAGAGAACAACTAATGAACATGAAGATAAGGCATCTCACAGCTGATATAACTGAAAACCTTGCAACTCATTCAGAAATCGAAAAATGGTAAAGCAACGGTCTTGATGATATGAAAGACAAAATGCATTGCTTGCATAAGTTTTCCCACTCTGCTTGGCACCTAGATGACACACTTACCGCTACAGCGTGTCACTCGTGTCCTCTTCAACATTTACTTTAGTAGCTCAGTGTCACGGCCACAAGCGTCAGTTCGGCTCCACTGCTTTATAGTATGATACCTCACAACACGATGCACAGACGGCGACAATATAGAAGAGAAGCTGGTGTTGCAACGTGTGGATAATATCCTGGTGCAGCTAATCTGGGCAGTCAAAGTGCCACAGCTGTTAACAGTACGTACTGAAAGGTTTCAGATGAAGTTTCGCTTGAAATAATTAATTGTTGTATAATATTCTTCTCAATTACTCGTTTATTGCCTTTTTTTTAGTTCAGTTAAAATGGTAGAAGCTTTGCTTGTTCTTCATACCCAGTATCCGCATTTATCTTATCCGCTGATTTAATCGTCAGAACAAAAGCAGATCAAGTCAGAATACTTGATACAGGAAACTGATAGCGAAAGTCTGACTCTACAACCAATACAGATAATTTATCGCTGTGACAACATATCAGTTCCTGTAGGAGCACTTAATCAAATGTTGAAATGTGTGTGAATTCCTAAGGGACCAAACTGCTGAGATCATTGTTCCCCAGTCTTAGACATTACTTAAGCCACTTTAAACTAAGAACACACACACACCCATGCCCGAGGGAGGACTCCAATAACCGGCGGGAGCGGCCGCGCAGTCTGTGACATGCCGCCTCAAACCGCAGGGCCACTCCGCGCAGCCACTTACCCCAACTACTGAATGTTATGTACACACTACAGCAACCAGAAAACAATGAATGAACAGTCGTGAGGGACGTAGAATGGTTTACTGAATTAGCTGAAAATGGTGGACAACGCTTTATAAGTCTCGCAATCTCCTGCGTTTAGCCAGATGTGGTGAGAGGAAAGACTTCCTCTTAGGTTCTGGGAGACAACACTTCGTTCCACGTCCGTGGTGCCATTGTCACGGATGATGAAATACGATCAGATTTTTAACACCACTGTCATACTTGGCCCAAGACTGTGCCAAATGTGGTAGAGAGGCGTACTCCCTCCGTCTTCAGGCCACGAGTGGCCTACCAGGGCCATCCGACCGCCGTCTCAACCTCAGAGGAGGATGCGGATACGAAGGGGCGTGGGTCAGCATACCGTTCTCCCGGCCGTTATGATGGTATGCTTGACCGAAGTCGTTAATATTCGGTCGAGTAGCTCCTCAGTTGGCATCACGAGGCAGAGTGCATCCCGAAAAATAGCAACAGCGCATGGTGGCCTGATGGTCACCAATCCAAGTGCAGTTTTGGTCATTGTCGTTCTATATAGTTTTCTACCCATGTGGTCTACAAAAAAAGCATGGAATTACATCACATGCATTGACCCATAGACTCACAGTTGCCATTTTATATAGTTTTCTACCCATGTGGTCTACATAAAAAGTGTTGAATTACATTACAAGCATTGACCCACAGACTCACAGTAAGGGAGAAAATCTAAATGGACGGAGGTTGCCGCTCACCATACATAAAAAAAAACACTGGAGTGGGGAGGGGTTAGGAAGGAGGGGCAGACAGCCATGCAGAAAGGACTCTCTGAGCAGTGGTCTGTTTTAATTTCAGTGCTTCCTTCTCTCCCTGTCCTCTTTTTCAGAACAGTGATTATGATAAGGTGGGGCAGTATTAACATTATGTGTCGTCTTACTTCATTCATGTAACGCAATCAAATATTGTCGACTGACAGCAACACTACATGCTAGTGCTGTATAAAATTTTTCATTACACAATAGAAAGAAGAGGGAACACAAAACGTAATCAGACACTACTGTACAAATGTGAATGTACATGATATTATCTAAACGAATATTTCAGAAAGTATTTCATGAAATAGTGTGTTAGATTTTCTGGGTGTGGTGAAAGTAGACAACTCCTAATTATCCATCCATATCAAGCCTATTAAGAACATTCAAAATGACCAAGTAATCTTATTTTATTTTCAGTTTAACAATATATAGAAATGTGCCTACCAATCAAATGCAGGAAACAAAAGCCTGTAAGTGGAATAGAATGTGATACTTCTATTTGTTATTAGTTAACAATACACATCACTAACTGTACAATTAAGTTTTAAATTAAAGAGCACAAATAAAAAGGACATACAGATTAGCTGGATGCAGAAACTGAAAGTAGCATTCATTATACATATGTGGCAGTTAACAGTGTGTTTAAATGCCCAAAAGCATGCTCATAGGACGAAATCAAAGACTGCTGAAAAAGTATCAGGAAAGAAGATGGTGTTAACACTTAATCCTCATAACTAAACTACGTAAAGAAATCTTATACAAGTGCTGAAATTACCTGTTGTCATCAAAACTAAGCGTAAACCAGTGATATGGACCATGGATTTTTGTTAAAGAACCTTTATGTGCACTGAACGATGGAGATAGAAAAAATAAATGTTTCTATCCTGGCCAGAAAACTGAATGGAAAGCATAGAGAACATTTAGCTAGTAGAGAAGCCTCTTGCAGATGAAGCAGATGTAATCATCGCAGTTGCAAAACGCTGTATAAAATACTATTACATGTTTTCATTAAAGATAACATAGAATGTACCACATAAGTTAATACAAGTGTGCTAACATTTTAACTACTGCTAAATATCGAGATACACACAATATTTGTACCTGTGATAGTACACAAATTGGCAACAATTAGCAAAGCTACTTATAGGAACGGAAAAACATGAGCTTCTGGATAACAATGAAGCATAAACTTGAAAACTCAACACAAATTAGACATTCGTAAACTGAGTCCCAAATATAAAATTTTTTGCTGTGTATCTTGATGTAATTGTTCAGTCTAGAAAAAGTATCAAAACTACACGCAAAGGAAAACATTTTCAGACGGAACCTCGGTCTTCTCCATACTGCTGTTTTCTTCAGCTGCGCGTCCGGCCATCCTGATTTAGGTTTTCCGTGATTTCCCTACATCACTTCAGGCAATGCTGGGATGGATCCTTCGCAAGGGCACGGCCGATTTCCTTCCCCATCCTTCCTTAATCCGAGCTTGTGCTCCGTCTCTAATGACCTCGTTGTCGACGGGACGTTAAACACTAATCTCCTCCTCCTCATCCTCCTCTTCTTCAGCTGCCTCTGCTGAGGTGTTACTACACTCATTTTCTTCTGTGGGATGATGATGGCATAGTTAGGGTTTCTTCCTTTTAGGCTTTGTAGCTACTCGAAAAAAATTACTGGTGTGGCCTTGGACTTGTGTTTCATCGAGCCATTGACACTCACTTTCTCCACCTGGTCATCAGTGAAATCATTCTACAATAAAGAAGGGAAAGGAAACATTTGTATAATGATATCATAAATACATGTATGGGCACGACTATGTGCTATAAAATATTGCACACAATCAAATATACATGCTATACGTGCCAAATGTCACGTCTCACAGTACCATATATAACGCAATTCGTGTTATAAGCTGCTGGAAAACAAAAATCACTTACTTCACATAGATAAGAATACCTCGTCCGTTTCATAAGGCTGCTCAGTGACTTCTAGCACCTCTGTTCACAGAAATTCTCCACTGCTTCCATCTTTCCTCATTCTGCAAATATACTAGCACACAAACTCCACCTTCTCCCAAGGAGAAGATGAGGAAACAGCACAAAGTGGCGGCAGAATGAACAACAAATCGTCAAATACATATGGCACAAGTGAATATCGCAGTTGCTTAAAAACTGTACCGAATTCACCACAAAACTCATTCTTGTTTGTACTCGTGTTGAAGCTCGCAGATCTAACACCTGTGCAAAAAGGTGTCTGAATTAAGTTGAAACATATATACAGAGAATAGCAACGTTTGTAACTCTGATTGTTTCCGTTAGTCTCCAAAACAATAATCAAATCTCGGAAAGCGATACGATGTAAGGGAGAGAGAGAGAGAGAGAGAGAGAGAGAGAGATACCGGTGGCAGAAAATGGCGTCGCAGCTGATCAGCCAATCACGAGCGATTTCGCCTAAGGCCACTCTCTTCCTGCATACAGGCTCTCTAACCACGCCTGTTGAGATTCAGATGTCTTACATAATTACGTTATACGCACTTCTCGTTCAGTAGTTCTTATGAGCTTGTGTGGTTCTGGAATTCATACCATTACAGCGATGTGCTACAAGCTCAGCTGTAACCTGAGGCATAACAGCGATCCTCTCAACAGTAATTGTCATTTAAGTATCTCCATGGGCATATTTCTTCACCAGCTTCAGTATTAACAAACGCAAACAAAGAGCTTGTGAAGATAACAGCTCACACTAGCAATGCACACTGGGCAGAATGTTTCTGACTGACTAGGAAAGTTCACTACACAAAGTCAGTGCACCGGAATAGAGCAGCTAGGTGATACAGTTGTAAGTGCGAAGTCACACCATTAACATATTACTAGCAGCCCTCAAATGTAACTGCCTTAGTGGATCGTAACTCCCAGGTCTTTGCTGCGTGGAGAGTGTAAACAGGAAGTTTATTTTGTTATGATAACTAATTTATCGATGGTTATCTTTGAACAAGGATTCGGATTGTTACGATCTTCAACTGCCTTATGAGTGATGCTATGGTTGTCATTTTATTACATCAGCCATTAGAGGTTGTATAGCATTTAGTGTTAAACGTGTTGTTTATGGGAAAAATGTTGATTGAAATCTTTATAAAAAAACATAAAGCATGGGTCATTTACACACGCTGATTACGATCTTAAGCCTTTAACTTATAGGTACTTTCCTGCCATCTGTACAGTTTTTATGGGAGGTACACAGTGTTTTGTATGCAAGGATATTCTTAAACCACATGTCCAATGATAAGGCTGTAAACAGAGATAGAAACCCCGAATAACTAAAACCCAATTCATATCATTTTAACTACTGACTCATTCCTAATAAGAAACAGGTTATTGACAGAGATCGAGAAGTCAGCTGCCTGTAGAGACATTTGAAAAATGCACCCAGTGAGATTTGTACCCAATATGTCTGTCAACTACTTGGTCAGTGTGTCACAACCATCTTGCTACACGAGTCCTACTCCACCCCCAACTTGCGTCCTCAGTGGGGTGCTTTGTGGACCTGTTCGAGACGCGTAGACGCCGCCGTGGAAATGAGCCTCAGCGTAAACAAAATTCTCTTTTATGATGTTTATCTATATGAGTACTCTGAACTTCACACTTAAGTGCTCGGCAGAGGGTTCATCGAACCACTCTCATACTATTTTTCTGCCATTCTGACGTCGAATAGTGTGTGGTGGTGGGGAGGGACGGGGGGGGGGGGGGGGGGGGGGGGGGGTTCGGGGGCTAGAGGAACACCAAAGTGTCAGTTCTGGTTTCTATTATACTACTATGATGATAATTTCTCACTATGTGGGTGGACGTCAACTAAATGTTTACGTAACTGGAGAGCAAATTTGGAGACTAAGTTGGTGGAAGGTCTCGCTGCATCAAGAAACGCCTTTGTTTCAATGACTGCCAGTCCAGTTCATGTATCATATCCCAGGCACTCTGTTGCCTGTTTCACGACGAGACAAAACCTGCTGCCGTTACTTGAATTTTGTTGATGTCCTCCGCCAATGCTATCTGGTAAGGATCCCACAATGCACAGCAAGATTTTGGCAGAGGACGTACATTCTTAGTATAAGTCTTCTCGTCAGCGTATTTGTTGCATCTTCTGACTGTTTCGCCAATTAACTGCAGTCTTAGATTTGGCTATCCCACAACGCCATCTACGTGATCGTTCCAATGTAGTTTGTTAGTAACTTTTATTCCTAGATACTTTGTGCAATAGGCAACACTTAGATTTGTCTGATTCATCTTGTAACTGAAATTTAACAGGTCCCTTTTAGTACTCATGTGAACGGTCTCACACGTTTTATGTTTTAGGGTCATTTGTCACTTTTCACACTGTATTGATATTTTGTCTAAAGAACTTTGTAATTGGTTTTGGTATTCTGATGACTTTATTAAACGAAAAACAAGGTGTGGAGGAATCTCACAACAAGAAAAACAAATCAGTCTTAATTGGCACAATATGACGTTGTTCAATTCTGTTTGTATACCATTTATTTAATCAGTTTGTAGAAGACATGGATCCTGCCCTCCTCACTTGTGAATTGGTGGGAAAAAGGCTGGAGAGAAAGGTGCTGACTTAATTTTTGGTGGGAAAAATAGCCCACTCTGTTTGCACCACCCTATCAAATTAATCCTTTCACAATTTGCAAGAGTCAAATAAATCAATTAAAAGACTCATGGTCACGCTACAAAGTTTCATCTTCGTAATAAAACGTATTTTTAATGTTTGAGAGACACATATACATTATGCAAATCAAGTAATTACATTTAAGCCTAAAATAGAACACAGAGCTAAACATATCCACTGATGTTTGGGAATACAAGGAACACCCTCCATGGACCGCCAGACACTCTTCTCCACCAGAAAGCTTCCACCTTACACTAAACACATGTGACGAAAAGTACATCTGATGGCAGACTCTCGCGATCATGGAGCGCGCATCGTCCGCCGACTGCAGGAGCGCCAGGAGCCGTGGCTGTGCTGGCCGGGGGAAGGCTCGAGACCTGCAGGTGTGTTGGCCGTGCCGGCAGCTGCCTCTCTGCCCATCTCCCGGTGTCCACACGCCAACCGTCCACAACAGTCAATGGACTAAGGGACTATCAGTGTAACTGCTCACTTGTCAACCAACCAGTTTACATTGGAGGAATAATCGGCCAAATCAAACAACGCCATATTGTACAGATTTAGGATTTTCAACAGAGAAGAAGGTCCATTTTATATGCTCATATTTTTGCGGAACGATTCAAAGAAGAATGAAGTGGACAGTTACTGTGAACAGAAGTGATATAAATCAGCCAGGACCCTTATGAAACTGTCAAAGTCTTAATATCCATATGAAGTAAGCAACTTTTGTTTTCCAGTAGCATATTAGAGAAGTTACTGCATGCGTGTTATTGTGAGAAGTGAAATTTGGCTTGTAAACTGATTGTGTGCAATTTTTGTTGCCCACCTTATCATATTGATTCTGATTTCCATGTAACAATCAAAGAATTCACACAACACGAATGTTTGGTTCTGTCGATGCTCAAGCAGCATACCAGTTTGCTATTTTGACACTCAAGAGAGCGCTACGAGGGACGCCGCTGGACTTGTCCCACAGATGCGGCCAAGAGCCGATTAACTTAAGAACGTCTCTTTGTACCGGCCAGTTGCAAGAGGGTATGCCGCATCTTCAGGTCCGCCACTGACCGCATACAGGCCTCGCTAACTCCTAACACACTGCGAGACCAGCAGACGTGGCTTGCGAACGGAACTCCAACTGCAGTTCGACCCTGACATACACTCCACAGGTTAAAAAATTCACTGTGCTTGAACCGAGACGGGCAGGTTGTCCAACCACCTTCAACGTCTCACAGGAAATGTAGATTCTTCGCTTTTGAATGTGTTATTTTAGAAGCCACAAGAAAACGGAGCATAGATCAGTTTTCACATCGTTAATTTATCGTTAGTTGTTGTCAAAACCTTGTACAACAACATAGCATAGATTATACATCATCTATGTATTATCTCATCGGGTAGAAGAAACTCTTACTATCAACCTGATATCTGCTACGTTCTGCATTACAGCTCTGGAATATTACACTCATTTTTTGCTCATGACAGAGTGCTAAGAGCATGCTCCATCTCTGCTCAAGGATGCCTTCTTCCTTTTGAACTCTCTTGAGGTATCCAACTGCCTCAGTATCTAGGAAATCTATTACGTTATTGAAATAGCAGCACCGATTTGTTGCAAATATCTAGTTAATATTCCACGTTACTTCATAAATTTGGTAATATAGCAGATCTTATTTCGATGCCCGTCTCTCTCCGTGTAGGTGGGAGATGGTTACACCTGACTACAACTCCAAATCTCTAACCATATCTATGGCACTCTTGCCCTCACTTGCACCAGGCGATTGGCTGCAACTAATATCAAATTGATTGGATAAATGATTACACAGTACTGCGTAACCACTCACAGCAGCCAGATGCAGTCCTTCCCTATACTGTTCGTCTGATGTGCTGTACCACCCCTCCTGAAACTGTACCCAGGTACAGTGTTGTTCTCTAAGCTCATTGCGCTGTACCATCTGCATGTATGTGCGAAGCTCATGATGGGCAGTTTGTGTGTGTGTGTGTGTGTGTGTGTGTGTGTGTGTGTGTGTGTGTGTGTGTGTGCATGCTCCACCTGTTCAGTATATATTAATGACTGTGATTTGTCATGTTGGTTTGTTCTGCTCTAAAATTTCTAGACTTCAATTTATTGGTACAAACTGGGATCCAAATGACAAACACTTTCAAATGTGTGTGATGACTTTCGGAGATACCTATGTGGTAAATTTCTCTACTTCATCTCTGTCAGGACTGAGAAACCATGTCTGCTAAATACAGGTGACAATGTGATGTCAGCAGGAATATTAGGTATAAAGAGCAAGAAAGTGTCTAAAGAACCATGATCGAACATTATAAGTTATAACTGTATGACATTAAAAAGTGCTGTTTTTAAGAAGCAGGTGTCTGGGACATCGAAGTAGTTGCCAGTTCTTACAATTCTTTTCCCTGTATCTTATGTTTATTTTCTTAGAATTTCAAGGATCTACCCACTTCCTCATGGGAAATCTACTTTCCTCGCAGTGGCTGTGTCGCAGACTCTTCCTGCTCCTGTAGTAACTTGATATAGAGATCCCTCCACTACAAAGAATCCTATTTTAATGGTCTAATTTGTATCTATGGAAATTGATTGTAACGAGTTTGATTCTGCTTAAATGTTGCGGTTCATAAGTACATTTCAAAAATCGTTATGGGATGTATATGGTGCAAAAAAACATCGGTTGTAATCCTTTGTAGGCTAGTGGTTGATATATTGATCACCTTTAATAAGTGTCAAACAGCGAACTAGTTATATTGTAAGCTGGCCCTTAACAACACATTAGGTGTTCCTAAATGGATTACTTGAGTCTTTCTTTATATGAGGTTGATAGAACGTTCTTATTGAGATGGTAGCTGGCTAGGAGAATACGGTCCACGTGAAATGTGTCTTTGCTGCCATTTTGTGTGCGCGATGTATATTCATTCATGTAAGGATTTGTTGATCAGAAAATTAGTTAAAAATAATGTAGGAAATTTATTGGGTTAATAGTTGGGTTTTGCATTATATATATGTTTATACATCCTAAATACAAAACTCAAGTAATAACACAAAGAAATCCGAGAGCATGGAAGTGAAATTGGAGGATAGTGTTAACTTTCAGGTTTATGTAGGCATTTCTCACTTAAGGAAGGAGGGCCCTTAGGAGAGAAAGTTGTCGCTGTAAAAAAAACTCCTCCCGAACGGGCCATGAAGGCCTAGCGGTACCGACCGGCCGCTGTGTCATCCTCAGTGCATAGGCGTCACTGGGTGCAGATATGGAGGGGCATGTGGTCAGCACACTGCTCTTCCGGCCGTATGTCAGTTTCCGAGACCGGAGCCGCTGCTTCTCAATCAAGTAGCTCCTAAGTTTGCCTCACAAGGGCTGAGTGCACCTCGCTTGCCAACAGAGATCGGCAGACTGGATGGTCACCCATCCAATTCTAGCCCAGCCCGACAGCGCTTAACTTCGGTGATCTGACGGGAACCAGTGTTACCACTGCGGTAAGGTCGTTGACTTCCTGTAAAAACTATTCCAGTTGTTGGGTATTGCATATTTTTTACAGACAATTACGAATCTACCATTTCTTTCAAAATTATTAATTAGAGAAGCATTTGGCTGTGGAAAAATGCTCCAAATAGTAGATATTTTCCTAAAATCTTACCGAAGGCAGACAAGCAGAAGGAGTGCAGCGTCGGCTGAAGTCTTGCAGTAAAAGGCGGTAGGTGACTTTTGCAGGTCGCTGTGTCTCTGAGCCCGCAGCCTCTTACACCGCCCCAGCTGAACACAAATCAATGTGTTATTAGTTGTGCCTGAAAGTACGCTAGCCAACGTTGCATAAACTATCCTTTTATGCAGATGATCACGATCAACTTGCCATTGTTTGCAGAGACATAACTGTCACACCGCCCTACAAAAATTGTACAATATGTTGCAGTTCAACCCACCAGACCTAACTTCCTCAGTCTTGCCGTCCCCTATGGGGGGCATAACACATAGCATTATTTGAAATTTTTTCCCCGAGCTCGTATCATGTTGGCAACATTGAAAAGTATTTTTAAAGGAAGTTCAGACGTGGCTGAACCTCATGCAAGGGCAGCTGATCTTTGCTGTGCTGAATGACATTGTTGCCAGGCTGAAAATGGCTCTCTGAATAAAGCGTGTTCTCAGAGATGCGGCACTTTGTAATTTTTTTAAAATATTTTATTCTGTTTGAAACAATATAAATTATATTGGATTACGTAAATGAATAGTCAGAGAATAATTATTTAAAACTGTAATTGTAATAATTTTACAATTGTCCTAGAAAAATGTATTGAAATTGGGGTGTGCCCCATAGGGAACATCAGGAGTTAGTGCAACGTATAACATGATTGGTCAACAAAATATATTTCATCCTTTTTTTACAATAATAATATTTTAATTTTCATTTTATATTATTTGATGAATATCAGGTTAATATTAATTACGTTTCAGGAAACTGTAATGTACAGGCAAACAATTTTACAATTTTTAGATCTAATTTCGAATTTTTTTCCTGATTCAAAGGCACTTGAAGATTTTGTAAATGAATTATTTGAAGGAGATGTTAGTGAATTGGAGCTCTCTAATGATGGTGGTGATGCTGGTGATAAAGATTATATCTATACAGATCCATATAACCGTGTCAGTGATGAACAGGAATAGCTAATGAAGATGAAGATGAATGTGAAGACAGCAACGATAGCAGGTCTGAAAGATTCCGCTCTACTCAATCTACCATCGACAGGACATTTTGGACGAAGACTTTGGACTTTTTCCCTTTACCACCTGCACCTGAATATGAGGAACAAGTAGCTGTCGGTTTGAAATAACCACATCATGACTATGTGAGTAAATATCTGTCAGAAAAATTTTTAGTATCCTTACCAAAAATACAAACGGAAGGTATCTTAAAAATACTGAGAGAGAGTTGAAATGCACTGTAGATGAAATGAAAAGGCTTATCTCTGCAACAGTGATTATGTCATACATGTGCTATCCTAGGATTAGGATGTATTTGAACAAAAAGACTCGGGTGATAGGTATTGCTAGGAAAATTTGCTGTGACAGATATTTTACAATTAGAAAATATCTGAAACTTGATGATGATGAAGTGCCCCTCGAAGTAAAACCAATAATCAGTTTTGGAAAATGAGACCTATTCTTGAAAGTGAGCAGAATGGTGGCAGGTTGAACCCCAGGCTCACGAACGTTTTTGTTTATTAACAGATGATTTCATTTTGGGGTCACAGTCCAACAACACAAGTCATAAAATCGAAACCTACCCTTGAGTAAAGAATTTTGTACTGGCTGCAACTGATGGCGTTCCTTAAGACTTCTTCTTTTTTCAACGGAAAGGTGATCCTATAGTGATTGATGCTCAATATGAAAATTTGGATGTAGATGGAAAAGCTGTTATAAAACTGACAGCCACTTTTCCTCCAGGAATGACCATACACAAAACCGTTATTTCACATTGGAATCGCTTTTAGACAAATTACACCGTGAAGTTGAGTGTCGAGCTACTAGAACATTACAGAACTCCAGAATTCCAAAGGCTTCCACCTGTCACTGGACAAGGATATGAAAAAATTGGTAGGAGATAAACTGATCAGTCACTGAGAAATGATGGCCAAGTTTGTGTAGTGCATTGGTTTGACAATCGCCCTGTTATCTCCACGTCCAGTAGAGAAGAAGTAAATCCAGTTGATAAATGTCGCCACTGGTGCAGGAAAGAAAAAAGCTACATTCAAGTGGACCATCCCACAATTGTAAGTACCAAAAATTCAAATATAGGAGGTGTTGCCTTTCTCGACAGGTGGATCAGCTATTATAGAATAAGTGCCAGAGTTAAGAAATGTACACTAAAAGTAATTAACCATTTCATTGATTTCACTATTTGTGCTTCATGGCTAGAATATAGACGTGATCAATCTATCTTGAGCACATTGAAGAATGAAGTTCCAGACTACCTCCAGTTCAGAGAAAAGTATGAGGAGTATCTGTAGCAGCGCCACCATTTAAGATAGGAAAGTTAGCTTTTATGCAATATTTCTGAGCACACAAGTTACAGTAAGGCGGAGGCCTGTTGACAGTAAGTTACACAGTTGTGAAGTAGTATGAAGGTGACAGAGCTGTCCAACCGCTGAAAAGAGTAAATACAGAGGTTTGCATGGCGCAAGTTACTGGTAGAAGGCGCCCACTGGCGCAACCTAGGTGTTATGAGTACCTCACTCGGAGTGGTATGGTAGCAAAACAGAGGTGCACACCTGCGTATAAATCGGTGCCGGTTTCCTGACGAGGGGATTCAAGGGTGACAGCTCTCCTGGAAGGCGGGGCGAGTCAAACCACCGGCTACACGCAGCAGCAGATGGATAGCCAGTGTTCCAGTTGACGGCGGGTCACTGGTTCGAACTTCTGAAGCCACTGCAAGGTCTGTAGCCAGCCAGCGATGGGCCACTCCACGGCTCGCTACCACAGGCAGTCTTCTGGGCTCCCAACACACGCCGGAGACATCCCTAGGCGAGGGCGCAAATGTGGATGTCGGATGGCAGGCGCTTGTTGTCGTCGTGATCTTAACCACGACGGCGAAGAAGCACACAGCGGACCGCCCTGCAGCTCCTAGCGAGCGGCGCTGAGGCAAGAGGAATGAAGGCCGCTGAGTCGGCTACTGGCGCATCCTGATGTCATCAAAACACCGCAGCTGTACACGGCCGGCACACCGCAGTATGTTGCACGGGTTGCTGAGGTAGCCCTTCCATGCAAAGCTGTTTTGCAGACAGCGAAGTGGCGTCTGCGGCATCACAGGACCATGGGACATAGACAGAGAGGAACGCGACACTGTAGCTGGGAGTAATGAAACACTTGAGGATCATGGTCGAGTTTTAATATGGCGCATCCTGATAGTTTTCATCCATGTCCGACATCCCTCCACCGCACGCCAACATCTTCATTTGGCAGTGACTAAAGGCAGCAGAGGATCAAGTAGGTAAAAAGACGAGGGCTAGTAGAAATCCTTGGGTAACAGAAGAAAAATTTAATTTAACTGATGAAAGGATAAACTACAAAAATGCAGTAAATGTAACACGCAAAAGGAACACAAACGTCTCAAAAATGAGACCGACAGGAAGTGCAAAATGGCTAAGCAGCGATGGCTAGAGGACAAACGTAAGGATGTAGAGGCTTATCTCACTAGGGGTAAGATAGATACTGCCTACAGGAAACTTAAAGAGACCTTTGGAGAAAAAAGAACCACTTGCATGAATTTCAAGAGCTCGGATGGAAACCGAGTTCTAAGCAAAGATGGGAAAGCAGAAAGGTGAAAGGGGTATACATAGGGTCAATACAAGGGCGATGTCCTTGAGGACAATTTTATGGAAATGGAAGAGGATGTAGATGAAGATGAAATGTGAGATATGACACTGAGTGAAGAGTTTGCCAGAGCACTGGAAGACCTGAGTGGCAAGAAGGCTCCAGGAGTAGACAACATTCCATTATAACTACTGACAGCCTCGAAAGAGCCAGCCCTGACGAAACTCTTACCATCTGGTGACCAAAATGTATGAGACAGATGAAATACCCTCAGACTTCAAGAAGAATAAAATAATTCTAATCCCAAAGAAAGCAGGTGTGGCAGATGTGAAAATTATCGAACTATCACTTTAATAAGTCACGGCTGCAAAATACTAAGGCGAATTTTTTACAGACGAATGGAAAAACTGGTAGAAGCCGACCTCGGGGAAGATCAGTTTGGATTCCGTAGAAATATTGGAACACTTGAGGCAATACTGACACTACGACTTATCCTAAATAATAGATTAAAGAAAGGCAAACCTACGTTTCCAGCATTTCTAGACTTAGAGAAAGCTTTTGACAATGTTGACTGGAATACTATCTTTCAAATTCTGAAGGTGGCAGGGGTAAAATACAGGGAGCGAAAGGCTATTTACAATTTCTACAGAAACCAGATGGCAGTTGTAAGACTCGAGGGACATGAAAGGGAAGCAGTGGTTGGGAATTGAGTGAGACAGGGTTGTAGCCTCTCCCCGATGTTATTCAATTTGTGTACTGAACAAGCAGTAAAGGAAACAAAAGAAAAATTCGGAGTAGGTGTTAAAACTCATGGAGAAGAAATGAATACTTTGATATTCGCCGATGACATTGTAATTCTGTCAGAGACAGCAAAGGACTTGGAAGAGCAGATGAACGGAATGGACAGTGTCTTGAAAGGAGGATATAAGATGAACATCAACAAAAGAAAACGAGGATAATGGCATGTAGTCAAATTAAGTCGGGTGATGCTGAGGCAATTAGATTAGGAAATGAGACGCTTAAAATAGTAAAGGAATTTTGCTATTTTGGGAGCTAAATAACTGATTATGGTCGAAGTAGAGAGGATATAAAATGTAGACTGGCAATGGCAAGGAAAGCGTTTCTGAAGAAGAGAGATTTGTTAACATCGAGTATAGATTTAAGTGTCAGGAAGTCGTTTCTGAAAGTATTTGTATGGATTGTAGCCATGTATGGAAGTGAAACATGGACGATAAATAGTTTGGACAAGAAGAGAATAGAAGCTTTCCAGATGTGGTGCTACAGAAGAATGCTGAAGATTAGATGGGTAGATCACATAACTAATGAGGAGGTACTGAATAGGTTTGGGGGGAAGAGAAGTTTGTGGTACAACTTGACTAGCAGAAGGAGTCGGTTGGTAGGACATGTTCTGAGGCGTCAATGGTTCACCAATTTAGTATTGGAGGGCAGCGTCGAGGGTAAAAATCGTAGAGGGAGACCAAGAGATGAATACACTCAACAGATTCAGTAGGATATCGTTTGCAGTAGATACCGGGAGATGAAGAAGGTTGCACAGGATAGAGTAGCATGGAGAGCTACATCAAACCAGTCTCAGGATTGAAGACCACCACAACAACAGTTACATTTGGTGTCAGAATAGCAGCCGTCATCTGTACAGTACGACGTTCGAGCCCACCACCTGCATTACAGTCACAAAATGGGGTGAGTGTTGACCAATTTTTCTTTTTGAGTGTTGGGCGTTTTCTTTCTTTTCGTTGACAGAGTAAGTGTTAGTGTGTTTGGGGCAGTAATATTTTTTTCATTCGTGACATTTGATTACTTTTTTATTCGGTGAGTATGATGTTTTATTTATGACCTCCTACTACATCATGGTATACAACGTAAGTTGAGGCATTGAGCTGTAGGAAGTCAGTTTATTTTTGTAGTTAAATGTTTGTTTGTGTGAGAATTTATGGGTTGCTTTGGGACTAACTGGGAACGAATTTTAGAACAGTGGAATGCTTTGCGTCTCTATCTTGATTCTAAATACCTGGAAGAGTGTCTGGTTGCGGCAAAAGAAATTCACCAATCCCTCAATGACAATATTTTAAAATTATTTTATTTAGTTTTGGCCTATATTATAACGAAATTCACAGATTTAAAAATGCATTTCCAGAGTGTTAAAGTTATTATTATTGACTTTCATGAAATGATGCTAGAAAGTTCACAAGGAAATGTTGCTTTTCTTCGTGGACCAGTAGTGCGTCATAACCAATAAACGTATTGACATTGACCCTGACAACAGCTCAATGTCCCTTTCTGACAGTAAAAAGTATTTACGAACTTAAGATCTGAAGGCAATTCAGAAACCAGATATATATAACGAACAGGTTGCCATGAAAGACTTGTACTGCAGATGTAGGGATTTCATGCAGAGGAGATGTTCAGAAATGGAAAACAGAAATAACTTTGATGATGATTTATTGCCGTTGCTTGCAGTTTTAACGCATAAAAGGGCTCTTTCAAACAAAACGAAAAAATCTCTTTCTATTATTCCATTTATGTCAATATTCCTAGAATAGTCTCTCTCAATGATGATAAGATCTACAACAAATTGATGATGACTGGGTGAAACTCCCTGTCCTAAAAATATACGAAAACATTAAGAACTGTATTTTAGGGGAACGTACACCACATAAAAACTTTATTTGGCGAGAGAGAATTCGCAGCCCTACCAGAGTTTCCGCTGTCGTGTTTATCCCTTCCACATTTGAATACTGACAGCGAACGAGTTTTTGGTAAGATGAATCTTATAAAAGTAAAAACAGGAATAAGCTCGTTACTTCCAAAGCGAATAGATTTTTCCTAGCCAGCCAGTGCGTGAGAAGCAACACCTATTGCAAAGATTTTGTTGCTATTGAAAATATGCTCAGTAGCATGAAGAAAACGCATTTCTATTCTAGGCCATCCACTTCCAGTTCTTCGGCTCCTGACCATCCAGAAGGGAAAGATGGTGGTTGTAATGACGAGGAATTATTCCATTTTTATGTCTTCTTCCAAGGTAAGCGAATAACGAAGTAACTTTTTATATCATTTTATGAAACACATCTTTTTATAAATTGTTTCCTAACAACAAATTAAAAATCAGTAGTGTTAACATGTGGAGAAGTTCACGTGAAATAAACGGACAAACCTATTTTTATGTGTCACCAGCATAAAGCACCGGCCGAAGCCGGCCACTAGTTGTTCCCAGTGCACTGCAACAATCATAATAGCGCTCTAATTTAATTTTTTTGACGAGAAGCATGTAAATGAGAAAAAGTTTAGAAAAGGATTGAAATAATGCTTAAGGTTTGTGCGAAGTCGATAAGTACTTTCATTATGAAATACTAGATGATTATAGGATAGGTAATTTGCACTCCATTTTAAGCAGAAGCGCGTTTTTGACACATTTCATTATTTCTGATGTAATCTCTCCTGAACTATTTACTGTACAGTGATGTTATGTTGCAGGCGCATTCAGTGAAATATGTAGACACTGCCTGCAAAGTTTGGTGCGAATAGCATTAGCACTAAAGAAATAAAAAGTTAAAACGTCATCACATATGCTGAACTTTGACTATTTGAACAGCGTAAACGTAGTAAGCGATAAACTTTTTTCTTTCTATCGTTTTGTGGGGGCTGCCAGCGAAGAAAAGTGTCGTAAAGGTTTGTAGTTATAGCTGAAGTCTGTTGCGAGTCGCTAAGCGTTATCATTTTGGTAAGGAATGAACATAGAGAAATATATGAGTGCCATCAGCATCAAGATAAACAGATTCTAATTGTAATACTTATCTTACCATGGTAAACTTAACTTACTCTTAGATAACGACAGCATCTTAAATTTTTAAATTCAGGCAATAAGGACGTGAAATATGAAAAGAGAAATTTTTGTCGCCCTGGAATCCGTCAGACAGGCCATGGGTAACAAAAACTCAAGGACAGACCACCAAAAACGGATTTCATAATACAGACCGTCGATACATACTATCTCTTAACGAAATGAACTATAATTTCGCCGCAGTTGTATGATCCAGTAACGCTGAAATGTATGCAACGCTGGTGGGCAGGATTTCGACTCCTTGGTGGGGACTTCGCAAAATTTCCTCAGGAGTAGCATGATCCCCCCCCCTCCCCCTCGCCTCTTACCAGTGGATTAAACTGAATATAACCGGTTATAACTGGTTATAATCGAATTGTGGCTAGGACACACACTGACAACCTACCATGACCTACTTAATCTCCACCCCCCTACATCTGGCTTCCTGCTTTGGTGGGAAGACCAATTCTTTATACTGACTGGGGCATACACATTTCCGTAGATCATATTTTAACGCCATACATTTTTGCTGTTGGATGAGAGATGAGTGGTAGACTTATGTAGGGACCTGTCCTGTACTTTCCAGCTGCCAAGATGAGTGTGGTCTGCATCTTACGGTTTTGTGAATTGTCCTGACTACGCCTTAAACTCTTAGGGTGGAAGTTTTAGTGTGTTTTAAAGTAACTGACTCGTCCTCTATTAGTGCTGTTATCAGCTTGCCGTAATTTCTGCTGTTTTACATCTTTGATTGGGTCTTCTCTCTTTTAATTGATCGCTTTAGAAATAGTGGTAGGCTTGATATTAGGGTGGGTGCATGTGTTTATGTGTGTGTGTGTGTGTGTGTGTGTGTGTGTGTGTGTGTGTGTGTGGTGTACAAAGGCTGGGGTTTCTTAGTTCTCACTAGGTTGTTCTAATTTATGTTGAAATTTGTATGAGTTTCTTTTGACACCACTAGTTTCAGAGATTTTCACAATGTTGCTAAAGGCCATGCTCTTCTGCACCAAACAACATATATCATCACATCATCACTGTCACCACAGTGTAGTGTGTATCATTTGTTCGGCTCAGTCGTAAAATGTGGTAACTGATATTTTAGTGGTTTGGACATATTAGAATGTGAAGTCTCATGAAAGTGTAACAATACATTTCTTTTTGTTACATCTTTTCTTTAAGTTTTAATGAAGTATTTGAACATTACGGAATCCGCTGGTAAGGTTTCAAAATGGAAATAATATTTTTTATTGGATAAAAGAAGCAATACGTATCACATTGACACAAATTATGTGGTTGATATTATGTTATTCGTGAATGTAAAATGTCAATACCATGCTATTCATTGCATTCAAAATTTCATTTCCCACAGGAAATTTGACATTATGCTGTTAGTTGACAACAATTTAAGCCAATATATTAATGACACAATATAATGTAACTAAATTGAACAGTTTTAATAACTTAAAACACTAATAGTGGTATTCAAATTTCACTGTCACTGCTCTCATCCATTGCCCTGGGTTGCTCAGCTGTTTTTAGTATCTTGTAATAAGCGTGCTGTACTTCTCGTATGTATAGTAAACAATATAGGACATTATTCAATTTGGTTGCTTCAATGGGCTTTGGACCACTATGTAGGATTGGTAGAGGACATTTGAAGCCTTCGAGGAACAGTACTGGACGACGTCTTTGCCTTAGTGATACAGTATCCATTTCACCATGGTACGAGTTGCATAGTTACATTTTTCTGGATTCGTACCTTGACAACTGCATTTTCACAACATTATGTTGACTAAAATTGGCTGTCTTTTCTTAGGGCTCAACATTCATTTTCTTTTCCCGGAGGTAAGATATAATGGTTCAAGTTCCTTTGTGATCATAATGATACCTGCTCTCATCGATACCCTTAAAAGGGTTTGGGGTAATTCCGGGATTACTTCCATTAAAAGAGAACAGCCAATTTCCTTCCTGTCCCCTTGAAAGGCTACAGTACCGCCCGACATTAAAAATAGGTACAACATTCTTCGTTATTCTTGTCAGTGCAACATATTTTTTCTAATAATAACTCAATTTCAATTAATAAAGCGAAGCCGGATATCAGTGTGGGAAAGAATGACAATTTATTTATTTAATTGATCACATGTGCACTCCCACAAAATAAATCCCTACATCCAGTTTAGTGAGATCTGTGAAATGAATGAATGTATGGTCGTCTGCTAACTGCAGATAGTGAATGTGAATATATGATCATCTTTGAGACGACCCTTTGGGCACCTTTGGAAGAACCAAAGAGATGAAATTTACCGGAGCTCTGAGTGCCTGAAATGTGGCTGACCAATACGGTAGCAAGGTGCTCCCCCACTTCGGCAGAGGTGCGAGAGGACCTGAAGAACGGCCATGTTTCAGCACTCTGCCGCTGGATCTACTGTTGGTAAGACATGTCTTAGGTGTGCTCCGTAAAGACAAAAGAGTGGAGACATGGTATGCATGTGAAATAGTTCAGAGTAGTTTGGAATAATAATTTCTCTATTTCAGGAACTTTTGTGGGGAGAATTAAACGTCAGGCAGGTAATATTAAGGGGATCGTAGTAATCTTTGGAAGTGACCAATGGTCACAATGAAACCACATGTAGCAATAAGTTGGAATACTTCCGAGTGCTTAAGTTAAGCTGAATTACTAGCGTGTGTACTATTAGTTGGAAATATTTAAGAAATGGTGTGTGCAGGACTTGAAATTAGAGACGAGTACTTTCAAGTGGTGAGTACTGTGTGAGTATGATACAAAGGATAAAGAGAAGTACTCGTCCATGGTATCAGTTGAGGACACGCGTGTGTGATGAATATGTTCTTAATATTACTTTGCGTGTTATGTTTCCGTGTGACGCTTGATTCAAACTATAATACTCTGAGAGAGAAGCAAGGTGAGTCAGCCGTCTATCCAGCAACGCCACTTGGCTTGCATTGCACAGGAAGACGTGCATATATCCTCCAGAGTTCGTAGTAGGAAAGAAAAATTACGAAGTGGGACAGTGTCGTGTGAAACTGGGATAAATAGTAATTGAAGTGGGAAAGCTGAAAGTGATGTGATTATAACGTTGTGACTATTCTTTGTATTGTATGTTGCCAGTATGATGTATTTCATGAAATTTAAGAATGTGTGGTTGGCATGGGGGAGTAACAAGATAGTTTCAGAGGCAGTGGGTTATGCATGTACCTTTTTGTACCACTCAGACTGGAGGAAATTTTCGTAATGATGGGTGTGAGAGTCGAAGTGTGAGATATAGAAAAAGATCCACCATCATATCCAGGAAGTGCACTGTAGCGTTAAATAATTACGAGACCATAAGATAGAGAATCACCAATGTGAAGCCATGCCCACTGGGCGGAATTTCTCATGTGTTATTGTTGTAGGTTATAGAAATGGTTCAAATGGCTCTGAGCACTATGGGACTTAAGATCTGTGGTCATCAGTCCCCTAGAACTTAGAACTACTTAAACCTAACTAACCTAAGGACATCACACACATCCATGCCCAAGGCAGGATTCGAACCTGAGACCGTACCAGTCGCGCGGTTCCAGACAGAGCGCCTAGAACCACTAGACCACCGCGGCCGGCTAGGTTATAGAATTTGTGTGTTTACGTTATAGAATTTATCGGAATAAATAAGATAGTGAAAAGAAAGAGATTGGTGGCCTTTTCCTTCGAATTGTATGTTGTCATGATATCCAGAATTTATAATTTGTGCGCCATTCATATTCAGTGCGATGGCCACGTGTTGATAAAGGCCGTTAAATAAGAAAGAAAATGTGGTATTGCCAGTGCGTAGTGAACAGTCAGTGTTGTGTAAATTACTAATAGTCAGACGTGCGTTTCCGTTGCGTAATATTCAAACAGGAGAATAACTTGTAACTTAATTGTGAGTACTAGAGTTCATGTTAATCGATAAATAAGAATGAGCCCACTCGCATGGCAGACCACTCATCTTGCAGGCCTGACTGCTTGATGCCACAGTATGAGCAAGGCATGTGGGTGCCTCTCACCCTCAATAAAACTTTCGGTTCATCTCGGATGACCTTGTAGTTAACGGACATTTGTCGCTAATCTTCTTGCTCTTCTCTCTTTTTTACAACATTGCTCATTGATTGCAAGTATAGCAAAATGGTTAAATAGTCACACTCCATCCCCTCTGCTAATTATCGTGTACACTGACGAACATCACAATTGAAAATCATAAATGCAATACTTCATCAAAGCCCGTTGCTCTTCTCCCATGTGCGGAATAGTTCACATTGAAATGATACAACTCTAAACGAGAATATTGTTTTCTCACACGATTAATTTAATGCTATTCACCGCACGCATAACACAAGCTTATTCATACCGCCCAACTGCATTCACCCCGGCACTAAATCCAAAGAAACGAAAACGTCTCGAATCACAGACTTTTCCTCTTTCATATTCCGACTTTTAACGCTTAATCAAGGCTCCTGAATATTTTCATACATGTAACATTCAACATATCGCCCAAGATGTTAATCTAGAACATCAAATAAATAGTGACATTTCATAATTACACTAATAGCAACCATGCTGACAATTTCCTTATTAAATCTATGGGAACATACGCGCCGATTTTATTTTTGCCTGCAGTGGTATACACCATACTTCAGTATTCCAGGAATCATATGCTGCATGAGGAGTGTCCACAACGCCGTTGTTGCTACAGGGTGTCTATTGAAGATCTTCCGCGCCGCAAACTAATCTGAACCACACTGAGGAGACTTAAAGCACGGGATAGCACTAAACACGTGTACAGATGGGGGCAGTATGGCGCACACAAGGTACAAAAGAGCATGGCTTCTTCGCCTTCAGCGACTGTCTTCAGCTCGTGACTACGTCAGTTCGACTTTACACGACAGGAAAACCATGGCTTGGTCACATGAGTGCCTATTTCTGTTGGTATGAGTTCATAGGACGATCCAAATGAGGCGTAGGCCCCACGAACCCCATATGCAGTGGACAGAGTCCTGTATTTCAGCTGAACTGATCATGGACTGGAGATCGTTACTGTCGTCTACTTGGAGACAGTTTCCTGCCATTCATAGAGTTCATGTTCTCTAACAACAACGGAATTGTTATGGCTCAAAATGTGCCAAGTCATCGGAGCACTATTGTTCGCGATTCGTTTGAAGAACATTCTATACAATTCAGGCGAATAATTTTACCACCCAGGTCTCCCAACATCTATCCCATGGAATGTTTATGGGACATAATCGAGATGTCAGTTCGTGCACAAGATCTTGCACCGACAACAGTTCTGCTATTATCGACTGGTATAGAGCCAGCATGGCTCAGTATTTCAACAGTCGTTTCCTACAAGAAGTGTCTTTATATTTTTTAACATTGTTATAAGTGTAAAGTAAGAGAAAAGTATGCCAAATGATGGATTAAGCTCCCAAGTCCCTAGTGTAATATTATTGTCTTGTTGTGTGTGACATAAGAAAGGAATAAATTGCCTGCACCGCCAGTGTAGAATATGTTACTAGTTGCAGTATCTTAATTATTGATTAACGTGTATGTTAACCAACAACTGAGCAAGCGTCAGTATACGAACATATGCGTTCATGTGAATGTGATTCTGCAACATTTGTTGTGTTGCCGCAAGTGCTGCAGCACCGTAAAGTTGGATGCAGTAAACCTGAAAGTATGATACTCTCAGGAACGTCGATTAAGTTTATTTCAGCAAAACAGCAAATACTTAAAGACTGAAAATCTGATGACGATACTTCAGCGCTCGTTGGAATGCTGCGTAAATTATACGCAACTAAGCAAGAATGTTGTCTTCACTTAATAACAACAGAATACAGAAATCCGTGTGATAGCTGACATTCAATATTGTTATGTGGATAGTCAGAGAAGTTCTTCGGATATGTTAGGGAACCCCAGCGAGTTCAGTTCTGATGTCTGTAGTCTCTCACTTGAGTTACACTTCGGGAAATGACAGAACGGGTTGCGATAGCAAATGGGTAGGAAAGAGGAAGGAAGAATTTCAATTGCTGATATGGTAAAAATCCCCTTAGCCTCCCCTCTTATCTCACAAACCATCCGAAGGAAGAGGAACACCTGATGAGCATTTTGCCCTTCACAGCCATCCATAATTCAACTGTCACAGTATTCCGAAATGCTAGAATCCGAGTTA
The DNA here is from genome assembly GCF_021461395.2 of Schistocerca americana. Lineage (NCBI taxonomy): Eukaryota > Metazoa > Arthropoda > Insecta > Orthoptera > Acrididae > Schistocerca > Schistocerca americana. Next base: position 92,991,645 of record NC_060126.1, on the reverse strand, counting down.
CGTTCATCGTCCTACCAAAGAGCTTTAAACGTTAAAGATTATTTTTAAAAGCTGTGTCGATAAAAGAACAGAACACACAACCACAAAGAATATAAACATTACACAAGAGTCTATGATAATAAATTTAAATATCATTAGTTCTGGTGCCGTGTGTCATAAGTTTTTTTTTATACATTAATTGTTGGAATCATGGTTTTCGTACTCAGGTTGAGTACCAGGAATTGCTCAATATTTTGAAAAGGAAAGAGTTTGATTCTTAACGTTGTAGCTTTGGTTACACATACTGAAAGTAACTTATGGGAGAAAATGGAGTCTTCTGTTTCCCAGCAAACAGTGGACAGTGATGTACTTGTTACTTTTACACGAGATACGACTCGCTCATGATGGAACCTGAATTTCGGAAACCAACTTTCTCTGACGTGTTTTCAAGTTAAGACCTGAATCGGCATTGCTTGACCGGGCCCCATCAGTTTTCTGGGCATTTGCTGTTTACCACAAATGGCCTCTGGGAAACATAAATTTAATTTCCGAATTTAATCATCACAATAGCTCTTTCTCTACAATGGAACAACGTAGGTAATCAGTTTTGTGCTCAGTCTTATTTTTCTACCTCTCTTTCTTTGTACAAACAGCCATTCCAAATTTTTTTAAAAACAAGACGTAACGAACGACCGAAAGACATTCCAAAACAGTTTCCTTGGAAGTCTGTTATTGAACACAAGTGACGTATATCATAATGTTGACTTACGATTCTACCTTAGTTGTTGGTCACACACACTCAACAAATGCAATATAATTGTACAAAACTAGTGGGGTACTTAATTATGGTGTTCCATGTGTAACATAGACACAAGACAGCCAAGTGTTGTAGAAATAGATTGGGTTGTCTCGAAAGTTCGTTCGCTTTCGTGACAGTGGAATCACACAGAACGCCTGTGAACACACTTCCCTGCACACAGCTATGGCACAGAGTTTGCCAGTTTGTCACCTCATACACTTCACACATAAGATCAGGTATAACATAACCAAAATACGGATCGATTTTGTAAACGAAACTGTTAATTTCATGCAGGGTATATCGCTATTTTCGACGACATATTGCCTTTTCTCCGATAATTTGTAAATGCCTTTTTTCGAAAATGTTAGGGTTTTTGAGGTCTGTAGTTCTCGAAGGAGTTGAGGTATTAGCCATTGAGGAAAATCTTCTGGGAACGGAGTAGATGAAATTCGGAATAGGCAATGTCCGGTGATTAAGGTGGTTGGGCAACACATCCCGAAGGAAAGAACTCAGCTTTTCATGGGCCACCATAGAGATATGTGGTCTGTCGATGTTGTGGTGAAACATGACATCTTGTCCAAAATCCGATCATTCAATGGCTGCCTTGCGACGGTTAAACTGCGAACACTACATCTCTGAAGTGATAGTCTAATTCGGACGAACTTTGTAATACAAGACGTTTTGCAATTCCACCAGGCGCATAGCTGAATCTTTCCGAGAAGCATCCCTGGCTTCGGACCCGATAGTGGCGGCTGCCATAACACGCGCCACGATTTATTCTTCCGGGCGTTGTTGTACTCGATCCACTTTTCATCTTCAATTACCAGTCATTAACGAAAAGGAGCATTGTGGATGCGTCTCAATAAGAAGCCACAGACGCTCACGCTGTGAATCAAATTCGCTTCTCTCAGTTCATGAGGAACCCACGCATCGCGAATATTTACGAACCCAGCTTCAAGTTCCTGGCTGCAGCAGCACGACCGTCATGGAGCTCCAATGCCAACACCCGCGTTGTCATTTGTGGATTATTGACTATCATATCATTAAGCCACCGCACGTCTGTAAACGTTGGCCGACCAGATCGGATGTTGGTCTCTTAGGGACAAATTCAAGGTTGCAGTCGACTAAACCACTTCTGACTTGCTCGAACCATTAGTACATCTATCCATTATACAGCACAATTCTTCTTCCTGCACTGTGAGGCGGTTTTACCTATACGATAGTAAAACAGCGTAAGATAGTGCGTAAGATATGAGTATAGTACTCACTACCAGTTACCTATAAAACCAGTGCGAATCTTATGTATGCATGGTATCGTGAGCTGGCAGAGAGGCAGGAGTGTTAAATGGAACTGACATGCCGAATATTTATCGAGTTTCCGGTATCACTGCGTTCACATCGACTGTACAATAGATGTTCATCTGCAATGTAAACATTGCTAATTCCATTAAACATACGCTCTGCATTCGAGATTACTGCAACCATAATGTCCCTGGCGATAGCATAGTTTTGAAATTGCTCTCCTTCAGTAGGTTTGTGTGATGCCATTTCTTTTACTGCTTCTGTCATTCTGGTTAAAAAAAAAAAAAGAACCAATTTTCGTCGATGAAATTTTTTATTTCTAGAACAGCCTCTCCGTCCTAACGAAAGCGTGCATCGGTTGGGATGCAGTTCTTTCCCTTGCCCCTTTATTCTGGTCAGATAAAGTTGTTCGTAATCAAGCCGTGCAAACATATGAGTATCCCAGCTGTTGAGTAATCGTTATCACGCTGCCTTTACTGAGTGAGGAATTCAACTTCTAACATTGGTGATATCCACCGTTGCATCACCGTACACAGTTGTCAGTCCTTCGCGAATACGAAAGGGCATTTTACAGTAGACAGTTGTCAGTTTTTCATGAATACGAATGGGCGTTTCTGCATTCAAAAACTCTGTCACACAACGTGCCTAATACGGACATCTATGATGGCCATTTTGCAAGCGACTTTAATGTAGGCATTTGCTGACGCAGGAAGTTACTATGGCAGTAGTTTGTAAAAAAATTTAGTAATGGCGCAACATTAATTAGTTCACTTCCTAAACTGTATTCAAAGAGGACAAAGCAGGTAGCATTCATTCTGGAATGACCTCATAATTTATACCTCATTGCTTAATGATAAAATATTCTACTTCTCTTTTATAAAAATCGACAATATTCTTGTAATCATATTTTGTGGTTCCGAAAATCACCGTGTTCAGTACACATGAAATATGAATAATAACGTCTCGTGTCACCGAAAATTTTATGTTTTATTAAGTCACACAACCCATTTCGGATCCAGTGTGCTCGTTAACGTTTTACCTAACCTTTTGCTGAGCCCTTCACTCAATCTAAGTCGTTCTTTTATTGGCATACATGAAATGGTTCCATTGCCATGCAACCATCTTATCTATAAGCTTCCTCTTATCAAATTCAATTATGGTGCGAATGTTTAAATGATTCAGTCCTTTCCTACTGTTACAGGCCATTAATAATAGATACCCTGTGCTTTGTATTAATCATATTACAAGCCAGAGAGCTATTTTACTGGTTGCTGTTATTAAATTACTTTCTCAGGCCATTAATTGTATTTTTGTAAAACAGTGAGATATTTTGTGTAATACATGATAGTCAGGAACACTGATTCCAAAAGTATGTGGACATTTCGATTTTAAATCCCATTACGACTTCACTAGCTTATTTGTAGACTTGTCTAGTTATACTTTTTGAGTCTACAGATACGATGAGCACCGCCTTTCTCTATAATCAGAAAACTACTCATTATTTAACTTTAGGAGATGTTTTTGCTGTGTGCTTACCTACTATTTTTCTTTAGAATATATAGCTACTGATGTTTACCACCATTGCGCGTATGTTAAGTATGTGATTCGGTGAATATCACGTTAATCATATGTGGTAAGATCACATATGCAGCTGTATACAGGGTCATAAATTGTCGTATAGCTTAACACATCAAGACGTTACTTAACTACTTAGAATAGCATCTTATTCATACAATACAGCGCACTGCTTGAAACGTTTGCTTTTCACCAAGATGATGTGAAATGTGCGTTCCTGTTGTGAGAGGGTTACATGTTAACTTTATAAATTCTCAATTTAAACGATGTCGAAGGAGATGAAAAATAATGGAAAACTTCCAAAAGGGTTCTGTCAGACTATTTTAATATCTTTAATGTCAGCAAACGCAGATTGCTTATGGTACAACTGCACAGCATTTAATTCTGCGCCCACACATTCTTCTATATCCCGCAGATAGAGCATCATATGAGATGATCAAAATGATGCTTTTTATATAGTTCCAGATAGTAGCGCTATAAAACAGCATAACACATGAAAAGTGCTAATTGAAACGGCTATTTTTTTTAATTACTGAAATAACCATCAGTAGCGGAAGGTGTGATGTGTTAAGTTTAGCCCATACGTTGTGCAATATCTTGCCCACGCCCGAGACGATTTTTGTGAAGAGACAGAACTGCAGGCAAGCTTCGCGGAGAGTTTTGACGGATCCTATCTGTCGATATCAAGCGTGCCGTTTTCCACTAACATGCAGACCCCGTCTTTGGGTTCCGAGCCCAGTGTGTACGTTACATCGGTGGATTTTCGTGATTTATCCGGGATGCCAAGACTGTGCTGCATGCTCAACACACCAGATATCACAGGCGACATATTTCTGTAGTTTCGACTATGTGTCGTAGTAAGTAATGTGTACAGTGCAGCACTTTTAGGCATTTTTTCTTATGGTGAATTTTTGGATTTTGTAACTATTTATGAATGTTGAGTAGTAGTAGTAGAGGGGTTTGTGGGCGCACGACAGCAAGGTCTTCAGCGCCCGTGCAGCATCATAGTGAGACGGGTGTCAAGAAAAAAAAACCTCAGAACATTGACATAAAACGGAACATAAAACACGGGGAACAATCATTGAAAAAATGTGCTCACCCACACCGAAGCGTGGGACGAAGCAGGGCGTCAGCAGTAAAACATGGACAACACAGGAAGAAAATGGTAGAGGGAGCTAAAACAATGTAGCAGATGGAAGGGGCTGGCTGACCACAAGGAAAAAAGGGAGGAGTCAGCCACTCTGCAACACACTAAAACCTCCAGCCTAAATTTTAGGCCAGAGTCCAGACACATCACAAAACTTAAAACCCTAGACACACACGCCTCATCGTTAGCTAAAACACAAGGTAGAGCCCCATCAACTTGTGCTTCTGCCCGTGCATCACGGTATAAAATGCAGTCTGTTAAAAAGTGCCGGACAGAGATTGGCACACCACAAGCATCACAAAAAGGAGGATCCTCCCGCCGTAATAAATAGCTATGCGTCAGAGGACAGTGCCCGATCCGAAGACGTGTGAGGGCCACCTCTTCCCGCCTGAGCAGCCGGCAGGAGGAACGCCACGGCCGAGTGGTTGACTTTACCGACCGCGGTTTATTGGCCGTCACCGCCAGCCACTCGTCCTCCCACAACTCCATGCACTTCCTGTGGAGTGCAGCGATGACCGACTGCAAGGGAATAGGAGAATGGACCACATCCTGCGCTCTGCAGGCCTCCTTGGCAGCCCGATCAGCCTGTTCATTGCCCCATATGCCGACATGACCAGGCACCCAGCAGAAGGATACCTCTTTACCCCGCTGTTGGAGCAAGTACAGTTGGTCATGTATCAGCTGGACCATCTCCTCAGTCAGGTATAGGTTCTGCAGTGATTATAAGGCACTAAGAGAATCGGAGCAGAGAAGAAATCGATCGCCCCGAACACGATGCATCTGCTCCAGTGCCTTCAGGATCGCGTGGAGCTCCGCTGCGAAAACGGTATATTCAGCAGGGAGGCGAATCCGGGTAACATGATCAGGGAACACCACAGAACAGCCAAGGAAATTCTCCTGTTTGGAGCCATCAGTGTAAACGACAGTGAAACCGTGATGCACATCTAAAATGTTAAAAAACAGTGACTGGAATGTAAAATCTGGTGTGCCACCCTTCTTAAAACGAGTCAAATCTAAAATAAGTTTGGGACGCCGGAGGAGCCAAGGTGGAGATCTGCTCCAACCGCGACGTAAAACACGAAGACCAGCCACAGACATCGCAGCGAGGCAATCCTGTGCGCGAATCCCATAGGGCTGCGTCGCACGTTGCCGGTTATGAAATAACCGTGCCAGAGGAGGCTGAGGAACGGTATGGTATGCAGGTGTGTAGGGTGTGGACAAAGTTGTATACGCCTGGCGTACCGTAAGTAGCCATCGGCGCAGATGAAGTGGCGGTTCACCTGCCTCTGCACAGAGGCTTGGTATGGGGCTAGTTCGGAATGCCCCAGTGGCCAACCGAAGCCCTTCATGGTGGACAACGTCCAAAATCTGTAAGTACGAAGGCCTCGCAGACCCATACACCGTGCACCCATAATCGAGCCGAGATCGCACAAACGCCCTGTAAAACTGGAGCAGGCAAGTCCTGTCAGCTCCCCATGTACTGTGGCTAAGACATTTTAAAATACTTAAAGCCTGAAGCGACCGCCGTTCCAGGTCTTTAAGATGAGGTAACCACGTGAGCCTCGAGTCAAAATTGAGACCCAGAAATCTCACCGTGTCTTTAAAAGTAAGAATAGTGTCCCTCAAGCGCAACTCAGGAAAGGTTAAAATCGAACGAGAACGGTTAAAAAGAACACATACAGACTTCTCGGTGGAAAACTTAAATCCACTCTTCTGCGCCCAGTCATCCAAACGCCTAATCGTAAGTTGCAACTGACGAGTTGACGTTGCAAGGCTTGAAGAAGAGCAGAACAAAGAGATATCATCCACAAACTAAGAACACTGGACAGGACTTTTCACTATGGACGTAATGCTATTAAAAGCGATGGCAAACAGAGTCACATTTAAAACGCTACCCTGAGGGACACCATTCTCCTGCTCAAAGCGAACAGACAGGACGTCACCAATTCGGTATCTAAAATATCGTGGCGAGAGGAAAGACTGAATAAAAAGAGGAAGACAACCACGAAAACCCCATTCGTGAAGCTGCGCCAGGATGAGACGCCTCCAAGTGGTATCGTAGGCCTTCTCCATGTCGAAAAATACACCTAGATGACGGCGGAGGAAAGCTTGTTGTATAGCCGCTTCCAGGAGGGCAAGGTTATCGAAGGTGGAATGAAACCTCCTGAACCCACACTGAAAGCGACTAAGGAGTTGCCGGGATTCTAACATCCAGAAGAAGGCGGCGATGGACCATCCGCTCCAAGGTCTTCCCTATGCAACTAGTGAGGGCAATACTACGGTAGCTACTTGGGCTCGTGCTGTCTTTCCCAGGTTTTAAAAAAGGGATTAAAACTGCCTCACGCCACGCGTCAGGAAATTGACCCGACGCCCAAATGTCATTAAAAAGTGCGAGGAGGAGTTCTCTGTTGCGCATTGTGAGGTGCCATAGCATACTGTAATGGATCCTGTCGTGACCAGGGGATGTGTCACGAGCTCCAGACAATGCAGAATCCAGCACCCACATAGAAAATGGGCAGTTGTAAGCTTCAGGAGAGGTGGACTGGAAGTTCAGACTACATCTCTCAGCAACCGCTCTATGGCGCTGGAAACCTGGATCCTGACTGGTTGTTGCAGTAACGGTGGCAAAATACTCTGCCAGAGTCTGGGCAATGTCTCGCCGCTCCGTGTGGAGAGTGCCGTTAGTCATTACAGCAGCTATGGGGCACCTCCCTCCTCTGCCAGAAATGCTCCGGATGGTCTCCCACACAATGGAACGTTTGGTGGAACGATTAATGGTGTTCAGGAACGTTTGCCACGACCTCTTCTTGCTCTCACGAATAATGCGGCGACATCTTGCCCTCTCCACCCGAAAGGCTGCAAGATTCTCTATGAAAGTTGAGGCGAAGTTAGTATACAAGACAAAAGGAAGAAATTTGGGGCAGACACCGACGACTTATACGCCATGCGCTCATACATTTCTCAAAAGAAATATCGGTGAGTGGATTGCCGAATATCAGAACACTGCCACATGGGTCTGACTCAGAAATGTGGGAACTCCTTTGAGATTATTGAAATGTCTACATGCTAGGAAGACGGTGCTCTTGACCCTTTGTCAAGTAGAGTAACTTCAAATACCAGTAAAATAATGGTCGTAACACAGTTAGGGGTGATACAATAATGAACAGAGTGCAAACAATTTTTTATTGACTCTCGCCGGCGAGTTTGATTATATAAGAAGTAATCAAAGGAGTGATCAAAAAATTGCGTTTGAGGGCCTTTCCATCTAAGTGTTTATGGAAGGTAGCGGTGCTTCAGCGCACATTTGTAAACACTAACACGTAGGCAACGAATCTGTGTTGGATTCGTGTCTTCCCGAAGTGCACGCCGTAAATGCAGAAATGTGAATTATGTCGACGTTACTACCAAACGCATCCAAACAGAATAAATGCGATGTTATTCTCTTCATAGCTGCCGCAACCAACGCTCGCCGACACTCTTCGGAGAATGAACAACACTTCATCCGTCGTCCCTTCGTCCTAAGGAGTTCAAGGGTCAGCAATTTGTTGTTTTGGTTACCGATGTCCATTGCTTGAAGATTTCACTGACCCTGGTGTCTTAACCATTGTGGAACAGTAATGCACAAAAACTGGAGAAATGACGGTGCGTTAATAACACATAATATCCGCAAAAATTGCGTGATTCACTGTTGTGGCTTAATGATGACTCACATCTCAATATCGCAAATGTCGTAACGCAGAGTTATTGGTGTTATGAGGTTTCCTACCGTTGGCTTTCCTACAAGCAGGGACACACTAAACCTGTCAGAGGCCCGGGCCGGCAAAACTAATTGTGGCTCCCCTTGCTGCCTCCTCCCACCCTCCTCACCACACATAAGTTCTAGGAGAGTTTCAAACGCAAACGGAAGGAAGTCCCACATTGCTTATCATCTCCAATTTGTGTCGTGATAATTTACAAGGTATAACGTTATTATACGTAACACTGAAAGTGACTGCTCTCGTAATCTCGTTGCTCGTATTTAATAGCTATGTTGCCCCTTATACGACACAATTCATTACATGATTTCTGTTGTTCGAATCTATTATTTATGTTTCGCAGCTAAGTCGGCATAGAGCGAGCGGGGTGTATAAAAATGAATCTCTATTTCCCAAACCAAGAGGATGGTAACTGTCTTCATAAAACTTCGTTCAGTGCGTTGCGGAGGGTACTTTACTTACGGATTTCAACAAAAGCCACAGTGTTGCTCCGATCTTGATGAAATGTTGTACATTCGATCTTCAAAACAAGGGGAACTTCATCCTCTATGTGAAATTTCATACGGTGTATTGCGGAGGGTACCTTGCAACAGAGTTACACGCCGTTCGACTGATAGCTTGGGAGTTGGCTCATGTATGTATGTTTCTGTGGTGAGGGCATTTATATAAGTCAACGTCTACTGGATGGCAGAGGGTTGCCCTACCTTTAAATGAATTCAATATCGTTTCGTCAGTCAGCATGAAAGTTGGAAGATCTACGTATTTTTTCATAGACGGGGAAAGAGGAGATGGTATGACAGAGGCGGAGGAGGAGATATACGGAGAGAGATGAACGTGATGGTGTCGGGGATGGGGAAGGAGGTTGGCTGGTTCAAATGGCTCTGAGCACTCTGCGACTTAACTTCTGGGGCCATCAGTCCCCTAGAACTAAAAATTACTTAAACCTAACTAACCTGAGGACATCACACACATCCATGCCAGAGGCAGGATTCGAACCTGCGACCGTAGCGATTGTGCGGTTCGAGACTGTAGCTCATAGAACCGCTCGTCCACTCCGCCGGCGGAGAGGGGTGCATCCAGAGAAGTGAGAGAAGAAGATTAAGAGAGAGGGAGCAGCAGGTAAACAGAGAAAGGGGAAGGTGGCGAATTACTAATGGAACACTGTAATAAATACATAAATTAGGGGTGTCATTGTGAATTTGATGTACTATTTAAAAAAGCGAAGGAGGAGGATGGAGAGGAGGAGGAAGTGTTGTGAGAGAGGAGGGCAGATGGAGGAGATGTAAAAAAGAGAGACGGATGGGCGGAAGGAGGAGGTGGATAGAGAGACGATATAGGACTAATTGGACAAGAGAGATGAGGGAAGAGGGGATGAACTGATATAAAACTGGGGTGAATAAATATCCGGACAACGCAGGGTGTACTGTTAGTAATTAGATAAAAATTTACGTGGCAATAGACGTGTTCTTCTGAAAGGAATTACAGAATATTTTCCTATGGTTAGATGTGGCGTATTAAGTCTCGATAACTACAGTGTTGTTCTTGATGTCTACAGATGATCAAATTCGTTGCTTAATATAGATGACTCCACCAAAGTTCATCTAGTTGGAATTTCATCTTTATAAAATGAACTACATAATAATCAGCTGAAAAATGCTCCTGTTGGAGCACACTAAAGGCAGATATGATTGTGTTTAAAAGACTCTGACAGAAAAGTGGGCAATCAGCTGTCTGAGTCCTCATTCCTCCTTCCTCACCAAAAATTCTGGAAGCTTCACAGGACGAGTGCCCACGTTATGTAATAAATTTCCCAAATAAATTTCAGTTTTGTTGAGTTATAAAGTCGGTAAATAGCTCATTTTGTATTTGAACTTTAGATATACCGTTAAAAGCGTACTTTTGTGAGTGAGATCCGCCAAATACAAATAATTAGTTTCGTATGACATTTATGACGAAATTCCAGAGTCGGAAAGTTAACTTTGCGAAATTATTGATGCTAGTAAAATGTGTGCTGTACTTACACATACCGTTTTGAAACAACAATATTTTTAAGGTCCACAGCAAATCCTACAATTTTTCACACAGAACAACACGGTATATTTTTTATCACCCAACTTTTCGAATCTGTAGACCCACTACGTGGTGACGCTCGTGTTTCCGACTGCAAATATATATCGTAACCCTGAACTTTCCGTCTGACATGAACATAAGAACATTCCTTCACATTTTATCCAGGCTTAGGACTGGCTATGCACGTAGTACATAGGCATGTTTAAATGTTCTTTTTTCATTCTATTTATTTACTTTTTTGTTTCTGTTGTTGTTTACTTTTTTGTTGTTTTTGTTGTTATTGTTGTTGTTCAACATTACAGTAGCGAACTGATAACCTTTTCTTCTTATCAATCGTAAACTCTTATTCAGTTTTTTCTAAAAAGGCTAGAGATTTTTAACACCTTTTTAAATCTCCAGAGTCTTCATATGTTCTCATAATGTTTTTTAATCTTTTGTCAAGAGCTATGCACCTCTTCTTTCTTTCATTGAAGCGGTAGGCCAATGGAATCCTTTTTAATTTCAAATTTAGCGTTCACTGCCTCGTCCTTCAGTTTTGAATCAGAAAGTACACATTTGGGTGTATCTACTTTATTGAGGAGTTCAGTTTTCTATGCCAACCTTCGACGGCATTCGTCGCTCTGTGTCGTCGGTTAAAAACATTCTACATTTAAATAGGTATATTAAGATTTTCCATCCACTAATCGACCATATAGTCTGTAAATGCTGTGATCTTCTCTCCACTGGGCATTCATTCCATTATTAAAATCCACGCTTCATCGACAGTGTTAAGTGGAAGATGTGCCACTGCAGCACACATGCCACAAAACAATCGCGCTACCTCCCTATCCCTGTAGTCTTCCGTTAGTCCTAGTTCCTGTATCTTCTTCCATAGGCACTGGTTAAAGTGAAAATTACAGCTGGACAATTGTGTTTCAGGGAATACTGAATTCATTGCTTTAATTGTAGCCATTTCAAAATCTAGCACTGCAGTTTTTGCTGACCACCCAGACATCTTAGATATCAATGCTGAAAAAAGTTTTACATATGAATTTTTACTTTTTTTCTGGCAGCAAAGTAAATAAAACAGGAAATATCTTAGTTGCCTCTTCTGTACTTCCGATGTCGACATGGATTGTGTACAATTTTTTGAACTATTTCGAAGAGCTGTCAAATGTCCCATCCATAAGCACAGTTCCATTGTCACAAAGGATTTTCTCTGCTTCTTCGCAAGTAAATACTAGAAGCCTCTTGCCTGGAACAGAGCCATCATCGATCTTCAAAAAACTATTTCCTTCCGCTAATTTCAAAAGGCCTTTGCTTGGGTGAGTTTCCGAACTGGAGCCAGGGTCCTGGGTTGTCCCAGTAGCTCCTCCTCTCGCCATACACAACAGAGTCTTGGAGCTATCATAATTCGGAATATATGCCACGGATTCTAATATTTTATCTTTCAAATCTTGAAATTTCTGCTTAAAAATTTGGGCTGCAGGCACTGTCTTCTCTTCACGAACTATTTTTCTGCAATTACGTAGTCTTTTCATTATCTCCACATCTGTTTCGTCAGGTGGACAAGAAGTTGCTGTTGAGTAACGATTTCACCATTTGCAATTTTTAAGTGGCATTTGCACCTACTTCGTTCATAATTGAAGCACATCCAGTTCGTATATTCTTCATTCCTCCTTTAAATAATGTAGCGATGACCATCCTTGATAAGACACGGCCTCCCTTTCGTTGATGTTGTCACTTCCATCGTGTACACTGCATAGAACAGAAGTCATATGGGAAAACGCTTTGAACGAAAGCCACCGACGACGACACTGTCTGAGAAACGGTGACAACACATGCACTCAGGGTGAGCGACTGGGGTAGGCAAGCAGTGGGGGAGGCTCAGTTCTCAAACACCTCGTTAGGGAACCGGATGCTCGGGTCAGCTTCGCTACCTGCTGCACCCTTGTAGGAAACCCCACGATAGGAAACCCCACGGTAGGAAACCCCACGTCAACCCAAGTGGGAGACACACGAACACACACACCTTGCGATTATCACGGTTTTGGTCCCTCAAAAAAGACTTTGAAAGATGGACGATTTTTGTTGTAGGAAGATGTGCAGCAGGGAGATATACCTTCTTCACTCAGCAGTATACGATATTTACCAAACGGGTGTCTTCATAATGGTGCGTCGATGGGGTGATTGCCACAGTGCTGAAGGCGAGTTTGACTAATCAGCATACTAATTCTGAATTGTAAGGCTTCGAAAGGAAACATTTTAAACTTCTTTCTCATATCTTTCATAAAACTGATTTCATATTTTGTAGCTTACTTTTCGATACACTTTGGCCCACTGTTGGAATGCCATCTGCAATGTGTCAGTTATCTCTTTGTTCACTCTACTTTTCACCGTCTTGTCCATCTAACGTTCATAGATTAATTTTCATGGTCGTGTCCACACTAACATATATGTGACCCCGGCGGTTTTCCAGAATTGACCTGAAAGTCCATTGTCTGTAGCTAAAATACACTCGTATGTGGCCAGTTAATAATAGATTATGCATAGTATTTGGTAAGAAGATAATCTTGTTTGCTTGAAAACAGGATTTGAAACTGCTGCCTGGATAGGCAGAAAACTTGAGCATTGTATTTTATAAACCCCACTGTTGAATTTTACGGAGACAGTCCTTATTGCTGTGGAATAATAGGTATCGTAACTCATTCACAGTAGAGAAAGAACTTGTTATTTTTTTAAAAAAAAATAGGTCTGCAGTTATTAATTCCATTTGGCCCAGACGTATGATGCCTTATTTTGCATATGACCTCTTTTTCTGTTTTGGACCCATTCACCACGACGGTATTTTTTTTTCATTGTGATATATTTGGTTGTAAGTCTATTTTTTCCAAAGTAAGTGAGTGTGGTTTGTAGAGTGTCGCCCTAAGTGCTACTTGTTTTTTTGAGGTGAGTTAGCATGAAGCGTTCTTTATTTCTTTGTGCTGTTGATTTTAACAGTAATGAAATTTATGCTTTTCTCGTCCTCATGCGAAACTATAAATGTTATACCTTAGTGCAAATGGTTTCATTATGTATACGACTCTTCAGTATCCTCTCCTGTGCCACTATGTAGTAGCAAGACCGTCTTTCTTCCGGTAAACTTTGCCATTAAAAGTATGCTAATTATGCGACCACATTACTTGCATAATGTCGGTAACTTCGGATTTTTCGGATGCAGGACCCTTTTTATGTTCTACTAAGTCTTGAAGAAAATAGCGAAATTGCTGAGTATTTTCCGTTTTCACCACATACGTATCTCCAAATGTGCCTACTATTATTGGAGTTAGTCTAGCATTTACATCTCCCGTTAAGAAAATCTGATTGTTATTCGTACTGTTCAATATCACCTGCGATAGTATGAAAAAGACCTTAGAGTAGTCAATATTCCCCTCATGTTGGACGTTAGCTGCTATTATTCTTTGGATTGCTCTTGTATCTTTAATTCGTAATAGAACAGCGCGTCCTTTTGCATTTCATAGTCAAGTGTTTTACCTTTTTTTTTTGTAGGATTGTAGATGGTAACACCCTTACTTGTTCTTCTTTCTTAATTTACTCCGCTGTAGATCATAGTATAGCCATATACCGATCTAGTTCAAGATGTTTTTTCTGTAATACCTGTAAAATCTGTTTCCTTTCCTTTCAAATGTTTTGCTAATTCGAATGCCTTAACATCAGTTATCTAACGTACAAGGAGAAAGCTTTCCAAGCTTCCTTAAACAACTGTCTCTTGCTCCTATTTCTCACCCATATCGTAGCCCGCTAATCCGTCCTTTTCCCGAGGCTAGACGATGTAGTGCTAGTACGTTTATTTTGTCTCTGAATGGGTTACTAGGCCATCTCTAATACAGGAAATTTTCCCATTTATGGTCCCAACACTCACTACACTGACACATATAAGCTGATTTATACCTAAAAACATTTTTTTTCTTTTTCCATTGTGGATACCAAACAGTGACATACTAAGATTGTAGCGATCATTGTCTAAACATATAAAAGTTTGTCTGTTTCATGGTGAACCACTGATAACGAGTTGTCAAAAAAATTTATAAGTATACAAAACTTATCAAACGAATTATCTATAAATGTGGGCACGAAGTGCAACTCAATTCCTGATGACATATTAACATACATTTTGCAGAAGTTCAGAATTACCGGAATTTAAGGATTTAAAGAGCAATTGATCACCTATGGCCAAGAGATGGAGCAGGAGGAAGTAACATTGGGGAAAAAATTTCGGATATTTGAAAGCAATGCAAAAACTGAGCTTCTATATGGTTGTTAAACATGTAAAGTGAGAAAGCAGCCAGTCCATAACTGCGAGACATTCAACAACTGATATCTGAGGAACATCCTAAGGATATGGTGGCCAAATGTCATCTTTAACGAGACACTCTGCGAAAGAACCAGCCAGAAGCCAAATGAGCCGCAATTAAGAAACAGAAAGTGGAGATTGTTAGGAAATTCACTTAGGAGACTCAATGAACATATTGCGAAGGAAGTTCTTCATTGAGTGCTACATGGACGATGGAGACGAGGCAGGTCCAAAATGAGGTCCAGATGAAGCAGATGGTCAACAGCAAATATATATAAAATGATGGTGAATTACCGTAATTTAAATGGTGTAATATTCTCAACAAGTTGGTGAGTAAGATATGGTATGTTTTAAACAATTCCTTATATTGTTGCGCGCTTAGGGGTATATAGACACATTATATCCCAGCGAGTACATGACTCTGAGCCATATAGCAGTGTTTCACTTCTCACTGTTCCACGCTACATTATTTGCCCTTTTTTCCATTTAACTGTGTGACCTACCTTTTTCTGTTGCGTTTACACTCTGAGCTGTAATCCAATTACGTTGTTAGCGATTTACTATTATCTTACATTTGTCACAAAGCCTGAGCAGATTTTAGATTACATACTTAAATTGGACTGTGGCTTTTAAAACTGAACAGGCTTCTTTTTTCATCCATCTTGCTTGAGGCTCAATTAACATATAACTTGATTAATTTTAGTTCAATTTATTATTTTGATGATAGTAACACTGTTATTGACAAGATTGTTCCTGTGTTGAGTGACAAAACCTAATTACAAACTTGTTGAACATAAAAAGGCAATAATTATTTCTTATTAACTTTTATAATCTTCCATACTATTAGTCGTTATGTTGGAAATATGTATATGTATGGTATAATACTATAAGTAGCATCGTCGCAGAACAATTCCAACTGGTCACTAAAAAAAGGAAAAATCAATCTTAACATTGAATCAAACAAAAAAAGCCAAAGATCTTGTAACAAATGAGTGATATATACATATTCTTGTGAGGTTCGAGAAATAATTCTGTTGAAAAGTCGCTGTTTATGATGTACAGCTAAATTTGTCTTCAATAAAGTAATTACCTAGGAATGGTGTACAAAGCTAATGATGAACATCATTGAGATGTTGCACTTAGCTGACAAGTAAAAGTGAGCTTATGAAGCAACGATTTTTGTAAGATGTTCGGATGAAAAGGAATGATCGGAAAATAAACGAATTTTCTTATGATCATGATGACGATAGCATTCTTTTCAACAAATTTATGAACTTTTTAATGTTGGATAATTGTTTGAAATGCTATGATATTTATGACTGGATGGTCAACGAATAGTCATGTAACGTAGAATGATGTTTATTTTCATTCATGTGACGAACATATACTGGAAGTGCATACAATTAACTTTAGTAAATGAGGGGTTGGTTATTGACAAGAAAGATATTAACATGGCAACTATGAATGATTTTGTACAATGAAGAACGGTTGCCTTTTGTAGGTAGAGCAGTGAATTAGTGATAATTAACTGAGGGTTATATTATGATAAAATTTTGTTGTTGTCTAAATCTTGTTACCAACTGCTGTAACGGACAAACAAGACGTGATAGCTAATAAAAGATGGAAACATTAACGATAATTCAGTGAGATTTAAGGGAGAACCTGCTTACCCTTCACTATGGGTGATCCCCTTATGCAACGACCTTGAGTTCACAGGGTGCCCCATCAGTACAGATATCCATACTGTAGATACAACGACAGTGGACGGATCTCTGTTGAAATATCAGACAAACATATTTCTCCTGAAGAGAGTGTTCAGCCTTTCCGGCAGTTGCAGGGCAACATTCCGTGTCATTGGCTGATCTGGACTTGTAACTACAACGAAATCGAACCTGCTGTCATGGTACAGTGAAACAGCTCAAAGCAAGTGGAACTACAGCTGTAATTTTTTCTGAGGGCATGTAAATCTAATGTATGGGTAAATGCTGTCGTTACCCATTCACACCTCTGGGTGGAGATATCATGAGAACGATAACTGTCATTATATAGATTGTTGAGTGTAATATTAGACTGCTAATCAGGTAGGTTAGAATATTTAAGAAGATTGAAGTTAGATATAGTTGGAATTGGTGTAATTCAGAAGCGGGAGGAAGGAGCAGCTCTTCTGGTAAGATGATTTCAGGGATATAAATAAAAAATGAAATATGGTAATGGAGAAGTAAGTTTAACAATGAATACCAAAGTAGGAAAGTCCTTTAACTGCCCTGGACAGCACAGTGAAGAGACTGACACTAAAGCCGCATCTGCCATTGTAGCACCGGTTCATATGATGATTAGTTCTGCAGGTGATGAAGAGATTGTAGAAGTGTGTGATGACACGAAAGAAATTATTCAGATAGTTAAGGGAGACGATAATTTAACTGTCATGGCGGGCTGGAATCCGATAGTTGGAAACGAGGAGGAAGAAGCATGGCAGGTGAATATGGACTGGGGGGGGGGGGCAGGAATGAAAGAGGAATAGCTTAGTAGAATTCTGCACAGAGAATAGTTTAATCATCGCTGACACTTAGTTACAGACTCATGAAAAAAAGAATATATGCTTGGAAGAGACTTGAAGACACCTTAAGCTTGTAGACTGATAATAGAATGGTAAGACAGAGACATCGGGAACAGATTTTAAAATATAAGACAATACAGGGGCCAGATGCAGACTCTGGTCACAATTTAGTGCTTGTCAACTATAGACTGAAAGTGAAGAAACTGCCAAAATGTAGGACATTAAGGAGATAGGACCTGGATAAGGTGAAAGATCCTGGGGTTGCTGAGAGATTCATAGGGTGCATTAGGCAACGATTGGCTGTAACAGGGCAGAGGAATACAGCAGAAGACGGATGAGTAGCTTCGAGAGATGAAATTGGAAGGAAGGCCAGAACTGGCCGTAATTTTGATGATTTAGTAACAGCAAAATTGATTTTCGATAACACTATGATCACCTTCAGCGTCTTAGCGTACAAATTAAAGCTCGTAGGCTCTGGTGTCTACTTATTAGCAGTGACCGTTTCATAACTTCTGTTACTTCAGTTACCTACGAGCTGTAATTTGTACGCAAAAGCAGTGTAGATGATCATTATGTGATCGAAAATATGTTTCACTGTTAATAAAGCATAATAATTACTGCTGACCTTCCTCCTAATTTTATTTGTCATATGGTAGTTGTGCACACAGCACTCCATGGAGTCACCAATCAATTTGAGAGATGAAAGAAGGAAGGCTGCAGATCATCAGATAGGTAGGACAGTACTGAATTCAATTTAGTAAAGAAGAAAATATAGAAATGGAGCAAATGAAGTTTGCGAAAGTGAATACAAACGTCTAAATAATCAGGCTGACAGGAGGTGCAAAACGACTAAGCAGGATTGGCCAGAGGACATATGTAAGTATTTAGAATCACATACTGCTACGAGAAAGATATATACCGTCTACAGGGTCCTTTAGAGAAAAGAGAAGTAGCTGTGTGAATATCGAGACTTGAGACGTCCCTAAGCAAACAATGGAAAGCTGAAAGATGAGAATAAATGGATGGTATATATAAGGGATATTAACGTGAATATAATATTATAGAAATGGATGAGGACGTAGATGAACACGAGATGGAAGATTTGATACTGCGAAAGGAATTTCATAGAGCACTGAGAGACCTAGGTCGAAACAAGGCCAGAGGAGTAGACGACATTCCGTCAGAACTGCTGTGTAAATGGGAGAGCCAACAAACACAAAACTCTTCCATTTGGTGTGCAAGACGTATGAGACATGCGAATTACCGTCAGACTTCATGGAAAATATAATAATTGCAATTTCAAAGAAATCATCTGCTGACAGGTGTGAATATTACAGTACTGTCAGTTTAATAAGTCATAGCTGCAAAATACTAACACGAGTTTCTTAGAGAAGAATGGAAAAACTCGTAGAAGCTGACTTTGGAGTAGATCAGTTTGGATTTATTTTGAAATGTATTACCACATGTGGCAATACTGAGCGTGCAACTTTCCTTAGAAGATAGTTTAAGAAAAGGCACCCCTACTTTTACAGCATCTGTACACTTACAGAAATCTTTTGATTTTTTTGACTGGAATACAATCTTTTCGAAGGTAAAATACAGGGAGCGGAAGCCTATTTAGAACCATTACATTAACCAGACGGCAGATGCAAGTGTCGCAGGGTATAAAAGGGAATCAATGGTTGATTAGGAACTGAGACAGGCCTGTAGCCTATCCTGGATCTTACTCAGTCCGTACACTGGGCAAGCAGTAATTAAAACCACGGAAAAGTTTTGACTAGGAGTCAAAGTTCAGGGAGAATGAATAAAGTCATTGGAGTAGACAACGTAGTTCTGTCAGAGACAATAAAGTCCTACAGGAGAAGCTGAAGGTTGTTTCCGTTGATCCATCGTGAATGCGGGACGGCGGCTGGTCATTTATTTATGAAAAACTAATCACTAAACACCCATACGTTTTTAGAAATGGTTATTTTAATTACGAGACCAGTTTCGGCAATCCATTAACTCCACCTCCAGGCGGCTGCGTGTTAAAAACAACTAGTATAAGTATAGTATACTGAAATTGATATTCTAGAAAGTGAAACGTAGCGAGATAAATTCTCAAAAACCTACAAAATGCATTAAGCGGTGTTAAGAAGTGTATCTGTGCACACAACGCACAACAAAGTAGAATAAGTACACGTGCTGATTAGCAACGAAACTAACTACTTTGACATCACAGAGTTATAATAGAACATGTCAAACATTTCAAAAACATAAATTAGAAAGTGTACAAAACCTGATTCAAAAAGGACTAATGGTTGTCTAGCTTTTTTAAAAATATATCCACAACCCTTACAGATGAGAATCACTCTGGTTCTTAGGAATCAGTATCCGCACTCAAATTAAAAACTCGCGATACGGCATATCAAGTACACAATATTGTGAATACCTATTGATTAAGTAACACTAGTGATATATGAGATGCATTTACGGCAGTATCAAAAATCTCTACCAGGGGCAAAAAACCGGCCGACAAATTACTATGTAAGTGATGGTAAGTGAAGAACCTGCACGGGATACTCATAAAATAGTCAGAGTGCATAATACTGTATCCCAAGTAAAAACCGAAACGATATGACTTACTGTGTCTTAAACATCAATTAATTGGCGGTGGGACAAACAAGGGACCCCAAACACCATACTATTTTGTTGACGATATATTCTTTGTATAGGAGAAATAAGAACGAGGCACTCAGACTACAAGAAATTTTTAACTCTTTATACCACAACTTTCATTTCACTATGGACTTTCATGTTGAGGGCTCTCTTAACTTATTTTATTTACAGGTAAGTGAGAATGGCCGGTGTTCAGAATACGAGGTTTCTCGTAAGCCGACAGCAAAATTGTCATTATTGCTGCGAATTCCGATCATCATCCATTACGGAAGAAAGTATTCTTTCTTTCAGTTTTTCACTGGCTAAAATTACTTGCACCTGACCAGGTGGCAACTGCATCGAGAAAGCCTCCATTGTAAAGATAGACATTGTAAATGGATTTAGAGAAAGTGATAGAAAGGAAATGGGTAATAAAACTCTGTCAAAGATGAGCGAAGTGAAAATTTTATATGCAATTAACACACTGGGGAAGCTCCCACGACAAAATATAAGGCTGTCGGTTTATAAATTTTGCAATTGGTTGTCTATAAAATTAAGTGTGTATATTGTGACAAGTTTTACATCGCACAAACTTGGAAGCAGTTCAGAACTCGACATAGGGAACCGGTTATCCTGGCTGTGATAGTGAACTATGAGATCTTTTCCGTCAGTTCATCAATCAGCTTCGTGATATCGGAAACAATTTACAGATTCTCCATTATAAAAGTAGAGATGTTAATTTGGATACCTCAGAGGATCTAGAAATTTTCATACATATAAGGCGCTTCCATGACCGATTATTTAATGACCAGATCAGTGGAACAGGAGATTGGTTTTTAATACTTTTGATAATGGCTTCAATTGCCGTTGGAAATACAACTTGTAAGCTCATTGCGGCCACCGATTATAACACCAAATGTGCAGTGACGTTTGCCGAAACTTTGAGTATATTTTTATATGCATTTATTTTCACATATGTATCATTTGCTGTCATGTCTTACACGTTTTTATGCCTTTTCGCTTCAGTTCTGTCATTGTGCCGTGCGCGGTTCGTGTTCATGCCTTTTATTGTTTGTCATCTTCTCATACGGAACTGCCGCCTCGTTTTCTTATTCCATTTACTGGCGTCACTAACTTCCTGCCTTATCTCCCGTGAGTGGAAGCAGCAGCGCTTATCGATAAGTGCACTGTCGTACCATCTCTGTAGCGACCGATTGTATTTCCGGGTCGTCGTCTGTCTGGAGTTCAGTTGCCAGCTCAGTCGGGACGCAGCAGAAGTGAAGTCGGGCACAGCCTGGATTTGGCGACCGCTGGCCACACACATGAACCATCCGACGGAAGCACATTTGAGCGGAGACGACAGTTGGTTGGTCGTTCTGTCGGTCTTGTCATCGGGTGTCGTGTATTTGGTTTTCCGATCGCTTCTGGGCCCTTTCAATTGGTCATCTTGCAGGACGTGGGTCGGTTCCTTCCTTGTGCAGAGATGTCGGGTGGTCAATGGGCCGGTGTTCCCTCTGCATGGATGGATCTGAGCCATCGTCTCCGGGTCGTCGTGTATCCGAGTTGAGTCCGGCAGCAGCAGCAGTGAAGTCAGGCACGGACCAGCAGTGAGTCAGTGGATGGAGTCGGTGGAGTCAGTCGGTGCAGTGAGTCGACAGAGTCAGTCGGAAGGCAGACAGTCGCATGATAGTCACTCGGCTCTGAGTTTCAGTCGCTTTTGGTTTGTGGACTGAGTCGGGTTCGTCGTTACTCGGCTGTCGGACGAGTTGGCAGTCAGTAGCAGGCAGGTCCGCACGGTGCAAGTACGCCCCAGGACCGTGGCTGACGCAGACGGAAGGCCATTGTTTGGTCGGTCGGCTTGTCGTCGGATGGCGACATGTGGTCTTCTGATCACTGACGTCAGTATCAGTCGGGCAATAGTGGGCAGCCTGCAACAGTCGGGTCCGAATGGTGTTAGTATTCGCCGGGACCACTGTGGGCGAAAATGGGCTGCCGTTGGCCAATTTCTCGGCCGGTAATCGCAGTAGACGACGCCTTGGACCCTCAGGACGAACACCATTTCCAGAGTTGGGATATGGTTGGACCTTGTTGGTTCGTTAGGACTGAGCAGCGACGTAGTCTCCACAGTGTGGAGCCACGCCGCGGAATTTGGCGGCGGGCACGCGCTGTTGCAATTGGAAACGACGCTAGCTGTGTGAGTGGCTTTTCGCTTTCCTCCGAAGCAGGATCCTCGAGTTGAGTAATTAGTTACCTGTTCTTAAAACTGGACTGTTACGATTTGTTCGTTATTTGTGGATTGTTGTTTCCCCAGCCGTTGACGCGTGTGATAACCAGTCATGTGTTTTGTTGCCTAGAATCTGCAGCCTCCCATTGTTACATGACAGCTGTGACTTGTGTTTTCGGTATTCTTTTAAACTTGTCTTGAGTGGTGTTTGAAGCCTTGATCTTGGTGAGGCCGAGTTAGAAGTTTTTGGTATCTTGGTTTATACTTCATCGGCCGATATTTTCCATTAATTGTGCAGCTGTATCTGACCATTAGAAATCGGTCAGATTGTAGGTCGGTTGTGAACCGTCCCTAGGTTGTGTTGCCTTCCGATTAAGAGGTTGTCTGTGTGGCTGCCTGTCTCACGTATACGTGCGGTAGTGTTACCTTCCCAGGCCGATACTTGGAACCTTCTCAGCGCCGTTCCTTGTGTTTTACATAGTGATTTCCTTTTTAGTCTTAACTACGCTGTGTGGCCTTCAGCCAAGTTTTAGCCTGTTAAAATTGCCAGGTTTTTCTTCTTAGATCTTAAGCCGTGAAAAAAAAAATTGTTTCTTGTTTGGTATGTGGCCTTCATCCGAGTTTCAGCCTTTCAAAATTAAAATTTAAAATTCCTTGTGTCTAGGCGCTAAGACATAAATTGGTTTCTGGTTGGTATGTGGCTTTCAGCCGCGTTATCAGCCTTTTCAAATCAAAAGTTGAAACGTTGTGTCCAGGCCTTAAGCCGTAAGAAATATTTTCTAGTTTTTGTGTGGCCCTCAGCCGAGTTTTCTAGTTTAAATTAAAAATTGGAAATTGCTTTGTCTGGGCTTTAAGCCGTGTGTTTGTTTGGGTTTCGTATGTGGCCTTCAGCCGAGAGTTGTGTGAAGCATTTTAGGATAAAGCCTTTAGTCGAATTTAGACGAGATTTTAGAAGCTCTTCCCTTTAGGCCTTAAACCGTAAAATTGTTTTCTGCATGGTGTGTGGCCTTCGGCCGAGTTTTAATCTCTCTTAAATTAAAAATTCAAAATCCTTGTCTTGCCCTTCAGTCACAAGATTGTTATTCTTTAGTAAGAGGCCTTCTGCCGAGTTTACACGAAATATTTTAAAATAAGGCCTCCAGCCTTTTCAAATTGAACGCTCTTCTTCCTAGGCCTTAAGCCGTTAAATTGTTTTGCTGATATGCGGCCTTCGCCGAGTTTCAGCCTATTTAGATTAAACTTTGAACTTCTTTATCTCGGCCTTAAGCCGTAACGCTGTTCTGGATTAATGTGAGGCCTTCAGACGAGTTCTACGGGAAAAATTTAAGGTAAGGCTTTCAGACTGTTTATATTGAAGGTAAAAGAAAAATGTCTAAAGAACTGAGACCTCCAGAGGAACTCCTAGACCTCAATTCCTCGCTTAGGTCTTGTGCCTTGGATTTTCGATGTGGCGTTCAGCCGATCTAAATTAAATCAAAGGAGGTCTTTCGTTACAATGTTGAGATGTTTGATTCTTGCTTGTGTGATTGTGCATTTTAAGAAATAAAGTTCATATGTTGAGTGCAACTGACAGTAACTTATTTTGGCCCCTTACCACAAATATAACCTCATCCGTTCCGTCCTGCTATCCCAGGGATTTCAGTCAGGAATGTGGATATACATCTTATATTAAATTTCCTTATGATACTGGCGGCTCCGCCACATGGCGTTGTATTAACCCAAGGTCGAAATGCAGTAGGGTTTTGGAATATATACTGTATTCGAACATTATGAAGTACCTCGATGAAAACGATTTATTGACACATAGTCAGCACGGCTTCAAAAAATATCGTTCTTCTGAACCACAACTAGCTATTTGTACTCAAGAAGTAATAAGATATGTGCCACAGGGCTTCCCAGAATTCATGGTAAATTCCGAAGCCGTCGCTAAAATACACTCATATGTGGTCAATTATTGGCAGATTTTCCGACGTTTTTCCGTAAGAAGGCAATCTTGTATGCTTCGACATAGGTTTTGAATCTCCTGAATAAGGGGCCAGTAAACTGGAGCATGATACCTTATATACCACACTTTTGTTCAATTTTAGAGAATTTTATTTATTATGTGGACTAGAAGATATCCTAACTTATTCACGGTGGAGAAAGATATCGTTATTTTTTAAAAATAGCTGTTCAATTATTTGTGAAATTTGGCTATATAAGTCATGCTTCATTCATTTGTATTCGTGTGCGTAGAGTGCATTTTTTTCTGTGTAGCAATTGACCATGGCAGTACCTAATTATTGTGCTAAATTCGGCGGTAATTCTATTTTCTTCCAATTTAAGTGAGTGTGCTTTGCGGAGTGCTGCGTAAATGCTCCATGTTTGTGTGGCGCGAATTGGTGTTATATGTCTTCAGTTTTTATTGTATGTTGTAGATTTTAATAGCAATGAATTTTATGCTATTGTCGTCCTCATGCTACAGAATTAATTTCATACCATCGTGGAAAATATTGTATTGTGTAAGCAGCGCTCGAGTCCCCTCCCAGGTGTAATCATGTACAAGCAATTTATCAGCAAAATACCTCAACTAGTATACTGGTTTTTATGGAGCCTATTTACTACCTTGAAAACATTAATTTCCAAATGAATCAGAGATACATCCGTCAGGAAGCTTGATCTGGACCCTCTTTCTGCTGATAAACTTTCCCATTTCATAGTCAAGTGTTTTAGCTTACTGTTTTCTTACGATGTAGAGGCAACACTTTTACCTTCTCTTTCTAACTGCTTTACACCGCTGTAGACCGTAGTATATCCATTTACAGTTGACTTCCTGATGTTTTCTTACGTTTTTCTGTAATTTCTGAAAAGTTTGTTTCGTTTTGTTTCAAATATTTAGCTGATTCGAGCCCCCTAAGATCAATTCCCAAATTTACTAGAAGGAAGCTTTCCCAGGTTCACTAACCCAATGTCTCGTGCTCCTGTTTCTCACCCATGTCGTATCCTAATTATCCGTTCTGTTCCCGAAACTAGTCTGGGTACTCCAAGTACGTTTATTCCGTCTCTGAGTGGGGTACTGGCCCATCGCTGCTACAGGAATTTTCCCTTGAGTGATCCTACCAAGCACTACACTCTCATCTATCAGCGGATTTAGCAGCTATGAACTTTTTTTCTGTATTGTAGTTAGCAAACCAAGTCATTCTGATGTTGTAGTGATAATTGTTTGAACAAAACAAATTTTTGTGCTTCATGGTGGATCAGTGAAGATTTGTTGTCAAACAAATTTGTGAACATATCAGAATTATCAAACGAATTATCTAGAAATGTGGAACACTCAAGATCAGACCAAATATTTACGTCAAATTTCAGGAAGTTCATCATCATTAAAATATCATGATTTAAAGCGGAATTGATCATCAATGGACCAGAGGTGGAGCAGTAGAAATGTTCATATTGAAATCGGTAAAGAACAGCGTGGAGAGGCCAGAGTATCATGTTTGGTCGTTACATGATACTAATTTAAGTAATTGTACATGTGGATTTTCTCTGTGTTATTGAACATTGTAACGGTTAGATTATTCTTGTGTTATTTGGTAAAAATTAGCTAATTAAGACACCGTTTACACTGTACTAAGATTTGAAATCAGACAGCGAAATTGCTAAGTATTTTTCCGTTTTCATCAAACTCGTTTCACCAGATGTACCTATTGTTATTGATATTCGTATGTTTGCATTTCTAGAATTTTGGTCTCTTGTGAAGCAAATCCAATTTTTAATGAAGGTGCACAAGATCACCTGTAATAAAACTCCCTGGCAGATTAAAACTGTGTGCCGGACCGAGACTCGAACTCGGGATCTTTGCTTTTCGTGGGCAGGTGCTCTACCAACTGAGGTACCCAAGCACGACTCACGCCCCCTCTTCATAGCTATACTTCTGCCAGCCCCTCGTTTCTTACCTTCCAAACTTTACAGAAGCTCTCCTGCGAACCTTGCAGAAATAGCACTCCTGAAAGAAAGGATACTGCGGAGAGATGGCTTAGTCACAGCCTACGGGATGTTTCCAGAATGAGATCTTCGCTCTGCAGTGGAGTGTGCGCTGATATGAAACTTCCTGGCAGATTAAAACTGTGTGCCGGACCGACACTCGAACTCGGGACCTTTGCCAGGAAGTTTCATATCAGCGCACACTCCGCTGCAGAGTGAAAATCTCATTCTGGAAACATCCCGTAGGCTGTGACTAAGCCATCTCTCCGCAGTATCCTTTCTTTCAGGAGTGCTATTTCTGCAAGGTTCGCAGGAGAGCTTCTGTAAAGTTTGGAAGGTAGGAAACGAGGGGCTGGCAGAAGTATAGCTATGAAGAGGGGGCGTGAGTCGTGCTTGGGTACCTCAGTTGGTATAGCACCTGCCCACGAAAAGCAAAGATCCCGAGTTCGAGTCTCGGTCCGGCACACAGTTTTAATCTGCCAGGAAGTTTCATATCAGCGCACACTCCGCTGCAGATTGAAAATCTCGTTATGCAATAATCTGTAATAGGTTGCAACAGGGTTTCCAGTAGTCAATATTTCTTTCATCTTGAGCATTAGCTCCAATTATTCTTGGTATTGTTCTTGTACCTTCAGTCACTAATAATACAGTGCGTAATTTTGCATTTCATAGTCTAGGGTTTTAGCTTACAATTTTCTTGCGATGCAGAAGCAACACCTTTACCTTCTTTATGTTCCTGCTTTACACAGCAGTAGATCATAGTATAGCCGTCTACAGATGTTTTCTTATGTGTTTCTGTAATTTCTGAAAATGTATTTCCTTTTGTTTCAAATATTTAGCTGATTCGACTTCCTTAAAATAGATTCCCTAACGTCCTAGGTTGAAGCTTTCCCAGGTTTATAAAACCGTTGTCTCTTGCTCCTGTTTCTCACCCATGTCGTACCCCAGTTACACGTTCTGTTCCCGAGACTTGTCTGGGTACACCAACTATGTTTATTCCGTCTCTGAGTGGGGTTCTAGCCCATCGCTGCTACAGCAATTCTCCTGTGAGTGATCCTACCACCCACTACACTGTCATCTATCAGCTGATTTAGCATCTATGAACTTTTTTTCCTTTGTGAATTGCGGGTGGCAAACCAAGTCGTTCTGATGTTGCAGCGATCATTGTTTAAACTCATAAAATTTTTTGTGCGTCACGGTGAACCGGTGACGCCGAGTTGTCAAACAAATTTGGGAGCATATCAGATATATCAAACGAATTATCTGGAAATGTGGATAAGCTGTGGAACTCAATACCAGACCAAATATTTACGTGAAATTTACAGAAGTTCATCATTATTGAAGTATCAGAATTTAAAGTGGAACTGAGCACAAAAGGTGCTGCAGGAGAAATTTTTATATCAATATCTTTGAAAAGAGTGTGGAGAGGCAAGAGTACCATGTTTGGTCATTTCATGATAATACTTTAAGTAATTGTACATATGGATTTTCTCCGTGTTACTGGATATTGTGAAGCTTAGATTATGCCTGTGTCATTTCCTAAAAGTTAGTGAATTGATAGACTGTTGTGGAAGAATTTTTTCCAGATGTTAATTGTTTTCTCAACATGTGAGAGGTTGATTTTTTCCATTGGTTTCCAGCAAGGTACACGGCTGGTTGTTAAATTTGTTATTATTTAGTGTGTGTGTGTGTGTGTTGGGGTTTATGGGCGCTCAACATCGAGGTCATCAGCGCCTTGACACACATTAAAAGGAACGAATGTGGAGAGACCTAATAAAACTGAAAAACACATTCAAAGAAAACAGGAAAAGAGGGAAATTACTACATAAGAAAGTATAACCGAAGGGAAGGGAAAACATAGCAACAAGAATGACACAGGAATGTGTCATTGGCTGGCCACTTACAGAAAAGATGGGCGAGCTTGGCACACAGTGAGCAAATTAAAATCCGCTCCCTAAAATCATTGTAAAAACATCTGACAAGGCACAGAACTTTAAAACTTTAACCACAGTCGTCCGAGTGTTGCCTAAAAGAGTTGGCAGGTCCGCTGGCAAATCAGCCGAGGCCCGCTGGTCAGAAAATAAAACACAATCCAGTAAAATGTGGCTCACAGTGACCTGGACGCCGCAAGCACCACACATTGGAGGGTCCTCTCGCCGGAGCAGGAAGCCATGCGTCATAGGGCTGTGGCCTATTCGAAGCCGAGTGAGGAGAACCTCGTCCCGTCGATGGGGCTGAAAGGAAGTACACCACACACGCGTTGTGGGCTTGACTAGACGGAGCTTATTGTCAGTCACTTCCAGCCACTCATCCTCCCACCGACACATGACTCTGGAGCGCAACAGCGAGGTGAGTGCGTGCAACGGGATAGCACACTGAGATACGTGTGGATCAAGACACGCCTCCTTGGCTGCGAGATCTGCCCGTTCATTCCCAGCAATGCCGACATGCCCCGGAACCCAGCAGAAAGCTACAACCTTCCCTAGTCGCTGTAGTCGGAGGAGGGCATCCTGGATGGTCTGGACTACTTTATCCGCCGGATACAAACGGTGCAAGGATTGAAGGGCACTGAGTGAATCGGAACAGACAAGAAATTTAAGAGAGGAGGAAAGTCTCATCGGCTCCAGTGCCCGCAAGATCGCAGACAATTCTGCATCAAAGACAGTAAAAGTCTGAGGCAGTCGGACCTTGAGGACACGATCCGGAAAAACAACTGAGCAACCCACGGAATCCCCTTGTTTCGACCCATCCGTAAAAACAGCTACATAGTCGTGGTGCTCAGATAAAATAGCAGAAAATGCTGCATTAAAAACGGTGGCAGGAGTGCAATCTCTCTTGTACTGCAATAAATCTAAAATCACACGTGGCCTCTTCAGTAACCAGGGTGGCAGGCGGTTAAAACCCAGGATTTGGGGTTGTACCGACTCCACACCGAGGGACTCAAGCACACGGTGCACTCTGATCCCAAACGGCAACGTAGCCCGGGGACGGCGGGAAAAAAGGCGATCCAGAGGTGGATGGGCAACAAGATGGTGAGCAGGCGAGCTGGGAGCTGCAAGAAACTTACCAGCTTGGCGCACCAGCAGGAGCTGCCGCCGGATGGCAAGTGGCGGTTCGCCAGCCTCAGCACAGAGGCTGGGTACGGGACTGGTCCGATAAGCACCCGTAGCCAGTCGAATCCCAGCATGGTGAACAGCGTCAAGGATCCGCAAATAAGACGGCCTCGCTGACCCATATACTGTGCAGCCATAGTCCAGCCGTGAGCGCACGAAAGCGCGATAAAACTGAAGGAGACGCGCCCTGTCCGCTCCCCAAGACCTGTGGCTGAGGCACTTGAGGATGTTCAGTGCCTTCAGCGTTCTGGCTTTCAAGTCACGTAGGTGTGGCAACCAGGACAACCTGGAGTCAAAAATTAGGCCTAGAAACCGCACTGTGTCTCCAAACTGTAGGACAGTATCCCCCATATGCAAGGCAGGCAACGTAAAAAGACGACGAGAACGATTAAAATGAACACAAACACACTTATCGGCAGAAAACCTAAAACCCGTCTTTGCAGCCCACTCCTCTAACCGCCGCATCGTTAGTTGCAATTGACGGCTCGCGGATGCAACACTAGAGGAGGAACAGAAAACAGCAAAGTCGTCCACAAACAAGGAGCACTGTACTGGACTCCGCACTGTAGACATTATACTGTTGATTGCCATGGCAAAGAGGGTAACGCTTAAAACACTGCCCTGGGGGACACCGTTCTCTTGCTCAAAGCGATCAGACAGTGTGTTACCAACGCGGGTCCGAAAAAACCGCTGAGACAGGAAAGACCGAATGAAAATAGGGAGGCGGCCACGAAAGCCCCATTGATGCAGTTGTGCAAGAATACAGTGTCTCCAAGTAGTATCATATGCCTTACTGATATCAAAGAAGATACCGATACAGTGATGCTGACGGAGGAAAGCCTGCTGAATAGCCGCCTCGAGGAGGGTCAGGTTGTCGACTGTGGATCGAAATTTTCGGAATCCACACTGAAAGCGGCTAAGGAGCTGTCTGGTCTCTAGCAGCCAGACCAGACGACGGTTAACCATCCGTTCCAGGGTCTTTCCGACACAGCTTGTCAAGGCGATACTACGATAACTACTGGGACATGTGCGGTCCTTTCCTGGTTTGAGGAGAGGGATGAGGATTGCCTCCCTCCACGAGGTTGGGAACACTCCCGTGTGCCATATGAGGTTAAAACATTCAAGGAGGATTTCCTTTGACGCCGCTGGAAGATGTCTAAGCATGGAGTACCGGATGCGGTCGTAACCTGGTGCAGTGTCAGAAGTCTCAGTAAGAGCCGACTCAAGTTCCCACATTGAGAAAGGGGAGTTGTAGGCCTCAGAACCGTTCGACCGAAAGTTCAAATTCGCTCTTTCGACAGTCGCACGGTAGCGACGAAACGCCGGATCCTGGGTTGCAGTGGCAGTACTTTGTGCAAAATGCTCTGCCAGCGACTGAGCTATGGCGCTGGGTGTCGTTTGGAGGCAGCCCTGGTTCAGGACTGCAGCTATTGGTAAACGGCTGCGTTTACCGGAAATCCTCCGGATGGCTTCCCATACCTTTGTGTACCTTTGTGGAACAAGTGGAACGGTTGATGGAGTCCAGAAACTCCTGCCATGACCCTTTCTTGCTCTCTTTAATGACACGGCGTGCCCTGGCTCTCGCGATACGAAAGGCGGTAAGATTGACCGTTGTTGGGCGGCATTTAAATCGGCGAAGAGCCGCACGCCTGTCACGGATGGCTGAACGGCACTCTTCTGTCCACCAAGGCACAAGGCGCCGCTTAAGAGTGCCAGAAGACTGTGGTATGGACAGGTCAGCAGCATGGTGGATCACAAGCGTGATGTGATCCACCCATTCCTGGACGCTGGTGTGGCGGTCAAAGACAGCCAACCGAGTGAACAGTGGCCAGTTAGCCCTGCCAATCATCCACGATGGTGGCCGCTGCTCCAGCAATACACCATCCAGGAGATGAATGCGGATAGGGAAGTGATCGCTGGAATGTAGGTCGTCAATGACCTCCCAGTGAACAGAGTTGGTGAGGGTTGGAGAGCAGAAAGATAGGTCAATGGCTGAGAATGACCCTGTAGCAGTAGAGAAATGAGTCGTAGTACCTGTGTTGAGGATGCACAACACTTGAGATGTTAGGAGGCTCTCCAAAATTCGACCTCGAGCGCAAAGAGAAGTGGAGCCCCACAGGACATGATGGGCATTGAAGTCTCCCAGGAGGAGAAATGGGCGGGGGAGTTGGTCGATAAGGTTTGTGAGAGCCTCTAAGTTCACTGCATCCAGAGGGGGTAAATAAAGGGAGCAAACGGTAAGCCTCCGACCGGAATAAATTGCAACTGCAACTGCTTGCAGGTCAGTATCCAGGGGGAGAGCAGAGGAGTGGTGGTCATTATCAACAAACACGGCGACTCCGCCTTTGGCCCTGTCTCCAGTCAGGTCATCTTTGCGATACAACCTATAGCCCCTGAGTACAGGAGCATCAGATTGTTTGAGATGTGTTTCCTGTAAACACAAGCACAGGGGGCGTTGCTGTGCTAGGAGGTGCAGTTCCTCCACATGTGCCCGGAATCCATTCATGTTCCACTGAATAATGGGAGCCATCTATCAGGGCGGGAGTACCTTCAGTCGCACTTTCTGTCGGGGAGGAGAGCCCACAACAGGTGGAGGCTCAGTTTTGGGGCGAGATGATTGCCCCAGTCTGACATCAACCTCCATCGCCTCAGAAGAGGAGTCGAGAGAGACGTCAGAGAGAATGACATCCACATCAGCAGACCGTAGAACTTCAGTCTCCTTTAGTGGGCGAGTCTTCACCTTTGTCTTTGGCTTCGATTTTCTGGCCTGAGGTGGCATTGGAGCCAAAACCTCAGAAGCAGTAGGGGGTGGAACAGCACTAGGCAGTACACAAGACTGGACCCGGGAAGGGGCAGGAAGTTCCATGATGTCAGCTACCACAGCCTGATCAGAAGGCCGGGAGGGAGCAGCAGGCTTCACAGGAATGGCAGCAGCACATGTACACTGACAAACGCAGGTGCTAGTGCTGACAGTAGCAACCTCCGTTTGGGTAGCGGCATCGGTTTTCAAGACAGGCTGTTTCAGAACGGAAGAAAAGGAGGCAGCGAACGTGGGCGGCTGCATGGACTTGTAGATTTTCTTTGCCTCACCATACGGGATGCGTTTAGTGGTTTTAAGTTCCTGGATCTTCCGTTCCTCAAGGAAAACTCTGCATTCCCTACTCCACACAGGGTGATCCCCAGAGCAGTTCACACACTTGGGAGGAGAGGAGCAATCAACTCCCTCATGAGCGGCTTTACCACATTTCCCACAAGTGGCTTCCCCTTTACAGCCGAGAGTAGTGTGGCCAAAGTGTTGGCATTTAAAACACCGCATGGGGTTGGGGTAATAAGGCCGTACACTGAGACGTAGGAAACCTGCCTTCACATGCTCTGGCAATTTGGTGCTGTTAAATGTAAGAATAAATGAGTCAGTTTTTATGAGAGCACCATCCACCCGTTTCATAACGTGTTGCACGTCCACAATTCCTTCCCGGGACCATTCAGACTTCAGTTCGTCTTGGGGAATGTCGACGAGATCTCTGCAAGTCACAACACCCTTGCTGTAGTTCAAGGTGTTGTGAAAGTCAGTCTCTATCGCAAACTCCCCAAGAAAGTGTGCCTTCTGAAGGTTCTGGACTTGCTGGAAGCTAGATGTTTCAACCAGCAAGGTGCCATTGCGCAGGCGCTTTACAGACTTTAACGTGCCAGCAATACCCTCTAAGCCCTTCTGTATATAAAATGGCGAAACTTTTTCAAAACTCCCATCTTTTCTTTTAATTATGAGAAACACGTTCTGAGAAGCAGAATGCGTTCTGTTACTAGTACCTGAATCAGGAGGACTGGCTACACGAGCCCTCTTGTTAGATTGGGTGTTAGAACCTACCAGCGGCCCACCCTTTCCGCTGGGAGGAAAAGAAATGTTCGAGGGTTCCATCTCGATCCCACGAGCAGCTAGGGAACTAAAGGTCCGCTCAGACAGAGCCCCGCATGCCTGAGTAAGCCGTATACAACTGGGGTGTGGCAGGTGCCCCAGAGGTTGCCCGCTTGCGACTGTTCCACCTCAACAGCCATGCATCTCATAGGCGCGGAGCACACCGAAAGATTGAGGGTTTCTTATAGAGGTTTGTTCCATCCTCGCGATCCGGGCGGCCAAGCCAAGATCCCCATTCCCTGAGACACACAACATTCCACCGCCGCGCCGCACGGTGGTCGCTGAAGTGTACTCAGAGCTTACGGTGACATTACCCCAGCAGTAGTAAATTAAGTCTGCTTCACACAGATCACGCTATACACTCAGCAGTCAGCACTTTTATATCAAGACAACAGACTTCTCTGTTATTATTTAGTTAGTTTCATGTGTGATACTGGATATGTTTGAGAATGTAGGTTTCATTATGACCCTACTTTGACTGATATTTTACTTATGTACAGAAGTGCATGACAAAACTATATTGTGGTGCAACTGAGGACAGTAACAGCATCACCAACAAAGCCAAAGGCACGTTATACCTCTCCGCTCCATTTGTAGAATGAAGGAAATAACACTGACGACCAAAATGCTGAAACTTGAAAGTAATGTAAAATCTGTGCTTCTGTGTAATGTGAAACATGGAAAGTGACAAAGCAGCTAATCCCTAAGCTGCAGACATTCAACAACAGATTTCTGTGGAACATCCTGGAGATAAGGTGACCAAATGTTACCTCTAACGAAACACTCTGGGAAAGAAGCAGCAAGAAGATAGCTGAGCTGCTGATAAGAAGCAGGAAGTTGACATGGTTAGGACCCACATTTAATAGACCAAATAAACACATTGCGTAGGAAGCACTTTATCCTGTGCTGCATGGACGATGAGGACGAGGCAGGCTCAAGATGGGGTGGAGATTATCAGGCAAAGCACAAGGTCAACACCAAGGAAGAGGATGGGAGAAACTGAAAAAAATATCAGAAGACAAGCAAGATTGCAATCCTTTATTGCAGGCCAATGCTGTATTATTATCTCATTTTTTTCATTTACCTATCAAGCTTATCCTTTTCTGCTGCTTCAACACACTGCGAACTACTCCAATTACATTTTTATCATTTCTATATTATGTCACATTTACCAAAAACCTAAGTACATTTTGGATTACATACTTCAACCATTCTGTAGCTTTTAAAACTGAACAGGCTTCTTTCTTCATCCAACTTGCTACAGGCTCAACTGACACGTAACTCGATTAATTTTAATTCTGCTAATTATTTCGATGACATAAATGTTACGGTGTTATGGACAAAATTGTTGCTGTGTTGAACAATAAATCCTAACAAAAAACATTTCGAATGTAAGAAGACGGTAATTATTTATCATTCACTTTTCTAAAGTGAGGTACTAGCATCATTATGTAGATAACAGGTATGTGTAAGGTACAATACCGGATGTACATGGATGGTCTATGTAAGGGAGATGAACTTGAAAACAATATGAACTGCTGTAGAAATGGGAGAGCCAACAAAGACCATACTCTTCCATTTGGTGTGCAAGATGTATCAGACATGCGAAGTATCCTCAAACTTCAAGAAAATTTAATAATTGCAATTTCAAAGATAGCTGATGCTGACAGATGTGAATATTAACGCACTATGAGTTTAATAAGTCATGGATTCAAATAACAAACACGAATTCCATACACAAGAATGAGAAAACTGGCAGTAAGAGACTTTTGAATAGATCAGTTTGGATCGAGAAGAAATGTGTTAACACATGTGGCAATAATGAACCTGCGGCTTACCTTAGAAGATAGTTTAAGGAAAGGCAACCCTCTTTTTGTAGCATCTGTAGACTTACAGAAATTTTTTGACATTTTTGACTGTAATCTACAATGTAATAGAGGTAAAACACAGTGAGTGAGAGCCTATTTAGAACTTTTACATAAACCAGATGGCTGTTGAAATTGTCAAAGCGCGTGAAAGGGAGTTAGTGATTGATAAGGAACTGAGACGGGGTTGTAGCATATCCTTGATCCTATTAAGTGTATACAAAGAACAAGCAGTAATCAAATCCACAGCAAAGTTTTGTGTAGGACTTATGGTTTAGGGAGAAGAAATAAAATCTGTAGGGTTTGCCGATGGCAATGTAGTTATGTCAGAAACAACAAAGGGCATAAAGAAGAAGTTGAAACGAACGGACTGCCTCTGTCGATCCATCGTGGATACGGGACAGCGGCTGGTCAGATATTTATGGAAAACAAAATTCAAACAGCCGTACGTTTTATAAATTATTATTTTGTTAACACGACCAGTTTCGGCATCCCAATAATGCCATCTCCAAGTGGCTGCATGTCAAAAACGAGTATACGTTTTGTAGGTGTCAAGGTATACAGCAGTTGAGTTGACGTAACAGAAAGTAAATTGCAGTGGTAAAAATCCTCAAAAGTTTACAAAATGCAGTGTGCAGCGGTAAGAAGAGTTTCTGTGCACACAACTCATAACAAAGCATCGAAACTAACTACTTTCACATCACAGAGTTATAATCGAACGTGTCAAACATTTTAAAAAAAAGTTTAGTAAATCAGCAGCACAAAGGAATAATGCTTGTCTGGCTTTATTATAAAAAATATCCACAACACTTACAGACGAGAATCACTCTAGTTCTTGGGAACAATTATTCCCATTGAAGATAAGAACTCGCGATATGACATATGGAGTACAAAGTAGTGTGCTTACCTATAGCCTAAGTAACACTAGTAATATTGTATTCCAGACGTAGTTATCACAATATCAAAAAACGCTACCAGAGGCAAAACATAGCGGCCTACCAATTATTAAGTGAACGTCAGTAAGCAAACAACTTGCAGGGGATACTCATAACACATCTAGAAGGCATCATATTATATCCGAAGTGAAGAATGAGACGTCATGACTTGGTGTCCCTTAAATGCCACTTAATTGGGGGGAAAATAGCACAGTGGAACAAACAAAGAACGCCAAACACCAAATTTTTATGTTGACGATATATTAGTCGTTTTTAATAAGTGTATGGATGAGTCGATCAAGCCACAATAAAATTTCAACTCTTTACACTAAAATTTTAACTTCATTACGGAGTTTTTGTTGAGGGTTAGCTTAACATTTTTCGTTTACAAGTAATCAGGATGGCCAATATTCAGAATATGAGATTTTTAGAAAGCAACCAACAATACATATCATTATTGCTGCGAATTTTAATCCTCCCCGATTACACAAGGAGTGTTTCCTTTGTTCAGTGTCTCACAGGTTAAGACAATTTGCAATTCACCAAGTGGAAACCGACAGGCAGATAGCCACCACTGTACATATAGGGACTGCTAATGGATTTTGAGAAAATAATATTATGGAAATGGGTGAAAAATTTTTGTCAAAGACTCACAAAGAGACCAGTGTAAAGAAGCAAGATGTCAGATATGCTGCTAAGACACATGTTGGCCCAACCTCTCTGAAGACTAGTAATGAGTTTAAAAAGCATAATATGGTGGTAAGTTTCAATGCTATTAGCAGACTGATTAAGCTCTTTCGACATAGCATATAGCAGCCTGTTACTACATTTTTCAATGGCCGGTTTACAAGTTTGAGCGTGGAGCTTGTGACAGATTTTACATCGGACAGACTGGGAGCGAGTTCAGGACACAAAATAGGGAACACTGTTATCCTAGCTGTGGTAGTGTACTAGGACCTCATTTACGTCAGTGCACCCGTCAGCTTCGTGAACAGAAAACAAATTACAGTCTTCATTGTGAGTGTATAGTTGTTTAACTGGATATCCTTGATGACCTAGAACTTTTCATACATAGAAGCCCCTTCCATGAAAGTTTACTTAATGAGCACATCACTGAAAAAAGAAATTGTTTTTTCATACTTTTGATAATGTTTTCAGTAGCGATTGGAAGTAAAAATCGAAGACCCTTTGCGGCCACTCTTTATAACAACAAATGTACAGTGGCGTTTGCTGCAATTTTGAGTATATTTGCATATGCTGTAATTTTCACATCCGTATTTTTGGTATCATCTTACATGTTTTTATGCCTTTTCAATTTACTTTTGTCATTGTAAGTAATCTGGATATACAACTGTTTTAAACATCCTTATGATACTGACGGCGAAGCCACCTGGCGTTGTGTTAGCCCAGGTGTCCTCTATCGGCCGCAGCGCGCGTTAACTGCAACTCTGGCTCTGGCAAATTTGGTTTCTGTATATGCGAGTGGGAAGCTATTGTACCTGAAATACCGCATGCATTTCTTGATGTACGGTATTTACAACTGGCGGTTGTGCTCGTAAAATTGCGTATGGTATGTACATTTTCGCCTACTGAGACCTTCGACTTTTTTAAATTTTTGTACCTATGTTAACCATGCAATTGTATATACTTGCATTCGTATTATGGGAAGAGTTTGTAATCTCAAACTTTAATTGCTGACAGGTCACCAGTAAGAAATCCCCAAAACAGCTACACGATTTTTTCAGCAACCACCAAGCACTTTTAGAGTCAATTTTATTATATTTGTCATGATTACCTTCTGGTGCCAGACATTTCAGTGTTAGATAGAACAAACGATCCTCCTTTTTGCGCCAGTATGAACGTTAAATAGTATCCTTTTGCTTTGTAGTTCGGTTGGTTATCGTACACTCACTCTGCTTTTAACCTGACCCTTTCCCTCAGTACCTTCTGTGCTACAGCTTTGTATGTGTTAGTTACTATCTGGCTGGTTTTCATCATTCATTACACAGGTTGGTATCTTGTATTCACGAGTGAACAATAATGACATAGTCAAGTGAGACCCCTTATGGTTGACATGTTTGTAGCGGCTCTCTACTTGTTCCTACCTAATATTTTCCGGACAGTTAGGATCAACATATCACATTTTTTCATCTTCATTTTGGTGTATAGTGTTACGCCCTCAAGGTATTTTATGAGTATCGCCCGCATATTCTTTTGTTACCGTCATTTACTTAGAAATTTTGTCGCCCTTTGGGTTTTTCCTCTGTTAACGCTTTTTGGTATTGTGTTGACTACATCTGATATATCACTCCTGTTCATAATATTTAGACATTATGCATGCAGAATATAGTGTACTCCATATGACATATCGAGAGATTTTAACTTTAGTGAGAGTAGCTTCTCGTAAGAACTAGGGGGATTCTCATCTATAAGAATTATGGATATTTGTTACAAAAATGTAGACAAGATACATTCAATTGACCTTCTGATTTTGAAAATTTTCTATGTTTGGTATGATCTATTGCAAGTCTATGATCTCAAAGGAACTAGTTTCGATGCTAACCAATGGGTGTTACGTACTGTGCTTTGTTGTGCTGTTTGTGCATGGGTACACTTCTTAAGGCTTCATACTGCATTATGTAGGTTTTAAGCGCTTTTATTTCTACGCCTCATTTTCTCTAATGTCAACGGTTGTATATCTTGACATATCGTACACGTATACTCATGCAGTGGCGTAGAATTGGCGTTAATGAGATTCCCAAAGTGGTTGTGTAAATACAATAAAAACTTCTCTAAAATATACGGCTGTTTGGTGATTTTTATTTGCCAAAAAGAATGGACAGTATCTTGAAAGGAGGATGTGAGATGTACATCAACAAAAGCAAGACAAGGGGATTCGAGTGTAGTCGAAATAAGATCAGTACCATTAGAAGGCCGTAAAACTGACTGTCCTGATTTATTCTGAACAGTGGGTTCTTACACTGGTTATGAAATGCTGTTAAATGGCGTGAGTTCGTATCAAGTGTGTAGGCTGCTGTTAACTTGGAGAGAAATAAAAGGTAGGATTTCTAATATTATTGAAATTACTGTAAAGAATGGTATTTTTGTGCTTTCTTATTAAGTACTGATGCATAATATAAGAAAAATTCGTTACGTCTCAACCACGCTTGCATGTTATAGATTAACATTTGTATTCGGTTACACATGTGATAGGAAGTCCACTCTCAAGACAAGTACCATATCTTACCTGTGATGGGAAGTCCACTTTGAACACAAATACAAGATTCTACCTGTTGTAAAAGTGAAGGTCAACTGTAGT
The DNA here is from genome assembly GCF_021461395.2 of Schistocerca americana. Taxonomy (NCBI): domain Eukaryota; kingdom Metazoa; phylum Arthropoda; class Insecta; order Orthoptera; family Acrididae; genus Schistocerca; species Schistocerca americana. The sequence continues at coordinate 92,952,159 of NC_060126.1, read as the reverse complement.
AATAATTTTTTGTTAACTATCTCACTTCATCATATAGTTAATGTAGAAAACATGTAAATTAACAATCGTGCTGCTTAAGAGTGGCCCACATCCACACTATTCTCTCACTGGCAAAGCAGTACTCACAAATGCATATGTGACCTATTAATTTTAAAAGCTGTCTTAATCATATGCATGTATGGATGGAGTAGTTGCTGAGGTGGGGAAGGTGTGGAGGGGAACTGGTATGCCAGATACTTATGAAGTGTAAGGTACCAATTTATTCGAATACAGTGTACAATAGATCTTCATGTGCTATGTAAACATTCCTTCTTCCAACTTTTTGAGTGATTGAAGCAAATAGGACAGTAACAAAGAAGAAGAATACCGGAGTACTAACAAACTTTACTCCGATTCGAGATATGAATCTGTGAAATACCATTTATCGTATTATACGAGGGAAGTCAAAATGTAATAAACTCTTCTTTTTTTAAGATGTTAAGAATGCTACTACTTGGGTTGAAAACAAACATTGACGATTAACTTAAGTATTTTCAATATAATTGCCGTCTATTCTCACTGTCTGTTCCGTCTTTTAACAATGGCATTTATTTCAATACAGATAAAAGCTTGGTCCTGCTTCCGACGCATTTGATGCAAGAACTTTTGACAGTGTCCTCATCTTCAAGGTGAATCCCACGATGAGCTCCTTTTAGGGCCGAAACAATTGGAAGTTTGATCGTCATGCAAAAGTAGAACATCCGCCATAACTCTAGTTGGGCAAATTCTCTGAAGATGTGCTTTAAAGTGCTAGGAGGTAGCGAAGTTTCGGTCTGTACTGATTGACGATCCCTGCTCCAAAATTCGACCATAATCACACACTTTGAATTCCACAATACGGTAATACGTTTTGAACTTTTCCTCCTCCAATGAGTTTTGGTTAAAAGTTTCTTCTTTGTGTAGTTTCTTTCAAGAAACTCCTCTCTGTCCAAGCGGAAGCGCTGCATGAGTTGAGAGGCCATTCTTATTCTGGCCTCTTTATCGTGATCGGCTAACGTTCTTGGTACTCAAGTTGCACAAACAGTCGAGTATCCTAGTTGTTAAATAATCGTAATCACCCCGAATTTACTGAGGGAGGTAATGCGAAACAAATCATATGCAGTCAGCCGGTGACCACCACTGACGAAGTCGACTCGCTGAATGTTATGTGGACGCCTTAAAAGCACCAGTCTGCCGCTCAGCGATTCATCAGCCGACGGTGTTTGCCCTTCACTTTTGTTACAGCGATAAATTCATTTTCTAAAGTTCCTGATATCCACTGCTGAATCACCGCACACATTTTCTGTCTTCCATTATTACACATGAGAGTTTCACCTTCTGCATTCAAAAATTCTATCACAGATCGCTGCCTAATTTGAACATCGATGAAGATCGTTTTAGAAAGTGACTACATCTGGTGACGGGAGAAGTTACTGCGGCACTGGTTTAGAAGAGAAGCGATGAGGAATAGCGACAGATTAAATTTTTCATTTACCAAACTGTATTTATGAAGGTGAAAGTAGGTGGAATTAGATCTTGACTAACCTTCGTACAAACATATGATGCCATAGCTATAACCTGTATCTCATTACTTAATGATAGTAAATACTTCTCCTTTTACATAAAAAATGTAAATATTCAGGGAAGGATTCTTCTTGGAACTATATTTCGCGGTGGAGATTGCGACAGTACTCAGTACACAGGAAGTATGCACAATTACGTCTTGAGTCACCGATTATTTAGTGTTTTATTAATTTACACATCGCTTTCGGGCCCTGTGCATCCATTATTGTTATTGGTAACTTTTCTCTGAGTCCCTTCACTCAGCTTAAGCCATTATTTTATTGTCGTACGTCGTATTTTATTGTCGTTGCCGTGCAACCATCATCTTCCCACCTGTTTCCGTACGCTACTAGTCATTGTACGAATATGTAAATGATTCAGTCCTATGCTACTGCTGCAGGCCGTTAACAACAGATATCGGACTCGTTCCATGCATCATATTACTGGTGCAGAAAAGTACATTAATGACAGACGTAAAGTAGTAATTTAAAACAAGTTTTTAAAATTTCTTAAATAACCATGAGTAGCAGAAGCTGCCAATTGATTCAACCTTCGTGATTTTATGCAAGTGAATTGCTATTTGCTCGAGCAGATGATTGTGTAATGTTACCAAATTGGTTTTTGTCTTTTTTATGGTGTGATAAGTTTGGTCCGTATGCCGTACAATACCTTACACACACGAGAGGAAATATCAGTGAAGAGCCACAACGCTAGGCAAGCTTTGCGTAGATTGTTGACGGATCCAACCCTCTATCTCAGACTAGTACTTTTCTACTAAAGTGCGGGCCACGTCGTTCTGATCTGACCAGAGACCTCTAACAACGAATGTATGTTAAATCGGCGGATTTTCGTTGTTTATCCGCGGTAACAGGACTCCGCGCGGTACTCGTAAGGCCAGAGATCGTAGGCGACGCATTTCTGTAGTCGTCGGCAATTTATACGCTATGCGCTCATATACTTCTCAAAAAAAAAAAAAGAAGAAATAACAGTCAGTTGATTGCAGAAACTCAACACCTCACCATATAGATGTGAATCAGAATCTTGAGAACTCCTCTGAGAAAACTCAAACATCGACATGCTTGGAAAACTCCAGTAGCTCTAAACACTGGTAAACAATGGTTGTAACACAGTTGGGGGATAATATTATAAACAACATGGAACAAGAAAACTTCTATTGACACTCCCAAAGGGTTGTTTCATTTAAAGGGTGATCAGAAAGACCGTCTGATATCTTTTCTATTTGAGCGCATATGGAGTGTAGCGGGGCACCCATGCAGGTATATAACCACTAACATATAGGCAAGAGATTTGAAAGGCAGTCGGTCTTTCCGAGGTATATTCGGTAAATGCAAAGACGTTTTTCGGTATGAAGGCAGTCTTGTGTGCTTTGACACAGGTTTTGAATCTCCTGCCTGAGAGGCTAGTAAACTGCTGACTGATAATTTATATACCACACTGTTGCTGAATTTTAGGGAATTTCGTTTATTCTGTGTACTAGAAGGTATCGTAACTCATTCACAGTGCAGAAAGGAAACGTTAGTTTTAAAAAATAGTTGAGCAATTAATTGCGAAGTTGGGCCTAGGTAAGTGATGCTTTATTTTCGTGCTTTTGTGTGTATAATCTTTCTGCTTTCTGTGTAGCCAATGACCAAGGCAATATTTTATAATTGTGCAAAATTCGGTGGTAAGTCTGATATACTACTGCACATGGCTGGACCCCTTTCTGCTGATAATCTCTCCCATCAAAATTAAGCAGATTATGAGATCATATGTCCTTTTCCATTAAAAGATGTCGTTAAACATTAATATTTAAATAATTTTTAAGAACTATAAAAGATTTCGTTCTTTACATGTGTGAAATTATTTTATAACGCTAAAGTATAGGAAGACGCTTCATATTCGTTCGTCTTGCATTATATTATATTTGTGAAGTGGGTTAAAGTGTACAAACAAGAGAGCGATTTGAGCAATGTGTTTTGCAGTTGCGACATCATTTAATGGAAATTCCTGACATTGAAGAATTTAAAACGTTATCCTGGATCATTCTGTAAGTGTTTCACTGTTTATTATTCTATTTTCAGTTGTTCGATCCACAAATTTTGGAGTTTAACAGCTACTATTCTCACAAGAGAAACATACAATTTGCGTGACTTCGCTCAAGGGCCACCGTAAATAATGTGTTAAGTGACGTCCACCCAGATAATGGAATAACAGGAGCCAATATGTATCTTGTGACTAAATAAAATAAGAAATTCTATTTGACTTAATTGCATATTATTAATACTTTCTTTGAGAGATATTTGTACATTGGTGAATCGTATGAAATAAATGACAAATATTTATATGATTATGTATATAAAAATCTTGATTTTGGGTAATACAAAGGGCTTCCTAACTGCTGGAAACGAATAATTTTTAGGAATATGGAGATACCACTCAGTGTAAAGAAAAAGAAGAAAGTATAGTAGATGAATATTTTGTTAAGTTACTGTAGCGTATTCGAAACTGATTCTAATTTACTTTCTAATAAAGCAATATGCAATGTTGGTAAGAATGTAACGTATCATGTTTAGAAGTACCTGAATCAGTTCAAAAAAGCGGAGGTTGTTAACGGGTTCAAGAAGAGCGTCAGATAACGATTGAATGAAAAAGGTGCAAAGAATGCAACAAAAGACGAGTGAGTAGCCTAAGGACTCGAAGTAATCAATTGACAATATAATTAAACAGGCTGAAAGACAAACTGAGTACAAAACCGTACATGATGCACAAAATATAAAATATAACTGGCCAAACGAGAAAATATGAAACTAGAACCAATAAACAAATTGTACAGAAACTAGCCTGGAGTCGAAGGGCATGAAAGCGAAGTAGTGACTGAATACGAAATCAGGCAGTTTTGTAGCATATCCCCATACAATAATAATTCTCTGTGCTGAGTAGCCAATAAAGGATATCTAGGAGAAAATTGGAAAAGGAATTTTCGTTCAGTGAGAAGAAATAGTTTTGCAGATGGTATTTTAATTCTGTCAGACAGAGTTACCGGCATAGAAGAGCACTCTATGGAATGAATTGCGTGTTGGAAAGAGGTTTGACAAGAATAAGTTTTCAATAGGGATGGTGGGCCGTTGTTGCTTCAAATCATGTGAGACTGATGCAATAAGAAGAGCCTATGAGACACTCAAGGGAAAAAGATGTGATTTGCTATTTGGGAAGCTAAATAACTGATTATGGCTGGAGTACTGAGACTACCGATAGCACGAAACGCAGTTCCGAAATAGAAAAGAATGTTCACATGTAATCTAGATTTAACTATTAGAAAATCTGCTGTGAATCTGTTTGCCTGGAGTTTAGATTTATACAGAAGTGAAACATGCACGAAAAGTAGTTCAAACAAGATGAGAATGGAAAGCTTTTATATGTGGTGCTACAGTAAAACTCCAATAAAGAAGCATGCGGACACATTTTAAGACAGGATGTGATCAACACGTTAGTAATAGAGATAGAGAGATGTGTGGGGGGTAAAATTGTAGAGAGAGACCAATATCTGAATACAGCAAGGATGTTCAAATGGAACTAGGTGACAGTAATATTTCGGGGATGGGGAGGCTTGCATATAATAGAACAATATGGAGAGCTGCATTACACCACTTTTCAGACTAAACACGACAACAACAACAACAGCAAACTGCACTTACTTGACTTCTAAAAGTCTGTATAATAATGCACATTTCATGCTACTTGGGTTCGATCTGACTCTCTGTCTTTTAAACTGATGGCTTATACGTGTATTAAACGAACTGATTCTGAAATTATGCTTGTCGTTGTGATTTGTCTGATTATCTTAAAATTCAATTCTATGCACCACGATAGTGAAACGTTAAAATCAGTAACCATTTCTTTTACTACTATGTTTTCCTTCATTTATATCATCACTCTAATGATAAACCAAACCGAATCAATTAAATAACTGAAATACATGCATTGTAATTATCAAAAGAGGAGCCGCAAATACTGTGTGGGGTAAGCTCTCTCATGGTATCACCGACTATAAGGTGCATGTTTGACAGAATAACTATGCTACGAGTTTTTCCTGTTATCCATTCACTGTTAGCTAAGGGGTGAACATTGTTATATTATCTTTGTCAGTGCTAATGACATTAATTTGTCTGCAGGATTCCCTTCTTGCAGTCATTACTCAATTTGAGTGTACACTGTGTACCCAATCTGTCTGTGTCTAGTGTAGATATGTTGAAGTGCGAAGACATTTTCAGAATGTTTGCGTAGCATCTAAATGAGGCGGGACGTGGGTACCAGCCCGGTATTCACCTAGCTGGATGTGGAAAACCGCCTAAAAACCACATCCAGGCTGGCCAGCTCACCAGCTCTCACCATTAAGCCAAGATTTAATGAGAGGCTGGCTCGCCTCCCCGTGTCCCGGAAGCTGATGCTTTAGCATTCTCGGCTATCCGGGCGGGTAAGCACTAATTACTAACGTTAATTTTCACTAAATGCTTTTAATCACATTTCACTTATTAACAATGGGAGTAAGATGTTATCCTCTGGCTGTCTTTACTGTTATGCAACAGGAAAGCTACTTAGGCTTCATTTAAACTGACAATGGTGCACACAGATAATTTAACACAAGGCTTGCATTACATTATTCCTAGGATGGCACTAAACTGTGCGAAAGGTGCTGGAGCACCTCTATGAGAGTCGAACACAAAATAATTTCAGCAGCCAGCGAACGACACCTGAACCACATGTTACGTCATCAATTTCTTCTTCAGTGTCGCATTCGTTAATTGCCAGGTTTTCCAGTGCTTGCCACCGCACAAGACCTGAACCATGTCTTACCTCGTCCGACTCCTTACCTTTCTCTGCATCTTCTTCTTGCTCCTCCTCCTCTGGCAGCACCTCCAGCAGCCGGCGTTCTCTGGGCACAATGTCCTCTGCTCCCTCCTGTGGCGGCGGCTGCTCGAAACCCCCACCTGAGGAAGAATAAACGTGACAGATGAAGAATTGGCCATTATACTGTTTATAAATCACATGTGATTTATCGCTGTTAACTGGGCTTCCAACATTCTGAGTTTCAGGGATCTACTTTCGTACGCAACCTAATGGTCTGGTATCATGACTACATACGAATTACATACATGAGACACCTTTCTTTTAAACGGATGAGCTCTCCCCTGTCTCGCTTTGTCCTCTACAATGCTACTTCGCAGAGTCGTTTGCACAATATATTAAACGATTCTCTTTTCTTCCTGGTTATATATCATTCTTACTTACGCTTTCGCCAAGAGCGCATCACATTTACTATTTCTTCCTCAAAACACAAGAACAAAATTTACACCGATATAAGGCAAATTCGTTTCTCTATGTAGAGATATATGCGATATACCTAACCGGATTAATGCTGTCAGAGTGTTCAAATAATTTTTCATCTCAGTAGTCTCACAGAATTGCATTATCACGTAAGAATGAGATTGTTTCGTAGTTGTCTGATATCACTATGCAAATCAATGGCCTGACGACCATGTATCAACTGCTACCATTTCTGTTCTAAGCATTTAAGTCACATTAAACAACGTACGTACTACATAACCCAAGAAATGAGAGAATAGTTGTCTTCGTACTACGATGAGAATGGAGACAGAGAAATAAAGTGTTGAGGAACACCAAAATTAGAAACAACGTCTTCTCGGTGCGTATTCCCAAACTGATTATTCTCCCTCCTTCACTATTCTCAAGCTAGTGTGTAGTTAATATCCTTCCGCAAATATTCCTCAATTACATAAAGGAATCAGTCGCTTCCACACCACAAATGTGTCTATGAATACATCACAATTTAAGTATACTGCTTACAACGAAACAAAAAAATTCTAGAATCTTCATGCTGCACAAAATCTCAGATAATGTACTACCGTCTTGAATCATTTAGTACCAATGGAATTGACCTCTAGACGAGGTGTGGGTACTTACAGTAATATTCCGGAAAACCTGGCCAGTCGCCGTCCCAGGGATTCTCTTCTTCTTCCACAGGATACTTACCACCACAGGAGCCTTGAATTAAGTTAAGAACTGCCTCCAGCTCATCCCTGGAGTAACTGTGTACCAGTGGTACACAGCGACAGTCCTCCGGACCACCTCCTGTCTACAAAACAAAAAAATAATATGTGAGATTCATTGAAATATGTAATCTATAAGAAAATTTTAGCAACGTGTGTAAATCCGTAAAACGAACTACAGGTATAGTGATATTCTCCTAAAGCACTATTTATAATGCGAATGCACACAGAAAAGCAGAATATTATTCACACAAATGCTGATGAAACAATTTTAAAGCCGATACTCACAGGTTCATGCTGATTACGTGCATAGTTCGGAGATACTAAATTTGTAATTAACAAGCCAGCAACGGCCATACCTGTGTACAGACCATTGTAACGTGAATCAAAAAATTATAATTTTATCAAACACGTTTACCGGAACGCTAGAAAATGAAAAAAACACATTAATTGAAACAAATATAGTCGGAAACGTAAGAAATAGAGATGCGAACGTGGATACACAGGTAACAGGTAGACCTAAAAGTGGGAGGCATACAATATGGGTGCGCAATTCGTGTGTCTACGTGAATACATTTATGTTCACTTGTATTTATCTACACGCCTCTACATTCATAAAGATACAATTACTCACATAAGACTTCCCTACATGTGTTGCCAATTCATATCGAATGCAACGATTCTAACACTAAAGGTCTTTACGAGGGCTTACATCTATCTAAAAACAAAGTAACGTCAACGTATCAGAAATAATAGAAAATTCGTAATTCTCATTAACTTGCTATCAGCGTTTTTACTTCGCTTCATAAGATGCAATATCAAATTCTGTTTAGACGCCACAAACTCCCGTAAATGCAGTACAACAAGAATCACATGCAACTAATGGCGAAGGAATAAAAAGATAAATAAAGGTGACGAATCGCTTTGTGTCGCTGGAAAAAGTGTAATATCGCTGGACGGTAACCAAAAAACGTTCGCCGCATCGTATCTCGATCTGCTACATGCTGGGCAACTGCTTAAGTTGTAATGTCATTCGTTACAATATCAAATGTCGTACTCGCATAACACGACGTACAGGACATATGTAGCTTTTACACTCGTAAGTCTGAGCCGAAATGGAAATTAGGCTTACCATCGTTCGCACAAGAGCACTCGGCTCGCAAGGCATCGCATCGGCAATCTTGAGCCAACTGACAGGGATCGTTTCCCCGGAAATGAATTTACCGATCGTCAACTGTCTTCATTTGTTGCGTGCGCAATGACGTAACGTGGGTGCTATGTGCATCCGATTCAGCGAGTAGGCACGTCATATGGGAACTGGTTTCGCATCTGCTAGAACAATGTTCTGATGTGGAACGTTAGCACGAGATAGTTATTTCACTGAATGCCTTGTTTTATCAGTTTTTGTATATATTTTTGTGTTTCTACCTTTGATTCAATATATGAATGAGCAACATTACTTTGATATTGTATTACAAGAAATGTGTCTAGCGAATATAGTGATTCAGGATACTAATGCACCAGCATTGTCCGCCGAATGGTGTGGTACCGAAATGTAACTTATTGATTTCATTAGTCGTAATAAGTAGACCACCTAAATTCTCAAATCGCATTGACAAAACTTGCCTCTTAGATATGGAGGAACCGAAACCAATCATTGGCAATCATTCACTTGCTAAACATTTAACAGTTGGAAATATTAGTGGAGGGAAATACAATCTATGGGTGTTGTGCTTGCTAGTAAAACGTGCATATTATCGAAATATTTGGAAAATGTAAGAAAATAAAATCACTCAGACAACATTGTTCCACTCCATATGCTTACTATGGAGACAAGGTTTTACTTTATCGTAATACGGACAGTATTATGCAAGTTATACTTACACAGTTAGGTAGCGTTGCTCACGTCCGTAGGTTTAACCTTAAAATACCCTACACGTGCCTCCTGGCTGGTGCTAATTGAGCAACAGTGATTACAGGCAGCCAGACTATCCATGGGATCCCCTGGCAATGACATATCAACTAAATAGCAGAAACAGTTCTTTTCAGAGCTCATTAACAAGAAACATTGGACCAACTATCAGACTCCTTCAACCGAATATCGAAAGCATTAGCAGGGCAAAGTGTGACTACCTGTCAAAATTTTTGCCGGACAACAATATCGATGTCGTCGCCATTCAAGACACTCGTGTTTCCAGCGAAGAAATATTCCGAACCCGAGGTCGAATTCCTGGATATTCTGCACTTGGTGTAACTTACCACGAGGTGTATGGAATTGCTACGTATGTCCGTAACAACATAAACGAAGCTTCGCTGATTTCTGTAAGTGTGGAGGCAGATATACATACAGTTGTCATACAATTGCACGGCATTACTATTACAAATGTTTACAAACCACCCAAAACAACATGGCCCGATTTTGTCCTACACACAGCAGAACATCCTGCAATTTACATAGGAGACTTCAGTAGTCACCATGAACTTTGGAAGTACTCTCAAAATGATGAAAATGGGAGCATGCTTGCAGAATGGATCGAAGAGAATAATCTTCATCTAGTGTTTGATGCCAAAGATGAAGGCACTTTCAGGCCAGCTGCTTGGGACAAGGATTCAAATCCTGACTTATGCTTTGTTAGCTGCAACGAAACTGGCTTTCCCATCAACACCACAAGGAAAGTGATAGATGCCTTTCCTCACAGCCAACACAGACCTGTAATAATACAAATTGGCTGCACTGTTCCTGTCATACGATCAACTCCGCATGCTCGATGCAATTTCCAGAAAGCCGACTGGATGAAGTTTTCAACGGAACTGAATAAGACCATTCGATGGATACCTCCATCACATAATAACTATCAACGCTTCATTGGTGCAGTAACAGCAACAGCTAAAAAGTGTATGCCAAGAGGATACCGAAAAGAATATGTTCCAGGATGGAATGAGGAAAGTGAAACACTGTACCAATACTTCCAGCAAAGTGGTGACCCAGAGATAGCTACGGAACTATTGTCCAGCTTGGACATGTCTCGGAGGCAGAAATGGGCAGAAACAGTCAAAACTATGGACTTTACCCACTCGAGCAGGAAAGCATGGAGTCTTCTGAGAAAACTGGGAGGAAGTGCACCAGCATGCAGAAAAATTTCCGAAGTAACACCAGACCAAATTGCTTCCCACATCATTACCACCTCAAGAGTACCTCCTGACAAGGAACATACAAGACATATCAGACGACAGCTTCGTGACCTTAAAAAGAAGGCATCTCCCTCATCTGAGTATACCCATCCCTTCACAGTTTCAGACATTGACTCTGGACTGAAGGACCTCAAACCTCTTAAGGCACCTGGATTCGATGCTATCCACCCACAATTCCTGATCCATATGGGAGGAAAAGCTAAGAAATGGCTGGCAGAATTCTTCACTGACATCCTGCTGACTGGTCAACTTCCATCTGAGTTTAAAAAGGTGAAGATAATATCTGTTCTGAAACCTGGCAAACCCAGCAACAGGGTAGAAAACTATCGCCCCATTTCCCTACTCAGCTGCTGCTACAAGCTTTTTGAAAGGCTAATATATAACAGAATAAGTAGCGCTATCTTAGAGAACGTTCCAGTTGATCAGGCAGGCTTCAGACCAGGGCGTAGCTGCTATGACCAAGTATTGACTCTCACATCCTTCATAGAGTCAGGATACCAAATGAAGCAGAAACCATCTGTGGCATTTGTTAATCTAACTGCCGCCTTCGACACTGTGTGGAGGGAAGGCCTTATCTACAAATTTCTCCGCATCATACCCTGCAGAACAATGGCTCGACTGATTAACAGCATGCTAAGTGATCGGAAGTTCCAGGTAATCACTGGAAGCAACATAAGTAAGGAGAGGAAGCTGAACAACGGATTGCCTCAAGGATCAGTTCTCTCACCCTTACTGTTCAACCTATATCTATCTGATCTACCTGACACTTCGTCCAGAAAATACTGCTATGCCGATGACCTGGCTCTAGCCGTCAAACACCAGGAAATGAAGACAACAGAAGAGATTTTAGCCAATGACCTGTCTGCATTAGACAATTACTTCAAAATCTGGAGACTCCAACCCAGTGTGAGTAAAACAGAAGTGTGTTGCTTCCATCTAAATAACCAGTTGGCGAACGTAAAACTGGAGGTAAGTTTCAGAGGCAGAATTCTTCATCACAACTGGAACCCAAAATATCTTGGTGTCATCCTGGATCGTACACTATGCTTCAAACAACACCTTCTTAACTTAGCTCAAAAGCTGAGGACTCGAAACAACATCCTCCATAAGCTATGCGGAACTACCTGGGGATCTTCAGCAACCACCCTGCGAACTTCAGCTCTGGGCTTGGTATACTCAAGTGCTGAGTATTGTGCACCTGTTTGGATGAATAGTCATCATACAAGGCTTGTTGATACCCAGCTGAATACGACAATGCGCATAATATCTGGCACAATCAGATCTACTCCAGTTTATTGGCTTCCACTGTTAAGCGGTATAATGCCTCCTGATCTACGCAGATGTACTGCCCTTATGAGAGAATTCCACAAGATCTCCAGGAATTCTAACCTACTCGTGCATAGCGACCTGCCACTTGTAAATCGCAAGAGACTGAAATCAAGTCATCCAACTCTGTGCGATGCCGCTGACATGGTTGCTAAGAATTTCAAACCTCTTGGAGAATGGAAAGGTCGGTGGGAAGCAGTGACAGATGTGCACCTGCATAACATCTTCTCAGGTGCTAAACTTCCAAGTGGATTCGACTTACCACGCAAGACGTGGTCTACTCTCAACAGAATCCGTACCAGCCATGGGCGATGCAGGGATGCTCTCTTTAAGTGGAAGAAGCTGCCTGATCCTGCTTGTGACTACGGGGCTCCATACCAGACTGTTCACCACATTGTCAGTGAATGCAGGATTCGAGCCTATCACGGCGCCAAAGAGGACTTCCTGCTAGCAACTCCAGATGCAGTGCGCTGGATTGAAGGACCGGATATTCAGTTGTAAAGACAAACTTAAGTTTCTTGTGTGTCGATATGTACATATGTATATGTAATTTCATGATATGTCTGTATTAGCCATACGCTAAATAAAAAATATACTTACACAAAGAAAGAAAAGCACATTAAAAGTACTCTTAGTGAGATGCTGAACATATCATTATGCTGAGATACACATCCCGGCGTTTGGAATTGTCCGTACAGTTTGCTGTATCTGTCGACACTGAAGATATGTGAGAATAGACTATGGCAAATTTTGGAAAACAACGAGTTGTGCACGTTAAGTTAACAGTACATTTTCTACTATAAAATCAACAATATACTTCTGGCGTTATTAGGAAGTACGTCTTACTACAGGAAATTATAGTAAAATCTAAAGTAATATTTTCGGCAACTGAGTTCCATATGTCTACAAAGCAAAATCCATTTCATAAGTTGACGTGCTTCTTACATGTAAAGTAGAGGGATGATATTATTCTCTTAGTTTCAGCGTGGTGCGAGTCGTTTATATTCCACTGTGTATGTGTTTGTCTATGAGAAAGATATGCCTAGAGCCATTTGCGACATTGTAGTTAAGTTTATGCGATTATTTTACGACCAAACATCTTTTTCCATTTTTATCTGACGTTGGAGGTTAAATTATGTTCTTTTGAAAAGTACGTAGGAAAAGTACCAAAATAAGTCTCATTTGTTTTAGGCATATGTGGGTTTAGGATAATGCATGCTCTCTCACTGCTTAGAGCATCAACTTGCATGTTTTACATGTTATGGCCCACTCAGGGGATAGACAGGAGAGCTTATCTAAGCAAAATGCAGACATCATCGGTTCTCAGTGTAATCACTGCAATTATCAACTGCGAAACGTGTGATACAAGTGATCACGTGGACATATGGGCATATACCACAACGAAATTAACTCATCCAAGGGTACTGGTGCGAACGTCCTCCAAGAAAATGTCTTCAGGTAAATCAAAACGATATACAAACGGTCTGCGTTGATGATGATGATGATAACTTCCTGAACAGCCTTAACGGTCACTTAGCGATAGCAAAATTTTATGAGTCACAGAAATGTGTATCACTGCTTGCCTTATGATTCCTCCATCGCTCACCGATAATAACGCAATTCTTATGAGAAGTAGGTGACTTAAACCTAATAGAGCATTCTAAGAAGGAAACCGGTGCGCATTAAAACCAAATGTGGTTGGCCTAATGAAGTGACCAGTGTCACGTGTTCCCCTGCTAGGTAGCACTATTCTCACCTCCACTTCGAATCTAACTGGCGACCACGGTGCCGTCGCAAACACAGATGTGCCTTGTGTTTTCAACCGAATCCCATTCACGCAAATGTCTCGTGAACATGGTACTCTCCATGCTCTGACACAAGTAGTTGTAGCTATTCATGTCTTCTTTTATTTTAATGCATACGTTTCTCAATAAGGCATGCATGTTGAAACTTTGTTGTACGCCAATGGTTTCCCTACAATTCATCCAAGTAAGACACGCCCTGACGACGACAAGCTGCGGTATCGGATGTGCTCGTCCGCTTTCTACACAATTGCTTCCACATCTCAAAACGTCTTAAACTGTCCAAACAGAAGTGGATGGAAAAATTTCTCTGCCTTGTTTGTTTTGCTGCACATGTGTACTACGTAAGATGTCAGATCTCGCTAATAGTTAATTGTTTAATACTGATGTGAGAATTTTGAACGCCAGACAATATTTATGCGAGAATTTTGAATGCCAGACACAATCACAACATGACACTTTTGTGCTGCTCATTAATGAACGTGATTTCACTTTTTGCAAAATGTTGTGATTATTTTCATCACTGAATAGATACTTCGTATTACTTAATGACAAGTATAAGTGCAGGTGACATATAAGAGTATCAGACCATCACACTTTCCTCCCAACAATAAACCTTCGCACTCCCACACATTCCCCTCCTCTTCCCCACCCTCCATCCATCAACCTACATTCCTTGTTAACTGTGATACTTGGTGCAATCTGAATATACTTCTGTTTTACGTAAATCCCTTTGATGAATGGATTTAGCAAAAAAGCTTACCACTGCTAGAGAATGGTAAGACACCAATCACTGGAGTGTTCCATGCGTCCCAAAACATTTACAAAGGCTGGAGGCTGCTCTCGGACACGTCCACTTCTCTCAGGACGTTATTCCACCGTAGCACTTGTTTAAATGAAAACTTTTGGGTCTCACAAATAGAGAACAACTAATGAACATGAAGATAAGGCATCTCACAGCTGATATAACTGAAAACCTTGCAACTCATTCAGAAATCGAAAAATGGTAAAGCAACGGTCTTGATGATATGAAAGACAAAATGCATTGCTTGCATAAGTTTTCCCACTCTGCTTGGCACCTAGATGACACACTTACCGCTACAGCGTGTCACTCGTGTCCTCTTCAACATTTACTTTAGTAGCTCAGTGTCACGGCCACAAGCGTCAGTTCGGCTCCACTGCTTTATAGTATGATACCTCACAACACGATGCACAGACGGCGACAATATAGAAGAGAAGCTGGTGTTGCAACGTGTGGATAATATCCTGGTGCAGCTAATCTGGGCAGTCAAAGTGCCACAGCTGTTAACAGTACGTACTGAAAGGTTTCAGATGAAGTTTCGCTTGAAATAATTAATTGTTGTATAATATTCTTCTCAATTACCCGTTTATTGCCTTTTTTTAGTTCAGTTAAAATGGTAGAAGCTTTGCTTGTTCTTCATACCCAGTATCCGCATTTATCTTATCCGCTGATTTAATCGTCAGAACAAAAGCAGATCAAGTCAGAATACTTGATACAGGAAACTGATAGCGAAAGTCTGACTCTACAACCAATACAGATAATTTATCGCTGTGACAACATATCAGTTCGTGTAGGAGCACTTAATCAAATGTTGAAATGTGTGTGAATTCCTAAGGGACCAAACTGCTGAGATCATTGTTCCCCAGTCTTAGACATTACTTAAGCCACTTTAAACTAAGAACACACACACACCCATGCCCGAGGGAGGACTCCAATAACCGGCGGGAGCGGCCGCGCAGTCTGTGACATGCCGCCTCAAACCGCAGGGCCACTCCGCGCAGCCACTTACCCCAACTACTGAATGTTATGTACACACTACAGCAACCAGAAAACAATGAATGAACAGTCGTGAGGGACGTAGAATGGTTTACTGAATTAGCTGAAAATGGTGGACAACGCTTTATAAGTCTCGCAATCTCCTGCGTTTAGCCAGATGTGGTGAGAGGAAAGACTTCCTCTTAGGTTCTGGGAGACAACACTTCGTTCCACGTCCGTGGTGCCATTGTCACGGATGATGAAATACGATCAGATTTTTAACACCACTGTCATACTTGGCCCAAGACTGTGCCAAATGTGGTAGAGAGGCGTACTCCCTCCGTCTTCAGGCCACGAGTGGCCTACCGGGGCCATCCGACCGCCGTCTCAACCTCAGAGGAGGATGCGGATACGAAGGGGCGTGGGTCAGCATACCGTTCTCCCGGCCGTTATGATGGTATGCTTGACCGAAGTCGTTAATATTCGGTCGAGTAGCTCCTCAGTTGGCATCACGAGGCAGAGTGCATCCCGAAAAATAGCAACAGCGCATGGTGGCCTGGATGGTCACCAATCCAAGTGCAGTTTTGGTCATTGTCGTTCTATATAGTTTTCTACCCATGTGGTCTACAAAAAAAGCATGGAATTACATCACATGCATTGACCCATAGACTCACAGTTGCCATTTTATATAGTTTTCTACCCATGTGGTCTACATAAAAAGTGTTGAATTACATTACAAGCATTGACCCACAGACTCACAGTAAGGGAGAAAATCTAAATGGACGGAGGTTGCCGCTCACCATACATAAAAAAAAAAAACACTGGAGTGGGGAGGGGTTAGGAAGGAGGGGCAGACAGCCATGCAGAAAGGACTCTCTGAGCAGCGGTCTGTTTTAATTTCAGTGCTTCCTTCTCTCCCTGTCCTCTTTTTCAGAACAGTGATTATGATAAGGTGGGGCAGTATTAACATTATGTGTCGTCTTACTTCATTCATGTAACGCAATCAAATATTGTCGACTGACAGCAACACTACATGCTAGTGCTGTATAAAATTTTTCATTACACAATAGAAAGAAGAGGGAACACAGAACGTAATCAGACACTAATGTACAAATGTGAATGTACATGATATTATTTAAACGAATATTTCAGAAAGTATTTCATGAAATAGTGTGTTAGATTTTCTGGGTGTGGTGAAAGTAGACAACTCCTAATTATCCATCCATATCAAGCCTATTAAGAACATTCAAAATGACCAAGTCATCTTATTTTATTTTCAGTTTAACAATATATAGAAATGGGCCTACCAGTCAAATGCAGGAGACAAAAGCCTGTAAGTGGAATAGACTGTGATACTTCTATTTGTTATTAGTTAACAATACACATCACTAACTGTACAATTAAGTTTTAAATTAAAGAGCACAAATAAAAAGGACATACAGATTAGCTGGATGCAGAAACTGAAAGTAGCATTCATTATACATATGTGGCAGTTAACAGTGTGTTTAAATGCCCAAAAGCATGCTCGTAGCACGAAATCAAAGACTTCTGAAAAAGTATCAGGAAAAAAGATGGTGTTAACACTTAATCCTCATAACTAAACTATGTAAAGAAATCTTATACAAGTGCTGAAATTACCTGTTGTCATCAAAACTAAGCGTAAACCAGTGATATGGACCATGGATTTTTGTTAAAGAACCTTTATGTGCACTGAACGATGGAGATAGAAAAAATAAATGTTTCTATCCTGGCCAGAAAACTGAATGGAAAGCATAGAGAACATTTAGCTAGTAGAGAAGCCTCTTGCAGATGAAGCACATTAAACACCGCAGTTGCAAAACGCTGTATAAAATACTATTACTTGTTTACATTAACGATAGCACAGAATGTACCACATAAGTTAATACAAGTGTGTTCACATTTTAATTACTGCTAAATATCGAGATACACACAATATTTGTACCTGTGATAGTACACAAATTGACAACAATTAGCAAAGCTACTTATAGGAACGGAAAAACATGAACTTCTGGATAACAATGAAGCATAAACTTGAAAACTCAACACAAATTAGACATTCGTAAACTGAGTCCCAAATATAAAATTTTTTGCTGTGTATCTTGATGTAATTGTTCAGTCTAGAAAAAGTATCAAACTACACGCAAAGGAAAACATTTTCAGACGGAACCTCGGTCTTCTCCATACTGCTGTTTTCTTCAGCTGCGCGTCCGGCCATCCTGATTTAGGTTTTCCGTGATTTCCCTACATCACTTCAGGCAAATGCTGGGATGGTTCCTTCGCAAGGGCACGGCCGATTTCCTTCCCCATCCTTCCTTAATCCGAGCTTGTGCTCCGTCTCTAATGACCTCGTTGTCGACAGGACGTTAAACACTAATCTCCTCCTCCTCATCCTCCTCTTCTTCAGCTGCCTCTGCTGAGGTGTTACTACACTCATTTTCTTCTGTGGGATGATGATGGCATAGTTAGGGTTTCTTCCTTTTAGGCTTTGTAGCTACTCGAAAAAAATTACTGGTGTGGCCTTGGACTTGTGTTTCATCGAGCCATTGACACTCACTTTCTCCACCTGGTCATCAGTGAAATCATTCTACAATAAAGAAGGGAAAGGAAACATTTGTATAATGATATCATAAATACATGTATGGGCACGACTATGTGCTATAAAATATTGCACACAATCAAATATACATGCTATACGTGCCAAATGTCACGTCTCACAGTACCATATATAACGCAATTCGTGTTATAAGCTGCTGGAAAACAAAAATCACTTACTTCACATAGATAAGAATACCTCGTCCGTTTCATAAGGCTGCTCAGTGACTTCTAGCACCTCTGTTCACAGAAATTCTCCACTGCTTCCATCTTTCCTCATTCTGCAAATATACTAGCACACAAACTCCACCTTCTCCCAAGGAGAAGATGAGGAAACAGCACAAAGTGGCGGCAGAATGAACAACAAATCGTCAAATACATATGGCACAAGTGAATATCGCAGTTGCTTAAAAACTGTACCGAATTCACCACAAAACTCATTCTTGTTTGTACTCGTGTTGAAGCTCGCAGATCTAACACCTGTGCAAAAAGGTGTCTGAATTAAGTTGAAACATATATACAGAGAATAGCAACGTTTGTAACTCTGATTGTTTCCGTTAGTCTCCAAAACAATAATCAAATCTCGGAAAGCGATACGATGTAAGGGAGAGAGAGAGAGAGAGAGAGAGAGAGATACCGGTGGCAGAAAATGGCGTCGCAGCTGATCAGCCAATCACGAGCGATTTCGCCTAAGGCCACTCTCTTCCTGCATACAGGCTCTCTAACCACGCCTGTTGAGATTCAGATGTCTTACATAATTACGTTATACGCACTTCTCGTTCAGTAGTTCTTATGAGCTTGTGTGGTTCTGGAATTCATACCATTACAGCGATGTGCTACAAGCTCAGCTGTAATCTGAGGCATAACAGCGATCCTCTCAACAGTGATTGTCATTTAAGTATCTCCATGGGAATATTTCTTCACCAGCTTCAGTATTAACAAACGCAAACAAAGAGCTTGTGAAGATAACAGCTCACACTAGCAATGCACACTGGGCAGAATGTTTCTGACTGACTAGGAAAGTTCACTACACAAAGTCAGTGCACCGGAATAGAGCAGCTAGGTGATACAGTTGTAAGTGCGAAGTCACACCATTAACATATTACTAGCAGCCCTCAAATGTAACTGCCTTAGTGGATCGCAGCTCCCAGGTCTTTGCTGCGTAGAGAGTGTAAACAGGAAGTTTATTTTGTTATGATAACTAATTTATCGAAGGTTATCTTTGAACAAGGATTCAGATTGTTACGATCTTCAACTGCCTTATGAGTGATGCTATGGTTGTCATTTTATTACATCAGCCATTAGAGGTTGTATAGCATTTAGTGTTAAACGTGTTGTTTATGGGAAAAATGTTGATTGAAATCTTTATAAAAAAACATAAAGCATGGCTCATTTACACACGCTTATTACGATCTTAAGCCCTTAACTTATAGGTACTTTCCTGGCATCTGTACAGTTTTTATGGCAGGTACACAGTGTTTTGTATGCAAGGATATTCTTAAACCACGTGTGCAATGATACAGGCTGTAAACAGAGATAGAAACCCCGAATAACTAAAACTCAATTCATATCATTTTAACTACTGATTCATTCCTGATAAGAAACAGGTTATTGACAGAGATCGAGAAGTCAGCTGCCTGTAGAGACATTTGAAAAATGCACCCAGTGAAATTTGTACCCAATATGTCTGTCAACTACTTGCTCAGTGTGTCACAACCAACTTGCTACACGAGTCCTACTCCACCCCCAACTTGCGTCCTCAGTGGGGTGCTTTGTGGACCTGTTCGAGACGCGTAGACGCCGCCGTGAAAATGAGCCTCAGCGTAAACAAAATTCTCTTTTATGATGTTCATCTATATGACTACTCTGAACTTCACACTTAAGTGCTCGGCAGAGGGTTTATCGAACCACTCTCATACTATTTTTCTGCCATTCTGACGTCGAATAGTGTGTGGAGGTGGGGTGGGCGGGGGGGGGGGGGGGGGGGGGGGGGGTTCGGGGGCTAGAGGAACACCAAAGTGTCAGTTCTGGTTTCTATTATACTATTATGATGATAATTTCTCACTATGTGGGTGGACGTCAACTAAATGTTTACGTAACTGGAGAGCAAATTTGGAGACTAAGTTGGTGGAAGGTCTCGCTGCATCAAGAAACGCCTTTGTTTCAATGACTGCCAGTCCAGTTCACGACGAGACAAAACCTGCTGCCGTTACTTGAATTTTGTTGATGTCCTCCACCAATGCTATCTGGTAAGGATCCCACAATGCACAGCAAGATTTTGGCAGAGGACGTACATTCTTAGTATAAGTCTTCTCGTCAGCGTATTTGTTGCATCTTCTGACTGTTTCGCCAATTAACTGCAGTCTTAGATTTGACTATCCCACAACGCCATCTACGTGATCGGTCCAATGTAGTTTGTTCATAACTTTTATTCCTAGATACTTTGTGCAATAGGCAACATTTAGATTTGTGTGAGTCATCTTGTAACTGAAATTTAACAAATCCCTTTTAGTACTCATGTGAACGGTCTCACACGTTTTATGTTTTAGGGTCATTTGTCACTTTTCACACTGTATTGATATTTTGTCTAAAGAACTATGCAATTGGTTTTGGTATTCTGATGACTTTATTAAACGAAAAACAAGGTGTGGAGGAATCTCACAACAAGAAAAACAAATCAGTCTTAATTGGCACAATATGACGTTGTTCAATTCTGTTTGTATACCATTTATTTAATCAGTTTGTAGAAGACATGGATCCTGCCCTCCTCACTTGTGAATTGGTGGGAATAAGACTGGAGAGAAAGGTGCTGACTTAATTTTTGGTGGGAAAAATAGCCCACTCTGTTTGCACCACCCTATTAAATTAATCCTTTCACAATTTGCAAGAGTCAAATAAATCAATTAAAACACTCATGGTCACGCTACAAAGTTTCATCTTCGTAATAAAACGTATTTTTAATGTTTGAGAGACACATATACATTATGCAAATCAAGTAATTACATTTAAGCCTAAAATAGAACACAGAGCTAAACATATCCACTGATGTTTGGGAACACAAGGAACACCCTCCATGGACTGCCAGACACTCTTCTCCACCAGAAAGCTTCCACCTTACACTAAACACATGTGGCGAAAAGTACATCTGATGGCAGACTCTCGCGATCATGGAGCGCGCATCGTCCGCCGACTGCAGCAGTGCCAGGAGACGTGGCTGTGCTGGCCGGGGGAAGGCTCGAGACCTGCAGGTGTGTTGGCCGTGCCGGCAGCTGCCTCTCTGCCCATCTCCCGGTGTCCACACGTCAACCGTCCACAACAGTCAATGGACTAAGGAACTATCAGTGTAACTGCTCACCTGTCAACCAACCATTTTACATTGGAGGAATAATCGTCCAAATCAAACAACGCCATATTGTACAGATTTAGGATTTTCAACAGAGAAGAAGGTCCATTTTATATGCTCATATTTTTGCGGAACGATTCAAAGAAGAATGAAGTGGACAGTTACTGTGAACAGAAGTGATATAAATCAGTCAGGAGCCTTATGAAACTATCAAAGTCTTAATATCCATATGAAGAAAGCAACTTTTGTTTTCCAGTAGCGTATTAGAGAAGTTGCTGCATGCGTGTTATTGTGAGAAGTGAAATTTGGCTTGTAAACTGATTGTGTGCAATTTTTGTTGCCCACCTTATCATATTGATTCTGATTTCCATGTAACAATCAAAGAATTCACACAACACGAATGTTTGGTTCTGTCGATGCTCAAGCAGCATACCAGTTTGCTATTTTGACACTCAAGAGAGCGCTACGAGGGACGCCGCTGGACTTGTCCCACAGATGCGGCCAAGAGCCGATTAACTTAAGAACGTCTCTTTGTACCGGCCAGTTGCAAGAGGGTATGCCGCATCTTCAGGTCCGCCACTGACCGCATACAGGCCTCGCTAACTCCTAACACACTGCGAGGCTTGCGTACGGACCTCCAACTGCAGTTCCACCCTGACATACACTTCACAGGTTAAAAAATTCACTGTGCTTGAACCGAGACGGGCAGGTTGTCCAACCACCTTCAACGTCTCACAGGAAATGTAGATTCTTCGCTTTTGAATGTGTTATTTTAGAAGCCACAAGAAAACGGAGCATAGATCAGTTTTCACATCGTTAATTTATCGTTAGTTGTTGTCAAAACCTTGTACAACAACATAGCATAGATTATACATCATCTATGTATTATCTCATCGGGTAGAAGAAATTCTTACTATCAACCTGATATCTGCTACGTTCTGCATTACAGCTCTGGAATATTACACTCATTTTTTGCTCATGACAGAGTGCTAAGAGCATGCTCCATCTCTGCTCAAGGATGCCTTCTTCCTTTTGAACTCTCTTGAGGTATCCAACTGCCTCAGTATCTAGGAAATCTATTACGTTATTGAAATAGCAGCACCGATTTGTTGTAAATATCTAGTTAATATTCCACGTTACTTCATAAATTTGGTAATATAGCAGATCTTATTTCGATGCCCGTCTCTCTCCGTGTAGGTGGGAGATGGTTACACCTGACTACAGCTCCAAATCTCTAACCATATCTATGGCACTCTTGCCCTCACTTGCACCAGGCCATTGGCTGCAACTAATATCAAATTGATTGTATAAATGATTACACAGTACTGCGTAACCACTCACAGCAGCCAGATGCAGTCCTTCCCTATACTGTTCGTCTGATGTGCTGTACCACCCCTCCTGAAACTGTACCCAGGTACAGTGTTGTTCTCTAAGCTCATTGCGCTGTACCATCTGCATGTATGTGCGAAGCTCATGATGGGTAGTTTGTGTGTGTGTGTGTGTTGTGTGTGTGTGTGTGTGTGTGTGTGTGTGTGTGTGTGTGTGTGTGCATGCTCCACCTGTTCAGTATATATTAATGACTGTGATTTGTCATGTTGGTTTGTTCTGCTCTACAATTTCTAGACTTCAATTTATTGGTACAAACTGGGATCCAAATGACAAACACTTTCAAATGTGTGTGATGACTTTCGGAGATACCTATGTGGTAAATTTCTCTACTTCATCTCTGTCAGGACTGAGAAACCATGTCTGCTAAATACAGGTGACAATGTGATGTCAGCAGGAATATTAGGTATAAAGAGCAAGAAAGTGTCTAAAGAACCATGATCGAACAATATAAGTTATAACTGTATGACATTAAAAAGTGCTGTTTTTAAGAAGCAGGTGTCTGGGACATCGAAGTAGTTGCCAGTTCTTACAATTCCTTTCCCTGTATCTTATGTTTATTTTCTTAGAATTTCAAGGATCTACCCACTTCCTCATGGGAAATCTACTTTCCTCGCAGTGGCTGTGTCGCAGACTCTTCCTGCTCCTGTAGTAACTTGATATAGAGATCCGTCCACTACAAAGAATCCTATTTTAATGGTCTAATTTGTATCTATGGAAATTGATTGTAACGAGTTTGATTCTGCTTAAATGTTGCGGTTCATAAGTACGAGGGCGGTTCAGAAAGTAACCTCCGATTGGTCACAGTGCGGGTTGTGGGGGGAGTAGCGACGCCATCTGTGCGTTCACGCACTCAACAGGTCAGTCGGCATCAACCCGTGGTCGCGTGAACGTCGTACCTGCGCTAGTTTAGTTTTCGTGGCAGTTTGAAATGTGTGCTGCAATAGAAAACCCCGCCAAATGTGAAGTGCGTGCTGTCATAAGGTTTTTACAGCCAAAGGATATTCTGCAGCAGCTATTCACCGTGAGCTTTGTGCCGTGTACGGACCAAGAGTTATGAGTGAAGGAGTTGTCCGTGAATGGGTACGTTTATTTAAAAGTGGACGAGAAAACGTTCATGATGAAGAGAGGAGTGGTAGACCATCATTGGTGACTGACGAACTCGTTCAGACAGTTGATGCAAAAGTTCGTGAAAATCGACGTTTCTCAATGTCGGAGATGTCTACTGGTTTTCCACAGATTTCTAAGACTCTCTTGTACGAGATAGTGACAGCAAGATTGGGTTACCGTAAGTTCTGTGCACGATGGGTGCCCAAAATTCTTACCGACCACCACAAAACTCAAAGAATGGCCTCTGCATTAGACTTTCTGTCACGTTATGAGGACGAAGGAGAACCATTGTTAAACAGAATCGTGACCGGTGACGAAACCTGGATTAAGTACGTGAACCCTGAGACAAAAGAACAATCAAAGATGTGGGCACATTCAAATTCGCCTACCAAACCAAGAAAAGCCTCGCAAGATTTTTCTGCCAGAAAACTGATGGCAACGGTGTTTTGGGATGCCAAAGGGGTGTTGTTGGTTGAATTCGTGGAACGTGGTACGACCATTAATCAAGACGTGTACTGTGAAACAATAAAAAAGTTACGACGGGCTATACAGAACAAACGCCGTGGTATGCTGACTTCCGGTATCGTTTTTTTGCACGATAACGCCCGTCCTCACTCTGTTCGCAGAACAACGGCCCTTCTTGAGTCCTTCAAGTGGGACGTTATCAACCATCCACCTTACATCCCAGACCTGGCGCCAAGTGATTATCACCTCTTCATGCATTTGAAGAAATGGCTCGGGTCACAGCGGTTTGATGACGACGAAGAGCTCAAAGATGCGGTCACAGGCTGGCTCCAGGCACAAGCGGGTGATTTTTATGCAGAAGGAATTTCAAAGCTTGTGAAGAGATACGATAAGTGCCTCAATCGCTATGGAGACTATGTAGAAAAATAGTGCAAAGATGTAGTTGTAAGATGTATATATTAAAATATTTTTATTTAACTTGGTGTATTTTTTTAAATCAACCGGAGGTTACTTTCTGAACGGCCCTCGTACATTTCAAAAATCGTTGTGGGATGTATATGGTGCAAAAAAACATCGGTTGTAATCCTTTGTAGGCTAGTGGTTGATATATTGATCACCTTTAATAAGTGTCAAACAGCGAACTAGTTATATTGTAAGCTGGCCCTTAACAACACATTAGGTGTTCCTAAATGGATTACTTGAGTCTTTCTTTATATGAGGTTGATAGAACGTTCTTATTGAGATGGTAGCTGGCTAGGAGAACACGGTCCACATGAAATGTGTCTTTGCCGCCATTTTGTGTGCGCGATGTATATTCATTCATGTAAGGATTTGTTGATCAGAAAATTAGTTAAAAATAATGTAGGAAATTTATTGGGTTAATAGTTGGGTTTTGCATTATACACTCCTGGAAATTGAAATAAGAACACCGTGAATTCATTGTCCCAGGAAGGGGAAACTTTATTGACACATTCCTGGGGTCAGATACATCACATGATCACACTGACAGAACCACAGGCACATAGACAAACGCAACAGAGCATGCACAATGTCGGCACTAGTACAGTGTATATCCACCTCTCGCAGCAATGCAGGCTGCTATTCTCCCATGGAGACGATCGTAGAGATGCTGGATGTAGTCCTGTGGAACGGCTTGCCATGCCATTTCCACCTGGCGCCTCAGTTGGACCAGCGTTCGTGCTGGACGTGCAGACCGCGTGAGACGACGCTTCATCCAGTCCCAAACATGCTCAATAGGGGACAGATCCGGAGATCTTGCTGGCCAGGGTAGTTGACTTACACCTTCTAGAGCACGTTTGGTGGCACGGGATACATGCGGACGTGCATTGTCCTGTTGGAACAGCAAGTTCCCTTGCCGGTCTAGGAATGGTAGAACGATGGGTTCGATGACGGTTTGGATGTACCGTGCACTATTCAGTGTCCCCTCGACGATCACCAGTGGTGTACGGCCAGTCTAGGAGATCGCTCCCCACACCATGATGCCGGGTGTTGGCCCTGTGTGCCTCGGTCGTATGCAGTCCTGATTGTGGCGCTCACCTGCACGGCGCCAAACACGCATACGACCATCATTGGCACCAAGGCAGAAGCAACTCTCATCGCTGAAGACGACACGTCTCCATTCGTCCCTCCATTCACGCCTGTCACGACACCACTGGAGGCGGGCTGCACGATGTTGGGGCGTGAGCGGAAGACGGCCTAACGGTGTGCGGGACCGTAGCCCAGCTTCATGGAGACGGTTGTGAATGGTCCTCGCCGATACCCCAGGAGCAACAGTGTCCCTAATTTGCTGGGAAGTGGTGGTGCGGTCCCCTACGGCACTGCATAGGATCCTACGGTCTTGGCGTGCATCCGTGCGTCGCTGCGGTCCGGTCCCAGGTCGACGGGCACGTGCACCTTCCGCCGACCACTGGCGACAACATCGATGTACTGTGGAGACCTCACGCCCCACGTGTTGAGCAATTCGGCGGTACGTCCACCCGGCCTCCCGCATGCCCACTATACGCCCTCGCTCAAAGTCCGTCAACTGCACATACGGTTCACGTCCACGCTGTCGCGGCATGCTACCAGTGTTAAAGACTGCGATGGAGCTCCGTATGCCACGGCAAACTGGCTGACACTGACGGCGGCGGTGCACAAATGCTGCGCAGCTAGCGCCATTCGACGGCCAACACCGCGGTTCCTGGTGTGTCCGCTGTGCCGTGCATGTGATCATTGCTTGTACAGCCCTCTCGCAGTGTCCGGAGCAAGTATGGTGGGTCTGACACACCGGTGTCAATGAGTTCTTTTTTCCATTTCCAGGAGTGTATATATGTTTATACATCCTAAATACAAAACTCAAGTAATAACACAAAGAAATCCGAGAGCATGGAAGTGAAATTGGAGGATAGTGTTAACTTTCAGGTTTATGTAGGCATTTCTTACTTAAGGAAGGAGGGCCCCTAGGAGAGAAAGTTGTCGCTGTAAGAAAAACTCCTCCCGAACGGGCCATGAAGGCCTAGCGGTACCGACCGGCCGCTGTGTCATCCTCAGTGCATAGGCGTCACTGGGTGCAGATATGGAGGGGCATGTGGTCAGCACACCGCTCTTCCGGCCGTATGTCAGTTTCCGAGACCGGAGCCGCTGCTTCTCAATCAAGTAGCTCCTAAGTTTGCCTCACAAGGGCTGAGTGCACCTCGGTTGCCAACAGCGATCGGCAGAATGGATGGTCACCCATCCAATTCTAGCCCAGCCCGACAGCGCTTAACTTCGGTGATCTGACGGGAACCAGTGTTACCACTGCGGTAAGGTCGTTGGCTTCCTGTAAAAACTATTCCAGTTGTTGGGTATTGCATATTTTTTACAGACAATTACGAATCTACCATTTCTTTCAAAATTATTAATTAGAGAAGCATTTGGCTGTGGAAAAATGCTCCAAATAGTAGATATTTTCCTAAAATCTTACCGAAGGCAGACAAGCAGATGAGATAAGGACAGGATGGCTGTACTATGGAACCTGATATTTCCATGTCAAAATGGAGAGACAGAGGTACAAAATCAAGTTTGATGGCAAGTATAATTGAAATCCAATGCCACACCTAAAATTAGGAAGTATCTTGGCCAATGGAATAACTGGAGATGTTACTACCAAGAAGAAAGATGGAACACAGACAACCCCAAGTGCAAAGTTTGTGGAAAAAATGTCCGAAACCTTTAACCAAAGATAGTGACGAATGAAGGGGTACATTTTTCATGCGAGGTTATGAGCAAAGCGTGCACTCACTGTAGTACAAATGAGCCGTCTTTTCTTCACCCATTTCATTCTAAAGAAAATGTGTGGCCCTGCAATTTGTAATATTTCATTGTGTTTAGATCTGTTATCTTGTTTGAATATTGTAATGTGTTCCATTTTTGAAATTGAGCAAATTAATTAATTTATTGTATCGTCATTGCATTCGAAATGACATGTTTCTTTGTTCGTGTTTTTGTGACATAAGAAAGCGGTCTTTTAAATGGCCACCATCCACAGTAGTCGAAACCCCACGCAAGATGGACAGTGGTCTGTAATTCAGGCACCTATATTTTACTCTCAGTCCCAAGGAAAATAAAACATAAAACACTTCTAAGATTATTAAATTCGTATATTAGTAAATTTTTCAAAGTTTGACAAAAACTTTCTCCTATAAATGTTTAATTGCTCGTTAGTGAATTACAGAAGAGAAGTACCACACAATATCACGGTTCATAAATAGCCCTGACAGTTGTTTGGGACCAATATTACACGCTTCTGATTCCAGTGCACTGTTGCATTAGTGCGTATTTTTCTTAGAAAAATTGCATTTTGAAATTAGAATACAGTCTATATGCCTGTATATGAGATGGAAGACTCTAATTTTAATGGAACATTTGTAAATGGTGGAAGGGATCACCACACATAGCATCACTGTGTATAAATAGTCCTGACAAACGTTCTGAGATGAAGTTACATTCATCTAACACCACTGTAGTGCTGAAGGGTATTCTTTTCTTCCTGAGCAAGCTGCATTCCAAACTACGTAGAATAGCATCAAGATGCCTGTGTATGAAATGGAAGACTGTAGTTATAATAAATCATTTGTTAATTGTAGGATTGAGCAGTATATGCATCATCATTTTACTTAAAAAGCCCTGACACACCTTTGGTAGCTGTGTTACAGACATCTGATGCCATTGCTACTTTGGATGGACTGTATGTTCGTCGTAAGCATCGAAATCAGACTGGAGTTTATGAGCATGTACATGGAATGGAAGACTGTAGCTTTAACAGAACATTTATTAATGGTGGTAGAGAGATCCACACACAGAACAAACACTGTACATAAATTACACTGACTGATGTTTCGAAGCTATGCGACATATTTTGCAATTTTTGCGAATTTTTGTGTGCTTTAAATTCCAAATTTATTGCAAGCAAAACCTGTTAGAGTACGTATACCATCTTGAATGAACTTTTGTTGATCTTAAAGTAACTGAGTGATCGAAATAACGAACAGTACATGTCCATCTCAGCCCTCCCAATATCTGAAGGAATACTGTTCCACAATTCTACTCTCGCTCCACTGTAGCACATTCCACATCTGCAGACCATGTGTGTTCACAGAATTTCGTTGCTTTAGAAATACTTCCTGTGATGACTCCTAAGCAGTCAATTTTTGCGCATCAATACCAAGCACAATACATCTTGGTGCATAACATTGCTACTGCCGAAGACATGAATCCTGGCACAGAACATGACCCGCTTAGCCGCCAACTGCCCTTCGATATATATGTCACATTGACGCATAGTTTCCCTCAATGTATGTGAAACAGCCCCTCCTTCATGCCTCACTATACAGTCACAATTTCCTCAATACCTTTGAAGTCAATGTCAGCTGCTACACCGACATTAACAAACATAGACACGTTTACGGTGAAATGATGTGTACTGGTGAATAGCAACGTCGATTTGACAGGTCAACACAACAAAGTCGCTATCTACCAGTCGTTTGAGCGGACATCTGTTCAGGTTAGGTCGATGGTCTGCGAAGCATAAGCGTCATGCAGATGCAGCTAGCATCGTACAGGTGGGCATACTGCATTCGAATACACGAGTGAAAAAAATATTGGGGAGAGTTGACATATTTCTCCCAGAAATTTAGAGGTGGTTGAGGGTATACATGCAAGTATATAGGCAAATTTTTACTCAGCGTGTAACATTGGGACAGATGGGTAATCGACAATACTGGTTCTATGAACGCTCGACCACGCAATTTACAGACGCTTGCAGTTTATTTCTTTTAGCTGGGGATGTTCGTAGGTAATGGAGGTATCTGCAAGCTGGACGACTTGTTGTGCAGCTGGCAGCTGACCTGAACGTAACAAAAATCTCTTGCACGTTAATAGGACTAGAAATCCCGTACACTGTCTTCGGAATCGTTAACTGCCGATAAAATATGCCTAGCAGTAAGCATCTGGAGGGAGCTGGAATAGAATGCACATGTCAGGTTCGGTTACTTTTTTTTTTGGGAATCTTGAGGGAAGAGAAGCAAACACTAAGAACTGGCAAGTTGTGGAGATAAAGCGGAAGAATATGTCAAGCTCAAATTCACCTGCATGGATTTTTAAGGGGTGTGTCGTCGATACACTAAGATGTGAATTGGTAGGAGCCGAGTTACAGCAAATCCCACCGCTCTTTCACTTAGAGACCGTTGTGCTACAATTCCGATTTAGGTGGAAGAGGTACTTACATGGCAGCTGTTGCTGGAAAAAAACAATGACGATTTGATCTGGTTTGTAACTATTTGTTAATTGGCTCTCGATGTACGATAGTTGTATAAGCGTGTTAGTAATTGATTTGCTTCTGAATAAATGACCATCACTTTGCACATGTGCACTACGCAGGGGTAGAATACAGCATCATGGTCGATCCGCTGTTGAGCAATAAGTGGGAGTAGAAAGTGGGTAGTGCTGTGTTTAAGTCACGAATATCCCCTAATCTTGCAGTAGCTCTGAATTGTGCGTGGAGTTATGAGGTTGCTGCACCGATGTAAATGATTTAGTGGATAGTGTATTGCAAGCTATGTGACCATTAGATTCGTATTATGGATGTATGCTCCATAAAAAAAGCCTCTAACACACGTCTCACGATGTGACTGCAGTTAGGGTCTGATACGAAGATTTTTATTGAGAGACAATCAGCACTAGAAGTTCCGTCTTTCGTTTTCTCGATAAATAAGGGACAACTACATCTATATGCATACTTCGCAAGTCATCTATGGTGCCTGGTGGAAGGTACCCTGTACATTGCTTGTCATTTCTTTTCCTATTCTAATTGCAGATATAGCGACATGGAAGAAAAGAATGAATACAGGCCTCCGTATGAATGCTCATTTCTCGTAGTCAGTCTTTGTGATCTTTATGCGAATTCAGTGTTGGCAGGAGTTGAATACTTCTGCAGTCAGCTTCAAATGTCGGTACTCTAAATTTTCTCGATAGTATTTCTCGCCTTACCTCCAGGGATTGCCATTTGAGTTCTCAAGCACCCATCCACTTATCTGGCAGGAACCAATAGGAACACTTCAAGAGGGCTGTACTCTGACAGAAACCCCAGTCTGCAAGCTCATCCATGTTTGCGATGGGGCGGTGGTCAGGCAGGTATTTTGGTATTGCTCACTGGGTCAGTCCTCCCGGCATTTCTCGAAAACACACCTAAGAACGTTTCGGTTTGCAAGTGAGAGGAGGGAAACCATATTTATCAACATCTTGGCATTTACCCCAGTGACATTTAGGGGCCCAGTAGTTCCGCGAAGGATAGGACAACTTTTCTGAGTCGGAAATCATTAACAGCTGTCCAGCACAACGAGCAGAGCGGTACAGGCCCGATGTGTGGGCAGAGGTTTGTGATCTGGTGTCAGCGGTAGCAGATATTCACAGGTGAGCCGGAATCAGCGACCGGGATTTGGCGGAGGTGTCATGGGGATGGAGCAGAAATGAAATACCTCCCTGCTCTTATAGAGCCCTAGGAATCAGCAGCATTAGTTTGGGAGCAGTACACCGGATTTCTAAGTGACTTGGTTCCACTAGTATGACAAGGTAACCAAGAGGCAGTACGTAATTAGCGATGCATATCTTCAGCTATTTGACGCCGGATACTACCCATTTTGGTATCGGAAGAAGTGACGACCTAGCTTTAGGAAGCACCCAGTGACGTCATACAAGCGTCTGCAACGGTGACCTGGCGAGTCTAATCCGACTGGAGGAAAAAATTTCCTCACCATTTATAGGGACTCTCATGATCAATTTCATTAATTATTCAGACAGTTAGATACCAGAAGCGTGCCTCAAGGTGGGTGGAATCCAGGGCGAGACTACCACAGATATGATTCACTAGAGGGAGCTGTCGGGAGGCGTTTCCTCGCTGCAGCGAAATTTTTCAACGAAATCTCTCATCTGCACTGGGAAAAATGGCATCGTAATAAAATCAGCTTTATTACCAGATTTATAACGTGACATTTGGTATTAACCTGACATGTACATCTCTTCTGTGATGCTATTTTGCTACCTTAAGAGACTTCATAGGTAATGACGCATTTAAATGCATTAAATGTGTTCCAAAGTGAGGAGACATCTTGTGACAGAGGTAGAACGTGCTCCTACCGCCTTGTCATGACCCAAAACCGGTTTAATATTCTACTCCTGTGATGATGGACGTAGCGAATATTAAGCTGATACGAATACCTTTTTCAACTGATGAGAGAACGTACAGGTGATATAGCCTATACCATTTAGTTGTATTGGGTTATCACAAGAAGTAACGATACCTTAGCGATGTGAAAATGCGAGTATGGTCCGATTTCTTAAAAATAAAGTGTACAATACGGAGGAATCTACATTTTGTGTGAGATATTTGAAGCATATGGACGACTGCATCCCAGTCCTGGATTGGCTCATGTCACTCACACCACTCGCACGTTGAGATTCTCCAGCATGACTGCTTCAGTCACAGTTGCTTCCGGGTGCCCCATCGTTGTTGACATAAAATTGGTTCAAATGGCTCTCAGCACTATGGGACTTAACTTCTGAGGTCAACAGTCCTCTAGAACTTAGAACTACTCAAACCTAACTAACCTCAGGACAGCACACACATCCATGCCCGAGGCAGGATTCGAACCTGGGACCGTACCGGTCACGCGGTTAGAGTCTGTAGAACCTAGAACCGCTAGGCCACTCCGTCCAGCGTTGTTGACATAGAAATAGCTGGACTCTGCATATTAATGCTCTTTTTGTAGTGAGTCTATATGATTTTGGAGATATACAGTTTAAGTAAATCTTCTCTTTGATGTTTTCATACGTTCAACAATTATTTCTACTCCTGTCCAGGTTTCCTATGATGACAGTTACGACAAGATTCTGTAGTCTAACTCTCCCTACCATTTTGTAAAAATTCGTAAAAGATACTAAATTCAGCTACAGTCAGTTTGAGATCACTTGATGATCGGTCTATGAATGTGCCAAATATTAAACTCATACTAAAACTGAATCTTATCTTCTGCCTCCTAGAGGAGTTGCAATGCTACTGTGGCTAAAAGTTAGGGTCAAGGCAGAAGAGGAAGCTTGAGTGGACAAAAGGCGTTATCTGTTCATCAAGTCCGTGACTACCGCCCCTGCCAGCAGTTGATAATCGCCTTAATTTGACACCGAAGGCACAATATTCTGCGGACGTTGAGAAGTCATTATACACTACTGGCCATTAAAATTGCTACACCAAGAAGAAATGTAGATGATAAACGAGTATTCATTGGACAAATATAGTGTACTAGAACTGACATGTGATTACATTTTCACGCAATTTTGGTGCATAGATCCTGATAAATCAGTACCCGGAACAAAAACCTCTGGCCGTAATAACAGCCTTGATGTGCGTGGGCATTGAGTCAAAGAGAGCTTGGATGGCGTGTACAGGTACAGCTGCCCATGCAGCTTCAACACGATACCACAGTTCATCAAGAGTACTGACTGGCGTATTGTGACGTGCCAGTTGGTCGGCCACCATTGCCCAGACGTTTTCAATTTGTGAGATCTGGAGAATGGGCTGGCCAGGGCAGCAGTCTAACATTTTCTGTATCCAGAAAGGCCGGTGCAGGATCTGCAACATGCGGTCGTGCATTATCATGCTGAAATGTAGGGTTTCACAGGGATCGAATGAAGGGTAGAGCCACGGGTCGTAACACATCTGAAATGTAACGTCCATTGTTCAAAGTGACATCAATGCGAACTAGAGGTGACCGAGACGTGTAACCAATGGCACCCCATACCATCACGCCGGGTGATACGCCAGTATAGCGATGACGAATACACGTTTCCAACGTGCTTTCACCGCGATGTCCCACACACACGGATGCGACCATCATGATGCTGTAATCAGAACCTGGATTCATCCGAAAAAATGACGTTTTGCCATTCGTGCACCCAGGTTCGTCGTTGAGTACACCATCGCAGGCGCTCCTGTCTGTGATGAATCGTCAATAGTAACTGCAGCCATGGTCTCCGAGCTTATAGTCCATGCTGCTGCAAACGTCGTCGAACTGTTCGTGCAGATGGTTGTTGTCTTGCAAACGTCCCCATCTGTTGACTCAGGGATCGAGACGTGGCTGCACGATCCGTTACAGCGATGCGGATAAGATGCCTGTCATCTCGACTGCTAGTGATACGAGGCCGTTGGGATCCAGCATGGCGTTCCATATTACCCTTTAGAACCCACCTGATTCCATATTCTGCTAACAGTCATTGGATCTCGACCAAAGCGAGCAGCAATGTCGCGATACGATAAACCGCAATCGCGATAGGCTACAATCCGACCTTTATCAAAGTCAGAAACGTGATTGTACGCATTTCTGCTCCTTACACGAGGCATCACAACAACGTTTCACCAGGCAACGCCGGTCAACTGCTGTTTCTGTATGAGAAATCGGTGAACATATGAATACATCAAAGAGAAGATTTACTTAAATTGTATATCTCCAAAAGCATATAGACTCATTACAAAAAGTGCATCATGCAGAGTCCAGCTATTTCTATGTCGCTGGACGGAGTGGCCCAGCGGTTCTGTGCGCTACAGTCTGGAACCGAGCGACCGCTACGGTCGCAGGTTCGAATCCTGCCTCGGGAATGGATGTGTGTGATGTCCTTATGTTAATTAGGTTTAATTAGTTTTATGTTCTAGGCGACTGATGAGCTCAGAAGTAAAGTCGCATAGTGCTCAGAGCCATTTGAACCATTTGAACTTCGAGTGTCAGCATGCAACAGAGTTTGTTTTTGTGTCATTACTTACAAACATAGTAGAATTTAGATCATTAAGTTAGTTTCATTTGTAATACTAGGTAGGCTTTTGAATTTTGCATCCTTATGTTGCTTTCTACGTTACATGGTGCTGATTTTCGGCTTATATACTGAGATTTGTCCTAGGGATGAACTAACATGATTTAAGTTGTATGTAATATTTTAAAGATATTGATAATTATGATGTGGTATGTTTTAAATAACTCATTTATTTGTTAAGTGCTTTATGTCAAATAAAGACATTGTACCCCTGTGACTACTGGACCCTGAAAAATGTATCAGAATTATACTCTCCATTTCTGTGTCTATTTTGTCATCTTCTCCATTTTCTATCCAACTATCTCTTTCTATTGCTTTAACTCTATCTGTGGTAATGCGGTTATTATTTCAGTGTTTTAATATTATCCCATGTGTATATTTGAGCTTACAGAATCAATTCTGTCTATAGCTTCTGTAGCTGAACAGAATTCTTTTCAACTCCATCTTGTTTGAGGCTAAACTGACACACAACTTGCATTATTTGAATTCTACAAATTATCTGGTTATGTAAGTGTACCACTGTTATTGACAAAACTGTGTATGAATTGAATTATAATGTGTGGTAACAGCAATGATATATACAAGAAGACAGTGATTCCAGAGGCTATGCAAGTATTATGTAGGAAATAGAGTTACTTAAGGTAGAATATCATAGGTAATACGTTTTCAGAACAGTCTCATTCATAGTTTAAAGTCAGTATTAATCACTAGAATATGAGAAGATTCAAGCCAAAAAACCGTAAATCTTGAAACGTGTGTGATTTATGTTCTCTTCATCATTAGGATGAAGTTATGTTGAAAGTGCACTATTTACGATGTACAAAAAATTTTGTCCACTGTAGAGCAGTAATTAGATAATTACTGATGTATTAGCTAATGTGGATCATGGTTGAGGTGTTGGAGTTATCTGAGATGTAAGTGTTAATTGAAGTAATGAAGATTATTGTAAGAAGTTATTATTGTACTGATAAGTTTGAAAATTCATGGAATTTTTATGATACTGATGATAGTTTTTTATTGAATGAGGTGTTAAAGTTAAACAAGAGTGTTGATGAACATTTCAAATGTTATATTCATTCAGATATGATGCTAATGTTAGAATAAATCGCTCATAAAATATAGTTTGTTACACGTGCTGAATGATGTGACACTTATTTACACAGCGATATAAATCATTAATTGTTTGACTTATTGAGATTAATGTCACTGACAAGAAGAATATTAAAGTGGCCACTATGAATGCAGTGGTACTGTAAAGTTAAAGGGTTCACAAGCATACTTAGAACTTATAATGTAGCAAAGTAGTTAATTTTGTGATAACAATTAACTGAGGAATATAGAATGGTTAAAAGTTGCTGTCTAGGAATGATAACCAATTCCTAGCATGAATAAACAAATGCTGAGAGATAGTAACAGATGACGTTTCTGTAAACAAGTAAGGAAATTTTTTTTACTTGAATCGATGCCAACAGCTTTCATCACTCCTAATTCATTGAGAAGAATTCTTTCTGTATGTAGGCAAATGTCGTAGGAAAGCAGACGAGCGTTTTCGTTTCGCATCTCAATCGATATGTAAACTTTGTGGGCGATAACAGATTGCCCAAATAGTTTATACCTATGATATTCGAAGCAAGTAATGGAAACTTTTCGTCTTACTCTGAGGCCCTCTTCATTCCTCTGTGAACTTCAGTGAGTATTATGCTTTATTGTTGTAGTCCAAATGACAATCAGTATGATGTCTGTTTCTCCAACACATTGACATACAAGAACAATATATTTACAAACCAGTTCGAAAACACAATAAATCGAACAGGGTACAGTACCGTACCTGAAGAATAGTGTACTCAGGGACACATGACTATTCCTGGTCGGTGCTCCAGTCCCGTGACCGATTTTGGAATGATATGAAAGAAGGCTACTAGAGCAGTTTCAGCACTGGTTACTGCGTTTGTTCTTGTTTTAAAACGTGAGCTTGTGTTTTGTGCAGCATTTGTAAGTGAACTGAGTTAATTTAATGTCTTAATAATCTTCTGAAAGCCGAAAATCAAAATGTGTTTCCACTTCAAATTGTTTTTATCTTCTAACTCTTCTCTAGAATACGTAATTTTGAAAATACTTTTTTTTAAATCTGAATTCACTTACTGCTACTTGATTTGTAGTACAGTAATAATGGAATACATTTAATATTAAATACAACACTGTCAGTTTCGTCTCGATTGAAACACTTATAAATATGAATAAAATATTTGTTCCTAGGTACACTTCCACTATACAACAGTTTCTGAATTTTGGAAAGAGCTTACTTTCCTGGAGTAACTCTTTTAATCGCAGAAACGAGTGCAACACATATAAAAGTAATGTTATCATTTTAAGAGGGACCAAAAATATATTAAAGTCTGAACAGTGTGCCAAGATGCAAAATTATCCACTACTGCACCATTCGGCATATTAATTAGATACTGATCTACAAATACATTTTTGGGGGAGGGGTTGCTATGAAAGATATCCCTAGAAAAAATCCCTGGAAAGCTTCATGGGCAGTGGATAAATGTTGTAGTAGGGAAAGGATAGAACACCTTTAGGGAGAACGTTTGCAATGCCAAAATTTTTTTTTTCCAAATTGGTTTGTAGACAGTAACAAACTTCATTGAGAAATATTTCTCGAAGTTTCATTTTAGAAGTCTTACGGGAGGCGATGAAAATCGTCGATGTTAACTCGTCAGGCCCCCTTTCCTTGATGTTTGTGCTATAACACTTTCTACAGCCGGAAGAAAATCATCCTTTAATGTCTAATGAATGCTGCGAAGGTCACATCTGTGTTCCTGGCAAATTCTGATTTACTAAAGAAGGGTAATCATCAGGAAACTCATTACTCAAAATGCAAATGAGTTTCCGAATGTTCTTATTCTGGAATGTGCCCCCAGATAATATTTTCGTCATCAACAGTTGTAAAATCTGTAACATATGATACCATAATTGTTTTTAATTACGGAAACGTTGGTGGGCGGAAAGTATTACAGCGTTTCGACTTCAAGGCTGGTGCACTGACTCTAACAACTGCTGACGAAATTTAGCGCCATCATTAATCTAGAGCTGCCATGTCTGTTCATGACACAGGACGCATGTCAAAACAAAAGAAATTAAATGACAAATCTTGACGACATGGAAGATCGTTTCTACAGTCCTGGAATTTTCTGAGAATGAAAATTAAGGAAAATGTAAGTTTGACCTTTAAATTAATTTTCCTGGAAATTACGTATTGTGACACTTGCAAACCTGTTTCTCAGAACACATTAGATGTAATCCCTCGCTATTTGGACTATAGATTTCCAGAAGTGCAGCAAACAAATTTTCCATTGTTTTCTTTAAACTATAACATTTAGTTAAATGACCTTAAAAGCCTCTGCCGAACCCTAGGAAGAGGGTGTGAAATCTTACGAAAACTCTTTGTCATTGATTTTCCAAACTGGTCACTTACAGCAGCGTACATGGATGTAGAAGTAACAGAGCTCATTTTGGTAGTGAGTAGATGAGGGAAATGAGATAATCAGTTATAAGAGGTGTATTAAAATGATTATTTTATAATAATTTCATAATTTTCAATAGAAATTTTGAAAACTGAATTTGGAGTTGTATTGCACTAATACAAAGAAAAACAGAAAATTTTACTTATCCTTCTTTAGTATCTGAAGCACACTGCGTATTAACAGGTGACTATCCGTTTCATGCATTTCCCACCTTAAGAGAACTTTGCAAGTCTACTTGCTGCTTTTACCACGAGATCCGAGTTTGAATCCCAGACTGGCAGAAAGTTTCGTTTATGGGGGCATCTTAAATTAGTCCGTCCTAGGAGACTTCACGCTAGCCCCGTCTGACATCGGCTCTGCGCTTGATGATGGGTCGAATTTGATGAGCAGGAGACGGCACGTGTCTATGCACGTAGGCCGTATTCAGATCTAGCCACTCACTGATAAATTAGTTGCCACAAAGTTATCAAACTCTGGGAACACTGCTTGTTAGTCCTATCTACTGTTCGAAACAGCCCCAGATATTTTCTACAGAACATAGACAGAGTGACCTTGCTAGTCGGTCGAGGTGTGACAGGGTATGTAAGTATTTGTCAGACTAGGGACGAAGATGTGCTTCCCTGTCAGCGTGATTGCAGCAATCTTCGTAGATGGACCTGTTGAAGGAAAGTAAACACTTGGTTTCTCAACGATGTTTAAATAAAAATCTCAGTTGATGTGAACAGTAACCTGAATGGGCGAACCTGTCACATGGTAGGGGAAACACCTCCAAAGCATCAGAGAAGTAATTTTGTACTCAACTACACTTCTAATACGCAGTCGGAGATTCGCATATTTATTCGAAAACTCCTCAACCCACTCCGCATGACTCTATTGAACTGGTGTGCAGTTTCAACTTCGCTTGGCCCACAGCAGATGTCCAGCTTCACGTGCTGCTGTGAGTAAGGGCATTGCATTCACCGACAGAACAAATTACTGCAGCGTTAGGTACCGACTGCCGTTGACATGGAGTCAGAATCTTTCCTGAAAGCCCACCACCCCCGGAATTCAGGGTTGCGTGCCGGGTCAGTTTCTCATCCGCCTGGCAGTTCAACGACGATGAACGGATTTCCGACCAACATTGATGTGTGTGTTAAGTGTTTGCCACACACGGATACATGAATGTTGGGCTGATACCCACGTCCATTCGCTAACGAATTGGTGATCAATAGGAAGTGTCGCATTCAACGTGAGCCGCAATGGAGCTGCATGTGTTCATTAGTTCGAGGTAAGTGTTGCGTAGTGTGAATACAAGGCCGAGATATCGGAACCCACACATTTCTCAAATTTTTAAACCGCATTTCGTCTGCCTGCTAAGAGTGTCTTTCTTATGGAATTTAAAAAAAACCTTTCGGGGAAAGAGCTCGCGGCTTCATGCCAAGATCAGTCAGTCTGCGCTCGACAGTTTCGTCTCAGTGCAGTGGGCACCGGCCACCAACCACTGACAGCCCCACCCAATGTGTGCGTTTCTGCACTCCATCTGGTCAGCGTCATATTACTGAATATCGCATAGTATTTAGTACTGTGGATTTCACCGTGAATTATCTTCGACAAAACGACTGAACTCAGTGCCGTTAGGCCCTTGCTCACGTAACATATGACGTGAAAATTACTGAAATACGTGATTTATCATCACAGGAAAAAAACATACCTGAAAAAGCAGATTCGTGGATACGTTCGCGTCAACTTTTTTGCGGTTGTTGCCACCCAGTTTGTGATATTGCTACAAGCGCATATCTTAATCGCATTTTTTTTACATTTTTTCATTGTTCTTGGCATAACAAGAAATATTGAATATTCGAAGGTTATGTGCTGTTTTGTTTAAGCGACAGAAAACGGCGTGGAAAACGGAAAAAAACCTGACGTGGAAACTTTGTTTATTTTAGACAGACTTTCGTCTACAGCTTATCAGGATATGTTGTGACTTTACTGAGTTTATCGACCATAGTAACCTACTGCTTCCCTGGTAGCAACGTAATGAAGCCAGTTATACAACGCTTTTTCATCTGTAAAGAAATCTGCTTAATGGTTGTTGAAGAAGAATTGAAAAATCTGAAGGCTGATTTCTTTAAATCGGTTGAGGTAAAAGCTCGAGTATTTCTCCTGAAAGCAAAGAGCCAACTTGATTGTCTATCCATCACAGTCTGATCAGTAACCAATTACTTTGACATGTTCCGTGGTTCTGCTGGAAAAGATAAGTTCAGGAAATAGAAGTAATTTTCACTGGAAAGTAAAGGTAAATGATGTGAGAGGTTTTCTTTTTTTAAAAATCCGTTTGTAACAGTGAGTTAACAGAATGTATGTGCGCAGTTGCATCCATATGCACATGTGAATAATTAATTCACTTTCAGCACCCCAGAAATGCAAATACAGTAAACCACTATCGAATCTATTGAAGTTATGGCCAATGTATGGCTACTGAAAGAACTAATAAAATGTAATTTACTGAGAACAGAGCTAACCTTACGTAAATGGATCTGAAACACTTTACCCTCGAAAAAACTACCTTTCGAGGATAATAGCTCAAAGAGTTGTATACATAGAGAAAACCTCGTGAGTGAATATAATGGAGCGAGGTCCCACTGTGATTTCAACAGTACTAAGGTATAGGTAGTTCGGTGCCAAAGAAAAGGAAATGAAATTTACGCTATTACTGTTTGTACCCATTGTATTAAGTTATTTCTTGTATCGAGTGACATTCTCTTGTTTAATATTAGTATCAGTGTTACATGAAGCAACTTATACTATGTGATGCACTAAGTTTCCAAGAGTGCCAACTGCAATTTAAATTTCTCATAGTCTGTGACGAAAGAAAGGAGTGAACAGCCCTGGTTTCCAGTGTGGAATATAAAGCTACGAGCTGCAGTAAGTTAATTATTGACGAAGGTATTTGTTAGTCAAAAACTGAGACAAGCGTTAGTATTTCGTGTGATATCATCCTGCAAGTTTTCTTGCGTAGTAAAGGGGGAGTTGACACTCTAAAGTTTGAAATACTAAACGTGAAGGGGTGATACTTGTAGAAACGTAAAATCAATCTATTTCAGCAAAAGAGCGACTAGTTACACTTTCAGGAAGATGTTGGAAATTTAATGATGATTGTTAATGGGTTTCACGGTAAAAATATGGAAATTATGCTTCCCCGTGTAAGGGAGGTAAAGGAGTCTGTGGGATGGCTGACAGAAAATATTGTTTTACGGATAGCCGGGAGAATTTTTAAGATGTGCTAGGGAATCCCAGCGAGTTAATTTCTGATGTTTGTAATCTCTCTCTGCAGTTGCGCATGATGAAACAACTGTACAGGTTACGATAGCAAATGGATAGGGAAGTGGATGGAGGAATTCCAATTGCTGAGTTGGTATAAATCCCTTTCGCCCCCTCTCTCTTATCACATTCCATCCGAAGGAAGAGAAGCATCTGGTGAGCATGTTACCTTCCAAAATCGTCCATAATTCATCTACCACCGACTTCTTTGATTGCAGAATTGCGGAAAAATTATGCCAGCCGACCAAAGAGCTTTCAAAAATGAAGGAAAATTTCTAGAAGCTATATCGCTACAAGAAAAGAACAAACAACTACAAAGGATGCGAATAATCCTAAAAAATACATAAAACGACCATTTGCGAGAAAGACTAACGCCCTGCGTGTTCCGTGCTAAATCACCTACCTATAAAGACAGTTTATTCACTCAGGGAATAGAGGATATCGATGATTTCCGGCTGATATCGACACTGATACCGGCACGATATCGGTTCCAGGAATCCCAAGGTTTTTGAGATTGTTTTAAGTGTGAAGTCTGACAGCAAATGAAAAAAATTGTTATTTAATATAATTTACATACAAATTACAATATTCGGACTTATTTCCTTTAACTGAACAGAAAAACGTTTCTTCTAGTCAAATTTCACGATTCTACGTGGTGGAGAATTACCCCATAAGTTTTAATGAGTGATTTTGCACGTATCGAAATATGTAACATAAATGGCCGTACCTTCTTATTGAATTGACCAAGTAACTTAAAATGTTTGCACCGCAAAATGACTATGGACCTCAGTACGTGTGACGAATTTAAACCTGATACTTCAAACCATTCCTCAGAAAAATAGGATTTGACGGACGGACGGAAAGTTCACAAACAACTTTTTTTCGTGTGATGAGTTACAAATAAACAGTTTCCGAGTTGTTTCTATGGTTATAGCGTGAGGCCCCGCTTCTTCGAAAAAAGCATGATTATTGGTCAAGAAGAAGTACCATGAAGGCTGTGATGCGTTAGTTTGCGAGCATCAAAATATATCGCAAAAGCGTCCGTGTTTTTCGATAGCATTGCCTTTAGTTGCTTGACGGTTTTACATCCCCAAGAGAACGTAGATCTTAATATGTGACATCTATTTTAACGCCACACGTCTACACGTTCCAGAGAAAAAGGGTTTTGAACAGTCGGACTAAGAGACAGGAAGGCAGCATACGGATAACGGAGTGATGCTATGAGGGTTCCGTTTTTACCGACTAATGTAGGGAACCCTAAAAGCAACAATGATAAATCGTTTCTCCACTTTGCCTTTTCCATGAGTTTACTTGGGGGTCAGTGATGGTTGGAACTACGAATTTGTGACTCTCAATGACGACAAGGAGTTCTTCAATATATTCAAAATAATAAAAAGCTTTATTCTTACGGTAGTAGCATTGATATCCATATTACACAAGATACAACTTCCGGAAGACGAAAAATGAATTTCGGAAGAAAAGACTTTGCTGTCGTGTTTACATTTTAAGGCCGGCAGGGTATTTGCTTAACAACCCGAACATTGGTTTTCTGATCACTTGTTTTACACTAATGGCCTCAGGAAATTATGTGTTTCAGTTCATGATTTAATCATCACAATGGCTATTTCTCCTCAGATAAATGTCGTATAGTATGCTTATTTCTCCTTCTCTGTACAATCGCAATACGGAAATTTTTAAGCAACAGTAGGTGCAGTGTCGGTGACCAGACTCCTGCTGGGACGACCGACAATCCTCACCTCAACTGAGGACCACTGACGTCACTAGACCCACCAACTGGCTGCCGCATCGTGAGCGTGTGGTGGAGGAGAGAGGGCAGCAGGTGGCGTGCTGCTCCCCCAGCTGCGCTGGTCCTCCCTTCCACAGACAGGCACCGACCGTCGTTGGCCTCTGCCCTGAAACGTTGAGAGAACACCATCACCAGGTGTCCTTTCCCCGCCGTGACGACTTGGGAATGCCAGTCCATACAGACTAACTTTGTTTGAGATGATGACGAAAAACGATAGAACGCTTGTCAAAACTTAGAAATAACTTACTGCAGTTATTACTTGTATTGCCACTCATCAGCTGCAACTAAGAACGACCCACTAGCTGAGAAGTAACTTTCCCAGTGACACAAGAAAACACCTTGCTTAAACTAAACAGACAGAGTTACATAAGAGAAAAATTCAGCTAGGATATTACACTCTGGAAGTAGATCCATCCTTGTCAGCTCTTAGCCACAACTCCGCAACTAGCAACATTTCCGGCTCTTGGGGCCATGGCATTCACTCCCAAGTTTCACTTCGTAAGCGAAAAAGAAATTGGTAGCTGATATGTGATGTATAAATGTATAAGGTGGCGCGAGGTGCGCACATATTTTCATTTAGTTACAAATCTGGTGTATAAAACTTAGATTTGACACCTAATGCTGGATAAGAGTACGAAGATAATTAAAGCAAATACCTGTGATTGTCAAAAACTAGTACTGCTTATTCCACTTCATTATATTTAGATGGTAAATTTGTAGTTTTTGAGTCGTTTGTCCTAAACAGCGAGAGACCAGGCTACCATACTCTGGGGGTAGTAGAACTACATTCGTAATAGCAGCGGCTGCTGCATGACCTAATGTGCCTAGTAATTAGACAACATGCCACTTCAAAGTATCTT
Source organism: Schistocerca americana (assembly GCF_021461395.2). Taxonomy (NCBI): domain Eukaryota; kingdom Metazoa; phylum Arthropoda; class Insecta; order Orthoptera; family Acrididae; genus Schistocerca; species Schistocerca americana. Next base: position 92,907,610 of record NC_060126.1, on the reverse strand, counting down.
GTGAATTATATATTTATTCTGTATGGTGAAACGAGTCTGTCGATATCTGACTCGTTGAGTACTTAATTATTGTCTTCCCTGCGTAATATCCGCTCAGAACAGGCCATGTGTAATACAAAAATATTAACAACTATAGAAGCTGTAAGGGTGTTAGGTACTGGCAATGAAAAGTCAAAGGGCACCCAATGATCCAGACAGGTGCCAACATATTGTGTGACCAAGTATACTGATAACAAATGGGCCAAATGGCTCTGAGCACTATGGGACTTAACATCTGAGGTTATCAGTCCCCTAGAACTTAGAACTACTTAAACCTAACTAACCTAAGGAAATCACACACATCCATGCCCGAGGCAGGATTCGAACCTGCGACCGTAGTGGTCACGCGGTTCCAGACTGAAGCGCCTAGAACCGCTCGGCCACTACGGCCGGCATACTGATAACACTATAAGCTATCAACATGGTGGATTCAGAACAAATATCGACAACTATAGTAAATCCAGCATTTCCTGGCCAGGGAGAGAGAAGAGAGGGACGAAAGGGGTAAAGAGAGAGTGTCACTGGTAGGGACACTGATAGATCTTGAAACACCAATGGCAGGCCTAAGAAATGTTTCACCACACAGGGAGAGACACCTCTCCCTCCCTCCACCCATCCTCTAGAAACATACTGAAGAGCAGGGCAAAATTGCACTCAATAAGGCGGCGTGAGGCCTTCGACGCCATTTCATGTTGTATCAGGGAAAGTTGGGCGTGAAAAGGAAACTCTAACAAACCTCGGAAGCAGGGTGATCCGAGCAGTGAGTCAGGGAAGTCAGAGAGACAGAAGCATGGGAGTAGCCAGGCAGGGCTAGGCAGAAATAGCTACAGTAGCATCGGCGCTTTTAATGAAATCATAAGGGAATACCTGGGCAAGTCCGTGTGCCTTGTACTGAGTGTAGGCTCAGTTAATACGACTGTCTCATCTCAGTCATAAAGAATAATTCTAGCCAGTAACTCTCTCTGTACTGAGACTTGTAAAATTCGTGGGTATAGCTCCTTCAAACAAGTAGAGCAACAATATAAACTGTTTTCTGAATGAATTTAGAAGTCACAAACACTTGTAGTTGACAAACAATCCTGTCGGAGGAACATCCGCAACTGACAATTATAGCCGAGTTCGAAAATACCTCCTTATTCGTAAGGTTCTTCTAATTTCAAATAAAAGTAACTTTAAAACTAAAGAGGTATTTTCAATCTGTGCTACTTCTTGTAGTGGTTATTTCAAGTCAGTTTCCAGTGCTTACCTTTTGTAATTAGAGGTTTGCCATTTTAGCGAGATCAAGAATTCCTCCCACATCTGACAGCTCATAGTTGGGACGCGACACCTGTTCTAAAATATATCTAAAAGCAGGCCGAATTGCCACCAGAAGGAGTGCAGCGTCGGCTGAAGTCTTGCAGTAAAAGGCGGTAGGTGACTTTTGCAGGTCGCTGTGTCTCTGAGCCCGCAGCCTCTTACACCGCCCCAGCTGAACACAAATCAATGTGTTATTAGTTGTGCCTGAAAGTACGCTAGCCAACGTTGCATAAACTATCCTTTTATGCAGATGATGACGATCAACTTGCCATTGTTTGCAGAGACATAACTGTCACACCGCCCTACAAAAATTGTACAATATGTTGCAGTTCAACCCACCAGACCTAACTTCCTCAGTCTTGCCGTCCCCTATGGGGGGCATAACACATAGCATTATTTGAAATTTTTTCCCCGAGCTCGTATCATGTTGGCAACATTGAAAAGTATTTTTAAAGGAAGTTCAGACGTGGCTGAACCTCATGCAAGGGCAGCTGATCTTTGCTGTGCTGAATGACATTGTTGCCAGGCTGAAAATGGCTCTCTGAATAAATCGTGTTCTCAGAGATGCGGCACTTTGTAATTTTTTTAAAATATTTTATTCTGTTTGAAACAATATAAATTATATTGGATTACGTAAATGAATAATCAGAGAATAATTATTTAAAACTGTAATTGTAATAATTTTACAATTGTCCTAGAAAAATGTATTGAAATTGGGGTGTGCCCCATAGGGAACATCAGGAGTTAGTGCAACGTATAACATGATTGGTCAACAAAATATATTTCATCCTTTTTTTACAATAATAATATTTTAATTGTTCATTTTATATTATTTGATGAATATCAGGTTAATATTAATTACGTTTCAGAAAACTGTAATGTACAGGCAAACAATTTTACAATTTTTAAGTCTAATTTCGAATTTTTTTCCTGATTGCACTTGAAGATTTTGTAAATGAATTATTTGAAGGAGATGTTAGTGAATTGGAGCTCTCTAATGATGGTGATGATGCTGGTGATAAAGATTATATCTATACAGATCCATATAACCGTGTCAGTGATGAACAGGAATAGCTAATGAAGATGAAGATGAATGTGAAGACAGCGACGATAGCAGGTCTGAAAGATTCCGCTCGACTCAATCTACCATCGACAGGACATTTTGGACGAAGACTTTGGACTTTTTCCCTTTACCACCTGCACCTGAATATGAGGAACAAGTAGCTGTCGGTTTGAAATAACCACATCATGACTATGTGAGTAAATATCTGTCAGAAAAAGTTTTAGTATCCTTACCAAAAATACAAACGGAAGGTATCTTAAAAATACTGAGAGAGAGTTGAAATGCACTGTAGATGAAATGAAAAGGCTTATCTCTGCAACAGTGATGATGTCATACATGTGCTATCCTAGGATTAGGATGTATTTGAACAAAAAGACTGGGGTGATAGGTATTGCTAGGAAAATTTGCTGTGACAGATATTTTACAATTAGAAAACATCTGAAACTTGATGATGATGAAGTGCCCCTCGAAGTAAAACCAATAGTCAGTTTTGGAAAATGAGACCTATTCTTGAAAGTGAGCAGAATGGTGGCAGGTTGAACCCCAGGCTCACGAACGTTTTTGTTTATTAACAGATGATTTCATTTTGGGGTCACAGTCCAACAACACAAGTCATAAAATCGAAACCTCACCCTTGAGTAAAGAATTTTGTACTGGCTGCAACTGATGGCGTTCCTTAAGACTTCTTCTTTTTTCAAGGGAAAGGTGATCCTATAGTGATTGATGCTCAATATGAAAATTTGGATGTAGATGGAAAAGCTGTTATAACACTGACAGCCACTTTTCCTCCAGGAATGACCATACACAAAACCGTTATTTCGCATTAGAATCGCTTTTAGACAAATTACACCGTGAAGTTGAGTGTCGAGCTACTGGAACATTACAGAAATCCAGAATTCCAAAGGCTTCCACCTGTCGCTGGACAAGGATATGAAAATATTGGTAGGATATCCACTGATCAGTCACTGAGAAATGATGGCCAAGTTTGTGTACTGCATCGGTTTGACAATCACCCTGTTATCTCCACGTCCAGTAGGGAAGAAGTAAATCCAGTTGATAAATGTTGCCACTGGTGCAGGAAAGAAAAAAGCTACATTCAAGTGGACCATCCCACAATTGTAAGTACCAAAAATTCAAATATGGGAGGTGTTGACTTTCTCGACAAGTGGATCAGCTATTATAGAATAAGTGCCAGAGTTAAGAAATGTACACTAAAAGTAATTAACCATTTCATTTATTTCACTACTTGTGCTTCATGGCTGGAATATAGACGTGATCAATCTATCTTGAGTACATTGAAGAATGAAGTTCCAGACTACCTCCAGTTCAGAGAAAAGTATGAGGAGTATCTGTAGCAGCGCCACCATTTAAGATAGGAAAGTTAGCTTTTATGCAATATTTCTGAGCACACAAGTTACAGTAAGGCGCAGGCCTGTTGACAGTAAGTTACACAGTTGTGAAGTAGTATGAAGGTGACAGAGCTGTCCAACCGCTGAAAAGAGTAAATACAGAGGTTTGCATGGCGCAAGTTACTGGTAGAAGGCGCCCACTGGCGCAACCTAGGTGTTATGAGTACCTCACTCGGAGTGGTATGGTAGCAAAACAGAGGTGCACACCTGCGTATAAATCGGTGCCGGTTTCCTGACGAGGGGATTCAAGGGTGACAGCTCTCCTGGAAGGCGGTGCGAGTCAAACCACCGGCTACACGCAGCAGCAGATGGATAGCCAGTGTTCCAGTTGACGGCGGGTCACTGGTTCGAACTTCTGAAGCCACTGCAAGGTCTGTAGCCAGCCAGCGATGGGCCACTCCACGGCTCGCTACCACAGGCAGTCTTCTGGGCTCCCAACACACGCCGGAGACATCCCTAGGCGAGGGCCGCAAATGTGGATGTCGGATGGCAGGCGCTTGTTGTCGTCGAGATCTTAACCACGACGGCGAAGAAGCACACAGCGGACCGCCCTGCAGCTCCTAGCGAGCGGCGCTGAGGCAAGAGGAATGAAGGCCGCTGAGTCGGCTACTGGCGCATCCTGATGTCATCAAAACACCGCAGCTGTACACGGCCGGCACACCGCAGTATGTTGCACGGGTTGCTGAGGTAGCCCTTCCATGCAAAGCTGTTTTGCAGACAGCGAAGTGGCGTCTGCGGCATCACAGGACCATGGGACATAGACAGAGAGGAACGCGACACTGTAGCTGGGAGTAATGAAACACTTGAGGATCATGGTCGAGTTTTAATATGACGCATCCCGACAGTTTTCATCCATGTCCGACATCCCTCCACCGCATGCCAACATCTTCATTTGGCAGTGACTGAAGGCAGCAGAGGATCAAGTAGGTAAAAAGGCGAGGGCTAGTAGAAATCCTTGGGTAACAGAAGAAAAATTTAATTTAACTGATGAAAGGATAAAATACAAAAATGCAGTAAATGTAACACGCAAAAGAAACACAAACGTCTCAAAAATGAGACCGACAGGAAGTGCAAAATGGCTAAGCAGCGATGGCTAGAGGACAAACGTAAGGATGTAGAGGCTTATCTCACTAGGGGTAAGATAGATACTGCCTACAGGAAACTTAAAGAGACCTTTGGAGAAAAAAGGACCACTTGCATGAATATCAAGAGCTCAGATGGAAACCCAGTTCTAAGCAAAGATGGGAAAGCAGAAAGGTGAAAGGAGTATACATAGGGTTAATACAAGGGCGATGTCCTTGAGGACAATATTATGGAAATGGAAGAGGATGTAGATGAAGATGAAATGGGAGATATGACACTGAGTGAAGAGTTTGCCAGAGCACTGAAAGACCTGAGTCGCAAGAAGGCCCCAGGAGTAGACGACATTCCATTAGAACTACTGACAGCCTCGGGAGAGCCAGCCCTGACGAAACTCTTACCATCTGGTGAGCAAAATGTATGAGACAGATGAAACACCCTCAGACTTCAAGAAGAATATAATAATTCTAATCCCAAAGAAAGCAGGTGTGGCAGATGTGAAAATTATCGAACTATCACTTTAATAAGTCACGGCTGCAAAATACTAAGGCGAATTTTTTACAGACGAATGGAAAAACTGGTAGAAGCCGACCTCGGGGAAGATCAGTTTGGATTCCGTAGAAATATTGGAACACTTGAGGCAATACTGACACTACGACTTATCCTAAATAATAGATTAAAGAAAGGCAAACCTACGTTTCTAGCATTTGTAGACTTAGAGAAAGCTTTTGACAATGTTGACTGGAATACTATCTTTCAAATTCTGAAGGTGGCAGGGGTAAAATACAGGGAGCGAAAGGCTATTTACAATTTGTACAGAAACCAGATGGCAGTTGTAAGAGTCGAGGGACTTGAAAGGGAAGCAGTGGTTGGGAATTGAGTGAGACAGGGTTGTAGCCTCTCCCCGATGTTATTCAATTTGTGTACTGAACAAGCAGTAAAGGAAACAAAAGAAAAATTCGGAGTAGGTGTTAAAACTCATGGAGGAGAAATGAATACTTTGAGATTCGCCGATGACATTGTAATTCTGTCAGAGACAGCAAAGGACTTGGAAGAGCAGATGAACGGAATGGATAGTGTCTTGAAAGGAGGATATAAGATGAACATCAACAAAAGCAAAACGAGGATAATGGCATCTAGTCAAATTAAGTCGGATGATGCTGAGGCAATTAGATTAGGAAATGAGACGCTTAAAATAGTAAAGGAATTTTGCTATTTTGGGAGCTAAATAACTGATTATGGTCGAAGTAGAGAGGATATAAAATGTAGACTGGCAATGGCAAGGAAAGCGTTTCTGAAGAAGAGAGATTTGTTAACATCGAGTATAGATTTAAGTGTCAGGAAGTCGTTTCTGAAAGTATTTGTATGGAGTGTAGCCATGTATGGAAGTGAAACATGGACGATAAATAGTTTGGACAAGAAGAGAATAGAAGCTTTCCAGATGTGGTGCTACAGAAGAATGCTGAAGATTAGATGGGTAGATCACATAACTAATGAGGAGGTACTGAATAGGTTTGGGGGGAAGAGACGTTTGTGGTACAACTTGACTAGCAGAAGGGGTCGGTTGGTAGGACATGTTCTGAGGCGTCAATGGTTCACCAATTTAGTATTGGAGGGCAGCGTCGAGGGTAAAAATCGTAGAGGGAGACCAATAGATGAATACACTAAGCAGATTCAGTAGGATATCGTTTGCAGTAGATACCGGGAGATGAAGAAGGTTGCACAGGATAGAGTAGCATGGAGAGCTACATCAAACCAGTCTCAGGACTGAAGACCACCACAACAACAGTTACATTTGGTGTCAGAATAGCAGCCATCATCTGTACAGTATGACGTTCGAGCCCACCACCCGCATTACAGTCACAAAATGGGGTGAGTGTTGACCAATTTTTCTTTTTGAGTGTTGGGCGTTTTCTTTCTTTTCGTTGACAGAGTAAGTGTTAGTGTGTTTGGGGCAGTAATGTTTTTTTCATTCGTGACATTTAATTACTTTTTTATTGGGTGAGTATGATGTTTTATTTATGACCTCCTACTACGTCATGGTATACAACGTAAGTTGAGGCATTGAGCTGTAGGAAGTCAGTTTATTTTTGTAGTTAATTGTTTGTTTGTGTGAGAATTTATGGGTTGCTTTGGGACTAACTGGGAACGAATTTTAGAACAGTGGAATGCTTTGCGTCTCTATCTTGATTCTAAATACCTGGAAGAGTGTCTGGTTGCGGCAAAAGAAATTCACCGATCCCTCAATGACAATATTTTAAAATTATTTTATTTAGTTTTGGCCTATATTATAACGAAATTCACAGATTTAAAAATGCATTTCCAGAGTGTTAAAGTTATTATTATTGACTTTCATGAAATGATGGTAGAAAGTTCACAAGGTAATGTTGCTTTTCTTCGTGGACCAGTAGTATGTCATAACCAATAAACGTATTGACATTGACCCTGACAACAGCTCAATGTCCCTTTCTGACAGTAAAAAGTATTTACGAACTTAAGATCTGAAGGCAATTCAGAAACCAGATATATATAACGAACAGGTTGCCATGAAAGACTTGTACTGCAGATGTAGGGATTTCATGCAGAGGAGATGTTCAGAAACGGAAAACAGAAATAACTTTGATGATGATTTATTGCCGTTGCTTGCAGTTTTAACGCATAAAAGGGCTCTTTCAAACAAAACGAAAAAATCTCTTTCTATTATACCATTTATGTCAATATTCCTAGAATAGTCTCTCTCAATGATGATAAGATCTACAACAAATTGATGATGACTGGGTGAAACTCCCTGTCCTAAAAATATACGAAAACATTAAGAACTGTATTTTAGGGGAACGTACACCACATAAAAACTTTATTTGGCGAGAGAGAATTCGCAGACCTACCAGAGTTTCCGCTGTCGTGTTTATCCCTTCCACATTTGAATACTGACAGCGAACGAGTTTTTGGTAAGATGAATCTTATAAAAGTAAAAACAGGAATAAGCTCGTTACTTCCAAAGCGAATAGATTTTTCCTAGCCAGCCAGTGCGTGAGAAGCAACACCTATTGCAAAGATTTTGTTGCTATTGAAAATATGCTCAGTAGCATGAAGAAAACGCATTTATATTCTAGGCCATCCACATCCAGTTCTTCGGCTCCTGACCATCCAGAAGGGAAAGATGGTGGTTGTAATGACGAGGAATTATTCCATTTTTATGTCTTCTTCCAAGGTAAGCGAATAACGAAGTAACTTTTTATATCATTTTATGAAACACATCTTTTTATAAATTGTTTCCTAACAACAAATTAAAAATCAGTAGTGTTAACATGTGGAGAAGTTCACGTGAAATAAACGGACAAACCTATTTTTATGTGTCACCAGCATAAAGCACCGGCCGAAGCCGGCCACTAGTTCTTCCCAGTGCACTGCAACAATCATAATAGCGCTCTAATTTAATTTTTTTGACGAGAAGCATGTAAATGAGAAAAAGTTTAGAAAAGGATTGAAATAATGCTTAAGGTTTGTGCGAAGTCGCTAAGTACTTTCATTATGAAATACTAGATGATTATAGGATAGGTAATTTGCACTCCATTTTAAGCAGAAGCACGTTTTTGACACATTTCATTATTTCTGATGTAATCTCTCCTGAACTATTTACTGCACAGTGATGTTATGTTGCAGGCGCATTCAGTGAAATATGTAGACACTGCCTGCAAAGTTTGGTGCGAATAGCATTAGCACTAAAGAAATAAAAAGTTAAAACGTCATCACATATGCTGAACTTTGACTATTTGAACAGCGTAAACGTAGTAAGCGATAAACTTTTTTCTTTCTATCGTTTTGTGGGGGCTGCCAGCGAAGAAAAGTGTCGTAAAGGTTTGTAGTTATAGCTGAAGTCTGTGGCGAGTCGCTAAGCGTTATCATTTTGGTAAGGAATGAACATAGAGAAATATATGAGTGCCATCAGCATCAAGATAAACAGATTCTAATTGTAATACTTATCTTACCATGGTAAACTTAACTTACTCTTAGATAACGACAGCATCTTAAATTTTTAAATTCAGGCAATAAGTACGTGAAATATGAAAAGAGAAATTTTTGTCGCCCTGGAATCCGTCAGACAGGCCATGGGTAACAAAAACTCAAGGACAGACCACCAAAAACGGATTTCATAATACAGACCGTCGATACATACTATCTCTTAACGAAATGAACTATAATTTCGCCGCAGTTGTATGATCCAGTAACGCTGAGATGAATGCAACGCTGGTGGGCAGGATTTCGACTCCTTGGTGGGGACTTCGCAAAATTTCCTCGGGAGTAGCATGATCCCCCCCCCCTCCCCCTCGCCTCTTACCAGTGGATTAAACTGAATATAACCGGTTATAACTGGTTATAATCGAATTGTGGCTAGGACACACACTGACAACCTACCATAACCTACTTACTCTCCACCCCCCTACATCTGGCTTCCTGCTTTGGTGGGAAGACCCATTCTTTATACTGACTGGGGCATACACATTTCCGTAGATCAAATTTTAACGCCATACATTTTTAGTGTTGGATGAGAGATGAGTGGTAGACTTATGTAGGGACCTGTCCTGTACTTGCCAGCTGCCAAGATGAGTGTGGTCTGCATCTTACAGTTTTGTGAATTGTCCTGACTACGCCTTAAACTCTTAGGGTGGAAGTTTTAGTGTGTTTTAAAGTAACTGACTCGTCCTCTATTAGTGCTGTTATCAGCTTGCTGTAATTTCTGCTGTTTTACATCGTTGATTGGGTCTTCTCTCTTTTAATTGATTGCTTTAGAAATAGTGGTAGGCTTGATATAGGGTGGGTGCATGTGTTTATGTGTGTGTGTGTGTGTGTGTGTGTGTGTGTGTGTGTGTGTGTGTGTGTGTGTGTGTGTGTATGTGTGGTGTACAAAGGCTGGGGTTTCTTAGTTCTCACTAGGTTGTTCTAATTTATGTTGAAATTTGTATGAGTTTCTTTTGACACCACTAGTTTCAGAGATTTTCACAATGTTGCTAAAGGCCATGCTCTTCTGCACCAAACAACATATATCATCACATCATCACTGTCACCACAGTGTAATGTGTATCATTTGTGCGGCTCAGTCGTAAAACGTGGTAACTGATATTTTAGTGGTTTGGACATATTAGAATGTGAAGTTTCATGAAGGTGTAACAATACATTTCATTTTGTTACATCTTTTCTTTAAGTTTTGACGAAGTATTTGAACGTTACGGAATCCGCTGGTAAGGTTTCAAAATGGAAATAATATTTTTTATTGGATAAAAGAAGCAATACGTATCACATTGACACAAATTATGTGGTTGATATTATGTTATTCGTGAATGTAAAATGTCAATACCATGCTATTCATTGCATTCAAAATTTCATTTCCCACAGGAAATTTGACATTATGCTGTTAGTTGACAACAATTTAAGCCAATATATTAATGACACAATATAATGTAACTAAATTGAACAGTTTTAATAACTTAAAACACTAATAGTGGTATTCAAATTTCACTGTCACTGCTCTCATCTCTTGCCCTGGGTTGCTCAGCTGTTTTTAGTATCTTGTAATAAGCGTGCTGTACTTCTCGTATGTATAGCAAACAATATAGGACATTATTCAATTTGGTTGCTTCAATGGGCTTTGGACCACTATGTAGGATTGGTAGAGGACATTTGAAGCCTTCGAGGAACAGTACTGGACGACGTCTTTGCCTTAGTGATACAGTATCCATTTCACCATGGTACGAGTTGCATAGTTACATTTTTCTGGATTCGTACCTTGACAACTGTATTTTCACAACATTATGTTGACTAAAATTGGCTGTCTTTTCTTAGGGCTCAACATTCATTTTATTTTTACGGAGTTAAGATATAATGGTTCAAGTTCCTTTGTGATCATAATGATACCTGCTCTCATCGATACCCTTAAAAGGGTTTGGGGTAATTCCGGGATTACTTCCATTAAAAGAGAACAGCCAATTTCCTTCCTGTCCCCTTGAAAGGCTACAGTACCACCCGACATTAAAAATAGGTACAACATTCTTCGTTATTTTTTCTAATAATAACTCAATTTCAATTAATAAAGCGAAGCCGGATACCAGTGTGGGAAAGAATGACAATTTATTTATTTAACTGATCACATGTGCACTCCCACAAATTAAATCCCTACATCCAGTTTGGTGAGATCTGTGAAATGAATGAATGTATGGTCGTCTGCTAACTGCAGATAGTGAATGTGAATATATGATCATCTTTGAGACGACCCTTTGGGCACCTTTGGAAGAACCAAAGAGATGAAATTTACCGGAGCTCTGAGTGCCTGAAATGTGGCTGACCAATACGGTAGCAAGGTGCTCCCCCACTTCGGCAGAGGTGCGAGAGGACCTGAAGAACGGCCATGTTTCAGCACTCTGCCGCTGGATCTACTGTTGGTAAGACATGTCTTAGGTGTGCTCCGTAAAGACAAAAGAGTGGAGACATGGTATGCATGTGAAATACTTAAGAGTAGTTTGGAATAATAATTTCTCTATTTCAGGAACTTTTGTGGGGAGAACTAAACGTCAGGCAGGTAATATTAAGGGGATCGTAGTAATCTTTGAAAGTGACCAATGGTCACAATGAAACCACGTGTAGCAATAAGTTGAAATACTTCCGAGTGCTTAAGTTAAGCTGAATTACTAGCGTGTGTACTATTAGTTGGAAATATTTAAGAAATGGTGTGTGCAGGACTTGAAATTAGAGACGAGTACTTTCACGTGGTGAGTACTGTGTGAGTATGATACAAAGGATAAAGAGAAGTACTCGTCCATGGTATCAGTTGAGGACACGCGTGTGTGATGAATATGTTCTTAATATTACTTTGCGTGTTATGTTTCCGTGTGACGCTTGATTCAAACTATAATACTCTGAGAGAGAAGCAAGGTGAGTCAGCCGTCTATCCAGCAACGCCACTTGGCTTGCATTGCACAGGAAGACGTGCATATATCCTCCAGAGTTCGTAGTAGGAAAGAAAAATTACGAAGTGGGACAGTGTCGTGTGAAACTGGGATAAATACTAATTGAAGTGGGAAAGCTGAAAGTGATGTGATTATAACGTTGTGACTATTCTTTGTATTGTATGTTGCCAGTGTGATGTATTTCATGAAATTTAAGAATGTGTGGTTGGCATGGGAGAGTAACAAGATAGTTTCAGAGGCAGTGGGTTATGCATGTTCCTTTTTGTACCGCTCAGTCTGGAGGAAATTTTCGTAATGATGGTTGTGAGAGTCGAAGTGTGAGATATAGAAAAAGATCCACCATCATATCCAGGAAGTGCACTGTAGCGTTAAATAATTACGAGACCATAAGATAGAGAATCACCAATGTGAAGCCATGCCCACTGGGCGGAATTTCTCATGTGTTATTGTTGTAGGTTATAGAAATGGTTAAAATGGCTCTGAGCACTATGGGACTTAAGATCTGTGGTCATCAGTCCCCTAGAACTTAGAACTACTTAAACCTAACTAATCTAAGGACATCACACACATCCATGCCCGAGGCAGGATTCGAACCTGAGACCATACCAGTCGCGCGGTTCCAGACAGAGCGCCTAGAACCACTACACCATCGCGGCCGGCTAGGTTATAGAATTTGTGTGTTTAGGTTATAGAATTTATCGGAATAAATAAGATAGTGAAAAGAAAGAGATTGGTGGCCTTTTCCTTCGAATTGTATGTTGTCATGATATCCAGAATTTATAATTTGTGCGCCATTCATATGCAGTGCGATGGCCACGTGTTGATAAAAGCCGTTAAATAAGAAAGAAAATGTGGTATTGCCAGTGCGTAGTGAACAGTCAGTGTTGTGGAAATTACTAATAGTCAGAAGTGCGTTTCCGTTGCGTAATATTCAAACAGGAGAATAACTTGTAACTTAATTGTGAGTACTAGAGTTCATGTTAATCGATAAATAAGAATGAGCCCACTCGCATGGCAGACCACTCATCTTGCAGGCCTGACTGCTTGATGCCACAGTATGAGCAAGGCATGTGGGTGCCTCTCACCCTCAATAAAACTTTCGGTTCATCTCGGATGACCTTGTAGTTAACGGACATTTGTCGCTAATCTTCTTGCTCTTCTCTCTTTTTTACAACATTGCTCATTGACTGCAAGTATAGCAAAATGGTTAAATAGTCGCACTCCATCCCCTCTGCTAATTATCGTGTACACTGACGAACATCACAATTGAAAATCATAAATGCAATACTTCATCAAAGCCCGTTGCTCTTCTCCCATGTGCGGAATAGTTCACATCGAAATGATACAACTCTAAACGAGAATATTGTTTTCTCACACGATTAATTTAATGCTATTCACCGCACGCATAACACAAGCTTACTCATACCGCCCAACTGCATTCACCCCGGCACTAAATCCAAAGAAACGAAAACGTCTCGAATCACAGACTTTTCCTCTTTTATATTCCGACTTTTAACGCTTAATCAAGGCTCCTGAATATTTTCATACATGTAACATTCAACATATCGCCCAAGATGTTAATCTAGAACATCAAATAAATAGTGACATTTCATAATTACACTAATAGCAACCATGCTGACAATTTCCTTATTAAATCTATGGGAACATATGCGCAGATTTTATTTTTGCCTGCAGTGGTATACACCATACTTCAGTATTCCAGGAATCGTATGCTGCATGAGGAGTGTCCACAACGCCGTTGTTGCTACAGGGTGTCTATTGAAGATCTTCCGCGCCGCAAACTAATCTGAACCACACTGAGGTGACTTAAAGCACGGGATAGCACTAAACACGTGTACAGATGGGGGCAGTATGGCGCACACAAGGTACAAAAGAGCATGGCTTCTTCGCCTTCAGCGACTGTCTTCAGCTCGTGACTACGTCAGTTCGACTCTACACGACAGGAAAACCATGGCTTGGTCACATGAGTGCCTATTTCTGTTGGTACGAGTTGATAGGACGATCCAAATGAGGCGTAGGCCCCACGAACCCCATATGCAGTGGACAGAGTCCTGTATTTCAGCTGAACTGATCATGGACTGGAGATCGTTACTGTCGTCTACTTGGAGACAGTTTCCTGCCATTCATAGAGTTCATGTTCTCTAACAACAACGGAATTGTTATGGCTCAAAATGTGCCAAGTCATCGGAGCACTATTGTTCGCGATTCGTTTGAAGAACATTCTATACAATTCAGGCGAATAATTTTACCACCCAGGTCTCCCAACATCTATCCCATGGAATGTTTATGGGACATAATCGAGATGTCAGTTCGTGCACAAGATCTTGCACCGACAACAGTTCTGCTATTATCGACTGGTATAGAACCAGCATGGCTCAGTATTTCAACAGTCGTTTCCTACAAGAAGTGTCTTTATATTTTTTAACATTGTTATAAGTGTAAAGTAAGAGAAAAGTATGCCAAATGATGGATTAAGCTTCCAAGTCCCTAGTGTAATATTATTGTCTTGTTGTGTATGACATAAGAAAGGAATAAATTGCCTGCACCGCCAGTGTAGAATACGTTACTAGTTGCAGTATCTTAATTATTGATTAACGTGTATGTTAACCAACAACTGAGCAAGCGTCAGTATACGAACATATGCGTTCATGTGAATGTGATTCTGCAACATTTGTTGTGTTGCTGCAAGTGCTGCAGCACCGTAAAGTTGGATGCAGTAAACCTGAAAGTATGATACTCTCAGGAACGTCGATTAAGTTTATTTCAGCAAAACAGTAAATACTTAAAGGCTGAAAATCTGATGACAATTCATCAACGCTCATTTGAATGCTACGTAAATTATACACAACTAAGCAAGAATGTTGTCTTCACTTAATAATAACAGAATAAAGAAATCCGTGTGATAGCTGACATTCAATATTGTTATGTGGATAGTCAGAGAAGTTCTTCGGATACGTTAGGGAACCCCAGCGAGTTCAGTTCTGATGTCTGTAGTCTCTCACTTGAGTTACACTTCGGGAAATGACAGAACGGGTTGCGATAGCAAATGGGTAGGAAAGAGGAAGGAAGAATTTCAATTGCTGATATGGTAAAAATCCCCTTAGCCTCCCCTCTTATCTCACAAACCATCCGAAGGAAGAGGAACACCTGATGAGCATTTTGCCCTTCACAGCCATCCATAATTCAACTGTCACAGTATTCCGAAATGCTAGAATCCGAGTTACGTTCATCGTCCTACCAAAGAGCTTTAAACTTTAAAGATTATTTTTAAAAGCTGTGTCGATAAAAGAACAGAACACACAACCACAAAGAATATAAACATTACACAAGAGTCTATGATAATAAATTTAAATATCATTAGTTCTGGTGCCGTGTGTCATAAGTTTTTTTTATACATTAATTGTTGGAATCATGGTTTTCGTACTCAGGTTGAGTACCAGGAATTGCTCAATATTTTGAAAAGGAAAGAGTTTGATTCTTAACGTTGTAGCTTTGGTTACACATACTGAAAGTAACTTATGGGAGAAAATGGAGTCTTCTGTTTCCCAGCAAACAGTGGACAGTGATGTACTTGTTACTTTTACACGAGATACGACTCGCTCATGATGGAACCTGAATTTCGGAAACCAACTTTCTCTGACGTGTTTTCAAGTTAAGACCTGAATCGGCATTGCTTGACCGGGCCCCATCAGTTTTCTGGGCATTTGCTGTTTACCACAAATGGCCTCTGGGAAACATAAATTTAATTTCCGAATTTAATCATCACAATAGCTCTTTCTCTACAATGGAACAACGTAGGTAATCAGTTTTGTGCTCAGTCTTATTTTTCTACCTCTCTTTCTTTGTACAAACAGCCATTCCAAATTTTTTTAAAAACAAGACGTAACGAACGACCGAAAGACATTCCAAAACAGTTTCCTTGGAAGTCTGTTATTGAACACAAGTGACGTATATCATAATGTTGACTTACGATTCTACCTTAGTTGTTGGTCACACACATTCAACAAATGCAATATAATTGTACAAAACTAGTGGGGTACTTAATTATGGTGTTCCATGTGTAACATAGACACAAGACAGCCAAGTGTTGTAGAAATAGATTGGGTTGTCTCGAAAGTTCGTTCGCTTTCGTGACAGTGGAATCACACAGAACGCCTGAGAACACACTTCCCTGCACACAGCTATGGCACAGAGTTTGCCAGTTTGTCACCTCATACACTTCACACATAAGGTCGGGTATAACATAACCAAAATACGGATCGATTTTGTAAACGAAACTGTTAATTTCATGCAGGGTATATCGCTATTTTCGACGACATATTGCCTTTTCTCCGATAATTTGTAAATGCCTTTTTTGGAAAATGTTGGGGATTTTGAGGTCTGTAGTTCTCGAAGGAGTTGAGGTATTAGCCATTGAGGAAATTCGTCTGGGAACGGAGTAGATGAAATTCGGAATAGGCAATGTCCGGTGATTAAGGTGGTTGGGCAACACATCCCGAAGGAAAGAACTCAGCTTTTCATGGGCCACCATACAGATATGTGGTCTGTCGATGTTGTGGTGAAACATGACATCTTGTCCAAAATCCGATCATTCAATGGCTGCCTTGCGACGGTTAAACTGCGAACACTACATCTCTGAAGTGATAGTCCAATTCGGACGAACTTTGTAATACAAGACGTCTTTGCAATTCCACCAGGCGCATAGCTGAATCTTTCCGAGAAGCATCCCTGGCTTCGGACCCGATAGTGGCGGCTGCCATAACACGCGCCACGATTTATTCTTCCGGGCGTTGTTGTACTCGATCCACTTTTCATCTTCAATTACCAGTCATTAACGAAAAGGAGCATTGTGGATGCGTCTCAATAAGAAGCCACAGACGCTCACGCTGTGAATCAAATTCGCTTCTCTCAGTTCATGAGGAACCCACGCATCGCGAATATTTACGAACCCAGCTTCAAGTTCCTGGCTGCAGCAGCACGACCGTCATGGAGCTCCAATGCCAACACCCGCGTTGTCATTTGTGGATTATTGACTATCATATCATTAAGCCACCGCACGTCTGTAAACGTTGGCCGACCAGATCGGATGTTGGTCTCTTAGGGACAAATTCAAGGTTGCAGTCGACTAAACCACTTCTGACTTGCTCGAACCATTAGTACATCTATCCATTATACAGCACAATTATTCTCCCTGCACTGTGAGGCGGTTTTACCTATACGATAGTAAAACAGCGTAAGATAGTGCGTAAGATACGAGTATAGTACTCACTACCAGTTACCTATAAAAGCAGTGCGAATCTTATGTATGCATGGTATCGTGAGCTGGCAGAGAGGCAGGAGTGTTAAATGGAACTGACATGCCGAATATTTATCGAGTTTCCGGTATCACTGCGTTCACATCGACTGTACAATAGATGTTCATCTGCAATGTAAACATTGCTAATTCCAATAAACATACGCTCTGCATTCGAGATTACTGCAACTATAATGTCCCTGGTGATAGCATAGTTTTGAAATTGCTCTCCTTCAGTAGGTTTGTGTGATGCCATTTCTTTTACTGCTTCTGTCATTCTGGTTAAAAAAAAAATAGAACCAATTTTCGTCTATGAATTTTTTTTTTTCTAGAACAGCCTCTCCGTCCTAACGAAAGCGTGCATCAGTTGGGATGCAGTTCTTTCCCTTGCCCCTTTATTCTGGTCAGATAAAGTTGTTCGTAATCAAGCTGTGCAAACATATGAGTATCCCAGCTGTTGAGTAATCGTTATCACGCTGCCTTTACTGAGTGAGGAATTCAACTTCTAACATTGGTGATATCCACCGTTGCATCACCGTACACAGTTGTCAGTCCTTCGCGAATACGAATGGGCATTTTACAGTAGACAGTTGTCAGTTTTTCATGAATACGAATGGGCGTTTCTGCATTCAAAAACTCTGTCACACAACGTGCCTAATACGGACATCTATGATGGCCATTTTGCAAGCGACTTTAATGTAGGCATCTGCTGACGCAGGAAGTTACTATGGCAGTAGTTTGTAAAAAAATTTAGTAATGGCGCAACATTAATTAGTTCACTTCCTAAACTGTATTCAAAGAGGACAAAGCAGGTAGCATTCATTCTGGAATGACCTCATAATTTATACCTCATTGCTTAATGATAAAAAATTCTACTTCTCTTTTATAAAAATCGACAATATTCTTGTAATCATATTTTGTGGTTCCGAAAATCACCGTGTTCAGTACACATGAAATATGAATAATAACGTCTCGTGTCACCGAAAATTTTATGTTTTATTAAGTCACACAACCCATTTCGGATCCAGTGTGCTCGTTAACGTTTTACCTAACCTTTTGCTGAGCCCTTCACTCAATCTAAGTCGTTCTTTTATTGGCATACATGAAATGGTTCCATTGCCATGCAACCATCTTATCTATAAGCTTCCTCTTATCAAATTCAACTATGGTGCGAATGTTTAAATGATTCAGTCCTTTCCTACTGTTACAGGCCATTAATAATAGATACCCTGTGCTTTGTATTAATCATATTACAAGCCAGAGAGCTATTTTACTGGTTGCTGTTATTAAATTACTTTCTCAGGCCATTAATTGTATTTTTGTAAAACAGTGAGATATTTTGTGTAGTACATGATAGTCAGGAACACTGTTTCCAAAAGTATGTGGACATTTCGATTTTAAATCCCATTACGACTTCACTAGCTTATTTGTAGACTTGTCTAGTTATACTTTTTGAGTCTACAGATACGATGAGCACCGCCTTTCTCTATAATCAGAAAACTACTCATTATTTAACTTTAGGAGATGTTTTTGCTGTGTGCTTACCAACTATTTTTCTTTAGAATATATAGCTACTGATGTTTACCACCATTGCGCGTATGTTAAGTATGTGATTCGGTGAATATCACGTTAATCATATGTGGTAAGATCACATATGCAGCTGTATACAGGGTCATAAATTGTCGTATAGCTTAACACATCAAGACGTTACTTAACTACTTAGAGTAGCATCTTATTCATACAATACAGCGCACTGCTTGAAACGTTTGCTTTTCACCAAGATGATGTGAAATGTGCGTTCCTGTTGTGAGAGGGTTACATGTTAACTTTATAAATTCTCAATTTAAACGATGTCGAAGGAGATGAAAAATAATGGAAAACTTCCAAAAGGGTTCTGTCAGACTATTTTAATATCTTTAATGTCAGCAAACGCAGATTGCTTATGGTACAACTGCACAGCATTTAATTCTGCGCCCACACATTCTTCTATATCCCGCAGATAGAGCATCATATGAGATGATCAAAATGATGCTTTTTATATAGTTCCAGATAACAGCGCTATAAAACAGCATAACACATGAAAAGTGCTAATTGAAACGGCTATTTTTTTAAATTACTGAAATAACCATCAGTAGCGGAAGGTGTGATGT